>NC_140954.1:118083622-118683622 GCF_014529385.1 Adiantum capillus-veneris
TGGGAAAATTTGCAAATTCATGGTTTCGTTGTGGAAAATTTGGACACATGCAATCTGAATGTTGTGAGCCTGTTATGCAACCCCCTCTTTCGGCTGCCCCTCAGCTTGCGATCTCTAATGAAAGAGAAGTCCCTAATCCCAGATTTGGCTCTGTTGCACCTTCTGCAATGCCTAATGTCTTACCTTTGGAGAAAGGCAAGGTTAAACTTGCCGCTTCCTCAAATCCTCCGGTTAAAGCAAAGTCGATTTCTTCTTTGGAAACCAAAAACAAGGGAAAAAATGTGCAGTCGACGGAAGGACCTCCTTGGGTGTCCCCTAAGAAGACTGTTAAGATGTGCTCGCAACTCTCTTCTTCTTGGGTGTGTGTGGGTGTGTGATAATAAGAAAAGGAAAATGGTATAACCTTTCTATCATCCAAGTGTGGTAGATTGGTTATGCCATTTCCCTCTTGAATAACAGGTCTTGAGTTCAACTCTCCTCGTCGGATAGATTTTTAAGGTCTCTTGGGATAGTTTCCTATGACGTTAAAATTCTCTTCTTCTTCTTCTTCTTCTTCTTCTTCTCGTAATTATGTACCTTTTGAGGTTAAATTTGCAGGACAAAAGCCCCTTCCTCGTAATGATAATCGTACTCTTGTGGATGCATGGAATAAGGTGGTGCACTCTTACAGGGATGCAGTGGTTCATAGGACTTTTCAAGCATCTGAAAGTTTAGTTGCCTTGGAGACAGACATGCAGAATACTGCAGTTGAGTCGTGGGCTCTTGATGTTGATGTGCTATGGACACGTCAACTTAGTCCCTTCCTTATATTGCCCCTGTACATATCTCTTGAATGCATAGTTGTGTAAAATGCATTTCATATAATGTGCGTGGTGTTATGTAACCGTGATAAGTGGAGACTAGCCTGACACTATGTACATACATGTAAAACAGACATTGTGGTTTTGCAAGAGTATAATCAACATGATTATGTTGGGCAATGCTCGTATTTTGCGGGATATTGGATATTTTATGCTGGTTCGTTGGGATTTTCGTGTGTTCTCATTATTATTAGGCACGAGTTGCAGCTGGTTCCGGTGTATAATGACCCAGCGGGTCGTTGGATGGTGGTCCAATGCACGATCAATGGTTAGATTTATGAATTTGGTGGTGTTTTATGCGCACACGACTTTGGGACAACGAGCTTTTTTGTGGCGTGAGATATCTTCTTATCCATGGCTTTCCAATGCGTTGCTTTGTGGTGATGTCAACAATGCGCCGGCTTCATCTGATAACACCACAGGGCATTCTCACATGTTAAGCATAGAATTGCAAGCTTGGATAGATCTTGTGGCATGCCTGTGGACCCTCTTGCATCCTGATGTTTCGGAATATACATTTCAACATAATGCTTTTTCTCCATATTGTGCAAGATTAGATCGGTGGTATGTCCTTGGCATGCAACAATTTGATGAGTTTGTTGTGCGAAATGAGCATAGACCATTCTTTGCTTTTATCTGATCATGCTCTTGTTGTGATGCTGATGCGTTTTGGGTAGCTACATTATGATCAACCTCTTTCTAAGAAGTGTCTGCTGCATATCAACAATGCTTATCTTTCGCATGAGACATTTCGTGAGATGATCTATGAGGTTATTCCCCCTTTGGTTGCTCAAATGCATCTTGATCTTGATGTTGCGTGTGTAGAGTGTATTTCAGGACTATGGCAAGCATCGCATGTGTCAATTACGTGGTGATGTTGAGGACGCCAAGCGTATGTATCAACAACTCCAACCCTTAGCTGACACACGTTTGTTGTCAAAAATGGAATCCACGGCCTTTTGTTAGGCTCGGGTGTGTCTGCTGCATAATGACAAACAAAAATTGGATAAATGGCAAACTTGTGCTCGTCATCGGGCGTTTGTAGACAAGGGATGTGTCTCAACGCAGTTTTTAAAGCACTTGCATCACTTAAGGGCCTCTCAAACTATTAAGCGGGTTATATTTCGACCAAGAGCTTGGACAACTTCGAAGCGTGAGCTTGCAGATGCCATGGTGTCCCATTTTAGGACTGTTTTTGCTGCTCGTCCCATGGCATCTGTCGTAGTTATTCATGTACGACAACTTTTGTTATCTACAGTGCATTCAATTGTCTTGCCTCGGGATGCTTTGGCCATGGAGGCGGCCTTTACAGAGAATGAATTGCACTCAGCTTTGATTGCTCTCGGAAGATGGCGTTCGCCTGGTTGGGATGGGCTCATTGTCGAATTTTTTCTCTCTTTTTGGGAGCCTTTGAAAGAACTTTTACTTTATATGATGAACGTTGTATGGGTGAAACAAGATTTACCAATGTCTTGGAAAGAGGGTTTATTGAAGTTGCTGCCTAAAGAGTTTGCTGGCCAATGCTCTTATTTTGCGGGTTATTGGATTGTGTATGCTGGTTTACATGATTACTCTGGAGTAATGATATTGGTTAGGCATGAGCTATCTGGAGGAATGAGCCGAGGGGTGGTTGGATGATTGTGCAATGCTTGTTGAATGGTCAAATTTATGAAATTGGAGGTTTGTAAGCATATATAGATTCTGGGCAAAGGGCTGCCTTATGGCAAGATATCTCTTCTTATCCATGGACCTCCAATGCACTTCTTTGTGGTGATTTTAATAATACTCCTGATGTGGGTGATAGCACCACAGGCAATTCTCATATGTTGTTTGTGGAGAGACAAGCATGGGATCATCTTTTGGTTTCTGTGCAGATGTTTGACTTATGGTGTTCTCTTTATCCGGACGGCACGGGTTTCACCTTTTAGCATGTTGCTCATCACTCGTATCGTGCACGTCTGGATAGAAGGTATGTTCTCCACAGGCAGCAGTATGATGATTTTACATGTGATATGAATATGGACTATTTCTTGCAGATGTCCGATCATCACCGTGTGATATTGAATTTGTACTTTGGGCAATCGTTTCGTGATAGACCTCTTTCACGGAAGCATCTGTTGCATATTAATAATGCTTATCTTATCCATGACGCTTTTCAAGATATGATTGTTGGACTTGCTCCCCCTAGATGGTTCACATGCATCTAGATCTTGATGTTGCGTGGTTTCAATTTATTGTGCAAGTGCAATGTGCTATTCATGATTATGGCAAACAATATTTGGATTGAACTCGCGGCAAAGTTATGGATGCTAAACAGGCTTGTCAACACTTGCAGGAATTGGCTAATTTGAGGCCTTTATCTGACTCTGAGTTATCAGAGTTGTGCGAAGCCCGTGTATGCATACAACTTGATGATAAATGGAAGCTTGAAAAATAGCAAACATTGGCTTGTCAACCGGATTTTGCGGATAAAGGATGTGCTTTGAAGCAATTTTTTAAGCATTTGCATCACACGACTTTTTCAGAGCATCAAGCGTGTGAAGACTCCTTCAGGTGCTTGGACATCCTCTAAACAGGAACTTGCTGACACCATGGTCTTGCATTATACACAGGTTTTTGATGTTCCCCCTCAAGAATCATTAGCAATGCATCAAGCTCGACGGTTGCTGCTCTCTCATGTTCACCTGATCGTTTCTTATCAGGATGCACTTTCCCTTGAGGAGCTTTTGAGTGATTCTGAATTGCACACTGCGTTGCTTTCATTGGGCCGTTGGCGATCTTTTGGCTGGGATGGGCTTATTGTGGAGTTGTTTATCTCTTTTTGGAAGACTTTGAAAGAGCCCTTGCTTTTCATGATGAATGCAGGATGGGAAAAACAAGATTTGCCGGTTTCTTGGAAAGAGGGACTGCTTAACACTAAGTTTGTGTTTGAGCCACAATAGTGGCTTGGCACCTCATTCTATAAAATTGGCTTTAAATCTATCTATTTTTTAAGAAACCCTGATCATAGGATATTATTGAGGTCCTATGACGTAGAGGAAAACTCTAGTATGCCATTTATCCCAAAAAAGTGTAGAATAAAAAAATTTAATTCTCTAAAAATAGTAAGAAGCCACAAAACTGGCTTTTAAGTTTAACAACATACATGTTTTTGAAGCTTCAAACAAGTTGACAGTTTTTCTTCTAAAAATAGTATATGCATAGATTTTCATTGAGTACATATCCATGTATTTTTCAAAAAAGTTTCAATGTGCTTTGAAGGTTTTTAAGGGGTTTACATTGGATATAAAAAATTTTGAACAATTTTTGTTCAATTGTACCTAGAAGATGGCTCTTAAAAAATAACAAATTTACAGGAAATTATTATTTTTTATTATTTTTAGCTCCCTACATGCCTTGAGAAAAAATCCCGGAAAGGTTTTGATGAGTTTTTTTTGTAGTTTATGAGAACAAGAATTTACAAAAAAGTTGGTTATAGCCACAAAAGTGGCTCATGTTCACACAACCCTAGTGTTAAATTGTTGTCCAAATAGACACTTTGTGAGCATTTCTCGCACTAGAGACCGATTACTTGATGCCTGTCGTGTATAAGATTTTGGCTAAGTTGTTGGCGAACAGAATTAAGGATCACCTTTTTGCAGGAATACATCAAGCTCAATATGGTTTCATACCACGTCGGAAAATTAATGACAACTTGGCTAATGTGATGATTGGCATGGAATATGCAAAGTACACATAGCAGGATGTGCTTGTATGCAGGTTGATATTGAAAAGGCGTTCGATATTGTGCAATGGGACTTCATTGCAACCACAATGCGCTGCCTTCGATTCGGTCCTAAATTTGTCAATATCGTTTATTTCTTGTATGCTTCCAGTTCGTCTTCGAGGATTCTTGATGGTGAGGTGACAGACTCTTGGCCCCTTGGTTGCTCGGTTAGACAAGGATGTCCCCTTAGTGCACTGTTGTATGCTATTGCCACATGTCCTTTGTTGATGCATTTGGACAATTTGACTTCTACTGGTTGTCTTCATGGCCTGTAGTTACCGTCGGATCGCAACTTCGTCAGGCAGGCTTATGCCGATGACTCATTGTTTATGCCTCGTAATTGTCAAGCTGATGTTCGAGTGATCATGGAAGCTTTGGAGATGTATGGGCTTGCAGCGGGTCTTCGAGTCAATTTTCGCAAATCGAAGCTTCTACCAGTGACTTCTTGTGATTGGCATGATTTGTTGTGGCCGGCCGAGATTGTTCCTCCGAATGTGATTGTAAGGCACTTGGGGTATCCTATTGGTTGGAATGTTACCCACACTCAAAAAGTGGCTTGATTCATGCAACGTTTGAACATCAAATTGCATTACTAGAAATTGTCCACTTGGCCATTGCATGTTCGGCTGCGAATTGTTCAAAGTATCATGATTTGCTGTTGTTGTAATGGCCTCGACATTGTCTCACGTCACTTATGTCATTGATTTTATCTCATCTGTGGTGCACTCATGCTCACAAAAAAGGCTTGCATTTGTTGTCAATGGAGAAACTTTGCACTCCAAAGCTATATGGTGGTCTCAATATATTGGACTTGCGTCGGCATGTTCTCGCCCGAAAAGCTATGTTGTTGCCGACTCTTGTGCAACAAACTCAGCCATGGGTCCTTATGCTTGCCTTCTTGTGTCACCATGTTGGTACTTCCTCCTTTGATCATTGGAAACCATCTTTTTGGGAGGTTGTGTTTTGTAGAATGGAAGGGCACGTTCTCGGATGCCCTATCACCTCCAGTTTGATTTTTGATTGGAAGGAGGTTACAATGCATTTATCATGGTCCGTTTGTCAGCATCAGGGTGGGAATTCACTTCGACTAGAGAGTCTCCATTAGAGTCGGGTATTCTCTCCTGCTTTGGTTGACCGCTCGCCTCGTCAGGCCTACTTTCTCTCCTGTAGTGGTCTGCGAGTTGTTGGTGATGTCATTGATGACGCAGGGTATACTTTTCAGTTTTCCTTTGCTGCTACTCGTTTTGGATTGGGCATGCATTATCGTTAGTTCTGGAGACAACTTCACCTCATGCTGGTTGACTTTCTGCCTGTTACTCCTTTGGTTGTTGGGGATCGCATGTCTGATTGGTGTCTACGAGACATGCCTTTCGAAACCATGTCTGCTAGTAAGGTTTATGCTCTTCTTGTGCCTCAACCATGGATTGATGATCATTGTAATGCATTATGGTCGATGCATAAGTCTGATACTTGGTGGAAGAAAGTGCTTGCTGTTACCATATACATATGGTCGTGATGTGTGTGAACATACTAGGACTGCCGGGGCATTTTTTACCTCTTTAGGAGGTTTTTCCCCCCGAGCATTGTATATATGCCCATCACTCTAGGGCTATCTATCTTTCCATTGCACACTAAGTAACACACTCTCTATTGTGTGCCTTGAGCTTCCTTTGTCTTCTCCAAGCTGTGTGTGTTTCTCTACAACCCTAATTCTAACAATTGGTATCATAGCAGGTCACGTCCTCCCGGGCTATGTCGCCAGCTGCTCCAGCACACGCCTGCTCACTTTCTCCGATTTCAGTGAGCTTTGGCGAGCGTTCGCAGGTCGACAAATATTTTGGGCTAGCTCGAGGAGCTTGGTCTGCTCAGAATTTTGATTTGGGCTCATTTCGGCCTCCGTTTCCACTACAGGCAGTCCTGCACAGGCTAGTTCGTCATTTTGTGCAGAATTTCTGTCAGTGCCGTTTTCTGCATAACAGGTGCCTTATAGTCTTCTACGGTTTGTGCTATATAGCACAAGTTGTTCCCGCTCCATTTCTCCTATTTTCGGGCAGTTTTCACATCAGGTGCAGCATTTACCATGGCTGACAACAACAACACAGATGTGTTCAAGATGTTTGCTGCTGGGGATAGGTTGGATGGGGACAACTATCCTATGTGGGATTATATGATGCAACATGTTCTTGTGTCAAAGGGTGTCTGGAACATTGTGCAGGGCATTGATGTACGTCCTGGTTCTGAGGATGTAGGCGATGTTGAGGATGTTGCAGGTCTTGCTGCAAGGATTGCAGCTGTTAGAGTTGTTTTGCCTACGGTAGAACAAGCTCGTTGGGATGTTAAGGATGCGTAGGCTCATGCATTGATTGCGTTGTCTGTGAAGCGCACCATTGTTCCTCACATCCGTTCAGCAAAATCTGCAAAACAGGCTTGGATATTTTAGCAGGTCTTTATGCAAGCCGCAATGAGGCTAAAATTGCTTTGCTGCATAAAGAGCTGGAGTCGAAGATTATGCATGAGGAAGATAATATGGACACTTTCCTTGCTAGTGTCAAGGATATCAATGAGCAGCTTATTTCTGCAGGTGAAGTTATTTCAGACAGTTCCCTTGTGCAGACTATTCTTGATGCCTTACCAGATTCCTACCAGACTTTTGCTAGTACTTGGAGACTGATGACCCAAGGAAATCCTGAAGTTGTCAAGTTTGATGCATTATGCACATTGTTGTTGCAAGAGTCACTTTCCAGAAAAAACAGGACTAGGCAGCGTGCAGTTGAACAGGCTTTTATTGCTTCTCAAAGAAAGGGTGGTAACAACAATGCAGCCACTTCTTATGGTTTTGCTGCGAGTGGCAAAAATTATGTTCCTAATGCTTCTGCTGGCAGTACTTCGTCTGGCAATTCTGGTGATAAGGGCAAAAAGAAGATGCGTTGCCATTATTGTAAAGCCAATGATCACTTGATCAAGTCGTGTCCTAAGTTGAAGGCCACAGAGGCTAAGAAGAAAGAGGGTGGTTCCACTGCAAATGCTGGTTCCACTACAAATGCAGCCATTGTTGAGTCTTCTGTGAAAGGAGACTATGTTGCTGATGTTGATGCAGAATGGGCTTTTAGCGCAGAGTGCACTTACAATCCTGCTGTCCATGATGCATGCTTGTCAGTCGTTGCTGCAGATTCACATGTGTGGTATTTCGGCAGTGGTGCTACAAAGCACATTACCTCACATCGTGAATTGTTTACCTCTCTTGAGTCTGTCCCTCATGGGAATTCAGTCACTTGTGCCAACAACGCCTCTTATCCAGTTCAGGGAGTTAGAAAGATTGTGCTCACTGCTACTAATGGCAGTTCCTTCACACTTGTTGATGCACTTTATGTACCTGGGATCAAGAAGAATCTCTTGTCTGTATCCGCACTTGCTAGACTTGGACTTGTAGTCAAATTTGTGGATGACAGATGTACAGTTCATGATCTCAGTTTTGGTGATGAAATTGTTGCATCTTGGCTTTTGTGCCGTGGGCTGTATAAGCTCACTTTGTATGAAAAGTGTGGACAAAACTTTGCAAATGCTGTTGCAGATTCAACGGCTATTTCAGATGCAAAACTTTGGCATGCACGTTTTGGTCATCTGAATTTTGCTAGTTTGCTGCGTTTGCAAAAATCTGATATGGTTGCTTCTTTGCCACCTCTTGAAGCACCTGTCAAACATGTTTGTGAAGGTTGTATTTTGGGTAAGATGCAGCGTTCTAAATTTCCAAACGATTGTTCAGTTCGGGCCACATGTAGGTTGCAGCTTGTGCATAGTGATGTTTGTGGGCCCATGCAAACTCCGTCCTTGGGCAATTACCTGTACTTCGTGACTTTCATTGATGATTACTCCAGGCATGCATGGGTATTTCTGCTTAAAGCGAATTCCGAAGTTTTTATGTGCTTCAAACAATTTCTGGCTATGGCTGAAAATGTCTCGAAATGTACTATGGGCACCCTCCGTTCCGATCGAGGGGGGGAGTACATGTCTCATGAATTTAATGCATTTCTGGCTAGTCGTGGGATAAAACACCAATGTACAGTGCCTTATACACCTCGTCAAAATGGTGTTGCTGAGAGGAAAAACAGGTCACTGACCGAAATGGCACGATGTATGGTCAAAAGTCAAGCTTTGCCGCATTCTTTTTGGCTTGAGGCCATCATGTGTTCCACTTATGCACTTAATAGGTGTCCTACGAAAGCTTTGCAGTTTATTACTCCATATGAAGCATGGCATGATAGAAAACCTTCTATTGAGCACATGCGTGTTTTTGGCTATTTGGCATATGCTTTGGTGCCACAAATTCAACGCAGAAAATTGGATGATAAGGCTGTCAAATGTATTTTTGTTGGTTATAGTGCTGAAAGCAAAGGTTACAGGTTGTATCATTCGCAAACAAAACGTATTCTGGTTTCTCGGGATGTAGTGTTTGTGGAAGATTCTGTTTAGCCCTTGCTGTCATGTACTAGAGACAGTAATGTAAGCTCACAGGACATTTATGACACTTTGTTGCCTCTTTTCAGTGGTGGAAATACGAATGTAAGTTCCAATGAGGCAAATGTACAGCCTATGGGGGTTTTTGAAAATGTTTTAGATCAGCCTATTACTGATGCAGATGTACATGATATACAATAGGTTGGTGCACACTTTGCGTGACAGTAAATTGGATGCACCTTTGTCTAGTTGTACTCGTTCAGGCTCTCGCCATGCATCTTATGCATCAGATTGTTATGCTTTGGCTGTGTCTAGTTTACATGATGTTGAGGAGCCTCTGTCTTTTGATGAAGCACAGAATTCAGAAAATTGGATGGCTGCCATGCAATCAGAATATGATGCACTTATAGAAAATGACACATGGACTTTATGTGATTTGCCTCCTGGCAAAAAGGCCATTGGTACCAAGTGGGTTTACAAGTTGAAACGCAAACCGGATGGTGAGATCGATCGCCATAAGGCTCGACTTGTTGCAAAGGGTTATGCACAATAAAAAGGCATAGATTATGAAGAGACTTTTGCTCCCACTTGTCGTATGACTATTGTGCGTTTTCTATGTGCATTGGCAGCTCATTTTGGTTGGGATGTACATCAATCAGACATTGTTACTGCTTTCTTGAATGGTGACATATTTGAGGAAGTTTATGTAACGCAGCCTCGCGGTTTTGTCATAAAAGGACAAGAGGACAAAGTGTGCAAATGTAACAAGGCTTTGTATTGGTTGAAGCAATCTCCTGGTGCTTGGTATGAGAAAGCTGACACTCATTTGGTCAAACAAGGCTTTCGTAACAGTCCAACAGAAAGCACATTGTATGTAAAGCGTGAGGGTGATGTATTTCTCATCGTGGTTCTTTATGTTGATGATTTGCTGATCACTGGACCAAATGAGAGACATATTGCTGAATTTAAGGTTGATTTGAATGCTACTTTCAAGATGAAAGATTTGGGGTTGTTGCATCATTATTTGGGCATACAGTTTAAGCAGTGTGATGGTGGTATTGCCTTGTGTCAGAAAAGTTACATAGAGACATTGCTATGTAAGTTTGGACTTGAGGATTGCAAACCTATTGCCACTCCCATGGAAATAGGTTTGAAGTTGAGTCTACATGATGCTGGTGATCCTGCTGATGTCACTCTTTACCAAACTGCTGTTGGCTGCCTCATTTATGTATGCAACACGAGGCCGGATATTCAGTTTGCAGTCTCACAAGTCAGCAGATTTATGCATAGCCCAGGGTCTAAGCATTGGCAGGATGTCAAGAGAATTTTCCGCTACCTTAGTGGCACTTTACATCTTGGCTTGTTTTATCCCAAGGGGGGATCATTGCCGCCAAACTTACATGCTTTTTCGGACTCAGATTGGGCTGGTTGTTTTGACACGCCAGTGTCCACAAGTGGTTTTTGTTTCATGCTTGGCAGTTCATGTATATCATGGTTGAGCAAGAAGCAACCTATTGTGGCCACTTCGAGTTGTGAGGCTGAGTACAGGGCAGCCTTCACAGCTACGGTTGAGTGTGTATGGCTCAGACGCCTTATGGCTGATTTGGGTGTTGGACAGGACACTGTCAACACTATCTACACGGACAGTCAGAGCGCATTGGAAGTTGCGAGGAACCCAGTTTTTCATGCTCGCACAAAGCACATTGAGGTGCATTACCACTATGTCAGGGAGAGGCTCTCAGCAGGAGAGATCAGCTTGGCATTGTCTCGTGAGAAGCTTGAAGCTTTCCGCAAAGCTTTGGGCTTACTCCCCTTTGTGGACTGATCATGTCCTCAGGGCATGGCACTTCCCTTTACTCATGTGCCAGCTCTCGTTCACCGCATCACTCTAGGGGGGATTTGTTACCATATACATGTGGTAGTGATGCGTGTGAACACACTAGGACCTCCGGGGCATTTTTTCCCTCTTTAGGAGGTTTTTTCCCCCGAGCATTGTATATACGCCCATCACTCTAGGGCTATCTATCTTTCCATTGCACACTAAGTAACACACTCTCTATTGTGTGCCTTGAGCTTCCTTTGTCTTCTCCAAGCTGTGTGTGTTTCTCTTCAACCCTAATTCCAACACTTGCTGCCCTTTGGAAGAGCCATTTTGCCTTTAAAGGAGCGATTGTTTCCCTAGCGATGCTTGGTTGGAGTCCTTCCAGTGGGTGCTTTTCTCAATGTACGTCAAATATGCTCCTCCCGTTGTGTTCGTTGCTCGGTTGTAGAGGAGACTGTGAGTCATCTCCTTTGGCATTGCTACGTCACTAGAGAGTTTTTTTGTGGTATAGCTGTTGGCATGCCCCTCCATGGTTTTTCACAAAAGGTTTTGGCATTCTCTCACTTTCTTCACAACCATTTGCAGTTTTCTTTATGTGGGTCAGATTTTGGGCCTATTGGACCATGTGGCGTCAACGCAACAGCTGCATGCAAATCCTTTTCAATTTTTCAAGCTTTCCCTTAGGCAATCCCTACATTTTGCTTTGGAAGTCGGTGATGTCACTTCAGACATGCATCGCCTTTCTTATGAATGCTTTTAGCCTGTTTTGGCAGATGACACTTCGGAGTTCACACTTTTGTATCTGTTCATTTGTGTGGGTTTTCCTCATCTTTGAGGTTTCCCACTACTAAATTAATCCCAGAGATTTACAAAAGAAAGTGGGTGTGTGTGTGTGTGTGTGTGTGTGTGTGTGTTTGGGAAGCTTGAAGGACACATTCCAGGATGTCCCTTTACTTCTTCTCTAATTGTTGATTGGAAGGTTGTCACTTCGCATTTGGCTTGGGATGGTTGACAATCCTCTGGGGGTAACTCTCTTCGCTTGGAGAGTTTGCATTAGAGCAGGGTTTTTTCTTTGACTTTGGTTCAACGGTCTCCTCGCCAAGCGTATTTTCTTTCCCAAAAAGGAATCTATCAGGTACATCAGGTGGTTGATGACTCGGGTGACGTTCTTTCTTTCGCTGATGCCGTCTCCCGCTTTCGATTGGGCCTTCACTATTCTCCTCTCTGGCGGGAGATTTAAAGGATGCTTGCTGCTCATTCACCCATTTCTCCTCTGGATGTGGACTCTCGCTTCTCTGATTGGAATCTGGCTACTACTAGATTGGACTGTATCTCAGCTGCCGGTGTCTATGCCATCCTTTAGTCTGATGTATGGATTGTGCATCAGGGTAATCAACTATGGTCGCTTTCCGAGTGAAGGAGTACGAACGGAAGTGCGACGCGAGAGAGAGAGAGTGCGAGAAGAAGAGCACGACGATATGGTGAACTCGCTCTACTGTAATGTGTAGAGCATAGTGAGTTCTTATTAGGTTTTTACAAAAGAATATGTGTATATACCTGGCGGCCCGCCCACTTACCTGGGCGACCACATTGGGCTTTATACCACAACAACCTCCCACTTAAAGTCCAATGTGGTACTTTAAGTGTGAGAGAAGCTACTATACAAGCTAATATACAAGAGATGTAGAGAAGTGATGTACTACCCTACACCTAACTGCTTGCGAAAATGCGCAAAGCTCTCTGAGGGAAGTCCTTTTGTAAGTAGATCAGCAGGATTTTTTGTGGTGTGAACTTTGACAAGCTGAAGTTGCTTATCCTCGAGCATTTCCCTGATGAAATGATACTTCACATCCACATGCTTTGTATTTGAGTGATAAACTAGATTGCGAGCCAATTGTATAGCACTTTGACTATCACAATATAACACAGGCATCTCTTCTTTGATTCCCAAATCTGTTACTAGTCGATTAAGCCAAATTGATTCTTTGCATGCCTCTGATGCTGCAACATATTCAGCCTCTGTAGTAGACTGAGTAACAAAATCTTGTAATCTAGAACGCCATGATACTGCTCCACCAGCCAATGTAAAGACATACCCTGATGTAGACCTTCGGTTGTCTAAGTCACCTGCATAATCTGAGTCTGTAAAACCCTTTACACTTAGCTCCTGACTCCCATAGCATATACGCATACTCTTTGTAGCTTTCAGGTATCTCAATATTCCTTTCACTGCCTCCCAATGTTTCTTGCCTGGGTTTGACATGTATCGACTTACTACTCCCACTGCAAATGCAATGTCTGGGCGAGTAGCAATCATTGCATACATCAAACTACCCACTGCAGACGCATTTGGAATCTTATCCATTTCAGCCTGTTCTTCCTTAGACACAGGACAATCTTGTTTGCTAAGTTTCACTTATGGTGGCAATGGAACACTCAATGCCTTTCCCTTCTCCATATTGAAACGTTGCAAAACCTTGTCAATATACTCTGTTTGAGATAACCAAATCAACTTCTTTGATCTGTCTCTCTCAATGCGCATACCAAGTATATGACTTGCCTCACCCATGTCTTTCATGTCAAACGATTTTGCCATCTTTGACTTCAAAGCTGAAATTTCTTCCAAGTGCTTGCCAGCAATCAACATGTCATCCACATACAAAATAAGGATCAGCCAACTGCCATCCTTAGCCTTCTTTGTATATAGACAGTGATCGAACTCACTACGTTTGTAGCCTTGAGAAAGCATAAACTTGTGGAATTTATGGTACCATGCCCTCGGTGATTTTTTAAAGCCATAAAGACTCTTTAACAACTGGCATACCCAATCTTCCTTGCCTTTCTCAACAAACCCTTCTGGCTACTGCATGTAAATTTCCACATCTAAATCACCATGCAAGAACGCTGTCTTGACATCCATTTGGTGCAACACCAAATCTAATATGGCAACCAATGCAAGAAAGCATCTCAATGTAGTCATCTTGACCACCGGAGAGAAGACTTCATCAAAGTCAATGCCTTGTTCTTGCTTAAATCCCTTGGCAACAAGCCTTGCTTTGTACTTTGGCTGACTATCATGAGCGGTGATCTTATACCTGTAAACCCATTTACAAGGTAGAGCCTTTTTGCCCTGTGGTAATTTAACTAGCTTCCATGTCTTGTTATTATGCAGAGCTGTCATCTCTGACTGCATGGCCAATTGCCAATTCCCGGAGTCCTTCATTTGCATTGCTTCCTTGTAACATGAAGGCTCATTGCAATCAGTCAACATGACATAGTTCATAGATGGAACAAACCTATCAGGAGGTCGCGTGACACGTCCAGATCTACGCACAATAGGTGGCGCAGGCTTAGCCACAACCTGTGGTTCCACTCTATCCTATCCTTGCTCCTCTTGAGCCCTGACATTTTGTCTTGCACGTGCATGTCCATCTTCTTGGAAGACAACTCTTCTAATCTCCTCAACCCTCTCTGATTTAGAATGATATTTGGATTCATTAAAGTGAACATCATTGCTGCGGACAACCTTTCTGGATTCGGGATCCCAAAGTCTGTATCCCATCTCACCAGAATTACCATAGCCTAGAAAGATGCACTTTCTACTCTTTGGCTCAAGTTTGTTCCTAAATTCCTTTGGAACGTGAGTATATGCCTCTCAGGAGGTCGCGTGACACGTCCAGATCTACGCACAATAGGTGGCTCAGGCTCAGCCACAACCTGTGGTTCCACTCTATCCTATCCTTGCTCCTCTTGAGCCCTGACATTTTGTCTTGCACGTGCATGTCCATCTTCTTGGAAGACAACTCTTCTAATCTCCTCAACCCTCTCTGATTTAGAATGATATTTGGATTCATTAAAGTGAACATCATTGCTGCGGACAACCTTTCTGGATTCGGGATCCCAAAGTCTGTATCCCATCTCACCAGAATTACCATAGCCTAGAAAGATGCACTTTCTACTCTTTGGCTCAAGTTTGTTCCTAAATTCCTTTGGAACGTGAGTATATGCCTCACAGCCAAAGACTCTGAGATGCTTGTATGAGGGCATTTTGCCTGACCATACCATCTCTGGCACTGAATCCTTCTGCAAAACCTTGCTAGGAGATCTATTTACAAGATGAACAGCTGTTGATACAGCTTCAGCCCAAAACCCATTTGGCAGCTGTGCATTAGACAACATACTTCTGACCTTCTCTTGTATGGTCCTATTCATCCTCTCAGCAACACCATTTTGAGGAGGATTGTAAGGAGCAGTAAGTTCACGTTTTATACCTTTTGACTCACAAAAGTCCTGAAAGGCCTTTGAAACATACTCTCCACCGTTGTCAGTGCGTAAGCATTTAAGCTTCTTGCCACTCTGATTCTCCACAAGTGTCACAAACGTTTTGAAAACACTAAACGCTTCATCCTTGTGCTTGAGAAAGTAAACCCATACTTTCCTCGAGTAATCATCTATAAATGTCATAAAGTAAGAAGCTCCCCCTAGAGATAGGTTAGGCATAGGTCCACACAAATCACTATGAACAAGTGCCAACTGTGTATCTCTTCTACTGCTTCTATGCTTATGTGGCTGCTGTGTTTGCTTACCATACAGACAATGTTCACAGAATTCAAAATCATTAAATGAAAAGCCAGGCAAATAACCAGAACGAGACAAGATTTCCATTCCCTTCTTGGAGATATGTCCTAACCGGCTATGCCACAAAGAAACGTTCGGCTGCTCGGTTACATTGATTACATTTTTAGAGACATTTGATACATAAATCATGTAAAGTCCTCCAGAATTTACTCCATGTGCTATTGTCATAGAACCCTTGGATATCTTCCACATGTTCTATCCAAAAGTGGTGACGTAGCCAGCATCATCAAGTAAACCTGTGATGATCAAGCTCTTTGTAATTGCGGGAACATGTCTCACATTCTTCAGCGTGAAAGAAGAGCCATTCTGAAACTTCAATTGAACATCTCCAACACCTAAGATCTCACATGTCTGCCCATTGCCTAGCCGAACATGATCTTTAGTGGTCACATAAGAGGTAAACCACTCCTTGTTTGGAGACACATGAAGTGATGCCCCTGAGTCTATAATCCAGTCACTCAGTGCATTTCCATCAGATGCTGTAAGAAGAGCTGAGTCCATTGTATTTTTCAGAAGTAGATGTCTCCTGACACTAGACTGTCATCCTCTGCAACAGTGTTTGTCACATTTATTTCTTGAATCTTCACTGAGGACTTGTTCTTCTCACCATGGTCTTCAGCTTTCTCTTTGCCTTTTTCTGCTTTCCATTCTCTGTAGTCTCTTTTCATGTGACCCTTCTTGCCACAATGGTAGCATTCTATGTCACTCTTGCCTTTAGCACTGCGGGACTTGCTACGAGACTGATTCCTCTTTCCACCTTTGTACTTTTCTTTGGTCCTTCCCCTGACAACTAAGGCTGTTCCTTTGCCTTTGTCCATTGTCTTTCTATTGGTTTCATCAGTAAGCAGACTTCCTTCTACACCTGCTATGTTCAAACCATCTGGAGGTGCAGAATTACTCAAAGCTGTGCGAAAAGTGTCCCAACTTTCCGGCAATGTGATCAACAGGAACATAACTCTAACAGGTTCATCAAACTTGACACCTTGAGCTGACAACTGACTATAGATTGTGTTGAATTCATTCAGATGATTGGACATAGGTGTCCCTTATTTCATCTTCAAGTCAACAAGCTTCTTAAGCCAGTATACCTGTGAAGCTTCACTCTGCTTCTCATCAAGATCACTCAGCTTTAACCATGCTTGATAAGCGGACATCTCGTCTGCTACATTGAAGTAAACACTTTCTGCCAAAGTCAGCATAATGGTAGAAAGTGCCAATTCATCCATTTCGCTCCATTCATCTTCGTCCATATCTTCTGGTTTTATCCCCTTGAGCTTTATAGGTTTTATCTGCTTCTTTTGTACCAACACGTGCCAAATCTGCTTCTTCCACAATGGGAAATTGGTTCCATCCAGCTTCTTGATATTGTAAAGAGCAGTGTCCTGTGATCCAGCCATAGCTACGCTTCACAGTGGTTTACTTTCCTGGGAAAAATTCGGCAGAGTTTCCTCTGTAAACTGACCTCTGAACCAATATCAACCTATCAAATGAACCAAGAAAGCTTCAGATTCTGCATAAATTTTGGCAGAGTCTCCTTTGTAAAATGGCTCTGGTGTACTCAAAAAACAGACCCAAAATAGCTCAAAAAACACTGTCTCTCTGACACTGTAAGCTGCGGGTAAACCTGTCCTGCACCTGTACTGTCTCTCACTGTCTTGTAAGCATAGACTGTGACAATGCCTCAACGGCAGTAAAGCAAAGATGCAATCCCAACTGTCTAACTCACAGTAAATACATCCTAGCTGCCTATCTAAGGGTGCTTGAGGGATCGCTCCAAGACCTGTATCACCGAAAGGATCTCAACATTCGAGAATCCCCCAGCTCAATAAAACCTCACTCGACCCTCAATAAAGGCTGCAGCAAATCTGACAGTACATAGACTTCCCACAAAGTCATACATCCACAAATTTCCCACTGTATGCTGTAACCGCTGCGGCGGTTGTTTGCTGCGTGACTCACAGCCAGCAAACCCTCAACAAACATACATCATCTCTGACAATACATCCCATGTGGAAGTACCTGCAATGTCAGGATGAAATCTGGAATATCAAGCAGCAAACACAAGCTACCTGATGAACGAGTGGATGTCGACTACAGTCTGTGTGTAGATGCGCCCGTGTCGTATGTGACACGCCTCCAAGAACTGTGAGCCGTCCTTCGATGTGTAGACAGCCACAAATCAACACTCTGGGAGTGTCGATATCCTCAGCACCTGCAGTCGTAGGCCGAAAAACCCCAAATTTGCAGAGTCGGATCTGCACCCGTCGAGACCACGTAGTCGAAAATGGCCTGCGCAGACCTTTGTCGAAGCCGAACGGTGACCGAGATGACCTCAAAATGAAAATCTGAGCACACCAAGTCCTTCGGGCTGTCCCACGAGATTTGGGGCCGTGTCTTCGCCTGTCGAGTTTCACTCCAATATGAGCTGGTGACTCTAGCCTCCTGCAGTGCTTCCCCGAGCCTCGATTTGAGCTCTGATACCAGTTGAAGGAGTACGAGCGGAAGTGCGACGCGAGAGAGAGTGCGAGAAGAAGAGCACGACGATATGGTGAACTCGCTCTACTATAATGTGTAGAGCATAGTGAGTTCTTATTAGGTTTTTACAAAAGAATATGTGTACATACCTGGCGGCCCGCCCACTTACCTGGGCGACCACATTGGGCTTTATACCCCAACACCGAGTCATCCTTGTGGTGTCCATAGATTGTCTCGCATTTGGTAGTGTCATCTGCCTTTGAAGGAACGTATTTTCTTGTGGTGGTGCTTGGTGGTTGGGAGGGTGTTGCATGCTCGGAATATTGCGCCTTCCCGCTGTCCCAGATGCCTTGAAGCTGAGGAGACCGTGCCACACTTACTCTGGTGTTGTCATCACTCCAGAGCCTTCATTCTGCAATGTCGACTTCTCTTCGACTGCATTTTGCTTCCGGCTCTTTTCACAGACGATTTTGGCTTTTTGGGGTGCTTCGATCACCGCAATCTCAGTTTGCGGTGTTCTTCACCTGGGTCAGATTTTGGACTATGTGGGCCATTTGGCACCATAGAAACTCCTTAATGTTCCAAGGCACTTTTGTTGACCCCTTTCCCTATTTCAAATTATCTCTTGGTCAAGCGCTGCATTTTGCCTATGACGCTGGAGACATCACTTTTGATACCTACAGGATTTACTTTGACTGTCTCTAGCCTTCGGAGCCTCATAGTGATCCGTGTTTTGTATCCCTTTCTTTTTGTGGGTTTTCCTTGCTTTGAGGTTTCCCACTTGTAAATTAATCAAAGCAGATTTACAAAAACAAAGTGTGTGTGTACAAAGGAGTTTCAACGTCGTCCCCGATAGCTGGCGCGATTAAAGTCAAGGGGAAACAATTACAATTGTCTGCACTTTCTGCTTCTCCAAATATTAAAGATAAAGGAAAAGAACAGGTTTCGACCTCTCAAACTTGGATAGTACCCAAGAAACCTGCCAAAGCTGCTACTACAGAGCTCGTATTTTGGCATCTTCTCGTAATTATGTGCCTCCTTTGAAAACGTTGCTAAGAAAAAACTCCCTTGTAATGACAACACTTCTTTGGCTGAATCTTGGGACAAGGTGGTTCGCTCTTACAAGGAAGTTGTTACAGGAGAAGCTTCTTCATCGTACGGTGCCTTTATTTTCAATCATCCAGGTCCAGGTCTTGACCCGCCTTCTCAGGCACCTACAGTTGGGGAAGATGTGTCGATGGGCACTAGTACTTGTGTTTTCTTCCCCCCTTATTTTCCTATTTCCTTGCCCACTGTATATACCATATAGAATGCATAGTTCTTTGAATTGCATCTCCTATAATGTGCGTGGATTATGAAATCATGACAAGTGGCGGCTTACCTGGCACTATGTATATACACGTAAAGCGGACATTGTGGTTCTTCAAGAGCATAACCAACACCAATTTGCAGGACATACTTCTTACTTTGCCAGTAACTGGATAGCTTATGCAGGATGAGCTGGCCATTCTGGAGTGCTTATGCTTGTTCAACATGAACTCTTCCCAACCTTGGTTTTTAATGAGCCGACTGGGATATGGATGGTCATCCAATGTATTGTTAGTGGGTAAGTTTTCGAATTTGGAGGATTATATGCATACACAGCTTCTGCAGATAGGGCACGATTGTAGAGTGCTATCTCTTCTTATAGTTGGCCTTCCAATGCCTTTCTCTGCGGGGATTTTACTAATGCACCAAACGTTCCGGACAATGCTACTGGCCATTCGCACATGCTTCATATGGAATGGCAATCATGGGACCAATTTATGTCGACCTGTAATGGGCTTGATTTGTGGCCCTTTTTGCATGCGATTGATCCAGGATTCACTTTTCAGCACAACGCTCAATCTATGTATCGCGTTCAGCTGGATCGTTGGTATCTTTTTCACATCAACAGTATGATGACTTTGTATGCGAGATGAGGATTGATTATGCTATGTGTCTCTCGGATCATTTTCCCGTATGCTTGAAACTTCGTTTTGGCTCTTTTGATGTCAATGATCGCCTACCCAAGAAGAAACTTTTGCATGTCAATAATGCTTATCTCAAGCATGAGCCTTTTCGCACAATGATTGTGACTATCATCCCGCCTTTGGTCTCTCAGATGTATGTTGATATGGACATAATCTGGTTCCGTTTTGTTATGCGTGTTCAATCGGTTATATAGGAAATATGGCAGGGATTATTTGTCACAATTAAGGGAACAGGTTAATCAGTCAAAGGATGCTTGTATCCGATTAATGCACTTAGCTAATCATTCTTCTCTTACTGATGCTTAAATGACTGAATTGTTTTCTCCTCGCGCTATGTTACGGGACAATGATGAGAGGAAATTGGCCAAATGGCAGACTCGAGCTCGCTAACAGGCTTTTGCAGATAAAGGATGTGCTTCTAAAAAATTCTTCCAGCATTTGCATCACTCGAGGCAGTCTCAAGCTATACAGAGAGTTAAATTACTGTCAGGGGAGTGGACCTCCACTTTCCGAGAGCTAGCACTAGCCCTACACTCTCATTATGGCAAGATTTTTAAAGCCCCTTCTTCTCCCATGAGAGAAGCTCACCAAGAGCGTCACATGTTTCTATCGCATGTTACTCCCTTTCTTTCGATGCGATAGGCTCAAGACTTGAAAGCTGTTTTCACTGAGTCCGAATTGTATGCTAGCTTGCTTGATTTGAGTCGATGGAGAGCTCCTAGTTGGGATCGTCTCTCTGTGGAATTTTTCTTGTCTTTTTGGGATTATTTGAGGTTTCCTCTATTGCTCATGATGAATACAGCTTGGAAACAATAGGAATTGCCCTTCTCTTGGAAAGAAGGTTTGCTCAAGCTGATACCTAAGCATGCATTGTGTGAAGAATTCTCGCATTGGCAGCCTATTACACTCATGCCTGTCGTATATAAATTAATGGAAAAAATGCTTGCTAACCGACTCAAGTGCGTTTTGCATGAAGGCTTGCATCAATCTCAATACGGCTTCATCTCGCGACGTCAAATTACTGATAACCTCGCGAATGTCATCACTGGTATGGAATATGAAAAATATACTCAACAAGATGTCTTGGTCATGTAGGTTGACATTGAAAAGGAATTTGATATTGTTCTTGGGGATTACATTGCGGATACCATGCGACATTTGGGCTTTGGGCCTAGGCTATCCCGTGTCGTGCTTTTCTTGTATGAACACAATACTTCTGCAGGCTTGCTGGACGGTTCTCTCACACAATCTTGGCCTTTGGGACGGTCGGTAAGGGAGGGCTTCCCTCTGAGTGCTTTGATTTACGCAATCGCTACTCATCCCTTGTTTATGTATTTGGATTCCTTGACTTCCATTGGTAGGCTACATGGCCTGACCTTACCTTCTGGTCGACATCTTGCTGGTCAGGGTTATGCTGATGACTCTTTGTTCATGCCTCGTAATAATTATGATGATGTACAGCAGATTATGCATACTCTTCACTTGTTTAGGTTGGCAACAGGTCTCAAAGTTAACTTTTGCAAATCCAAGCTATTGCCTCTGAGAGAGTGTGACTGGCATAAGATATTGTGACTTGGGGAGATTGCTCCTCCACATGTTCTGGTTCACCATTTGGGTTATCCGCTGGGTTGGAATGTATCGGCTATGCAAAAACTGGATTGGGTGCTCCAACGTCTGCATTCCAAGTTGAATTATTGGAAATTGTCCACATGGGCACTTCATGTGCGTCTCAAGATTGTCCAATGCATCCTTGTGGCTTATGTGAAGTTTTACTTGCCTTTGTTATCCTGGCCTCGGTTGCGCTTGCAATCCCTCATGTACAATATTTTAGAGCATTTTTGGTGGACCTCGTCTAGCAAAAAGGGGCCTTCGGCTTCTATCTATGGACAAGCTGTGTTCTCCCAAGCGGCTTGGAGGGTTGAATATTTTGGACTTGTGATGTCATCTTTTGGCTCGGAAAGCTATGTTGTTGCCAGTTTTGGTGGAGCAGCAGCAACCCTGGGCTCTCATGGTCACACATTTGTGTGCGCACATTGTCACCCCTTCTTTTGGTCATTGGATGTTGTTTTTGGGAAGCTTGAAGGACACATTCCTGGATGTCCCTTTACTTGTTCTCTAATTGTTGATTGGAAGGTTGTCACTTTGCATTTGTCTTGGGATGGTCGACAATCCTCTGGGGGTAACTCTCTTCGCTTGGAGAGTTTGCATTGGAGCAGGGTTTTTACTTCGACTTTGGTTCAACGGTCTCCTCGCCAAGCGCATTTTCTTTCCCAATAAGGAATCTGCCAACATCGCAATCAAACATGGGAGTTGGTTGAGTTGCCTAAAGGTAAGCGGGCACTTCAAAACAAATGGATGTACAAGCTAAAGGAAGAAGAAGGTGGGAAGAAAAGGTACAAGTCTAGGCTTGTGGTAAATGGGTTTTCTCAAAAGAAAGGTATTAACTTCAATGAAATATTTTCTCATGTTGTAAAAATAAACTCAATTAAGCTTGTCTTAAGCCTTGTGGCTGCTCATGATCTAAATCTTGAGCAAATGGATGTAAATACGTCATTCCCTCACGGTGACTTAGAGGAAGAAATTTACATGCTTCAACCAAAGGGATATGAAGTAAAAGGTAAGGAGAAAATGGTTTGCAGATTAAAGAAGAGCTTGTATGATTTAAAGCAAGCATCAAGACAATGGTACTTGAAGTTCGATCAATGGATGTTAGATCATGGATTCACAAGATGCAACTCGGATCACTGCATCTACACGAAGAATTTGGGAGCTGGGAAGTTCATCGTCCTAATGTTGTATGTTGATGACATGCTGATTGCAAGTGCTAACATGCAGGACATCAAAGACCTAGAAGAGGACCTTTCTAAATCTTTTTCAATGAAAGATTTAGGTGCTGTAAAAGAGGATACTTGGTATGAAGATATCAAGAGAAAGGAACAAGAAGACAATAAATCTATCTCAAGAGGATCACATCAAGAAGGTACTAGAAAGGTTTGCAATGCAAAATGCAAAAACGGTTTCTACACCTTTGACTGGTCACTTTAAAGTAATCAAGGATATGTGTCTAAATACACAAGAGGAGATAGCCTATATGTCTAAAGTTCCATTTGTTGCAGCGGTAGGTTCTCTTATGTATGCTATGGTCTGGACAAGGCGAGACATTATACATGCAGTGGGAGTTGTAAGTAGGTTCATGGACAACCCAGGTAAAGAACATTGGCAAGCTGTGAAGTGGATACTTAGGTATCAACAACAAATGCTTTGTATTTTGGAGGAACTGATATTTTTCTAGAAGGGTATGCTCTCGGTATGCTGATGCAAGTATGGCAGGTGACAAAGACAATCGAAGGAGCACTACTGACTATGTCTTCACAATTGGAGGCACAACAATAAGCTAGGCTTCAAAGCTGCAGAGAGTGGTCTCAGTTTCTACCACGGAAGCAGAGTATGTAGCAATGAAGGAGGTAAGAAAAGAAATTCTGTGGCTTCACAGATTCTTAGAAGAGCTTGGATTCAAACAAGACAATTGTGTCTTGTATAGTGATAGTAGCCAAAGCGCTATCCATCTTGCAAAGAGCTCAGTCTTTCATTCAAGGACAAAGCACATTCAGGTGAGATATCACTTCATACGCACTCTTTTGGAAGAGGGACAACTAAAGATAGGAAAGATGCATACAAGTGAAAATCCTGCAGACATGTTTACAAGGTGTTCAACCAGGGGAAGTTGAGCTTTTGCTCATCTTCAATCGGAATTCAATGATAAAAGGCCAGGATGGAAATCAGTCACAGGTTTGGTTTGGAGATCAGTCTCCAAGTGGGAGATTGTTAAGTATGGAGCCTAATTTAACCCTTGTAATTTTCTGTGGTAAAAACTCACATTTGTCAGGCCCCCACTATGAGGAGAAGCCATCGTGCATGAGAAAAATCACCCGTCGAAATCCAAAATCACTCACCAAAAACCAAAATTTATTGTGGCCGGACGACGGGGTCGAAAAACGATTGGTCAGTTGGCCGGTGGCCGGTAGTCCAAAATGGCCGGTGACCGGTGGTCGGAAGTCAATGGCCGATGGGCGGTGGCTAAATTCAATGGCTGGTGGCCGAATTCAGAAGTGGATTTGTCTTCTCAAGGGCGGACACACATGGGCGGATTGGAGGGTCCGATTTGGACTAATCTACACAAGGGCGGCTATACATGACTGCCTCTCATGAGAGAGGGTAGCCCTTTTGGCCTACAAAAGGAGGCCATTTCTACACACATTACACAGTGTGAAGTTGATGCAACAAGGTGGGTGTGAGTAGTTGGTGAGAATGAAGCAAGGCGGGAGCTCAATTAAGGGTATAATCCCTTTGTAACCTACTTCTTGTTTGAAGTACTAAAGCCATTAAGTGGCTGTTTTCCCGTGGATGTAGCCCACATTGGGTGAATCATGTATATCGTGTGGACTCTCTCTCTCTCTCTCTCTCTACTCTATAATTTCTTGTGTGTGGAAATTATCTCTCTCCATTAAATAATCTACTCAATTATCTACTTAGCTACGTCATATTTCCTAACATGCCTATAGCTCAAGATGTAGGCCAATGGGTTGATTTCCTACTCAAATGGCAAGCAGTTCGAGGGGTTTACTTTAGCGTGTGAGGTTTCTATGAAGTCTTGCTGGCCGACATGGATGCTCGGGATGCATTGCTTGAAATTTCTCCTCTTTTCTTCAATACGCAGATGACTCATGTACGACCGTGGGCTCTCACCAAGGACTATCAAAGCCTCGTTCGTCACAAGTGTCCCGTCTGGGTTGAGGTGGTTGACTTTCCTCGCACTTGGTGTCACTTTCTTCCTTTGTTGGCTGCTCAGCTGGGCAAAGTCATTTGCCCTCCTATGCTAGATGCAAAGACAAATTGTTTTTGTATTCTGTGGACACGGATATCCCCACACTAGCAAGTATTTCAATCGATTATGGAGAGGCAGTGGTTGGAAAGCATCCATTTAAACTTAAATGGGAAAAATTTGCAAATTCTTGCTTCCTCTGTGGAAAATTTGGTCATATGCAGTCTGAATTCCTGGAACCAAATCTGCAACCACCTCCTTCAACTGTCCCTACCCCTCAACCTCGCTCACCTCCGAAATCTTCTACTGAGGTTCAAACCAAAGTTGCTTCAACCTCCTCCTTGACAGTTGGGGCGAATAAAGGCAAAGGGAAACAATTACAATTGTCTGCACTTTCAGCTACTCCAAATACTAAAGACAAAGGAAAAGAACAGGTTTCAACATCTCAATCTTGGATGGTGCCCAAGAAACTTGCTAAAGTCGCTACAGCCCGTATTCCGGCATCTTCTCGTAATCATGTGCCTGCTTTGAAAAATGTTGCTAAAAAAAAACTCCCTTGTAATGACAACACTTCTTTGGCTAAAGCTTGGAACAAGGTGGTTTGTTCTTACAAGGACGTTGTTACAGGAGAAGCCTCTTCATCTCAAGGTGCCTTTATTTTCAATCATCTTGGTCCAGGTCTTGACCCACCTCCTCAGGTACCTACAGCCGGGGAGGATGTGTCGATGGGCACTGGTACTTGCGTTTTTTCCCTTTTTCCCGTTTTCTCATCCACTGTATATACCATATAGAATGCATAGTTCTTTGAATTTCATCTCCTAGAATGTGCGTGGGTTATGCGATCACGAAAATTGGCGGCTTACCTGGCACTATGCACATACATGTAAAGTGGATATTGTGGTTCTTCAAGAGCATAACCAACATCAATTTGCAGGATAGACTTGTTACTTTGCGGGCTACTGGGTAGTTTATGCAGTATCAGCTGGCTATTCTGGAGTGCTTATACTTGTTCGACATGAACTCTTCCCGACTTAGTCTTCAATGACCCGGCTGGGAGATGGATGGTCATACAATGTATTTTTAATGGGTAAGTTTTTGAATTTAGAGGATTATATGCATACACAAATTTTGTAGATAGGACACAATTGTGGAGTGCTATCTTCTCTTATTATTGGCGTTCCAATGCATTTCTTTGTGGGGATTTTATTAATGCACCAAACCTTGCGGATAATACTACTAGGCATTCTCACATGCTTCATATAGAACGACACTCTTGGGATCAGTTTATGTTGATATGTAATGGGCTTGATTTGTGGTCCTTTTTGCATGCAGCTGATCCAAGATTCACTTTTCAGCATAATGGTCAATCTATGTATCACTCTCGGTTGGATCATTGGTATCTTTTTCACATGCAACAGTTCTGGTTTTCCATTTGGTTATCCGTGGGGTTGGAATGTATCAGTTATGTAGAAATTGGATTGGGTGCTCCAACGTCTGCATTCTAAGTGAAACTGTCAACGTGGCCACTTAAGGTGCGTCTCAGGATCCAATGCATCCTTGTGGCTTATGTGGAGTTTTACTTGCCTTTGCTATCTTGGCCTCGGTTGTACTTGTAGTCCCTCATGTCGAGTATTTTAGAGCATTTTTTGCTGACCTTGTCTAGCACGAAGGGTCTTCAACTTCTATCTATGGACAAGGTGTGTTCTCCCAAGCGGCTTGGAGGGTTAAACATTTTGGACTTGCGACGTCATGTTTTGGCTGGGAAAGCTATGTTGTTGCCAGTTTTGGTGGAGCAGCAGCAACCCTGGGCTCTCGTTTTCCCTCTCATCAACATCTTTTTGAGGAGCATATAACACTACATATCGATGTTTTATACCATGACTAGCCAAAATAAAAATAAAAATTTACAATGGAGGGTGATCACAATAAACCGAGATATCCTTTTAGCTATAAATAGAAACTGCTTGATCCACCTAAACACCTCAAGCATCACCTTAAGCAAATATGTGTATGCTTACAAGCGATGATCAATGAATGATTATCAAAGGACAAAGTATGCACTTGATCAGAAATGCCACCACAGACAAGTTCTAGTTTATAGGTAGCGTGCATAGTGCCATTCCTTAAGAAAATCTCCATATGGCAGTGAATGACCAAGAACCCACAACCCGCAATACCAAGGGTGACGTGTGGTGTTCCATCGATGTGCTCTTTCAAATGTGTGACAAAGATGAGTGGACACAAAATTATCTAAACATGTTTAAGGAGAACCTTCAGCTACTAAAGAAAGCATTTAGGTCAGCTTGGACTGAAACTCAGATTACTCATTACATGATATTAACGAACCCTTTTAAATGATAAGGACTAAAAGGGTGTTTAAAATTCTTGATAATTTGTTTTATTTGCAGCACATCATTTTCAATCACTTACCATACTTCATTCAAAAGTATGAAAACCCAGGCATATGGAACACCCAAGGGTTGGAGAAGTCTCATTACATGGCCATGAATGCATAATTTAGACACACACGTCATGGTGGCTCTCGAGATAAGGCAAACAGTTTGAAAAGAGTTGTTCCAGTGGTTTTATCGTAGAATCCTTCATCGGTTGCAGCAAAAGTATGTATTAGACTATCCGGCAATAGCACAAGCAATTAGGCATTTGCAACAAAAGAAATGGAAACGAGTAGAGGCATTCAACAACTCTAGTGCTCGTGAAGGCCAGAGAAAGTGGAGAGAAACAATGCAATATGGTAACCATAGGTGGATCAAGAGATTTTGATTTTAGGTAACAACATGTACAAGAGATGCCTGATGAGCTAATAGATACAATACAAGTCACAAGTCCCTAAGAATAGAAGGAACCCAAAGGATTCTTTCATTAGCTTGCAATCTCGTTCGTGCATATGACACCGGTCTATAGATAATAGGTAGTTGATGGCACTTCTTGTATGACCGTCTTGTCGAGTCACAATCTTTTAAGTGCACCACCACCATGTCAGCAAGAACCACCCTGCCCTTGTGGACCTTAAGTTCAAACTTCCCTCTTTCAGACTTGAGGAATTCGTTGTGCTAAGCTATTAGGTCATCCAGAATGAATGGGGCATTGAAGATAGAAGAGACCTTGTCAAACAAGTCAGTAGCTCCTACAGATACTGTAAAATAAAAAATTATTTCATCCACACATGCAAGATTTTCAACCCCTTGCTTACATTTTGTAGCTGGTTCACTGGCAGAAGAAAGATCAGTGTTTCTCTTTTTGGTGCTAGTCACTTGAAGCTTCTGGCTTACAGGCACTTCTTCTTGTTTAGAAGCTTCTGAGTCATTGGGGGGTTCCTCTGTCCCCACAACATCATCTCCAAGAAATGTATCTTTAGAAAGTGCAAAGTCCACATCTCTCTTTCAAGAGCCTCTCAACAACTTAGGTGGTATGTCTTCTGCTTCCTGTTCACCTAAGACAAGTTCTGGATCCACCCTGTATCTCTTCATTCTGTGGGATCTTAATCCTAAGAAAAACAAAATACATGCAAAAAAAGGTAAGTATTGGTAAGTATTGCCAAGGTTGGTTGGTTCAACTCTCTCTCTCTCTCTCTCTCTCTCTCTCTCTCTCTCTCTCTCTCTCTCTCTCTTTGAGAGATTGGTCTCAAAGGTCTTTTTTTTATATAGAGATTACTTAGAGCAGCTCATTTTATTTGAGTTCAACTCCTCTATCTCCCTTTTTTTTCACCCCTTATATGCTCCACGGCGTGCGAAGAATGATCAGCTAACCCTACATTTATGCGTGCCATAAGACAACAAATAGAGGGAGGGACTTCTCTCTCACTCTGTGTTGGTCTTATTTGATTGCTTATCACCCAACATAACCCGTTAGTCCGCTACGGCGCGTGGACGACAATCGGCTTACATAAAAGACCCATCCGCATGCCAAAAGTCCTCCCAAATTGTCGCATCTATCTTTTCTCTCTCTCTCTCTCTCTCTCTCTCTCACACACACACACACACACACACACACACACACACACACACACCCAAAAGAAAAATCATAGGGGTTACCTTTTCCTGGGCTTGGGATGGTGACCTTCAAGATGCAATTTTTGCGTACCTGTTTCTCTCTCTCTCTCTATCTCCACAACCCTCTCCCTCCCTCTCTCTCTCTCTTTATATATATATATATATATATATATATATATATATATATATATATATATATCAACCACCCTATCCCTCTGCCTGTGTGTGTGTGTGTGTGTGTGTGTGTCTCACACACACACACACACACATGCACCCTACCTCTCTCTCTCTCTCTCTCTCTCTCTCTCTCTCACACACACACACACACACACACACAACCTAGTGTTATGTGCACCACCCTCTCCCTCTCCCTCTCCCTCCCTCTCTCTCTCTCTCTCTCTCTTATCATTCATACTACCGTTGCTGACATGCACAGATAATAAGTACATGCTTTACATGTGGCAAATGGCTAAAACTAACTAATGGGCATTTATTGCACTGTATACTTTTGATTGAGAGGTCACTTTCACACTTAAATGGTTGCACAATATTCGTTGGCAGGCTTATTGTAGCACCTTAGAGAGAGAGAGAGAGAGAGAGAGAGAGAGAGAGAGAGAGAGAGAGAGACGAGAAGAAGAAGAAGATACAACTACAAACTTCATAGAGAGAGAGAGAGAGAGAGAGAGAGAGAGAGAGAGAGAGAGAGAGAGAGAGAGAGAGAGAACGTTGGCTTATAGTTAAATGGCAAGAACAAAGGCGACTGCAAGCAAGGCAAGAAAAGAACCAGGTTTGGTTGCTAAAGCAGGAGGAAGATCTGGTAGTAAAAAGAAGAGGCTAGGGAAGCCCATGAAAATTTTGAAACCTCCAAGGATGAATAGGCTTCAAAGACACAACAAACTGTTCAAGGAAATCAGGAGGGTTTAAACATGTATTAAGCTTCTAGTACCAAAGCTTCCATTCCAAAGACTAGTCAGGTCATATGTGAGGAAGCATGTTTTGGTACTATGAGGTGGAAACCTGCTGTACTGCTAGCACTACAAGAGGCAGTAGAGGATTTTTTGCTGGAATATTTCAATGACATTACAATTGTTGCAACACATGCACACAGGGTAACAATTATGGACAAAGACAATGAAACTCTGAAAAGGGTAAGGTGGAGATAGGATAAGCTGCTCCAACCCAACAAATTTATAGATAACAAAATGAAGGAAATTTTTCTTATTCCTCCATCAAAGCCAAAGGCGGTGAAGGTTGTAGAAGTCACCCACGATATGCATACCAGGGCTAGGGTTGAACAGGAAAATCGGCATGCAGAGAATTAAATAGACTGAAAGAGAAGTAAAAGGCAGCACATGCTATAGAAGAAGAGGTTAACACCTACCACCTTGTAACAGAGGAAATTGATGTAAGCAATGACAAACTTTTGTCACCTATGGAGGAAGGATTAATAGTAGATATACAACTAGAAGATGGTATGAGAAGACTTGCATTAGATTTCACAGATATCAACATATTGCGTAATCCAGATGCTCATATCACAGATTCAGTTGTAAATATCTCCCTGAAGTAAGATGCTTTCACCAGCTCTAGCATATTTTTATTCAGCCTTGAGGCTAGAGATTAACAACATCAGATTGTCTTGTAGTTTGATAAAGAGACATCTACCTCCACAATGCCATGCAAATATATATATATTGGATCCCCAAATTTCTCCCTCAGTCAGAATGAAAAATACCCCTGTCGGCACATTCGAGAAGTGGCTTGCTCATTGTCCAATGCTGCAAGTAACAACCATAATTTTTCCATATGAGAGCAACCAGCACTGGAGCCTCGTGTGCATTGAACTTGACAAGCCAGCTGTCTGGACACTAAACTCAATTCGCAAAACGCATCCAGAATTGAGATTGTGAGTATTGATAACTATAAATTGGTTTTCTTTTTTATAGACAATGAAGACAGTTATTGTGTTGGGTTCATACCAACTCCTTCTGCTTGCAGATGCATAAAAAGACTGTTGCATACATATGGAGGGCTATGCAAAAATTTAGAGCTATATAGGTCAGAAATTAAGAAATTCACTGTGTCCTTACAGAGTGATGGAAACTTGTGTGGATGGAGATGCCTCCTCCATGCTGAGTTTATACTGTAGAGATTTTTTGCATTAAAGCCATTAATGTCAAAGATATGCATTTTGCACAGGATTACTATAAAATTGTGACAGTTTGGACCAAGTTGTGTCTCAGCTCCTTTATGTTTTCTTTTTGTCTTTTGCAGAGTGCATTGGAGAAGTACACCATAGAGTATTTGCACCGATACCGTGACACCCTAATCCAACATCTGCTTGCAATTTCACATGTCGTGAGCATGGATGCAGAACAAACCCTGTTGGATGACCACGTTGTAGAGTTAATGATGACTGTTGATGGACTGTAGCAGACACATTCCATAAGGGCATCTGAGAAAGGACACGAGTAAGAGGAGGGAGGGACTTCCAAGATGGGAAATTCTGCAGAGGGAGAGTTTGATGAGGAGAAAATTCCAAATGAGGGGAAGGCCACATAGGAGCAAGATCACACAGATTGAGGGACTAAGAAAGAAATAAATGTTGAAAGTCCTTCTGCAGTTGGAGGGTTTCAGAAGGATGAAGTTTATGCAGAGGGAGGGGCTGAAAAAGAACACTCTAACCCTCAAGCAGAGCATACCTCTGCCACACCTCCACCTGTTGAGCTTGAAAATCAAGAGTCTTTTATGCCTAACACACAAACAGATCATAGCTCATTAGAAGAAAATTCAAGTGCATTGGATCCCTCAACACTGGAGACACAAGAGTCTCGAACAACAGCAGAACAAGAGAAGACGCTCCGGGATTTGAACACTAGAGAACACAACCTTGATGGCAAGCAAACTTAGTATGGACCCTTGCTAGACATCCCTATGATTTTTCTGGTAATAACCTATATTAAAGAATATGAAAGTCGGCCTATGGTCTAACTACATATTTGTTTTACAAAATGTTTGTAGAGACTGATTATTTTGGATGTCAACAGATTGTTGGTGTTTTGGGGGCCATATGATCCCCACACACAAGTTATCAACTTGCACAACTTCAAGATATTCGATCGTAGATGTATTGTGCATCCAGGAACCAAGGAATTTATACAGTTTCTACTTCTAAGGTTCCGGGTTGCGATATGGTCCTCTATGCTACAGAGAAAAATCAGTCCCCTTGTAAATATGGTTTGCAACGTAGTGGAAATTGAATGTTCGCAATTTTATTTTTTGTATTTGCAGAAGGAGTGTGTTTACATTGAAGGCCACACAACTCTACCAAACCAAATGTACTTCTATTCTGTAAACCTTTTTTCCAAATCCGTGTCCCACATGATGATATAAACACTATGGTTGATAGATGACACACCCCATAAGGGCTTGCTACATCCACCAGGCACCACTCTCTCCCCACCCTCATTTGAAGTTCATGAGCATGAATTTTATGTAGAGGACAGTTTGATCCCTTATCTTGAGAATTTGTATTTCAGGCCATTGACTGTTTCAAAATTTGTACTAACAAATACTCTCCAAAATGCTAGCTATCTAGATTAATATGATTCTTTGTGCTTCTCAATGTGGTGCCATGGAAATGTGTGTGTGTGTGTGTGTGTGTGTGTGTGTGTGTGTGTGTGTGTGTGTGTGTGTGAGAGAGAGAGAGAGAGAGAGAGAGAGAGAGAGAGAGAGAGAGAGAGAAAGAGAGAGATTATACATAACTCTGCATATGTTGTTCAAAATATGCAGTTATCACACTACCAGCTATCAAAGGGACATAGATAGTGAGATAAACCTTGTCTTACAATTAAAATAAAGATATAACCAAATTGTGGGAATCATCTCATAACCAAATTGCAAGAAACATTGGAATTGAAGTCATGAATATAGATTCATTCAAGTTACATTGGCACGATTTGGACTCGGGCAGTTAGTTTGCTACAGACAATATCTTTTTCCCGTCATTGCATTACTTTGCGTCCACCAATTAAGAAATAGAACAGTGAGGGTTCGTTCTCCGTGGACTCGTCCATGATGTCATTCCGAAGTTGTAGAAGGTTGCATTGCTCTCTTATTGTGACAACTGTCACAAGGTTGAGCTCTTTGTCAAATACCTCCACATCTATGACACCATTGTTCTCCAAGCTTGCTAACTCTTGATCAATAGGAATAAACTTAGAGCAGCCTGCAACAATCTGAGAGCGTTGGTAACAAAAGGAGATGAGAAGGGATTGTGCGCCTATCATGTACTTGGCCACCAAAGTGTCCAGTGCAACCTCCCAATGTATGTCATCCACCTCTTTAACATACCACCCTCTATCAAGCAGTTTGTCACAAAAGCAAGCATCTAGAGATTTACATACCAGCATTGTCTTTGCAGCATCTATGTGGCCGGTGTGAAATAGTTCCACAAATAAACTTATAGGACAAAATTAGCAATCTTTACCAATTTAGTAGGTACTGAATTTCGTAGGGACCTTTGCACATCCCTAAACAGCTTGCTTCTGGGAGCCTCACACACGGTGGTGTCCGGGACTGGCCAGTCAATACAGCTCCAATTGGTAGGGAGAGGGAGTTTAACTAAATTACCCTTTTATGAAATGCTCATAGAAGAAAATTCCCTCATCTGCAAGACTCTTGCTAGTTCTTCCATCATACTGTAAAACACCAATGTCAGTGTGGGTTACAGATATAATACCTATAATAGACTCCAATGGATCCCATTCCCCGTATGATGAAGGATAGACATCTGCAATTGCAACAACAAAATGTAAGACACCTAGTCTAACTACTGAAACTGATGAAGAACTTATGAGAATTAGATCTTGCTCTATTAATATTGTTCTACCTTTTCAAAAGAATAAACAAATAAAGAGAACAACAAGGTCTAAAAGTAAGAATAGAGATGGAAGGCTATGAACACACGCACAATTCACTACAAGAGGTTGTGTGCTCTTGTGACGCTGTTAGCGACGGAAATACACTGGGTTTTTATAACCCCCGGCGTCGCTAAAACCGTCGCTAATAGCGTCGCTACGAGAGCGTCGCTATATGCGTCGCTATAAGCGTCGCTATATAGAGACGCTCATAGCCGACGGTCATAGCGACGGTTATAGCGACGTTTACACAGAATTCTATAGCGACGCTATAGAGCCATAAATAGCGACGGTGTGCGCTCCTTGCCGCACTGTCGAAGCAAAGGACTTGCCGATACACCGTGTGCGAGCCACAAATGGCTCCAAGCACACAACAAGTCTAAACTAGCAAGCTCAAGAGAGCAAAGGGTGTGTCACTCACCGCTCTACGCTCGCCTTCGTAGTGGATTCCTCGCCACGATGAAGAAGAAGCTGCAGTCGTGCCGCGCTCAACCGCTTCGCCGCCGTCGTGCCTTCGTAATGCTCGATCGCACACACACTCTCCCTCTCTCTCTCTCTCTCTCTCACATATACACACACACACGGAGGTGAAGAAGAAGAAGATGGAGATGGAGATGGAGCAAGAGCACTCTTCTATTGCACAAATGAGAGAATGAGTGAATTTTAGGTTTAGTTGGCTTTTATATGAGCTCACCCCATTCACACTTGGGCGCCCATGCTTAGCCAACTAATCCCTTGAATGTCCTAGTTAGAGTGCGCCTCTCATCGGCGATCACTCTTACCCTTTTCCTATTGGTCCGACAAGCCCGGTACCTGACTCTACCAAATACATAATACACGTCCATCGTACGTGATGGGGTGTCCGTGAGCCATGAGGGTTAACATGCCCCCCTTCCTGATGTAGATTCCGTCCTCGGAAGCTATTGAGTTGAAGCTCGTTCGTCGAGGTGGAAGAGCATTTGAGATGAATCTCCTTAGCCTTCTTCAGCCACTGCAAAATCAAACAACATTGGCACGGTAATTGCATTTTCATAAGTGATTAAAAAGCATATGCAGTTTTAGTAGACACATTGATTGGTAAAAGAATTTCAAACAATTTGTCATCAATGAACATTAAATTGCAATGTAATCAAATGCATAAACAGATGTAAAGGTAAAAAATTAAACAAGTCTGGGGTCGGTAATTTGATGGTCGAAAGGCACTAGAGATCGAATATTAATACCATGGGTAAGCTTCTTAATTTTCTGTGGTCAATTAAGTTGTTTAATCGCGAGAGCCAAGTATTCATGTTCGAGGGCTGACTAGAGGCTATATCTAGAAGACCTTGTAGTTAAGCTACCATAAAAGGAATTTCTCATGAAATCATCGCCTGACTGATTACTTTTTCTTTGACCCCCCAAAGTCTTTTCACAGTGATTCAATTTGATGTGTGTGCTTATTTTGTATGACTTGGGTTTTTTGCTTTTCAAGGAAAAGCGCCCACACTGGGAACCTCTAGGGCTCTAGTACCATAGGCAATACATGTGAGTGAAGTACCAAATCAAGCTGAGATTTCTCTTCCAGCTTAAGATTTACAGTGTGGCACTTTGATTTTTTGTTTGTTCATTTTCAACATTTTAATTTTGTAACATTTTAATTTTGTAACACTGGTACCCCTCCCCAGGCTCATCACACTAGTAAACTCCCTTTATAATACTTAAGCTAAAGGTCAATAGGGTCAAGCCCACTAGAAAGCCCTAGTACATTTCACACAATGCTGCCTAAATCGGATTAAGAACCTAAGTAACCGTTGATTATTAGGAAGGCATTCCCCATGGTATTAAGAGAAGATCTCTAACACCTAACTTGGTCAAACTAGCTTAGTCGGACTGCTTGAGTTTTAAACCTAGACAACTGATTATGACAAAAGATTACATTGAATTAAATGTTTGATACTAAGCAAATGCGCTGAATATTATGCTACGAATCACAATCAAAGCAGACAAACATGGATGAAAAAAGATAAGGGGCAATGCTAATGGACAAGAAACACCTGTTTGTGTCGATGGTCGCGCTTGATTTGAAGAGTGAGTCAAGATAAAGATTCCATGAAGGTCCAAATCCTACTAATAGCAACACGCTCCTGTACACACTAGGAAACAAAAAGAATACCTCTAGGAGGCACATTAGTGGAAAAAGGTACCAACACTTACTGAACACAACAAAAAACATAAGGAACCCTAACCTAATTATTTGCACTCCCCCTAGAGAGTCAAGGGAATAGGATATTGTAGAGGTTGGGGGGAAACCCTAAGGCTAAACCCCTATCCTCGTCGTCGAGATAAACAAAGTCATCATCCATGAGACCATATGTGCCATCCGTGTAGTCGTGTAAATTTTCTTCTTCATCATAGGTGCCCATGTTTACTAAGAAGGTCACTAGACACCTATAGTCATCTTGGTCAAAAGGGTAGGCTTGTGCAATGTGAGAAACGCTCTCTTCTAAGTATGGATCAGACGTGGTCAAGAGACGTATCAACCATTCTAACTCCTCAAAATTCCTCTCACATGCTAGCGTCCCTATCAAATCCCATTCACATGCAAGCACTGGAAAGACCATGTGAAATATTTGTGAAAAGTAACGAGGGCACCTCTCACCCAAGGCAGGAGTGGATGACTCTAGCGTACTAGCCATATCTGTACACGCAAATAGATGATGGTTAGAGTGCAAATATTACAAGGGTCGTGTTCTTGTGCATAATTTGTTTTTATGATTTGTGTTATGGCTCTTGCTCTTTTACTTTTTTATCTTGTTTTTGTGAGTATAAGGCTTTATATATACATTCCCTAAGATCGGAGATTAAGAGGTCAGGGAGAAAGGTTGAGAGGGAAGCAAGTGAATGATGGATGTCCACAAACACTCCCCCCTTCCTTGGGCAGATCATACCGTTTAAAATGAGCTTGTCACCCTTTGAAACCAATTGTTCCAGTTGGTAATAGGTGAGGATTTTTGCCAGGAGTTTTCTATTACCCTAGGTGCCTCGTCAAGTTGCAAGGGTGGTAAGGTACTCTCCCAGGATCGAACTTGAAGTGGTTCATCAGGTGATTCTTGAACACTGGGAGGTTTGGACTCTTTTGTAGCTTTATGGAGGTCCACTATTGTAGATGGAGGCTGTGGAGAAGTTTTTACCTCTATGGATGCAGTACATGAGGAGCTAGAAGCTTCATGGGACTCCCCCTTTCGTGAGCTAGGTGGAACAAATCGTTCTTTCTTTGGTACCCAAACTAGCTCGGGAGCGGGTGTGTAGCATTCTGTGATTTTTTTCTTTCCACGATCATTGATTCGTTTTGGAGCTACGGGATTGGGCTCACATGGGTCAGGTGATAGGTAAGAGCACAATCTACGTTTTGGCACCCAGATTTGATCATTTCCTTGATAGTAGCCTTGGGCTTCCAATAGTCGTTTAGGGATCCATCACAACATTTTCTTACTTTTCTTGGAGCGAGTGGTACGTTTCTTACAAGGCTTCTGTTTTTTAGCACTAGCTATGGTCACTGAAGAAGCTTTAGGGACCCACTTGTATGTTTTCTTCGTTACATTAGGATGAGTCTTGTCAAAAGCGATATGCATTGCTTGTAGCATATTAAGGGTACAGGCATTTCATCCCCCTCAGGTGTTACCCAGGTCGTCCCCCTATTTCCCCAAGTGTCTATGGTTGCTGCTAGGTGGACCCAATCCACATTGTCCGACTCAGCCATTCCGGGTAGGATATCCATATAAGGAGAGTTCTCTCCAATATCCATGTCTTCGTTACACGTGTAACAATACTGTAATGGAGCTGAGTGAATTGTTGTGTCTGATCGATTATCAATGATGAATTTATTTTCTAGAGGATGCGTTCGACCACTTAAAAGATCAACTCGAATGACAGAGTCTTGGAACTGTAAGTAGACGTGGTTTTTGGACCAGTCATGCACCATTTTTGCTTCCCTCATGAATGGACGCCCTAAGATCATCTCAAATGACATAGGATGCTTGGAAAAATCCATAACAATGAAAGTATGCCTTACCTTGTGTCCAAAGACCTTGATCCTGAGATCCTTAAGCATTCCAATAGGCGTAACATTAGATCCATTAGCCATTTTTACCACTACGCTTGTGGCTTCAAGGTGAGGTCGCCCCATAGACTCCCAACAACTCTTTGTCACCATGCTGACTCCCGCACCACCGTCAAGGACTCCCTTTACAGTTAATCCTTTAGTAGTGATTGGTAGGGTAGCATTAGATTCATCACCTTCAAAGTATTCCCCCAACTTGTTAACGGGTACTTCAATTACAGATTCATGTCCCGCTAGGTCAGATGGTGGTGCTAAATGTTCCTCATCATTCATTACCGAGTCAGGTTTGTTCATATGTGCAAACTGTGGTAATCCGGCCTGTAATTCTCCGTTGAGGAAGGCTCGAAGAGCTGAGACTAGCTCGGGGTCTTTATATAGTTTGGACATGATGGTGGTTCTAACTTCTGAAGACATGAAATCCATCAATTTGGCAACATTTAATGGAATCTTGTGGGACGTAGGACCCTGACAAGAGAACGGTGAAGATGGAATCTCCACTTCCTCAAGGGGGTCGGGCATTCCCTCACCAAACATTCTCTCCAGTAGGAAAGGTGTGTGTCCACTTTCAGATGTCCTACCCTCACTCTCTTCCCGAATGATACTGGGTATAGCTAACGGCCTATAGTTCTTGTGAGGTTGAACTTGTGTGGGAAACACTGTGTCCGACATCTGGATGTGTTTGGGTTCAGGTTCTAATGTTCGTTGAGTTTCTTCCACCAAACCTCTCAGTTGTTGGACTCGTTCTATTTCCACTGTTGGGTTTGGATAGGTTCCAATCTTTCTCTTGCAATCCTCATTTTTTGTCTCTCGTGGCTTATCTTGGGGGTTTGCAACTGGGTAGTTTAACTTTGAATACTCTTTTGGTGTTCGTCGTAATTCCCTCTCGTGATCCTCCTCACTGGCTTTTTCCTTTGTAGTAACAGTTTTGGTCTCCGTGGTCTCTATCGAATCTGAGTCATCCTCAGGGTCATTCATATACACGGGATCCTCTCCTGTCCCTATGTTAGTCTTTGAACTAGGTTTTGAGCTAGAAACATTAAGGGATTTCTTTCTTCGTGTTTTCTTCTTTCTCGCTCGGCTAATGGACGCAGCATCTCTCTCTTCGAGGATGTAATTTTGCTTTTGGAGCATCGACCGTGTGAGTGCATTCACTGGTGCTATGTTTATAGTTGGTGGTGTCCCATCAACAATCTCTATTATGTTCAATGGTGTGATTTTCGGTGCTTTTGGATTGTTAGGACACTGTGCGATCAAATGATCTATGCCACAACGATTACAAGTGAGTATTGGCATTGCCAATGCACTCCCTTGACTGGTTTGCATTAGTGCCGCATTCTTTTGTATTCTAATGGGGCACTCAGCTACTCGATGGGGTCCACCACATTCGTAGCACTGAAGAGGTGGTCTCCTGGCAAAACTATTAATGTTTTGGCCTCTTGCTGCTAGCGCGGTAGCTTGATATACCGGTTTGATTTGTCCCCAATGGTCTTCCATATAGTACATGGGACACTCCTCAAGCATGTCGACTCCATAGGTGATACTAGAGTCTATGTCCTCTTCGCAATCTACATAAGTACTAGATGACTCGCAACCTATTTGGTTCATAGGTGTAACTCTTGGATGAGGGGGTTGCGGTCCTAGAACTGGAGGTGGCAAAGGTGTGGTTTGGACCACATTTTGGGTTCTAGGGACCATGTGCTGTAATGGCAACTGTTGCTCCATGGGTGGGGTAGGCATCAATGCAGGAACTCGAGGTGAGTCTGCCCAAGCTATAGGCGGTTTATTTTCCATGATGCGTTTAAGCATTAGGCAATCCTTCGCTTGATGGCCATACCTACCACACGCGTTACAAGTCCCGTTAAACTTTACTATGAAAGTAGGGCATTCACTCGTAGTATGTGGGCCCAAGCAAATTGAGCACCATTGTTGCTCCCTTCTTGGATACATATGAGTGTTTTGTGGAGCACGATTACCCCTAAGGCTTTCTTGGATGGCCTTTGTGAGATCTGCCAAAGTCATCTCAGATATCGTTTACTCTTTCACGATTGGCTTTATCTTCATTGGCTCATGCCCTGATGCTTGGGAGCTACTTGACTTCGGCTCGGCAGACACTCTTTCTCCTGCAATCATTAAATTATCCTCCAATTGGATCGCATTCATGGTGGCTGCTTCCCAAGTAGTGATACCTCTAATGACTAGGCCATTATAGATACTTTCATGTCGTAGTCCCCTAATGAATCTATCGAGCAATTGGTTGTTGTTGAATCGCTCGTTTGGATTGCATCGAGAATTCAAATTCTTTAGGCGACTAATGAAGTCTCTCACGGATTCACCTTCTTCTCGTTGGGCTTTCTGGAGCTGAGAGGCTACACCCCAAAGTACTCCCTCTCGTATGTATTCTTTTAAGAACAGTCTCCTAAGAGTAGAGTAGATCGTTTTTTCTTCTACTCTTAAGGTTCTATACCAATCTCCAGCCTTTCCGCTTAGGGTCAAACTCAAAGCCTTACACTTATGTAGCTCATTGTGCTCTTCCAAGGAATCGCACACATGTTCAAAGACTTCCATATGATTTCTAGCATCTCCGTCTCCATTGAATTTCTGTGTGAGCTTAGCTACTTGAACTGCCTTGCTCCTAGGCTCTCTATCAGGTGCACCACGCATGTTTTCCGCAATAGAGCGACCGATAGTTTGAGCAAATGCTGCCAAATCTCCTATTTGAGCAGGTATAATGGGTGTATGTGCTCTTGGAACCACATGTGAGATGGGAGTTGGCCTTGGCCTTGGCATACGCGCGGCTCTTGGGTCCCATATTTCGTATGGTGGTGTACCAGACGGTGGTCCAAAGTTTACAGGCGTGGCCCTAGGCATAGGGGGTGCTTGATATGGCATGTTATTATTAAATGGCATGGCTCCACTTGTATAAGAGCTTGGATAATTCCATTGTGGATTGTAAGCTCTTGGAATAATCGGAGGTGTAGGAGCTACATGAGGCTGAGGTACGACAGGTGCACATGATTGATACATACATGTAGGTATAGTTGGGGGCACTGTGCTACTAGGCATCGGCGCAGTGTTAACAAATGAACTCCATGGTGTACTTCTTGTCATGCTCACCATTGGGATATGCATGGTAGCCGTAGTGTCATTAAGAGAAAGATGAGCTAGATTTGGGAAGGTAAAGCTGCCACTTGTGGGCTCAGATTGTACTGAGGCTCCTGGCGAAACAACATATGGAGGATCAATGGGGCTCACTGAGGGGGTCTCCATTTGTGACAGGGTTGGTTGGTTGGCCTTTCCCGTATCCAAGAATCTCATTAGGCCTGTTGAAGGCATGTTGATCCCTGTGTTCTGTCTTTCTAACTCGACAATCCTATCGAGGACATCACAGACTTTCTGTTGTTGCTCATCTATGCTAGTAGCACCCGATGTGGATTGTAGAACATCTAACCAACCCACATGATAGGTGTGTCCTATGTACCGATCAGTTAAAGCTTCTGCTTGTAGGTTATACTCCCAATTTTCGTTTAGGAATATCCCATCTAGGCCTGGCGTGCCGGAGGTTTCCCTTGAAGTGGGAGCATTATTGCTCCCCATTGCTTGCCCCTCCGTGACTGCTACCTTGGGAGCACTCGGTTGCTCGGCTGGTATGATTGTTGTCATAGGAGCCTTTGCTTTCAGGGCTCGACTTTGTTCTATCCCTCGTAGGTTCTCAATTTCCCTCTCCCTTGTTGCTTGCATATAGCGTTCGATCTCTTGACTTCGGCAAGACTCCTACCATCGGGTAGTAAAACCTCAGAGGGAGATAGTCCTAAAGGATCAGGAGGTGCAGTGGATGGAACATTCACATGCACACTCTCAAGAAGCATAGGGTCCATTTTAGGTATGAATGACGAATTTACTTCCCCACTCCCTTCATTTATTTCATTAACCGCATGTTCGGAGCGAGTAGCTCTACTAAGGGTCTCTTTTAAGCGGCTAAACACGCTGGACCCGGGCCGTGGGCCCATGGCATGCATGTCTTGACTTGAACTATCAGGGTTTGGTGTAGGATACCCCTCCATGACTTCGTAGTCAGAGGAAGAATCACTAGACGCATATGAGGATCTTGGGTCGCGCTACCTTGAGTCTCGGCCGAAGGTCCATAACCTAGGGTGGAGGAATAATGGGTGCCCGCGTAAATGGAGGCACTACCAATATGCTCGTGCTCTAACACTCGTCCAGAGCGTAGGTTCATATGACTTCCACACTCTAAGCGCGTTGGTGAGTACCCGTGAAGGCCGCTCACTTAGTTTTGTTTTTTTGGTTTTTTTTTTGTTTATAACCCAAGTTTTTCGTTATTTTTGGTTATTTTTTGTAACCGAGCCACAAAATATGGCGTGTAAAAGCTCAAGACGAGCGTTTTAACTAAAGGAACGTGCCGTGCTTTACAGCTCTCTATTCGGCTACGTGAAGCCCTCGAAATCCTAAAAATGGTTTTTATAGTCCTCGAAGTCCTAAAAATAGTTTTTAAATATAAAAAGGTGTATAAACTATTTTTTAAAATTGAGGACTAAGATCTAGGTTTGGGCTTCAGCTTGGGGAATGATCCCCAGCCCGAAAATAAATTTTTGATTTTTTTTTTGTTTTGTTTTTTTTGTTTTTTTTATAAGTCGCCGAGGCCGCGCTGCGCGCGCGCGCGCACACACACTTAACCTACACCTAACTTATCTACTTACAGCTAATGAAGATACTGCCACACACACTCTAACACTGTTTACACAGTACTACAGTAGCTAACAGATCTACAAAACTAACCTTACAGAACTAACATTGAACTTTACAGAACTAACATTCCATAGCTAATACCTTAATTCTAACAGTATATTGCACTATACTAGTGTTTTCTAAACGGACTTTGACAATGTCATCTTGCTCCAACCACAAGGGTACATTCCCACAATTGCCTTCCATTAGCAGCTTAGCCCTCTACTTTAGGTCCTTAACTTCATATGCAATCAATCCTTGGGTCCTTGGTAATGGCAATGGGATAAATTTATGAAGCAAAGAATAGATAGGCCACACACAATCCCAAGTGAATGGAAGCGGTGTTTTCTCAAGAATGCTCATTCCAGTCATTGTATCTATGACTAATTCCTCTAAAAAATTGTCTCCTGTAATACATTGTCTGTAGTAAGTTGCACCAAAAAACATCATTGCTTTTCCATCAAGCTGCATGGAGAAGAAAGAGGTTATGCGAGCTTTCCAATGACCTCGTTCCTTAGACAAGGTGTTTGATGCATCCACATTTACAACTACATCATTGCCAATCTTGAAAAGTTCTCCTTTATAGAAGACTTTGTCATATGTTTGCACATCACCAAATGAAAATATTTCATCATCAATGTTCCAAAAGCTCCTTAAGTTAGTAATCCTCAGATGTTGGAACCCTATAATTACCCCTCCTCTTTGATATTGCAATACCCTTCATAAGAATGTTATCAGTACAAGATGCTCTCTTGCCATACTTTAAGATGTTGTTCCACAACGATCCTGCCTTTCCAGCAGAAGTAACGTTGAAGAGTCCATCAAGATGTGAAGAGAAGCACTCAAGGGAGGCCCCGATTCCACAATTAGTTGCAGTAGTTTGACCCAATACACTATGCAATTTTTGTAGGACTCTATCACAAGGTAGCAACGCATCTTTATCATGTTGGATTGATTGGAATACTTTTGTGAAAAACATTCTTAGATAGAACTGTACAAATGATGCTTCATCATTTATGCTATTTGTTTTGATAGCACTACGCTTTGACTAAACGTTCGAACATATAGCACCAATATATGTCATGTAGTCCATGACGCAAAATATCCTCAAGTAGTTCCCCACTTTCAGCTACATGCTCCAAAGGTGATGAGTTTGCTCCTGAGTATTCCTCCTTGCGGATTCTCCAAGATTCAGCAAGGATTTGATAACCTGAATGTCAGTAGCCAACATTCCATGTTCTCGGTTGTAGCCATAAAAGCTATGTGCTATGTCCACCAACAAGATTCCTAAAGTTTGCATCTCCTGCGGAATACCATTTACGAATCTCAGAATATATGGTAGACGCCACTGCATAAACTTTTGATTCTCTTCCGCCTTGAAGGATTCATAATAGAGACTTGGTGAGTTTGGTCACCGACATAGCGAATAGATGGTGGTGCCAATTTTGTAACAGTCAAAGCAGCTTCATCAATATTTTTCTTCAATGAAGCATCTGCATTCTGGAATAAGTGTGCAATATACTTCTTGAAAACATTCAGAGACAAGGTGTGCATTACATCAAAAACCAAGTCAAGGGAGAGGTCAAACCCATATAAGTCATAGAGTCTCCAGAGTATTGACTCGCCTGATAAACCAGCCTCCTTCCAAATCTCATCCTTCTCAGCAAAAGTACAAGACCTCTTTGCCTCTGCTATGGCATGAACCATCTCATTTGTTGTTCTTTGCCTAGTGGATGTCTGACTTGTAAGGGATTTTCATTGTAAATATACCTCCCTTCCAATCCTGGCCTATCCCTTGCAAGTGATGCTTGTGGCTGATCTCTCCTGCAGAACTCTTGTCCCCCATTTTTGAACAAGCATATCTTGCACTGGGCTGGATGGTCTCCGGTAACCATCATAACCATAGTCCGAATCTTACAGAATTTATATTCCACCATCGTATCATCAAAGATATTTTCCAGTGGATACTCATACAATACATCCACTCCATCAATATATAGTGATTCCAGCTTATCCACTAATGGTTTCAGAAATGATCCGAAGACATCACCGGAAAACTTAATAATCTTTTTGCAGCTTTGTGGAATAAATAAGACCGACATGATATCCATAGAGTTTTGTTTTACAGCATTGAGCACCATAATCTCCACAACCCCACAACTTTTTTGTGTGGTTCTGGATGTTTGAAACCCATCCCAATGCAACAAGAAAGCTAAATTTCTAGGGTCACCCTGATTATACACACAGACAATCAGAGAAGTAAGGATATCCAATGTACATGACACTACGAAAAGAGGAAGATAGACAAGTTACCTTGCACACCCTTTTCTCACATTCAATTCCTTCCTTGCATTCGGAGCAAATAAAAGTGTACACTGCTCACTCAGCATCCCATGCATCTTCAAGTTTTTGAGAGCGCTTATCATAGGGAAAAGTCGTGTAAGACTTCTTACATCCAGGTGTATAGCAAACAACTGGTAGCTCATATGTTGACAATGGGTCCCAAAAGTTCTTCACTCCTTGGAATTTTGTTCCATCCCAAAAGTCCTTAATGTGCCTTCCCATAGTTAAAGCATCTCCCTGACGCCATTGATTTTTATGGCACCACAAACTCAATAACTCATGACAAAAACACAAAAGCAAGCATTGCCTTTCTTGGCTTTGTGCATACTCTGCACTTCTCCAAGCAAGTGATACAGTCACGTTTAAGCTTTTTGGAGTTTGAAGCACTTGAACAAGCACACCTTAGAACCTCTCCTACAAAGTTGTCCTTGGTGCTTGGGTAAAGAAGTTTGGGTGCGTGCTTTGCTCCATTACTTCCTGTACATATCCGATAATGAGAGGCGGTCACCATCCCCAAACCTTTTAGCATTGTTTGTAATTGATCCCAGCACGCAGGTACTTGAACCCCTCCAAGCTCACCTTCCCATGTCTTTGGCAACTGAACCAATAATTTGGCTAGGCTTATTTTTTAAGAGGAGTTCTTTAACCTAGCTCCACCAAGGTCACCAAATAAAAGACGTAGCATTTGATCTTGAACACCTATCAGCATTTTATGTTCATCCCATAAACTTTGGAGTCCTACTATTCTCTCTATTAGCTCAAAGAGAACAATAGACATCCCATCATCATTTTCCTCCCCGCGATCTTGCACGTTAGCATCAGCCCTGAAAATGGTCATCACCATCTACATGATAGTCACCGCCATTTGAATCTTCCGTTTGCTCTTCCTCTACGTTGAGACCTTCACTCAAGGAAGGAGCTACATGTGGCACATCTAAACCAAAATGAATCTTTAAGCTCCCAAATCTCTCTGAAAGAATTTGGTGTCGATAAAGGGTTGAAGTATGCACAAACCACCCACCATAGCAATAGAAAGTACAGTTGCAGAAAGTCACTACAACACAACATGGAGATATCGACGTGCGTATATCGACGAAATTAGCGGGCGTCGCTATACGCGTCGATATACGCGTCTCAATGTACGTCGATATACGCGTGGAAAGGCTTTACTTCCCACGCATATATCGACGCCTATAGCGACGCGTATATCGACGCGTATAGCGACGCAAAAAAAATTGGGGGAAAAAAGCGAAACCCGCGAGCAGCAGGGGCCATTTTCGCCTGCGCTCTGCTCAAATCTTGGCCTCCACCTGCTGCGCACGTATTATGCCCTCCCCCAACCCCTCTCTCTCTCTCTCTCTCTCTCTCTCTCTCTACATCGTGTGTGTGTGTGTAGGAAAGAGAGAGAGAGAGAGAGAGAGAGAGAGAGAGAGAGAGAGAGGTGTGTGTGTGTGTGTAGGAAAGAGAGAGAGAGAGAGAGAGAGAGAGAGAGAGAGAGAGAGAGAGAGAGGTATATGTGTGTGTGTAGGAAATACAGAGAGAGAGAGAGAGAGAGAGAGAGAGAGAGAGGTGTGTGTGTGTGTGTGTAGGAAAGAGAGAGAGAGAGAGAGAGAGAGAGAGAGAGGTATATGTGTGTGTGTAGGAAATACAGAGAGAGAGAGAGAGAGAGAGAGCGGTGTGTGTGTGTAGGAAAGAGAGAGAGAGAGAGGTGTATGTGTGTGTAGGAGAGAGAGAGAGAGAGAGAGAGAGAGAGAGAGAGAGAGAGAAGTGTGTGTGTGTGTAGGAAAGAGAGAGAGAGAGAGAGAGAGAGAGAGAGAGAGAGAGAGAGAGAGAGAGAGAAATGTGTGTGTGTGTAGGTAATCAAAGAGAGAGAGAGAGAGAGAGATAGAAAATTAATGTATGCTTAGGAAATTAAAATTAAAGAAAATTAATTAAAGAGAGAAATGAAATGAAATGTTATATTAACGTCTTCGAAAGGCCAAAGTGACCTATGAGACATGAGACAAGAAAGTTACAATGTGATGGATCTGATACAAAGTCAGAGTAAGAAGATGACAAAATAAAATATTATGGAATCCTAAACTGTTGGGTATGGACTAAACGGTTAAACCAGCTAGCTGGAATAGGTAGATCATAGGAGATCCAGCAGCTGTCGCTGGCGGATCTCATCAATCTCCTCCATGGTCAGCAGTCTGACCGGGCGTTATGCATGTCGAGCCAAAGTGACCTAGCTATATCCTCTGATGCAGCCTCTATCGATGTTGTGTAGTCCTCCGCAGTCGTGGACGTCTACATCTCCCTAGCTCAGCCGCTCGTTCGATTAGTAGAGAGATAGGGAAGTACAGAGCGAGAGAGAGAGAGAGAGAGAGAGAGAGAGAGAGAGAGAGAGAGAGAGAGAGAGAGAGGTAAGTAGAGAGAGATAGGAAATAGAGAGATAGAGAAAGAGAGTTATATATATATATATATATAGAGAGAGAGAGAGAGAGAGAGAGAGAGAGAGGTAGGGAAGTGAAGAGCGAGACAGAGAGAGAGATAGGAAAATAAGAAAATAGAGAGAGAAAGAGAGATAGCGAGAGCGAGAGCGAGAGAGAGGGAGAAAGAGAGATAGCGAGAGTGAGATCGAGAGAGAAAGAGAGATCGAGATCGCTTTTTTGAGCAAGAACCATGCAAGGCTTCCGAATCTTTCTCAAGTTGCTCATCCATCTCCACATTATCTTCTGGCTTGGACATGGAGGCCCCGTCCGGTTTACAATCAGGTAGAAAACTTTCATTGGGCTGAGAACTTCCATGGCTTGTGCTTTCATCAAGTGCGGCATTGGAAAGCTTTCTCTGACAGGCTACCTCAGAATGGAGGTAGGTGGGTTCGTAGACAGAGAAGAAACTATGGAACTAAAAGAGGCAAAGGGGTTTTGTCTGCTACATGCATTGCCATGTACACCTGGGAGTGCACGTATGTGTCTACCCATATAGGATTTGACCAATAAAGACGAGATTTTGACCCGGTGGTCCTGATCTCCGTACACCTCTAGACCGAGGTGTATGGAGATTGGGCAAGACTAGAGAATGCGAGGTAGTTTACATTGTGAGGAGTATATATATATATATATATATATATATATATATATATATATATATATATATATATATATATATATATATATATATATATATATATATATATATATATATATATATATATATATATTAAAACAACATTCATAATCATTGTAGATGGCAACGTCATCAACTAACATGGAGGAAAAGATTGCATGCTCGTGCACGCTCTGCAAGTATCAAATCCTCCACAAGCGTAGGATATGTAATGAGCATGTGCACAAGTACGGAGAGTTTGCTAGAGAAACCGTACAGAATCTGCGATACCACTCCTACGGAACGGGCATTGATTTCCGTGACATAGCACCTACATCTGAGAGAGAGAGAGAAAAAAAAGATTATGCGTGAAGGTCCGACCAATATAGAGCCACGGATGGAAGCAGAAAAGGGCTTACAGACAGAATACGACGGCATGGAGGAGATGTTGGATGCCTTCTTCCAGACAAGCGAGGAGAACGCGAACGAAGCATCACCAGAAACCGGGCGCCTATCTCCTGAAGACATGTTGAGAAAGTTGGCACATCAACCAATCTATGAAGGTGCCAAAATATCTGTGCTTCGTACTTGTCTGGCGTTTTTGAATCTTCAGTCAGTGTACGGGTGGTCAGATGCAAGCGTCACTGCTTTTTTTAGGTACGTAATTTACAAAAGAGATTTTTCGATTGCAACGGTGATGTGCTCAGAGAGCTTTTTAATTTAATGTGGCTTAAACAGGTTATTGCGGGAGCAACTTCTCCCGGCTGGCAATGAAATGCCCCCCTCTAGGCCAGACGCAAAGCAACTTCTGACCTCAGTTGGCTTGGACTACAACAAGATTCATGCATGTCTAAATGATTGCATTCTTTTTCGCAATGAATTTGCAGATTGTCTGTCGTGTCCTAAGTGCGGAGCAATGCGCTACAAACAAGATGCAGTTGACGAGACAGTGCCAGCTAAAGTGTTGCGGCATTTCCCTATTATTCCTAGGATTAAAAGCATGTTTCGTTGTGGTTCCATTGCAAAGTTGATGCGGTGGCATTCTACGAATAGATCCATTGACGCAACATTTAGGGTGCCCGCTGATTCGAAGGCTTGGAGGCACATTGAAGATACCTGGCCACATTTTAAGAGTGAACCACGGGGAGATGGTTCTGTTGACATGGATAGAGTTGGGGCTGAGATGCGACAGCAGATTCGCCAGCTCGTGGAGCTGCAGTTTTCGACCAGCATTCTGACGTCTTGGGATCAGCAAGACAAGGAAAAAGTCACTTACATAGTGGAGACCATCCTGAGAGAGTACCAACCTGCTCCGGGTTCTTCCGTTGTTTCGGCGTGGTGGATCAAGGGTGTTGCACGGGACACCATCAAACATCGACGAGATGTAGCTCGGAAGGCTTTCAGGACCGGCTCGCCGAAGCCTTCGGCATCCCACACGAGACGTGGCTGCAGATCAGGGAGGATGAGTGGACATCGGCCACGCGGTTCAAACAGCAGCGTGAGGCCGCGCAGGTACGACAGATGACTAGGGGGACATCTCATCTTGGCAGCGGAGGCTTCGACACCTTTCGCTATGAGTTTGTGAGTTTCTAATCCAATCTTAACTATGACGTTTTTTTAAATGCGATGAATCATGTATTCTTGTTACTTTGATTTTTGTATAAACGCAGAATCTTGCGATGCATCGAGCTCCATCACGCGAGGAGGAGTCAGATGGATATCGCAGAGGTATCTATGAAGTATTGAATGATCTTGAATCTTCAGGAGAGCCTGTAGACTGGGAGGCCTTACATTCTCGCTGATCGCTTGAGGTGAGACGTTAATATGTGTGAGTTGATTTAATTAAGTCAGTATATGTGAAGTAATATCAATACTAATTTTGTGAGTTGTCCTATGTGGAGGTTGCGACGCCTAGTCATTAGTGGACCAGATTTCATCTATATGCTTTGTGAGACACAGACACGCTTCTGTGTCTCTTTTTTGTACAAACAGTTAGTGTTCAGACAGTTATTGTTTCCCTTATGGTTATGATTATTGTCATTGTCATTGTATAGACAATTATTGTTTCTCTTTCTGGTTATGCTTATGGTTATTGTTAATTTTGTTTATGGTTATGGTTATCTGCATTATGGTTTTGATCAAAGTGGTTATAGCCGGTTATGGTTTTAAGTTATGGTTATGCTTTTAAGTTATGGTTATGGTTCGTTATGGTTATGCTTTTAAGTTATGGTTATTCTTTTAAGTTATGGCTATGCTTTTCAGTTGGTACGGTTGTCTTTCATTGGCCTTAAATCTCATGTGAGATCCTACATGGATAGCATGTAGGAGGCGTATACATGATATGGTTTTTTTTTTTAAGTTTATGTAAAAACAAAGGGAACTCTGCCAAAATTTCTGCACGCAGCATGGTTGATATTTTGGTGCTGCTCGCTTTCTTGGGTAGAGGGCAGGAAGTCTGGCTGTGGCTGTGTCCATCTGTTAAATGGGCACAGGCGAGGCTACCTGCCCTCTGCCCAAGAAAAAAAATTTCTGCTATGGTCGTCGCTATATGCGTCGCTATGCCCGTCTCTATGAGCGTCGCTATCCGCGTCGCTAATAGCGACTGGTTTCACAGCAGCGCGCATAGCGACGGGCAGCGTCGATATATGCGTCGATAACACCTGTTTTTGTTGTAGTGAGTCTTCCTTCTATAACCACTGGAATCTTCAATTCTTTCTACATACCGATCTTCTGTAGTTTCTGTGATGTTATGTGTGACATTGCAATCAATATCACTTTGTACCTTCTACGCTTGGTCACAGAAGGATGTAACTTTCCTAATGAGTCTTGATTTTGATGAAAATAAAAGGTCCGTTTTGACACCATCTCCCAACCGTTAATAGAGTGTGAACACTTATAATTACACGCGCACTTCCAAGAAGTTATTGTGCTCATGACTGCAGACCAAATATAAATATATGTGTGAACTTTTGTACCAATCAAAAAATGTACAACATAAACACCTTTAAATAAGTACATTAGAACATCTTCTTGATGATAAGAACAAAACTTTATTGCAAAAGGAAATACCCACTAGAAGAGTTTCTACATATGATGGACCTCATGGTTGGAAGAAAATGTGATCAAATTTTTTTATCAATCATGAGACATTACTTTGATCAAATTTTAACTTACACTGCTAGTAACAGATGATGAAATAGTCATCCATGTTGCAAGAAGAGTACATAGTAAACTTAATAAGGTGGTTGAGTAGTGGGATATGGTGCAGGGAGTCGATACATAATGATTTTTCTTCTAGGAATAATATGTCCTATCACTTTTTCTCTCTCCATCAATGCGACCATAGACATCGTCTCCTCATCTGAGCGGTATACTACCTTGTAGCGGTCAACAAGTCCTAGCTTGCTCTTGTAAATTAAAAGCTTTACATCTACATCCCATGCCAGTACATCGTCAATGAAAATGGCTAAAATGTTCCATTTTCTCCCAAACCTTCCAAACAATAGATATTGGTCTTCTGGCCAAGCACTATCTTTCCCAAACTCATGAAATAAGATTTGTGACTACAAGTCTACAAATTCTCTACGTTTCTCTATAGGATATGCTTGCACTTCACTTATCCTTTCACTATCAATGTCATCACATAATGTTTGCTCATTTTGACCAGCCATCTGTAGTGAATATCACAAGCAACACTGGCTAGTCACATTGAGTACTCACTAAGGATAAAGTAATGATTTACCATGCCACATGCAGACTTTTCTCCCCCCATCCCCCTCCCTTTGAGTTATCTCTTAACATCCAAAAAAAAAATTGTTTCATCCTATGGTAAGAATCTCATGCTATCCAAAAAATATCCCAAGGCGTAATGGAATGACTCTTTAGGGTCTCTACAAGTCACAAGAGTAAAAGCAAAAACCCTAAATTGCAATGCTAAATTAAAGTGATAAATTTATACCATTACCAACTATGGCACCAACAACCATTCCAATTCTTATTTCAATACCAACTGCATTTACATTCCCTCAAACATTCATAAATGCTAACGCACACTTTGTAGAATATTTAGGTAAATGCTTCAAATTTTGACCTAAAAACCGGCAAAATTTGACCTACTTGTACCATTCATTTGTTTGGCTAAGAAATGTATTTTCTTTGGTTGAGAATTAAAAACCTAAAACTTGTCAATGGCCAGGCAGCGCTCAGAGGCGATGAAGGCGTCGATCGAGTAGCTTCGCCAAAGCTGGCACAATAAGCCGATGGGACCGAGGGCTTGGAGAAAGCATTCAGTTGTAGGTCAGGGTGCTCATATAATGCAATTGATGGTGACGTAATGGAAGTTGAGCTGCAGCTTGCTTCACGCGGAGCACCTTCTTGACGTCGCACAGGAGGGCGTGTTGATTGCAGGCGATGCGCCAGAATACATTAAGAGGTGCACACAGCAGCTATATTAAGTGATTAGGCTTATTAATATTTAGCTAGGTAGCACCAGGTACTGCAGATAATCGAACAGCGGTACTTTGGACGAGCAGGAGCTGGCGGTGCACACAACTGATGGCAGTGGTTTCGACTGCTAAATGTAGCAGGGCGCATGGCTAGGTCTTTCCAAGCTAGGTGCAAGAAAAGCTCCTTGTTTAGCGGTTCCTGCTGAAATTGTTACCTTGCTCGCATGGCGATAGGGGGGAGGGAGAGAGAGAGAGAGAGAGAGAGAGAGAGAGAGAGAGAGAGAGAGAGAGAGAGAGAGAGAGAGAGAGAGAGAGAGAGAGAGAGAGAGAGAGAGAGAGAGAGAGAGAGAGAGAGAGAGCGTTGCTGGCATGGAGATAGGGTAGAGAGAGAGAGAGAGAGAAAGCGAGAGAATGAAATGAAATGAAATGCCACATAATGAGATTTCTAATATTGGTGGATCTAATCCAATGCCTCGTTACAAAAACAAAAATAAAGTAACTAAATGTTGGGGTATAAAGCCCAATGTGGTCGCCCAGGTAAGTGGGCGGGCCGCAAGGTATGTACACATATTCTTTTGTAAAAACCTAATAAGAACTCACTGTGCTCTACACATTACAGTAGAGCGAGTTCACCATATCGTCGTGCTCTTCTTCTCGCACTCTCTCTCACATCGCACTTCCGCTCGTACTCCTTCAACTGGTATCAGAGCTCAGATCGAGGCTCGGGGTAGCACTGCAAGAGGCTAGAGTCACCAGCTCAGATTGGAGTGAAATTCGACAGGCAAAGACACGGCCCCAAATCCTGTGGGAAAGTCCAAAGGGGTCGGTGTTCTCAGAATTTCATTCTGAGGTCATCTCGGCCACCGTTCGGCTTCGACAAAGGTCTGCGCAGGACATTTTCGACTACGTGGTCTCGACGGGTGCAGATCCGACTCTGCAAATTTGGGGTTTTCGGCCTACGACTGCAGGTGCTGAGGATATCGACACTCCCAGAGTGTTGATTTGTGGTTGTCTACACATCGAAGGACGGCTCACAGTTCTTGGAGGCGTGTCACATACGACACGGGCGCATCTACACACAGACTATAGGCGACATCCACTAGTTCATCAGGTAGCTTGTGTTTGCTGCTTGATATTCCAGATTTCATCCTGACATTGCAGGTACTTCCACATGGGATGTATTGTCAGAGATGATGTATGTCTGTTGAGGGTTTGTTGGCTGTGAGTCACGCAGCAAACAACCGCTGCAGCGATTACAGCATACAGTGGGAAATTTGTGGATGTATGACTTTGTGGGAAGTCTATGTACTGCCAGATTTACTGCAGCCTTTGTTGAGGGTCGAGTGAGGTTTTATTGAGCTGGGGGATTCTCGAATGTTGAGATCCTTTCGGTGATACAGGTCTTGGAGTGATCCCTCGAGCACCCTTAGATAGGCAGCTAGGATGTATTGACTGTTAGTTAGACAGTTGGGATTGCATCTTTGCTTTACTGCCGTTGAGGCATTGTCACAATCTATGCTTACAGGACAGTGACAGGATAGTGAGAGACAGTACAGGTGCAGGACATGTTTACCCACAGCTTACAGTGTCAGAGAGACAGTGTTTTTTGAGCTGTTTTTGGTCTGTTTTTAGTACACCAGAGCCATTTTACAAAGGAGACTCTGCCAAAATTTCTGCAGAATCTGAAGCTTTCTTGGTTCATTTGACAGGTTGATATTGGTTCAGAGGTCAGTTTACAGGGGAAACTCTGCCGAATTTTTCCCAGGAAAGTAAACTACTGTGAAGCGTAGCTATGGCTGGATCACAGGACACTGTTCTTTACAATATCAAGAAGCTGGATGGAACCAATTTCCCATTGTGGAAGAAGCAGATTTGGCACGTGTTGGTACAAAAGAAGCAGATAAAACCTATAAAGCTCAAGGGGATAAAACCAGAAGATATGGACGAAGATGAATGGAGCGAAATGGATGAATTGGCACTTTCTACCATTATGCTGACTTTGGCAGAAAGCGTTTACTTCAATGTAGCAGACGAGATGTCGGCTTATCAAGCATGGTTAAAGCTGAGTGATGTTTATGAGAAGCAAAGTGCAGCTTCACATGTATACTGGCTTAAGAAGCTTGTTGACTTGAAGATGAAAGAAGGGACACCTATGTCCAATCATCTAAATGAATTCAACACAATCTATAGTCAGTTGTCAGCTCAAGGTGTCAAGTTTGATGAACCTGTTAGAGCTATGTTCCTGTTGATCACATTGCCGGAAAGTTGGGACACTTTTCGCACAGCTTTGAGTAATTCTGCACCTCCAGATGGTTTGAACATAGCAGGTGTAGAAGGAAGTCTGCTTACTGAAGAAACCAATAGAAAGACAATGGACAAAGGCAAAGGAACAGCTTTAGTTGTCAGGGGAAGGACCAAAGAAAAGTACAAAGGTGGAAAGAGGAATCAGTCTCGTAGCAAGTCCCGCAGTGCTAAAGGCAAGAGTGACATAGAATGCTACCATTGTGGCAAGAAGGGTCACATGAAAAGAGACTGTAGAGAATGGAAAGCAGAAAAAGGCAAAGAGAAATCTGAAGACCATGGTGAGAAGAACAAGTCCTCAGTGAAGATTCAAGAAATAAATGTGACAAACACTGTTGCAGTGGATGACAGTCTAGTGTCAGGAGACATCTACTTCTTGAAGAATACAATGGACTCAACTCTTCTTACAGCATCTGATGGAAATGCACTGAGTGACTGGATTATAGACTCAGGGGCATCACTTCATGTGTCTCCAAACAAGGAGTAGTTTACCTCTTATGTGACCACTAAAGATCATGTTCGGCTAGGCAATGGGCAGACATGTGAGATCTTAGGTGTTGGAGATGTTCAATTGAAGTTTCAGAATGGCTCTTCTTTCACGCTGAAGAATGTGAGACATGTTCCCGCAATTACAAAGAGCTTGATCAGCACAGGTTTACTTGATGATGCTGGCTACGTCACCACTTTTGGACAGAACATGTGGAAGATATCCAAGGGTTCTATGACAGTAGCACATGGAGTAAAGTCTGGAGGACTTTACATGATTTATGTATCAAATGTCTCTAAAAATGTAATCAATGTAACCGAGCAGCCGAACGTTTCTTTGTGGCATAGCCGGTTAGGACATATGTCCAAGAAGGGAATGGAAATCTTGTCTCGTTCTGGTTATTTTCCTGTCTTTTCATTTAATGATTTTGAATTCTGTGAACATTGTTTGTATGGTAAGCAAACACAGCAGCCACATAAGCATAGAAGTAGTAGAAGAGATACACAGTTGGCACTTGTTCATAGTGATTTGTGTGGACCTATGTCTAACCTATCTCTAGGGGGAGCTTCTTACTTTATGACATTTATGGATGATTACTCGAGGAAAGTATGGGTTTACTTTCTCAAGCACAAGGATGAAGCGTTTAGTGTTTTCAAAACGTTTGTGACACTTGTGGAGAATCAGAGTGGCAAGAAGCTTAAATGCTTACGCACTGACAATGGTGGAGAGTATGTTTCAAAGGCCTTTCAGGACTTTTGTGAGTCAAAAGGTATAAAACGTGAACTTACTGCTCCTTACAATCCTCCTCAAAATGGTGTTGCTGAGAGGATGAATAGGACCATACAAGAGAAGGTCAGAAGTATGTTGTCTAATGCACAACTGCCAAATGGGTTTTGGGCTGAAGTTGTATCAACAGTTGTTCATCTTGTAAATAGATCTCCTAGCAAGGTTTTGCAGAAGGATTCAGTGCCAGAGATGGTATGGTCAGGAAAAATGCCCTCATACAAGCATCTCAGAGTCTTTGGCTGTGAGGCATATACTCACGTTCCAAAGGAATTTAGGAACAAACTTGAGCCAAAGAGTAGAAAGTGCATCTTTCTAGGCTATGGTAATTCTGGTGAGATGGGGTACAGACTTTGGGATCCCGAATCCAAAAAGGTATTCCGCAACAATGATGTTCACTTTAATGAATCCAAATATCATTCTAAACCAGAGAGGGTTGAAGAGATTAGAAGAGTTGTCTTCCAAGAAGATGGACCTGCACGTGCAAGACAAAATGTCAGGGCTCAAGAGGAGCAAGGACAGGATAGATTGGAACCACAAGTTGTGGCTGAGCCTGAGCCACCTATTGTGCGTAGATCTGGACGTGTCACGCGACCTCCTGATAGGTTTGTTCCATCTATGAACTATGTCATGTTGACTGATTGCAATGAGCCTTCATGTTACAAGGAAGCAGTGCAAATGAAGGACTCCGGGAATTGGCAATTGGCCATGCAGTCAGAGATGACAGCTCTGCTTAAAAACCAGACATGGAAGCTAGTTAAATTACCACGGGGCAAAAAGGCTCTACCCTGTAAATGGGTTTACAGGTATAAGATCACCGCTCATGATAGTCAGCCAAAGTACAAAGCAAGGCTTGTTGCCAAGGGCTTTAAGCAAGAACAAGGCATTGACTTTGATGAAGTCTTCTCTCCGGTGGTCAAGATGACTACATTGAGATGCTTTCTTGCATTGGTTGCCATATTAGATTTGGTGTTGCACCAAATGGATGTCAAGAAAGCGTTCTTTCATGGTAATTTAGATGTGAAAATTTACATGCAGCAGCCAGAAGGGTTTGTTGAGAAAGGCAAGGAAGATTGGGTATGCCAGTTGTTAAAGAGTCTTTATGGCTTAAAACAATCACCGAGGGCATGGTACCATAAATTCCACAAGTTTATGCTTTCTCAAGGCTACAAACGTAGTGAGTTCGATCACTGTCTATATACAAAGAAGGCTAAGGATGGTAGTTGGTTGATCCTTATTTTGTATGTGGATGACATGTTGATTGCTGGCAAGCACTAGGAAGAAATTTCAGCTTTGAAGTCAAAGATGGCAAAATCGTTTGACATGAAAGACATGGGTGAGGCAAGTCATATACTTGGTATGCGCATTGAGAGAGACAGATCAAAGAAGTTGATTTGGTTATCTCAAACAGAGTATATTGACAAGGTTTTGCAACGTTTCAATATGGAGAAGGGAAAGGCATTGAGTGTTCCATTGCCACTATATGTGAAACTTAGCAAACAAGATTGTCCTGTGTCTGAGGAAGAACAGGCTGAAATGGATAAGATTCCATATGTGTCTGCAGTGGGTAGTTTGATGTATGCAATGATTGCTACTCGCTCAGACATTGCATTTGTAGTGGGAGTAGTAAGTCGATACATGTCAAACCCAGGCAAGAAACATTGGGAGGCAGTGAAAGGAATATTGAGATACTTGAAATCTACAAAGAGTATGCGTATATGCTATGGGAGTCGGGAGCTAAGTGTAAAGGGTTTTACAAACTCAGATTATGCAGGTGACTTAGACAACCGAAGGTCTACGTCAAGGTATGTCTTTACATTGGCTGGTGGAGCAGTATCATGGCGTTCTAGATTACAAGATTGTGTTACTCAGTCTACTACAGAGGCTGAATATGTTGCAGCATCAGAGGCATGCAAAGAAACAATTTGGCTTAATCGACTAGTAACAGATTTGGGAATCAAAGAAGAGATGCCTGTGTTATATTGTGATAGTCAAAGTGCTATACAATTGGCTCTCAATCCAGTTTATCACTCAAAGACAAAGCATGTGGATGTGAAGTATCATTTCATCAGGGAAATGCTCGAGGATAAGCAACTTCAGCCTGTCAAAGTTCACACCACAGAAAATCCTGCTGATCTACTTACAAAAGGACTTCCCTCAGAGAGCTTTGCGCATTTTTGCAAGCAGTTAGGTGTAGGGTAGTACATCACTTCTCTACATCTCTTGTATATTAGCTTGTATAGTAGCTTCTCTCACACTTAAAGTACCACATTGGACTTTAAGTGGGAGGTTGTTGGGGTATAAAGCCCAATGTGGTCGCCCAGGTAAGTGGGCGGGCCGCCAGGTATGTACACATATTCTTTTGTAAAAACCTAATAAGAACTCACTATGCTCTACACATTACAGTAGAGCGAGTTCACCATATCGTCGTGCTCTTCTTCTCGCACTCTCTCTCGCGTCGCACTTCCACTCGTACTCCTTCACTAAAATCATCATCATCACCATCATCAATGCCCGAGGACACCGGCATGGAGCGTTCTCCGAGAAAGTATTGCATCAATCGCTAATATATAAGAAGCTTCTTCAATGTTCGCCGATGTAAATAGTCGTATGAGCGTCTCCCATGTCGAGCTAGAATAGTCATGATCTTCCAATGGAGCCTCCATTGATGTCGTGGTCTCCCTCGTTGACATGGGCGTCGAGCTCTCCCGAGCTGATAAATGGCTCAACCAACTAATATACCTCTAGTGTAAGTGCCCTCTGAAGTTTGGTTTGAAGCATGCTCATCTAGCTTCTGAGTCCCTGCTATAAAGCAGTTATTGATATCCCTTTGAAATCTCTAAAGAACATGTATCCCACTGCGTGATCTCTTGAAGAGGCAGCTCTCCCTGTGTCGACTGCGCAACTCTAGCAAAAACTACACGAGGCCTCTTTGATCCTAATTAATATTCAATGACTCTAGCCAATATTCCAAATTTGTCGCTCATAGACAATGAAAGCGGCCTCATATCTCATAGTATACTAGACTATGACAAATGTGATGTAACTATTTCTTTGCCTATATATAACAAAACTGGCAAGCATAGGTGAGGCATTTGGAGAAAGCTATATATGTCAAAATTGACAAGCATAGGTGAGGCATTTGGAGAAAGGTATTCTATTTGCAGCCATGTTGATAATAGAATAACATGATATGTTGCATAGAAGTCTAACAAGAGCTTAAAAAATCACAATTGAACGAGAAGAAGAATATTAGTCATATACACTATGTATGGCGCAAATTATTTCGCTCTTCTTTATCTGCTCTTCGATACCAATATAGGAGTTTGGCATCCATGAGGTGAGATTTAGTTCGATCAAGTTGTACTTAAACTTAATATAGTACTTTGAAGCTTCATCAATGTACGCCCAATTCAACTAAACCACATGGCATCAGGCGTTCTCCGAGAAAGTATTGCATCGATCGCTAAGGAGCTTCATCAATGTGCACCGATGTGAATAGTTGTACTGATCGTCTCCCATGTTGTGCTATAATAGTCATGATCCTCTAATGGAGCCTCCATTTATGTCGTGGTCTCCCTCGTTGACATGGGCGTCGAGCTCTTCTGAGCTCAATGGCCAGCCAACTAATATACCTCTGATGTAAGTGGGCTCTGAAGTTTGATGTGAAGCATGCTCATCTGGCTTTTGAATGCCTGCTATAAAGAAGTCAGTGATATCCCTCTTTGAATGTCTCCCGAAGAGGCTCTCCCTGTGTCTACACAGCTCTAGCAAAAACAACACAAGGCCTCTTTGATCCTAATATCTCATGACTCTAGCCAACAATCCAAAGTCCTCGCTCATAGAAAATGAAAGCGGCCTCATATCTCATAGTATACCGGACTATGACAAATGTGATGTAACTATGTCTCTGGCTATATATGACACAACTGGCAAACATAGGTGAGGCATTTCTTCTCTTTGATACCAATATAGGAGTTGGGTATCCATGAGGTGCGATTTAGTTCGAACAAGTTGAACTTAAACTTAATACAGTACTTTGAGCTTAGTTTGACTTGATTTAATTAAGTTTGGTCTCAAATGCTAGATATTCAAAACTTAGTTATGTCCAATTGAACTAAACCACACGACACATCTCATTTTCTTGTCTAAGGTAACCTTATAGTTGTTATGCTATTTTCTTTATGAGCTGTGAGTTTATGCAATGAAATAATTGTTCGCTTTTTGCACTTAGCCTACCTATTTATTTCTCTACGGATCCATTTGCAAATGAGTGGAAAATAGAACATTATTTTTCTTTATTCGATTAGAAGCACTTAAGTGCCATTGAGATCTCATGAGGAATTACAATGCAAATAAGTCCTATTAAGTACAATCAAGTAACGTTTTTCAATCAAGATGTGACAAGTGTGCGTAGTTAGGTGCAATTGAGTCCAATAAAATGCAAAACAAAACAAATGGAATCCAATTAGATCACTTGAATTCAATTTAAAGAGAATTTGAACCATAGTATTGTTGATCATGCCTCAAATGTCTGCATTTTAAAGCATTAAGTCAAATGCTAGACCCAAATGCTTCCAGTCAATAGAATTTCAAGTAAAGTTACCCTAAACCCAAATTCAGTACATTACAACTAGGTCTACAGGCATCAAATGAGTGGCATTGAGACAAATTGAATTAAATTGCATGTTGACTGAATTTTGAATGTGTCCAACATAGACAACTCTAATCCTAAACGAGGTAAATTGAGTGCAATAAAATGTAACAAGTTCAAGTAACAATTGATAAAATGTGGGTGTGTGACCTTGATGTTTTGATCAGATGTATGTATGATTTCATTCATCTGTGACTATCATTGAAAATGAGTGGACCTAAAGTGTGAAATAGAGTTTCATTCTATTGGAATGAGTTTGAACAACAAGCATTGAGTTTAGAGGAGTCAATTTACTAAGTCGCATTAGGTCTACTTCAATTAATTTTCGTATAGTGAACCCTAAGTAGCTATAATTGTGTGTATAAAGCATGATAGGTTAGTCTTCAAGGATCTATATGTTATAATATGATGCAACTCATTGTATTTGGATACAACTAGAATTAATTAAGGTCTTTGAAGCTATATATGGTGCGTTGGGGGCCGTCATACGTATATAAATGATGTAGATGTTTCAATTTGATATACTTCCACTATTTTATTGGAAAGATTTCTATGAAAAAATCTAATTTATCTGGATGAACTTTACTTATATTTGTACTCAAGTAAATGGTAACACTTATATCTATTTCTAGATAAACAAACATACTCTCAACAACGATGGTTTGAAAGCTTTGACTCATTAGAAACTCTTAATTACCCAAGTGTCACCATTTACTCAAGTAAATGGTGACACTTATATCTATTTCTAGATAAACAAGCATACTCTTAACAACCATGGTTTCAGAGCTTTGACTAGCTTATTATAAACTCTTACCCAATTGTTCTACTTTGTACCACAAAAGAAGATCAAGTGAGCTTGTTGAAAACTTTGAAGAGCTAGGTTTTAAATGCACTTTGAAGATGTAAGTATTTTGATTTAATAAAGTTATAACTTGACGCCTGTGGTCCAAGCTTATGGACATATTTTGAGAAGTTAACGAGACTTTTGAATAAACAACACAACGTGGACCATACTTGACATAGTGTATCCAATTTACATTTGAATTGGATGTTTTCTTCGTATAGATTGTGATCTAGTTTGTGTTTAGAATTGTATCATTAATATTATTTGGAGGAATATAACATAAATTGTTCAAAAAAATTACAATAATATTTATCATCTTGTCATATCTTTTCCTCTCTAAGGACAATGTGTTCAGTTGTTGTACTTGCAAATCAATGGTAGATCAGTGTGTGAGATATAAAATGTTTTGATCCCTTCCCTTTTGTAGCTTCGTCTACGACTATGAGACTTTTTTGTTTTCTTATTTATATTAGCAAAATGATCTATCAATTAAGAAACTTAGTTTATGATGGGGCGAGTAACCACGATATTTGTCAATTATTAGTTGTTTAACTATGCTTAATGAATTTTTACTAAAATGAAATTAGGAGCATACAAACTTACTACAATAAGAGTCAATTACTTGATCCATAGTAAGTGAAAAATTACCAAATGAAACACCCTTTGCTATATAGGAGTTTTTAAACTACCGGATGAGGATGCCAAAGAGCTAGCTACTATGTAGGAGTTCATGACTTACTAGATGAACTTACTATATAAGGACGTCCAAGAGCAGGTTTCTATATAGGAGTTTATGACTTACTAGATGAACTTACTAGATCAGAACGTCCAAGAGCAAGTTACTATATAGGAGTTTGTGATTTGCTAGATGAATTAGAAAATTGCTAGCTTACTTGCTAGATTAAATGTGAAAACTCCTACTTGTAACTAGAAAATATTGAACATGTACTCTAACTTGCTATCTAGAAACATGTCCAAAGCTCCTTGTGTAGGGGTTCCACGATTTTTTGGGGCTTCATTAAAGACAATTTGCAGTGATTCCCCTTGAGTTTGACGCAAATCTCAAGTGAATCCCCTTGAGTTTGCACAAGACTAGTACATAACATGTTGCCCCTGGCATCAAAATAATATTATCTCTCTCCCAAACCATCTCCCACAAGTTGAATCACCGCCAGCCTATCTGCCTGGCTTAAAGCCATATCCCACATTAAGCCTTCAACTGAGATTTCACACTGGAGATCAGAAATCTATACAATCGTGATGCTCATCTCCCTACCCAGTGGAGCCACATTCTTGCACTTGGCCTTCTGATCGATCCACGCCGGAACCTCCGAGACTTTCGTTGGCATCCCCTCTACCATGGCCTCAATCTCATTCACAAAAATGAATCCGCCTCCAAGGGCATGTCCGGAATCGCCGGTGCCTCCACAATTTGACCTACCTGTACCAAAGCATCCAGAAGGTCCTTCACAGCAACCACAATCACCATCAGAGCCTACAGTCGCTCTAGAATTTCCACCACCCTAGATATATATTGAGCCTAGTCATGCGTGTGTGTGTGTGAGAAAGAGAAAGAGAGAGACCGTTAAGCCACAGAGAAATGTTTGCTCTACCAGGTACCTGCACCTTTACATCGTGTAACTCATCCAACTGCAGACGACGACGATTGGGCTTTTTTATATATTTTTTGATTCTTTGATCAAGGTGCCGTCTCCATCAACCACGTGACACTTTCCTCGAGCCCTTATAATGACACTTTCCTCAAGCCTTCTCTCCATTATAAGAGTAAGAAGTTTTGGACAGATTCTCACAATAATTTGTACATTATGACTTACCTCAACATCATGAGCTTCTCTTCTCTGAAGGAGGCATGGCATGCCTAGTTAGGTACGATTGGGAGCAGGGGGCCTACTTGCCCCCAATCGTACCTAGCTAGGCATGCGGTGCCTCCGAACAGAAGCTCATGATGTTATGTATTGTATGAAGAACTCTGAAAAAGGCTCCCTTTTCCTACATGAGAAAATTTCTAAATCTTCTTAATTGGAGCGAAAATCGGGTTCGAGATCTAAATGCATGGCGGTGTTAGCAATGCATGAGGAGCACTATCATCGTTGACTACCGGCGTGTTTAACGTGGAGTAGGGGGCAAGGCTACACGAAGGTGTAGCAGACGTGTGGGCATGCGAGCTAACTGGGGAAACACAAGATTAACATTTTTTCGTTCAAACATTCAAAGAACAGAGGGTTTGCAGCGCCGCATCTGGCAGGCCAAGCTTGGCCACACACCATACCAGGCCTCTAACGTTGTCCAAGAAACACACACACACACACACACACACAGAGAGAGAGAGAGAGAGAGAGAGAGAGAGAGAGAGAGATCTCTCTCTCTCTCTCTCTCTCAGAAGATACCTGGGACATAACGTCGAGCAAGTGAAGAGAGGCCTTGGTACTAGCCTGGAAGAGGAGCTGCTGATCTGGTTGGCCACCATCTAGCTGCACTAACTGCACAAAGCCGTGATGCGTAGACACCGACAGCATGTCCTTTCCCACCTGTGAGTTAGCATGGAAACCCGGTGCTCAGCAAATTGCCCACTGTCATGGCGTCCAAGTACGGGCTATGCGTCAGCGCTAGCCCTGCTCAGACCGCTCTAGCCAGCATATACATCAGCTATTGTGTGCTCGAGCCTCGCGTGAGCTTGTGAAAGATGGGGAAAGGGGTTGGACTGCTACTGCGATAATCCCAGCGTTAATCAAGCGTCTGTAGTGTGTGCACCTTGGGCAAAATATTGCTGACGGTGATTGCATGTGTGTTGTCAACGACATGGAAGAGGAAGACATGGCAGGCGTTAGTGTAGACAAGGCTCCACTTAAGCAATGTTTTCTTTGCATTTTGAATGTTAAAATTAAGTAAAAACTTCAAGCACTATAAGCTACGAGTACAGCCGGCCGCCTTTGCGGCCTCTCTCCCTCCTTCGCTTTCCCTCTGAGCTCTCTCTCTCTCTTTTTCGCTCCCCCACTTTTGGCTTATAGCCTTCATCTCCCAGAACGTGACACGTGTAAGGTAGACTCCCTCCGCCATATTATGTTAGTAGATAGGTGGGTATGGTTTTATGTTTTGTGCTAATGTTTACTAATCTTCAAGAATTTAGGAGTGCACGTCGGCGCGCACGCTTGAAAGCTATCGTTTTTGGCGTGTTGAAGAAAGGCCTTAGTATTGGGCTGGGTTAGGCATACTTTCACGGATGGCGTCCACATGGACGGCCAAGATTTAGGGCACATTTTTAGAGCCTTTAGGTGAAGGCGACAATTAACAGCAGGAATAAGACGCAACTCACGAGTGATTGTGGACAGTGTGGAGAAGCTACAAGAAAGCACGAAACGTGGGTAGGCCGGTGGTAAGGTCGGCAATAGACATTGAGGGCGAGCGAGGTCGGTGGTGATATGCCGCGAGCATTAAGAGCGCGAATCCGCAATGGCGATGCAACCTGCTGAGGTGTGTGTTACTATGGAGAAGGCGGGCTTCATAGTTTTTTGATGAGGTGTGCGATATTGTGGAGAAGGTGGGTTGACAGATACACACACACACACACACACACACAATGACACTTGAAGGAACACAAGGAAGAGTGAATCTCTCTCTCTCTCTCTCTCTCTCTCTCTCTCTCTCTCTCTCTCTCTCTCTCTCTCTACCCTTTACACTGCAAGTTTATGTGTGCAAGCATCTGAAGCTGTCGTATCTTTTTAATGTTGTCTTCGCATGCGAGTTTGTGCGTGCAGGTATTTTTTGGATATGGTCTGCATTATTGGCTAATGTTGTGCGCCTCGTGAGCTACGTCCATGTACGAGCTCATTAATAGGTTTTGCTATGTTTGGTTGCAGGTGTCCATCGAATCATAAAGGCGGTAATGTTGACTTAGGCCTCATTTAGGCTTACATTGATAGTGTTCGGGGAAAATCATTTTTCAAAACATACAGAATTCCTCTGCCGAGGAGATTTTAGGAAATTAGGGGCATTTTCTAGGGTTTTACACTATTTTTCTCTATTTTGGGGTGGAATTTATCCTTTTCCCCTTGCTCTCCACTGGCAGATTTGAAATTAGAAACGGCATGCCATTAAGTTGAAACACATTTTACTTGGGCATCATTTAGGCTTGCAACAGTGTTCGAGAAAAATCATTTTTCCAAACATACAGAATTGCTTTCCTTGAGTTTGCCAAGAGGAACTTTTAGGAAAGTAGGGGTATTTATCAAGGTTTTGCACTATTTTTCTCTTTTTAGGGGTGGAATTCCTCCTTTTTTCCTTACAGCAGAACTTTTGAGAGCAGAAACGGCACGCTATTAAGCTGAAACACATTTTCCACGAACACTGCTTGGCAAGATGTACAGCACGGCTTCCTCCCATTTTATGCAACAAGTTTGCAGGGTAGCTACACTCGTAGTGGCTCACACCGTGCGGATGACTTGCTCGACTTTTGCAAGACTAGTGACTACTCTCTCTCTCTCTCTCTCTCTCTCTCTCTCTCTCTCTCTCTCTCTCTCTCTCTTTCATTGATTATTTTTTGGTGTTTAATGCATGGGCATGGTGGGAAGCCTAGACACCAACACATACTCTTGGACCTAACTCAACTTGGCACCTCAAATTGCACAGTCCATGGACAAGAAGAGTGTGCATGGATAAAGTGGGGGTACCCCTTCTCATTGGTGTAGCTATGTCCACTAGTTCATTAATGCCTTTGAATTTTATGTTCTCTTGCATGTGTCTAAATATGTGTCAAATCCATTTAAAAGATTTGATAGTAGGTTAGCCTTAAGACTTTGTAAACATTGAGAGAGAGGAGGGAGTAACGAAGGGGTAAGTGCAGAGAAGGATAAAGAAGGTATGGTTTGTGACAAGATTGTGGAGGAATTGAGTCCCATACGGAGAACTTCTGAAGGTGCAGGAAATAATAATAGGAGCAGTACTTCCGCTGCTACCCCCAAATTTATGACAATGACAACGGGGACGGCTGTCCAAGTCCCTGGTCTGAAAAGAGCCAGAAGAGTGAAGGCAGTGGCAAGAGATTCCAAAGTGCTTCAAGCTGTGAGAACACTTGAGGTGAAAGGATCTAATTCATCCTCCACCCCGTCGAAAGGAAGGGGGTGCACTGTCCCACTGCACAATCCATTTGCAGCACTGCAAGAAAAGAAATCCTCTGACTTGGAACCCCCGGATTCTCCTATGACCAAGGAGAGGGGGGGAAGGAATGATTCGGATGCTGAAGAATTTGTTCCTCTATCCCAATAATGATGGAGTCTCTCACTATCCAATCTTGGAACGTAAAGGGGTTGAAAACCCTTAAGAAGAGTACCCTTTTCTGGGAGAAAGTAAAAAAGGAGAAGACAGTCAACTGTTGGGCCATCCAAGAACACCACTTAGATGCCCATACCAAGAGAAAACAGGTGCTTGGAAAGAAACTGATATTCTATGGAGAAGGAAGTAACGGTTTCAGTGGCGTCCTCAGTATTACGGATAGAGAATTGGAGCCGAAGGTGGTTCTTAACCACCCATCCGGGAGAATCTTGGGGATTAGAATCAGATGGGAAGGGCATCCCTTCACAGTTGTGAATGTGTACGGCCCGTGCAATGCAAAAGAAAGAGCTAAACTTTGGATGCATCTTAGAGATACTCCTATTGAAGGCGAGTGGTTGTTGGTTGGCGACTTCAATATGGTAGAAAAGAGCAGGGATAGAACAAGATCCTCCAATATGTTGGATGGTTCAGAAAGGTCTAAATGGCAAAGTTTGTGCGAAAAGTGGGCGATGATTGACTTATGGGAAGTCGGCCCACGGAACAGCACGCCTGGTTTCACCTACGCAAGCCTCCAGTATGCCTATACTGCCTCAAGGCTGGACAGATGCTATTGCTCACACCAAGCTGACTGGATACCGTCGTTGATGGAGATGAAGGTAGTCCCAACAAAAAGTCTTTTGGATCACATTCCTCTGCACATACATTTTAAGAAGATTAAAGGGGAGGAGGAGACCCCAAGAGGTGGGAAAAAACTGTTAGTAACAGGGGCACACCTATTCAAAGACCCTCTCTTTAGGAATCTAACCAAGAAAGCACTGGTTAAGCTCAAAAAATATGTCGACCTCAACAAACACAATGCGTGGGACCTCTTTGCTCGAAACATCCGAAAAGAAATTAAAACCTCGGGCCCCCGGTTCAAGATTAAAGCTAGGGAGGTACACCTTCTGCATCTTACAGCGGAGGTCGAGGTGCTTACCTCCATAAAAGCCAATGGGCATGCTACTGAGGAGGAGCACAAACGATGGCTCAAAGCCAAATCTAACCTTGCTAATGAGCAGTTAGAAGATATCAGAAAGACAAGGCTTCTCTCGAGGGAGACTGCCCTTCAACCTGAAGCCTCCAATCAAACTCAGTTCTTTAGGGCTTTAAAAATCAAGAAGAGCCGGGGCGACGTCCGCTCGCTCTATGATGAGAAAGGGATAGTAGTTCATGACCAGGATGAGATGGCTGGTCTGATGTTGAGCTATCTCAGTCAAATCATTGGAAGGCCAGAGATCCAGTCCCAAGAAGTGGAAGACGCCAGAGGGACCTTACTGCAGAGTGTCAAGAAGGAAATTCCCCACTCAGAAGCTAATTGCTTGGAACGGGCATTCTCCGAAGACGAATGTTCACTAGCATTGCAAGCCCTTGGCAAGGAAAAGTCACCTGGTTGGGATGGGATGACGGTGGAATTCTATAGACAACTTTGGGATGATCTCAAGGCCCCAATCACAAGATTGGCCAATAAAGCCAAGGTCGAAGGGTCATTGGAGGCAAGTGTAAAGAGAGGGCTTATCAAACCCATCCCAAAACAGATCTGTTGTTCTCAACTGAAACATTGGCTCCCTATAACAATGATGTCCGTGGCCTACAAAATTATAGCTAAAGCAGTAGCCCTCAGACTAGCCCCCTTACTAACCAAGATCATCTCTCCCCATCAACATGGGTTCATACAAGGAAGGTCCATTTACGGTAACATCTTGGTAGCAATGGTGGGCATCGAATACGCAACTATCAGAAAGCAGGAGTGCATTCTGCTGTATTTAGACCTGGACAAGGCTTATGACAGAATATCATGGACATATATAGAAGCCGTCATGGAAGCTCTGGGCTTTGGGCCTCGCCTATGCCAGTTGGTACTCGTACTGGGGGCTAGAAGCAAGTCAGAGCTCCTATTCAATAATAGAATTGTGGGCTCTTTTGAGGTCAAAAGGTCTATCAAGCAGGGATGCCCTCTGGGCCCCCTACTTTTTGCCATAGGATCACACCCTTTAATCACGACGCTCGAAGCTACAGCGGAAGGAGGGGAATTGCAAGGCCTCGCTTTGCGAGGAAATATCCAACTCCTAGCAAAACTTTTTGCAGAAGATTCTCTCCTCTTCTTGAAGGCGTGCCCCCAGGTCATCAGAAAAGCTCTGGAGATTGTGAAAATATTATCAAAAGCTTCGGGGTCCCAGTGTAATATAGAGAAGTCAAGGCTGATCTCCCTATCGAAAAACGACTCATTTGACCCTTCTGTCTGGTCGGTGGAGATTGTCACAAAAGGGAATATACTCAAGCATCTGGGAGCCCCCTTTAGGGTGGACGTGACTCACAAGCAAAGATTTGAGTGGGTGCTTGAGAAAATAAAAACAAAAATGAGTAGGTGGGAGTCTGCTCTTCTCCCTTTCCCAAGTCGGATAAAAGTGATGAATGCCTTTATGATTCCTTACATTGCCTTCACTAGCCCACTTCTCAAGATGGCTAAGTGTCACTGGAAAGAGTTCTTAAAACCAGTGAAAAGGTTTTTATGGAAAAACAACACGAAATCCTCCAGGCCATGGCAATGGGCCCGGTGGGAATTAGTTGCTCGATCGGTGAATCAAGGAGGCCTCGGAATTCTCAACCCTGTGGCCCATGCAGAAGCTTGTTGCACCAAGTTTGGGTTGTCATGGTCAAAGATATGATAGAAACATCTAAACTTGGCTCGGATGGTGGAAAGTGGAGAGAGGTGGAGGTCCATGACAAACTGTTAGCCCCGGAGTGGTCTACCTTAAGACTGGGAGGCAGCTCAAGAGAATTGGTAAGAAAATTCAAGAGAGCAGCAGGAGTCGTAAAGTGGGGGGAAGAAGTCAGATACTTCAAGAACTCCATTCTGCATTGGTCCCTTGGCTGTCCAAAGTTGTAGATCTGCCACAAACTCCCTATTGGATTGAGACAGCCAGGAAACTGAATAATAAGGGTCTGAAGCGGCTTGGACACTTCTGGGATAGTGGCAACAAGGGTTGGAAATCCATGGACCTTCTGGTTACCCAGTACCAACTAAATAGCTTGGAGGTCTTGCTGGTCCACAAAGTGATGAAGGAGCTTGACAATGTAGTGATGCCAATCTGTGATTCGGTGTTTGACTTGAATGCCTGGAAATGGCCCGGAAGCAGTCTATTAGCAAAACCCCATCCTAAAAGCATTTATGAGACAATGATGCATAAGAAGAATTGGTCTAGCCCCCTAAACAAGCTATGGAAAAAGCAATGTCTGGAGGAAAGGTGGGAGCAAGCATTGGAGTACATATGGAAGCCAAAGGTTCCATAGCACATGAAGGTCTTTCTATGGAAGGTAATTTGGGGTGCTCTACCGACGGGGGTGAAGATTCAGGAGAGAGGGATTGGATCAGATCGATGCTTGGGATGAAGCACAGCTAGAGAAGATCTGGCCCACCTATTCATGGATTGCCCAACTATTAAAGGCCTCCCAGGGAAAATATGCAAGTGGATCCAAAGAACATGGAAAATTAGGTTCTTCAAGACTGACCTATTCCTTGAAGGCAAGAATTCAGGAAGTCCTACCCTCCTTGTAAGCACTCAAATCATCAGATATTTCTTTTAACATAATGTATGGCAGACAAGGAAGCGTAGTGTGTTTGAAGGAGGTTCTGAGGTGGCAAGCTTCGCAGAAATTACCCAAGAAAGCAAAGTGCTAATATGGACGCTTGGGCGCAATCAGCACTCGGAGGATTGGTCTAGGACTACTTGTGCATTGTTGTCAGCAGATGGAATGCCTAGGACGGTGTAAATATCTCAAAAGGACAATTTTTTGGGCCATGTGAATCGATGGGGGTGGCTGCCCTGATGTAATTATAGTCTCTGGATGATGTCATGGCTCTACAAGAGCATGACCTTGTAATTTTTTTGGGCTGCTCAATATAATTCACTCACAATTGTGAGTTTTTCCACACACAAAAAAAAAGACTTTGTAAACATTGAGAGAGAGGAGGGAGGATTGTAGTTCGTTCAAGACTATCCCTCTCCCTTATTGATCCTAAGGTCCCTGTGAATATGTGAAGTAATGGTTCTATAAAATTATTTACCCTTTAGCAAGATGTTATTTTCCCTTCTCTTAGCTTCTTTTGAATACGTCAAGTAATAGTTGTGCAATCATTATTTACCATTAATGCTCTCTTAATATGGCTGCCTCTTCCTCCTCACCAAATCCACACGATGAACATTACAGTGGCAACGATGAAAATGTAGAACCTATGTGCGATGAATCTAGTGATGTCCGCTCGATGGAGTTTGAATATGGTGATTCAATACCTTGAAAGTTTAAAAAAATTCTCGATGTATGCTTAGCAATAATGCAGTTTTGCTTTTTGTTTTTCCATAATTGAGCAAGATAGTGCACCGTGACACTGCTGTGTCATTCTTGGAAGTGGATAGTGGCCTCATTCCTAACCATGTGTCTCACCTCTGCACAAGGGCCGCTTCGAGCCTACCTAAGCTTGATGTTTCTTTTGCTCTTTGGGCCCAAATCCCTCAAATGTGTGGTTCAAAGCGGTGCGGTAGCACGTACGCTTTTCAAGACTTACGAGGAGACAATAGAACTAAGTAAGGCTTGCTTGCATCACATAGATATTCTATTGTTGTGTCCATCTCTTACAAGTTTTGTTTTTTGTTGTGGCAGCCAAATCTTGTGTAGAGAGTTCACCGCATGCAGCTATAAAAACGAGAGTTTTACAGAGGGTGCCAAACTAGATGAGTGTACTGCTATTGAGAGCCATCATGAGGATGTAATGTCCACTAGTTCATCTTCTCTTGTACCTTATATTCCCACTAAGATCCCTCTGTTGCGCATTGTTGACATCATTGAGACTTGCCCTTGTTTTGCGTTTGAGTGGTGCATATTGAACCGATATGGGACTTACAAACAAAGGCCAAAAGTTGCTAAGTATATGCACTACCTTAAGGTAGACCTAGTTGATGCACTCAACACTGACACCATCACTTGTGTTGTTAGCGATCAATTTATTGCATAGTTCATTGACAATCTTACTATAGGAGACTTTGTGCACATTGAGAATGTGACTGTGAGAGAAAAGTCTAAGTCAGATGCTTGCACATCTCCTTATGTACTATTTTCAACGCTTCCACGGTTGTAGAGAAAACAAAGCCTTTTGAAGTCAACCTTCGTTTCTATCCAGAGAGCAAAGTGCGTCAATTTTTGGATGAGGCACAATCCTTGCATGCACAAGGCACCCGTACGCACTTTGGAATTGTAGCTTTTGTCGTTATACAGGGCCATGCTAGCACTTCAAAAACTGGTGTTTCCTAGGGTGATCTCGTTGTTGCAAATGGGCCTTTAGCTACTCGGATTGTGCCACTGTAAGGCTACCTTATCTTTGCCCTTTTATAGATTGTTGCCTTCTAATATTTTTATTTTCTTACCATTGCAGCTTATCTTCGTGAATACACGCAAAGACGATACCACACTGTCTTGCGTGCTCTTGAGACCGATGTGAATCCTAAGTGAATCGTATGAAGGAGGGAGGCATGCTAACTCCATCACCAAACCGGAAGGGCCCAACTACCAAAAAGAAAGAGACAAATGAAACATCAAGCACCTGCTAAGACCACCAACACCAGATCCAACATCAGGACCACAAGCCAGAGCACGATCGGGCCACGGTGTATCTTGGTGCCACCATGAAGGTCATCTCCTGCCACAACGTGACCCCCATCCAGGACACGAACATAAAGGAAAGAAAGCCACCCTTTTTTGCTACATGGAACAGGGGAGGGGCGGTATCACCTAGAGGCCAAAAAATGAGGGGGAAGAACCTGAGAGGCACAACATACCCGAGGGAGAAGCACCATTAGGAAAAATATGAACCCTCTAGGGGCCCTTTGGGATTAAGGTTAATTAGAGGCCATCCAATGAGAAGAGGGTGGTGGACACACTCTATGTCCTCAAAAATGTAGGGGGACAAAGTAGTCTTACACTTCTTAAATGGGCTCTTACCTAGTGAGAAGGTGGGGGGGGGGGGGGGGGGGTGGGCGGGCCATATGGAACCTCCAACTTCCCTCCTTTTTGATCCGGTTTTGAAAAAATCACAAAAATTTGAAATTTTTCAAAATTTTCAAAACTCAAATTTCATCTTCTTAAAACCCCCCTAAAACTATTTTATGGTCAAAAAAGCATTTTTTGACCTCAAAAAGTCAAAACGTGCACCCAAAAACCCTAAAATTCAAATTTAAAAAAAAAATTGAAAAATCTCTTTTTGCTATCCAGAGCTCCCCCAAAAGTAGTTCTTAGACAAAAAGTGATTTTCTCTCTCTAGAACCCCTTTTCCAACCCCTCCTTGGTTGCAACCATCACACTCATCCTCTACTCCAACACTCTCTCTCTCTCTCTCTCTACACCATCTCCATTGCTACAGCAAGGAAGCTCCTCTCTCCTCCCCTACCACCTTCCATTGCCACACCAAGCAAAGGTTATCCACCTTCTCCTCCTATTGCCACACCAAGCAAGGGTTATCCACCTTCTCCTCTCATTGCCACAAGGGTTATCCACCTTCTCATATCACTTTATCCTCTGTACACTGTAGCAACAAGCAAGGTCCTTCTCCTCCTCCTAGTTTTCTTTGCTCAACCATGGCCAACTCTACTTCGCAAAGGCGGCCAAAGGATGAGGTCACAGCACTTGCATGCCACAATAATAGAGATGTAGATGATGAGTGGGTGCCACAAGAGTTCACCAAAGGTGCTTGGGTATACATGCAACCATCTGCTATTGACCCTCATCGTGTGCGGAATCGTGCAAACTTGGATCTTCATTGGAAAGGAAAGCTGCTTGGCTTCAAGAACCGCAAAGACAAGGGGACCGTAGCTATTGTGCAACATGTTTTCTCAATGTCAACCATGCATTTGCAACAACCACCTCAATTTCCAACACATTGTAAGTACATGTTTTGAGAATACAAAGCTAGGTGTGAAATCACAGTGTAATGTTATTATGGATTCATACTTAAGATTTTTCATGCATTTATAGTCATATTTCCATCCACGTTGGTGGAGGAGCAACCACTACATAGTCTCTCCGGCACATTCAATGCTATACATGCGGATATTGGAGCAATAATGTTCCCACATCTTTGCCCAACCAAACTGGTTCAAAGAAGTATTTTCTTCTATTCTCACTCCTATATTGTCCCTACTTCTACACAAGCATTTGGAACGCTTGAACCCATCAAAGTAACTTCCTTATTAAGTATGGAGTGGCCGGTGCCAGATTTGTGGTCGGTAGCATCTTTCAAGCAAAAGATGATAATGGATGTCCAAAACTCTTTGAAATACTCTAAAGCTTCTAAGTCTGTGGGCTTGAGTTGGTGTTTGCCTATTCATTGTTTTTTGCACATTTTTAAAGAGTTTGGATTTGTGGAGACTACCACAATGCTTGTATGTAAAGATGCGCATTATGAGGAATTAGGAAGGCTTTTAGAAGAGGACTGGGGTTTTGTGGAGGGCATGCACAACGGGGACCGGTACCGTTGTAAGGTTGGAGCTTCAATTATTGGAATGCGCTATTTGAAATCCTGCACCTCCTTGTACATACGATTTCACTATGATCGTTGGATGTGCAAGCTTGGAGTGTGGACTCCCTTACAGAGTGTAGACGGCGCTATTGCAAGCTTTGACATTGCAGTGAAGATGTCCAACGATGCTTTGGAGGCAATCCAAGTGAACAAGCATTGGACTCTCGGTAATGTTCGAGAATATTTGGTTATTATGGGTTTTGAGGCCCTTCAACAAGCACAATTTCGTTTACAAGGTCACAAGGTGAGAATCCTTCCACCACATTTTCAATACATCATGGTTTGTCGATCATTGGATGCTTATTGTAATGAATGTCCGCAGATTGGGAAGAGAATGGAAGACAAATTGAAGGTCGAGGAGGACTGGGGGATGGATGGAACTATGCTATCGATCTTATAACTTTGTAACTCTTGCAATTTTCAAACTGATCCCCGCTATAATCAACATGATTTGCTTCGGCAAATCATGCCTTTGAATATAATTTTTTGCATTGGGATGAGAAATCATTTTTTGGTGAAAGTGCCTTTTTTTTAATGTCTTAAAAAAAGGGTCCATTATAAAAGGGGGGCCACCTAACTCATTCACTATTTTCACTTTTGCAACTCTTGAGCTCCTCCACTCTCTATCTACACCCCAGGCTAGACATGGATGCTTCCACAACCTCTGCATCTGCAGCCACATCCACCCCTTTGTCACGCTTCATCCTCTTCCTCGAGGACACCAAATACAAAGGGAAGTTGGACCTCCACACCTTTTTTACTCGTCTCCCTGACCTTGATGCCACAGTTGCCCTTCACATGGATGCATTTGCCGAGATTTTTGCGTTCATGGAGGAGCACATCATAAAATATTCTGTATCTATCCTCCCACATGTAGGGATCTGGGTGCCTTACGATCTTTTGCGCTATATACACAAAGGTGATCGCCCATTCTCCAAGCGGTTGTAACGATTCCAAGAAATTGCAACCGATGCAGGCCATTACTTGGACGAGCAAGCCCCAGGGGTGTCAGCGCTCAAGAAGCGCAAGTTGGGGGTGGAGTACCTTTCTCGGCTCGCAACATTTATCTTCTTGGTGAGCGAGGAACCTGATTTGGAGGAGCTTCGCTTACCACACCTTAAGGTTGGGTCCTTTATCAAGGACACCAAGGAGCACCAGGTTATCCCCATGAACCCTACAGCAGCGGAAGGAAAGGCATACCGGCTCGAGTACCCTAGGGGTCTTGAGGAAGTGGTTGAGAAATCCATAGTTGTGGATGGTCCTAGTGACACTCCAGTGCCACTACCACTGACGAATGTGGCTATCCCAGAGGTAGAAATCAGCTGCTTCTCCTCAGTGTTAGTGGATGGGGAGGAGTATGTGTTCCTGCATGATTTGAAGAAAGCATTTGGCCTACGCATGGATGAATGCTTGAGCGTGCTATGCAACAGCACCAAATGTCCCTTAGACAATACGCCAGATTCCCTAGAAAGCAAGCTCTTGCCAGATGGGGACTCTGTTGTTGACACTATTGCAGTTGTATGTGCGGAGGTCCTGGCAGCAGAGCACTTGCACATGGATGATGAAGAATTCCAAGCCACGCAAGCCAAGGTTGAGGCTGCTAGGATGCCTATGCCATTATGCAACCTCCCATCTGATGATCCAAAGGTCGTATCTGTGGTGCATGGGAGCATTGACTTGGATGCAAAGGGCAACAGGAAGGAGGACGACAAGGAGCAGGAGGTAAACTGTATCCTAAATTTCATGTTACTATTTTATCCTTCATTGTCTTTTTTCTCAACCTTCATCGGTTTATGACAGGATGTCGTGGAGGCTTGATAATTTTGCTGCAAGGACGGGTGGCAAGCGGACGGGCTTTGGACCTCAAGCTTCCCTTGCGCATTACCTAGGACAACTCCCCCCTGACGATGTGGCCATTATCCATAATGAATTTACTCCCCAAGCCCATTTTATGACTTGGTCGTTAAAAGCTTTGAGCAAGTTTTTGTGTTTGAGCACCATTGCTCAAACTGCGCATCAAGTGTTCCTAGTGCATAGATCCCTTGTATGCACAGCGTTTGGCACTGGCTTTCGTGGTAAAGTGCTTGCCCAGATAGGGATACATGTTTCCATTGGCTCAACTGACCCAAAGGCCATAGCGCAGTCCCTCTTGACTGGGGAGTTGCCTTATGCGCAAAGTAGGCGCCAGGAAATGGTCAAAAAAATTATGAACTCCTCAGATACATTATGTAAAATCACCGTTTTGGAAGTAATAAAAAATATTTGAAATTGTCTCTCTATATTGCAAATTCTTTTGAATGTGATTTGTCAATCTTGAAAATTGTTTCAATTGGTGATATGAAAATTGTTTTGATTAGTGACTTTGTAATTTCAAGTTCTGTATGTAATTTCAGTCAATTTCAGTAAATTTAGGTATTTTATGTTCCCTAGGGGGTAGATAAGCCTACCAAGGGCCAAAAAAAGCCTGGCCACAAGGGCGCGCAAATGGCCCATCCATCAGTTTTGGATGGGCCATTTGCGCGCCCTTGTGGCCAGGCTTTATTTTGGCCCTGGTAGGCTTATCTACCCCCTAGGATACTTACAAAGCACAAATTTATTGAAATGAATTGGTTTTGCATCATTAATTTAGATGCACCCTTTCTATGGCAATTCCAGCATATGTTCACACTCAAGGACACTAGAAAAGGTGAAATCAATTATGAAATGAAGTTTCCAACACACTATCACCTGCTTTAGCTCTACCTAGTACACCCCTACACCAAAAAGTCCAATTACATTGGACATTTGAAAAATCCAAATTATTGTTGCATAGACACTTGGTTTCACAATATGTTTTTTTTTTAATATCCTATAGGGAATTCAAAGCTTGAAATGGCCAAAAAAGGGTGTCCACAAGGATCCATGTAAAATAATGTTGCAAAACCAATAGGTTTTAGTAAATTTGTGCTTTTCAAGTACCCTTGGGGGTAGATAAGCCTACAAGGGGCCAAAAAAAAGCCTGGCCACAAGGGCGCGCAAATGGCCCATCCAAAACTGATGGATGGGTCATTTGCACGCCCTTGTGGCCAGGCTTTTTTTTGCCCCTTGTAGGCTTATGTACCCCCAAGGGTACTTAAAAAGCACAAATTTATTGAAACTGACTGAAATTACATACAGAACTTGAAATTACAAAGTCATTTCATTACAAAGATAATAGACACAGTAGACACAACTGTTGATCATATTGTCATTGGAAAGTCAAATCATTACAAAGATAAGGGTGTGCAATACAAAAAGATGGGTAACTTCGGCTAATGCTCGAAGTCTCGTCGCAATCGACGTGCAAGCTGCATATCTTTTGGTTGTATTGTCACTCGCTTTGCATGTAGGGCGCATAGCTTGGTATCTTCCAACACCGAAATGATGTGGGCCTCTGCAGCTTCTTGAATAGCCTCTAGCACTATTGCTTGCATTCTATACTGATTTCCATAGCTTTGAAGCACTTCCTTCACAGTGCGAGCAAAGGGGGTGCGTCCAATCAAAAGCTCCGTCGTCTTCTGGTAGTGGCGGATTTCTGCAAATGCCCTTGCTATTTTTCGGCGCCGCTGCGGTTGTCTTGGGGGCACTTGCACATTTGCTGGCGGGCGGCGTTTAGGCTTCTTGAAAAACTTAGACTTGCGCCTGTTTACATGCTTAGAGGCTTGTTCTGCAGCCTCTTCTGATTCTTCCTCTTCCCTTGGCTACCGATCTTGTTGTGTGGGGAGAGCTCCCTGGCCTCCAGGCAATGTCTTCCCCCCAACGGCCACCCAGTGTGTGCGCGGTATTTTATCTCGCAGCCATGGTGGCTCACTCTCTGATTCAGTGTCTTTATGGACCACCCGAGTCCTGGATGGTCCTGCTTGTGATTGGTGGCGCGACAGCTGCTCCCTATCGGACTCTGTTGTTTCTGGCCCTCTTCTTCTCTCCAGCACTGGGCACGTTGCTTCATTCTCCTTCTAGGTGTTATATCTTGAGGAGGTGGAGATTCAACAATCCTCTATGACTCTCGTGCCCTACCACCATGCCCACTACCAGATGAGTTCCTGGAACGGCCAGGCGTTCGTGGCCGTTTTCTTGTGCCTTTAAGCCATGACGGCTTCTCACATCCTTGGAGGGTGTTTTTGTTGGCAGACGGATGCTCTTTCGCGTTTTGTTTGGTGCGCACCATTTCGTTGGTAAGCGCTCACCTGTTCTTAAGAAATGAGTGGTTTATGAGAGCATGCAATATTTATAAGGGCCCATTTAAAAAGGGCCCTGTTCACACTAATTTTTTTTAAAAAGTATTATTTTTTAAATAAACATGTCGCTAAGAGTTGGACCCTGCGTTCACGTTTAGTGACTCGCGCAGTATCCACTTTGATCCTTGTCGCACTCTGCATCGCCGCCGTGCAGTATGCTTGGTGGGACCTTGCGACATTTGCCACTTGTTGCTATGCTCTTGACGACTCCATTTCTGCACTTCAATAGCAATCTTGGATTGTTGCGCACGCTCCATTGTGAGCTTACGAGCAAATGTTGTGCGAAAAAACCAATTGAACATCTCCTCCAAATAATTGGATTGCACCATTCCACCACCATGTCGAGTATTTTTTAAGTACACTCCCCTTGCTCGATAATGGGACTTCTTCATGCCTTGAGTGCTAAAAATTTCAAGCGATCCATACTTGTGCATAAAAAATGCACCATGCGCAAACAAGATATGTTTTTCACATGAGTAAACAATCCACATTATTAAATAAAAACAATCCCTTGTAATGAATACACCATGTAAAATGACTTACCATGTAATGTGTGATGTTATTTTCACCCCAAAAAAGGGTGAAGACCTTGGTAAAATCCGCCAAGGCTTCTTGAAATGATTGGCGTTGTTCTTCTGTTGTGCTGTTAAGGCCCATAAGTTTGACCATTTTATCAAAATGTGCCCAAACTTGCTTGCGCTTGTTTGCAAGCTCGCCATTTGACTCATTGTCGGTAGTAGCTTTGCATAACTCCTTCCAAAGCTCCCAAAGGTTACCTGCATGCTGGTTGGAGCTGTTTTGAGCATCATATCGACTTGGCTTTCCTTGGGAAACTTTCTTCAAAAAGTGTCTAGCTTTTTGTCCACTCATTGACACTTGTTGAGCAATTTCATGGGCCTCCCCTGTGTTCTTTGCAGCAACGATAGACACATTTCCACCGTGACAGCCAATGGAATTCAAGAGTACCTCCACTCTTTCGATCGCTTCCTGGGACTTTTCTAACGGTTTCATTGTGAAAGCATAGTCAATGTGGAGCTTCAATAGCCTATCAAAAATGCGCATGAATGCGTGTAATGTACAAAAATGTACATTCGATAGAGGAAATCGAAAGATTGGATTCCAAGCATGGTCCTTTTTATCACGGTCTGGGGCATTGAGCATGGGACATCTCAGAATAGACGCTTCCCATTCTCTACCTTCATCTTCGACATCACGACAATCTAACCCTTGTTCTCCATGCCCTTGCCATGGAAGCATGGAACCGGCCTTTGCAGTGCTCTTATGTGATCTTTTTCCATTAGGTTTGTACCCTCGAGTGCAAAATGGACAAGGCATGAGAGAAGAAGCCCCTTGTTTGCTGCCAAGAAAACACTTTATGGTCTTCAAATCCCCACCTAAGTGCCACTCCACATCATAACTACCAAAACGCTCAATCTCCAACTTCTTACCTGAAATTTGGGAGTGTATTACTTCTATGATCCATGGAGTTCTCTCAAAAATCCATGAAAGTACTCCATTGGTCTCTATGGGCACCTCAATAGCACCCAACCACCAAATGTCTTTCTCTGATTGCCCGCTAAAAGATGGGGTGGGAGATGGCTCAACTGAATCCCTTCGCTTGGTTTGTAGAAGGGCCTCGTTCATTAGAGTGACACTTAGCCTCTCTAACCTTCGGCCTTTCACTATTTGACACTCATCGAGTTTTAGCACAAAAGCGACTTTTGTGCCAAGCACTACAAAATAAATAGTGCTAAGACCTTAAACTTCAGAGTCTATGATAAGAATAATACCAAAGAAAAAAGTAAAGTGTGTCACCTTCTTCAGATAACTCGTAAAATCTAAGCATGGCTTCTTGAAGCCTTCTAAGATCCACGAAAATATTGTTCCACATTGTGTAAGGAAAGCCCTTCTCCAAAGGTCTTATGGATTGTTTCTTACCTTTTCCCCTTGTCTTTGTTGCGCACGAAGCATAAAGGGAAGTTGGCATTGTGTCCTCAATGTGTAGGTATGTCCCAATGCGGGAGAACACATCTTCGTTTGTGGCCTTCTTTGCGAACTTGACCTTGTGAGGAACAGGAAATAGGTTTTCCATAATGCCATGTTCTTTGAGGGCATCCTTTAGGAGTTCGAAAATAGCCTGATAGGCTTTGGTACTGATTCCAGCCTCATCACAATCTTGTTGAACGTCATCATCACTAACCACATTTCTTAATTTACGCATAAGGTCCTTGGTGACTGCATCCTTAATGTGCTTACCTCCAGGTGATTGTAAGATAGAAATCACGTCCTGGGTATTGAGACAACTAGTGAGAAGGTTGACTCGATCATCTTGGCTTGTTCCACCGCATGCCTCCTGGATGAAGTTTCTAGCAACAAATAAACATAAATGTTAGAAAATAGTGTGAAGTAAGAATGCAAGACCAAATCACCTTGTGGCTGTAGCGCGTCGTTTGCGCGCTCCTCCCGAATGTGCAAGAGTTTCAATGGATGAATATGTGTGTTTTCATTCCCTTGCACCAAGGGGTGTTGGTAAGCTTCTGGATGTGGGACTCCTTTTCTTGCATTTGTTGTTCAAGAGTTTTAACTACCCTCTCCAAAGAGGCAACACTCTCTTGTAATGCCGTCGTCTTGAGGTGAAGAGCTTGACATTTGTACATCCACATATTCAAAGAAGCACCTGCACCCATACACAACCGCTTGCAATAGCCTAACAAACCTGCTTCTCCCCTCCCAAGAAATTGAAGAAATGTGGAAAGGCTATTAAATGGTGGATGGAAGCGGCTTCTAGGATCTTAAGGGTACAAATGGCCATCCATCCAAATGTCAACATTGGTCTCACAAGCGGTGCGACGTTCCTGTGATGACCTTTGATCACCTTCACTAGTGGTCTTCGGTGCAAATGACGTGGGTAAGCGAATATGTATGCTTTTGGTGTGCAGAGTACGTGGTGGTGGAAGAAAACCATTTGTGATATCCGTGAGCACCATGGAAGCTGTTGCGTGAGGAAGCAAATGATGAAAAGATAGAGGGGGAAGGGTAGAGAGGTTGAGGAAGATGGGAGGAGAGAAGGAGGGAGGGGGGGGAGGGAGAGATTGGGGAGGAGGAGGAAGGTAGGGAGAGGAGAGGGAGAGAGAGAGAGAGGAGGGAGGAGGAGGAGAGAACAAAATGTTTATTACTTTTTGGGGGAAAAGAGTTTTGAAAAAATGAACTTTCTAAGCTTGTGGGTTAAAAAATGGGTCAAAAAATGATTTTTGGATATGTATATATGTTGGGAGGGATTTTTAAGTTAGAAACAAGTAAAAATGATTTTATTTTTTTAAAGTCAAATTTTGTCTCTTTGTGACCCACGTTTTTGCTGATGTGGACACACCCCTATGCTTCCTTCACTTTAAAAAAAGCTAGAAAGAGAAAGTAACCCTTTAGGTCCACATCCTACATTTGTCTTTAAAAAAAGGCTAGAAAAGCCTACTCAAAACTACCTTCTTCAATGCCCTTGCCCCCTAAACCCCACACAACATTAGCCTTAATCCCTAAAAATTAGGATTCCTTACAAGGCCCATGCAAGGTTCATATTTCTCCTAATGACCCGGGAGCCCCCCATCGGGGCAAGCTTCTGTCTCTCCGGCTTCTACACCAGTTTCTTGATCCGCCATCAGCATCCCTAATCCCCATTGACGAAAGGCAGGCCCTACCACAGCAAGCCCCCGGGCCTCCCCGCCCGAGTGTGTTTTTTTTGCTTCTGATTTCGAGCTTTTGCAATGAAAACCATTTTTGCGAGCTTTTTGACTTTAAATTTGTAGCATTTTCTAATGAGACACAAAGACTAACCAAAAAAATAGTAATTAATCATACGATACACACCAAAAAATATGTATAAGTTTTGAAAATTCCTAACTTTGAGCTTGAACATCTGGCAAGATATGATTCCCAAAACATACATCTATAACTAGACGGGATTCAAAAAAGACTTCAAAGGGTGGAGAGAAGTAATTTTGCACCTCATACATAAGAGATGACAAACTATGCACCTTTTCAAGGGCTGCCCACCTAGCTGAAAATTATGGCCATGCAAACATTTTCAGAGCAAGTGAAAGTTTTCTCACAATAGTGTCAAGTTATTTTAGATTTACCTTCACTATGAGGATAACCCATGCTGATTTGTTTTTCCAAATGATCATGAAAGAATGCAATATTGTATCTTCTCTTACTCATGTAAGAAGGGCATACTTCCAAGACAATAGCCCATATATATTATAATTATTACTATATTGTATGATATATATATATATAACCATATTATATATCAATTTATAATGACATAAATATATGTAATTGTTATAATTATATATTTATAAATATGTATATTTATTTATTTATTTATATTATAACATAATATATAGTATAGGGGTCGCTCATGGCGTCGCCCAAAGATAAAAACGATAAAATATATCTATCAGTCCTAAAATTTCTACAAACAAAATGGGTTATAATTTCTTTATTACACTACAAGAGGCTATTCATATTAGCGACGCTCACATAGCGACGCTCAAAAAAAAAAATCCCGGCATCGCTATGAGCGTCGCAAATTTACAAGTAAATTTGCGACGCTCATAGCGACGCCGGCTGGGCTAAAAAAAATAACAGAGATCGCCCAAAAACTCAGATCTCAGATCTGAGTTTTTCGGCGCCCTCAAGCAAGGAGCAGGTAACGCTCTCCCTCTCTCTCTCTCTCTCTCTCTCTCTCTTTCTTCTCCACACACACACACACACACACACACACGAGGAGAGGAAGGAGAGCCAGGTATGCTCCTTCCCTCTCCTCACTCTCATGTTCCCTTCCCCTCTTTCTCTCTCCCTCTCTCTCTCTCACACACACGCATACACACACACACACACACACAGTGTTTTTGAGAGAGAGTGAGAGAGAGAGAGAGAGAGAGAGAAAGAGTACAAACATAAACAAAAATGCACACACACATACATAAACAAAGAATGCACACACACATTGAGAGAGGAAAAGAGAGAGAGCATGCATAAACAAAAAACGCACACATTGAGAGAGGAAAAGAGAGAGAGAACATGCATAAACAAAAAACGCACACATTGAGAGAGGAAAAGAGAGAGAAAACATGCATAAACAAAAAAACGCACACACATTGAGAGAGAAAGAGAGAGAAACTAATTTAACGTCGTAGGAAACTAATTAAAATTAAAAGACCTAAAGATCTAGCCGACGAGGAGTTGAACTCAAGACCTATTATTCAAGAGGGAAATGGCATAACCAATCTATCATACTTGGCATGGGTGATAGAAAGGTTATACCATTTATCTCTTTTTATTGGCACACACATCCACACACGAGCACACACACAAGAAGAAGAGAGTTATAACGTCGTAGGAAACTATCATAAAAGACATTAAAGATTAGGTTAGATGTAGATTTACGTTAAATTAGATTTAGGTTTATTTAAGTTAAATTAGATTAGATTTAGGTTTATTTTTAGTTAGATTTACGTTTATTTACGCTAGATTTAGATTTACGTTATATTAGATTAGATTTAGGTCTCCATAGACTGTGATGCCTGCATGAAGCGGGTGAAGAAAGCCCTCAATGGAATATAGGGTATTGCTGCCTTCACTCATGGTGGGCTCCGTCGATACAAAAGTACTGGTGAAATGTCTTCAGAAGATAGGGAAGAAGGTGGATCTTCAGGGCTGCAAGAGTCACTACATCCCCGACAATGACCATCTAGACAACCTCTAGTCATTCAACAGCAACTTCAAAGTTAGTAACAAGAGCAAGAACGGTCCAAAGGGCCAATTGCTATCGTCAGATGTGGATGGAGATGAGGCAGCGTCACCGCCGGAAGTTAACTCTCACATCTTTAGTGATGAGAATGCCAACTCTTGCCGAGTTATGTGAAAAATTATGTGTTAAATCGGTTTTAAGGTTCTTATAATCCCTGCTAGTTTAGTTCTTTGTTTTTAATATAACATAATTTACGTTAGATTTAGATTTATGTTATATTAGATTAGACTTAGGTTTATTTAGGTTTACCCACACACACACACACACACACACAAGAAGAAGAGAGTTTTAATGTCGTAGGAAACTATCCCAAAAGACGTTAAAGATTAGGTTAGATGTAGACTTACGTTAAATTAGATTTAGGTTTATTTTTAGTTAGATTTACGTTTATTTAGATTTACGCTTATTTACGTTAGATCGAGTCCACGCAAGAATTACTTACGGTTTAGGGTTTAGAGTTAGACGAACAGTGAAAAGATCTACTGTGAAAAGATGTTAAGATGTTGTGAAGTGCTACAGCTAGAGAAGAGGCAAAGGGGTTTTGTCCACTACATGCAGTATCATGTAGACTTGGGTCTGTAGATTTCTTGTACCCACAAATATAGGTATTGACCAATAAAGACGAGATTATAACCCGGTGGTTCTGATCTCCGTGCACCTCTAGACCGAGGTGTGCAGGGATTGGACATGACTAGAGAATGTGAGGTAGAGAGAGAGAGAGAGAGAGAGAGAGATAAGACGAAGAATGTCAATAGAATATTAAATTTTTTGTCCAGGTTATAAGATTTTTATCCTCATTATGAGTAGTGACGAGGATGTGGGACCGTCCAACCGAAACACCTATCTCTCAACGAGGGTCTTATGTCCTTGTAATCAATGCAAGCATGCTGTGCGACGGACAAGACGTGTTTCTTTGCAGCACGTTCGAGAATTTGGCGAGTTCGATCCATCTATTATAGATCGAGTTGTTGCCAATTATAACTCGTCGGACTCTGACGTTGGCCAACAAGCAGCAATCTTGCAACCCAATAGACGTGTTCACAGGCGCTTTGGTCAAGCAGCATATGTGAGGCCACAAGATGTAGCCTCTGACAGCTCGGGGGATGATCATGTAGAGCACATTCCCAACGAGGCAATGTTTGAGCCCGAGATTGATGAAATGATTGAGACGATCATGGATTCAGAAAGGCTTATCTATGATGATATGAAAAGTGAAGCCGATACACCATTGTATAATGGAGCACGTATGTCTAGATTGAAAGCACTCCTAGATTGAAAGCACTCCTGGTTCTTCTCAACATGCAGGCAAAGTTTGGATGGAGTGACACTAGCGTCACAGCGCTTTTCAGGTGATCTATTACAATTAGTTTACTTTAATAAAACTCTAAATGTATAATGATCTGATAGATTTTTACACGACTGTATCGTATTTTTATGTTGTGTAGATTGCTTAAAGAGCACATACTACCAACTGACAATGTGATGCCAGATTCCCGAGATGAAGCAAGAAAGATTTTGCGAAACTTGGGGATGGATTACAATTCTATCCACGCTTGTCCTAATGACTGCATTCTTTTCAGAGGGGAATACATAGACATGGAGAAGTGTCCGAAATGTGATTCCGAAAGATATCGAGTAGATCTCCACGGGACAAAAATTCCACAAAAGGTTTTGCGACATTTTCCTCTGCTTCCTCGCATCAAGCATTTCTTCGAATGTAAGTCCATGGCCGCCCTAGCGTCATGGCATGAGGAGAATAAATCTTCGGATGGTGTGCTACGAATTCTTGCAGATTGCGCAGCCTGGAAACATATAGATGGAACATGGTCGGACTTTGCCAGGGAAGCTCGAAATTTGGGCTTAGGCCTGGCTATGGATGGCGTAAATCCATTTGGTCAAAGATCAACATCTTACAGTGTATGGCCCGTTGTCATCGTCAACTACAACATTCCCCCGTGGTTGACTACGAAGAAGGGGCACCTATGGCTAAGCTTGATTGTGCTAGGGCGATATAAAGTGGAGAATATGGATGTGTATCTTCGTCCACTATTGGAAGAGCTACAACAATTGTGGATTGGCATAGAGGAGGTGGATATGAGCCGACACACAAGACGACGGAATGCTTTGATCAGAGGCATTCTAATGTGGACCATACATGACTATCCCGGGCTAACAGAATGCTCAGGTGATCTATTGACACTCCTCACTCAGACACTGTAAATCTTGTTTTTTCCCATAGTTGATCTATTATCATGTGTATACATGCAGGGCTTCAAACAAGCGGATACAGAGCATGTGTCACATGTGGACCTAGACTGAATGCACGTAGGGCGCCCTCACTGAAGAAGCAAATCTACGAAGGTCATCAAGCGTATCTTCCAGAGAATCATGTGTTACGCGACGGCTTTTTGGGAAGAGAGCCACCAAGGATGTCTGCACAAGCATGGTTAGAGCAGAAGGAGATGTGCGATGACGGATTGCCTCCAGGGATGAAGAGACTATCTCTATGGTACGAGTTACCATACTGGCCCCGACTCATGATCAATCACTTGCTCAATCCAATGCACATATTCAAGAATGTGGGTAATCTACTATGGGACCATCTGACCGGCAAGAAAGATACTTTGGGAGCTAGAGTGGACCTTAGAAATGTGGATCGTATGGAGCAATATTGGCCGCAAACAGCGTCTGATGGATCGATAAAGCTCCCTAAAGCACCATGGATTTTCACAGGAGCCCAAGAACGCAAAGTAAAAGAGACCATTCGATCTTTGCGAACCCCCACTGGCGTAATGCACTCGCTCCGAACGTGTTTTACTAAAGAAGGAAAGCTTACCAGTTTGAAGTCACACGATTGGCATAAAATGTGTCAGGTACGTTCATAGTGGACTTTAATATCATTGCATAAAATGTGGACTTTAATATCATTGCTGCACATACTTTACAGTTTATTTTACCGGTTGCCATTGAGGGATGTTTGTCTCTCGACATCCGTAACACAATCTACAAACTTGCAAAGCTGGTGCAATGGATCTCACAAAAGGAGATCAACGTAGACTCCATACCATTCGCCAAACTAAATGCTGCGGAGCTTGTGTGCATGTTTGAGAAACATTTTCCTACTACCATGCTAACCATTCAGGTGCATCTTCTTGTTCACATAGTTGATGAGGTGGAAATAGCTGGCACAGTTCATTCCAGATGGATGTTCTTCTTAGAACGTTTCATGAAAACGCTTAAGGGATATGTGTGTCAAAAGGCACGTCCGGAGGGTAGCATGGCAGAAGGTTGGTTGGTATCAGAGTCCCTAGTGTACATTGGAGAGTGGCTAGACAGATTTGATAAAGCCCGGGACACGCTATGGCGAACCATAGATGATGAGCGCATATCTGGGATTGTCATGTGCAATCTCGGTGTTGAGAAGAAGATGACGGAAGATCTAGAGGCTAAAATCAACCGATTTTGCATGCTTCACAATCCAGTGATGCAAAAGTGGATTTCACAATATGAGGATGCAAATCAAGAGCAACAAAGGGCACGAATCGAGTGGAGACGGGGAAGACGACCACCGATGCACTATCTGACTGGTCTGGAGAGCCTACCAACATTCATGAGCTTAAGATGGTTGCACAACCAATTGAAAAGCGCACAACAATGCGGTGACGAAGTGACTGAGGAAGAGTGGGAGTACTCTCGGTGTTGCGCGACCAAGGTAAGTTTGCAATGTACGACTATCTAGTGACTTTATTTCTAAACGTTTGAACGGCCACTCATAATCTTTGTTCGTTGTAGTATAAGTCATACACAGCAGCATGGTGTAAAGGTCGACATTTTAGGGTGGAACGGATCGACAAAAAGCGTTTTACTCAAGATTGTGGAATCATGGCAAAATTTGAACAGTCTAGTCGACGACGTTCCTCTAATGCAGATCCTGTGGTGGCGGAACTCACTTACTTCGGCATGCTACAAGAGATTTTGAGGATCTATTACAGAGGATTTTTTGTCGACTTGTTCGACGTGCAATGGTTCAAGATAATCATCGAGGGTCGCAACGCTACTGTGCGTAGAGGAGAGTCTGGTTTTCTTGAGGTGGATTCTACTAAGAAATGGACTGACCTAAGAGACACTTTCGTACTACCCGAGCATTGTGAACAAGTAAGTATGTAAATAGTTAACATCCCCTTTTACAAGTTATGTGCTTGAAAGCTCTCATGTAAGTTATGTGGCTCTGGCAGGTAATAATTCATCCTACAAAGTCTACATCAAACTGGTGGTACGTCATAGAGGTAGCCCCTCGTAGTGCAAGGACGTATGAAGGCTACCATGTGCCAATCACAACGGCATCAATGGAGGAGATCAGAGAAGATGCTCAATCAGAAGCCGCTGCGGTGGTGCCAGACGAGCATCAAGATGCTACTACTCTATATGGGGTGCATGCAGAGGAGCTACAAAATGAAACAGAGGATATGTGTTTAAACGGAGAGCTCTATATAGATATAGGAAGTTATGCTGAGTTATGCGAGGATGAGAGAGAGATCTCTTAAAGCCACAAATATTGTATTTGAACAATTTTGCTCCGTGTTGTAAAAGCTCTGGCTCTCTAAGTACCTTCCATGGTGTATAACGCTCTTTTCTACTCGCGCTCACATCTTTTGATTGAAAATTCTGAGTTTTCGACTTGCCTCTTCTATCAATCAATTCATTTCGTCATTGTATTTATATGCGTCATTACGTCATTGTATTTAATGGTCTTTGCGTCATTGTCTACTCTATTCATTCAATATTAAGTTTAAATATTCGTGTGTTTAATGCAGGTATGGATGATGAGGAGTTTCTTTCTTCTTTGTCACCGCAGCAGAGACAGTGGTACGTGGAGCGTCATCGCTCTGGCGCATCATCGCGCGTTCCTACTCCATCCGCATCTCCCTCTCTTTCGGAGCATTCGGCGCGCTCCGAAGCTTCGGTGTCAACGAGACGATCTTCACACTCGTCTAGACACCGGCGCTCTAGTGGTGGCGGTGGCGGTTGTTGTGGGGATTCCGCCGCCGATGCCTCCACACCGCCTCGTGTTCGACGAGGCTCTTTACCCTCCCCTTCTTTGCCCACCCCCACACCAGCCACAGCATCGCCATCTACGTCAGGTTTTGCGCGGCTGACTGTTCCTAGCAGCTACACACCTCTACCTACTCCGCCAGGATCCACCCCACTCGACACTCCTCGCTTCGGGGCCCAGACGCCGGTGGAGACACCTGACGTCCGTACCCCCATCGACACGCCGCTATAGACCCCTGCCGGGACACCCAGGTTCACGCGTCACCGGCCAGAGGGCTTGCCTTACTCCGTCGACTTCAGCGGCGGCATCATCATGGATGATGACGGCAAGAAGGTGATCTCGCGCATGCGTGGTCTTTGCTCTCAGCTATTTAGACACTACATACTAAACAAATGGAGTGAAGTACCAAGTGATTTAAAAGCCAGAGTCATCACCATACTTCATGATGAGTTTCCCGTTCCAACACGGGATCAGCGCTTCAATGAAGACCTGATGAAAATTCGAATACGCGAATACTGCAAACACAAGCGTTCCGAAGTGCAAAAAGCAATCAAGCATGTGTGGAACAGGCCAGATTGGCTGGCCAAAGAAGATTGGAAGAATGCGAAGAAAGCAGCGCGCGAGAATCCCGACAAGTGGAAGCAACAAAAGGATGCAGCCAGAGCGCGAGTAGAGGCAGGGAGCTCGCACCACTTGGGGAGCGGTGGATGGGCATCATTTGAGGCCGATTTTGTAAGTGTTTTTGCATTGCTCTTTATGTTCGATAGTTTAGGGTTTATGAGTTTTTTAATTCCAACATAATGAAATCTTTGTATGTTTTGACAGTGGTCGATGACAGGACGTGATCCCACACCGTACGAGCGCGAGTACGCAGGCAGGAAGGGCTTAAACGCCCTGATGTACATTCTCAGTTCTCGCGGCGGCATGGTTAGTATTAGGGTTTACTCTTTTCTATTTTTTGTATTGTTTTATAAATGTCGTTATATGTTTATACTTACTGAAAGTTGTCTTATTGTCTTTTTTTGCAAAATCCGACAGATACGCCGCTTGGACACGATGAGACGTCTCACTAGACGACGTCAGTTTAGCCGTAGCTAGATAGCATTAGTTTAGGGTTTCTCATAGCTTATGTATCATGAGACGGATTTTATACGTCTTTTTGAACCATGTATATCATTACATTTGTCACCGCAGTTCATTTTGCCAATCAATTCTTTATGCCTATGATGTTGTACAATTGTCATTATTACATTTGCCAATCAATTCATTTTGCCTATGATGTGTACAATTGTCAATTTTACGCTTGTCAATTTTGCAAACAATGCGTCTTGTGGGTGACTATTTTGGGTCTATTATCTACCCTTGCACTTTTTTTAAAAAGTGAATCAAGTACAATATGGTTGATGGGTGGCAGGGCATTCAATGCCCTGTCACCAAAAAAATTACTCTCGGGCGTCGCTATAATCGTCGCTATTTATGGCTCTGGAGCGTCGCTATAAGCGTCGCTATAGACTTCTGTGTAAACGTCGCTATAACCGTCGCTATGAGCGTCTCTATATAGCGACACATATAGAGACGCCTATAGCGACGCATATAGCGATGCTCTCGTAGCGACGCTATTAGCGACGGTTTTAGCGACGCCGGGGGTTATAAAAACCCAGTGTATTTCCGTCGCTAACAGCGTCACAAGAGCACACAACCTCTTGTAGTGTTAAAATTTGCATCTAAATAGTTACAACATATGTCACTATGCAAATATAGTAATACAATGCATGCATTCATATTGCTAATGCTTATAGGAAACCCTTTTTTTCATATAGCAACCATCAATGTTTAGGTCCACTGAAATTTCAACACAGAGCTTGCGATGCACTGCAAATGACAACATGTTTGCAATGTCAAAACTCACTCCCCTTTATCAGGGTTTTGAGAGGGTTTCCAGCACTATTGGTGCAAAACATGGATGCCATGGTGAGTGAGCTTGGGTGCTCATACTCAGCTTCAATCTTGCATGATGATGGTATCGCCATTGCTAGGAATCAGTATCATTCTCGTTTTCCATCCAATCATAAGAGCTATTGATCCACAAAATTAACTATACATAGACTATTTGTCCATTTTCCTTTTTCTAACAAATGGAAAAACGGAAATAGAAAAATACTCTATTTCCTTTGAATTGAAGAAATGGTGAGTGCTATAAAGAATGGTCCCATGTATGAGTGATATAAAGGGACCATTCATGCATGCACATGATGTCCCTAAGTTTATAGAGAACTATAAGAGCATATGCAACCAGTTTGTACTGTGGCGATTGCACTTTCCATTTGGTCTTGACGGAAAGTTGTATTGCTCAAGTTCCATACGAGTATGCTTGATGAACTACGCTTGATGAACTATGCCCCCAGTGGTGGAGATATTTGCATGATGAATATGAATTTGAAGTTCTTGTAGCTTCATCATGACCACAAACCTCTACACCGTAGTTCTCAATTTTTACAGTAGTGCATGCATTGCCCTTTTTAGACCATGAATTTGAATTTGAAACATCTTCTAAAGTGACACTGCTTGTTTTAAAAAACCTTGCAAATGGATGAGAAACATGGTCATGTCGACCACACATTGAAGCCATCGAAGAGTATTGAACTCGAACATTATCCTTGCCATGATGAAATTGTGGTTCAATGGACTGCAGCAATGAGCAAATTGTTGAAGTATTGTGGCTATGGTGGGCCTCACTTAATCCATTTGGTAGTCCACAATTGGAGATCTTAATACTATATAGTACCCTTGTTTGTAGGGTCAAAGTGGAAGAATATCCCTCATTATACTTATTTCCATGAGCACTTCTTTGTGGAGGATGGAAATTGTGGTAATCTATGGGACACGACATTAAGTCGCTTGAAAACATGAGTCCTAACAAAGAAGGCAAACTTTCAAGCATTTTTGAATAAGGAAACCCATCAAACGTGGTATCAGAGCTTGAAAGTAAGGTACTATCCCATTATCATTCTTATAACACCCTCTTCACTTGATGAAAGAATGAGAGGTTTTCGTGAACCATCCATGTAGATCCCAGCTCTAGAACACCATTTAGTGTAGCCACCATTTTCTTCATTGGCTTCTTTGAGGTGGCTGGCTGAACTAAAGTGATATTAGTTTGTACCCAAACATAAGAAATTGTCCTTCTCTGAACCCACCATGAAAGCTTGTAGAAAAGCTTGGTCATCATCCCATAAGTTCTTGCTTGGTCATCATCAATGGATGTATAATCCCTTTACAAAAATTAGCTCTAAATCTTTTTGGTGTTACCAAAGCAAGACACAATGATCAGTGCACATGTACAATTGTAAGTAAGTAAGGCCCCATATTCTAAAGCACATTTGAGCATGTATGTACGTATGTAGCATGTCAAATATGCATGCAAGCATGTAAGTGTGTAGCGAGTCTAGAGGCTGCTCCCAAGAGATGTTGATGGATATGAGAGGTTGCATATGAGAGGTTGACAATCCTATTATCGACCACTTTTATAATGCCGATGCAAGTATTAAATCACATTCGGGGTGCATCTGAGTGGAAGCTTCAAAAGTTGGGTTCACTGTATTCTGTAGTACGTTTATAATCTTGAAGTTGACCATCATGCAAGGAAATATTCAAACATTCTTAGAGAAGGGCCTCCCGTTTGATGAACTGGGGCAGGTGTCATTGACTTAATCTATGCCGACAAAGCCTTGGAGAATGCAGGATTTATCATTATGAGTAGTCTTTGTATAAGGCCTCAATGGGGAGAGTCTATTTTGGCATCAGAGTCCATTGCCTCGGGGGTCATTTAGGTTATGCTAAGCTAGAGCTATATTGGTATGATTATAGGCATTAGCACTCCATGGGGTGGACTCATTAAATTGGGCTGGGGGGTTTAGCTCAAAAGAGTTCAACATTTCTAGTGGGAACCCATCCCTACTTAAGGTGGCTTGCAATTATTGACCAAGCATGGAGTGCATGGCGCCGCCATAGAGAGGGTCGCCTAGGTGCCTAGAGAGGAGGGGGGAACCGAGAATGGGCTATCATGCAGAGAAGAGGTCTCTAAATTCCAGGAGCTTGCCAAGAAGACAAGGGCGACTTGCGGAGAATGCCGTTCGAGAGAGAAGGAGTTCTGTCAAGCAAAATTAGAGGAGGAGGAGAGCTCGCTGGCAGCCAAAAAGGATGGTGGAAGCCGTCAGGAAACGGAGTACTGCAGGGTAGCTTTCCATGGAAATCAAGGGGTGGGAGTTGGGAATAGCATTGCCTTGGGAAATCGAGAGAGAGAGAGAGAGAGAGAGAGAGAGAGAGAGAGAGGGCCAAGGACCTACCGTCTCCAAGAGGAGAGGGTTTTGCAAGCACAATGCGACTCCGACCCCTGAAACCATTTGTTTTCACACAAAAAAAGGAGGGCCAAGAGCCCCCCCATCGTTAGCGCGCGTGCTGACGATGGGAGGGCTCTTGGCCCTCTCTTTTTTTAAACAAAAAAAAACTAAGTGTTGTCTTTTTTTAAAAAAAATTGTGTTCTCCTCTTTTCCTCTGTGTTCATTACATTTCTCTCTCGCTCAATCAAAGGATGAGGACTATCCTAGCATGGGAGATGTCCAACTTTTTACACAGGCAAACATTGATGATGCTCTTCAGGGGTCGATGCAATACTTTCTCGGATGACACTCGATGTTGGGTATCCTCGAAAATTGATGATGATGATGAGAGTCATTTTTCACTTTAGTTCACTTTTATTTTTATCTTGTACCCAAACATTGTATTAGACAGTTTGATGTCATTGGTCATTTTGGCCTTTTGAAGAAGTTTAATATAGCATTTCATTTCCTCTCTCTCTCTCTCATCTCTCTCTCTCTCTCTCTCTCTCTCTCTCTCTCTCTCCTTGCAAAATAGCGCATGGCCGATATAACCTTTTGTTTCATTTTATTTCCTTCTATCTCTCTAATTGCAAAAAAAAGGGTAGGGCCAAGAGCCCCCCCATCATCCGCGTGCATGCGGACCATGGGAGGGCTTTTGACTATCACCTTTTTTCACACAAAAAAAGTGGAGATATTGGGCCCGGGTGGGGGGAGGGGGAGAGAGACAAAGAGAGAGAGAGAGAGAGAGAGAGAGAGAGAGAGAGAGAGGAGATATGGCTTAGCATATTTTTATTAGATTAAAAGGGTGGGAGTCACAGCCTCCCCATCATTTGCACACACGCGGATGATAGGGAGCCCCCCCCCCCTTTTTTAATGATGCAAAAGCTCCATCAAGACACATTGGAAGCTATGAATCCAAATTTTGCAAAAACAAATGCACAAGCTCTATTGAGGCACGGTAGGAAAGTATAAATCTAAAATTTTGGAAAAACAAATGAAGACAGAAGCCGTTCGATCATCCGCATGCACGCGGATGATTAGGGAGCTCCCACTCTTTTTTTTTTTCTCCAAATGTTTGCAGGATATTCTAATTGTTTACGTGCCCAAAAATATTTTTTGATGATACTTAACCCGATTTGTCAAAAATATTTGTTAAAGTTAGCTAGTTAAAACAATTGTTAAGAGATTTTGGTTTCTCAATTTACGCATTAATTTAGAGATTCTTTCTAGGTTTGACTGTATTGTGACCTATATTGTACGTACAACAGGGGTGGCATGAGGTTTGTCGAGGGTCATTCTCAGTACTGATCAACTCTTGTCTTCACTTGGTTGGCCTACTAATATGGAACTATAGGTTCAAAAATATTTTTGGAGAAAAAGCCACATGAGGACAAGGACCCACTCCCTTTTTACCTCGTTGGTTGTTGAGTGAATCAAAAGATATAGCATCGGCTTTATGTTCTTAATGGTAGTGGAACATTAGAGATCTACAAAATGAGCGTTAGCATGACGTTAAGTTGAAAGAAGAGAGCCAACACAAAAGTAGTCGTGATGGAGGGCATGATACCAGAAGTGAATGTGATTAAAAATTCATAGAAGAGATGATAGTGGAGATCATGGTAGACATGACCAGCATGAGAAAAAGTATGAAAGACAAAAAGACCATGATAGACAAGATGAAGATGGAAAGGATTGTAGCCACATGGATGTTGATCATTGATGAGCAGATTCACACAGAGCAAGATGATTGCTAGGATAGATACAATGGATATGTTGGCAATGGCGAACATGAAAAATGTAGAGACCCAATCAAGAGCGATTGAGGTGGTAAATCCTTGAGCCATCATAGGGTTTCATGTGTCATGGTCATGGCCACTTTCCTATTTTTTACTATATTTCTTATGTAAGAATCAATTTGCATCTAATTAAGATTGGTCTAATAGGGCTTGAGACTCAAATTTATTAAGCCTCTGAGCTCTTGTTTTTAATGTGAGTTAAAGTTTTTGTTTTAAGCAATTACCTACTCTCTCTCTCTCCCCCCAAAAATGACGATCCCGCCTTAGTTTATAACCCAAAATACAATGTAGAATAAGGTTTGAGAGCTTTGATTTGTCTTACAATTGCCCCATTCACTAAACAACTTTCATTCTTTCAATGTGTGACACATGTTCTTTTCTTGGAAAAAGAGAGAAAGTAGCTAGTAAAATAAATGGGTGCGAATGTGTATGCGTAGTGTATATACATACTTCTATTTGTACAAATGTAATAATGAGCAAACAAACATGGAAAAAGAGAAATAATACTGAAAACTTTTGTGTACATTCAACACATGAACTTGTGTGTGTGTGTGTGTGTGTGTGTGTGTGTGTGTGTGTGTGTGTGAGTGAGAGAGAGAGAGAGAGAAAGAGAGAGCTCTTAGCAAGATCCTTAGCTATAGGCCTGCCTGATCTCTGACAAGCATCACATTGCTTGGCCACTTTCTTGGAATCTTGAGACAAAGAATCCCATCATAGTCCCACCGACAAAATTTCATACTGGTGATTTTGCTTGGATAGTGTCCTTGTGAATTTCCTTCATGTCCTGTTGTTAGAAAGTAAACCTTTTATCTTCGTAAGCATAGTGTCAAAGAACCCCATCCTTCTCTTGGAAATTAAGGATGTAGTTTATTAGAGAAAATTTCTATGATTGTAGTACTAGGGTCCTAAATGAAATAAATCCCATCTAGGAGCCCAAGGTGGGGTGAACAATTTGTTTTAAAAAAACACTTTTGTTTGTTAATCACTTGTGATTTTGTTTAATTCCATCTTCATGTGTTTACAAAAGTGGATGGTGCTTAAAACTTTGTATAGATGGATTAAGCAATGCATAGAGGAGCAACAGTTCCAATATTCACTAGAGAGTGGATTAATGTGCACGACAAGAATACCATATACTCTCCATATTTGCTTGAGAGAAAAGTGACAACCTAGGAGGCAAATGTTTTCTCTTGGTGGTTGGACTATCCAGTGGACATAATTCCAAATCAAGAGATGAAGTTACAAGAGAGTAAGTACTTCAACACTCGTGACTTTTGTATGGGGTTTGGATGCTGTTGATCCACTACCCAGGTGACCCTTCGATAAGTACATGGTGACCATATGACATAGACATAGAATTTTGGTGACCATGTGACAAGATAATGTGATTGGAGGTTTATTATGAGATGCATGTCACACTACCACTTGGAATGTAGTTTGGTTTTGAGACTCCTTGAGTTGATTTGGTGGGTTGTTGTCTCTAGGCATTGCATTTTAATGTTTTGATTTGTATATTTTGTGTACAGGGTTGTGACATGAGGTGGACATGGCATTTTAGTAATCATGTGACTAGATTATTTGATTGGAGGTTTATTATGTACTATGATATGCATGTCACACTATCACTTGGAATCTAGTTTGGTTTTGGGCATACTTGAATTGACTTGGTAGGTTACTTTGACATTATGTGTGTTTTTTAGTATTCTTCACTCAAAAAATTCACTCAAAACTAATTCACAGATCTTGCTTCTTTTTAAGTTACATTTAATTCTAAGAAGAGAGTGCTTAAGCTTAGATTCCCTCAAGCATAGGCATGCATACATGTAACACTTAATTGTTTGGTAATTGAAGGAATACACAATCTAGTGTAGACTTTTCTCTTGCCACAATGACATTTTAAGATATTGCTAGTGTAATGCGAGCATTAAAAGGCTCCAAAATAAAGTTTCAATTGCAAAAGCTCGAAAATGGAAGCTCGCAAATTTGAATTCCCCTCCCCGCCCTTGCTCCTCACAGGCTGCATGCATTTCCCTTGCGCACAATCCTTGCAACCTTGCAACCCTAAGTCAACAACATGTGGTGTGTGAATCTTATTGGACGTGTTTTTTGGTTTTAATTGTTTAGCACTTCCTTTCTTAGCATCTTATTTGTAAAAATGTGATCTTGATAAATCACCTAGCCATGTTAGAATATATAGCCTTGCAAAAAACGTTTTTTCAACGACACATAATCCTTGTAAATTTTCAAAAACTTTAGATTTGATCAAAGGGGTAAAGAAGAAGTTTAAGGCATAAGAAAACATGATTATTTTAAATATGAATCTCCTATAAAAGAATATCTATGACGATCGTTTTCAACTTTAGAAAATAGTATATATTTATGAAAAATATGATCAAATTTGAATATCTTATTTGAAGAGCCTTAAAATTAAAGGAAACCAAAACACCAAGCAAAACTTTTCAAGCAAACAAAATTTCGAGGGACTATGTTATACTCACTAAAAGGACTTATAACTTAGATGGAACTTTTTTGAATTAGTTGGTTGATACAGGGAAAGACAGAGAGACGCCATCTGACTTCGGGAATGCAGAAAGACAGGGATTTTTTGTTGTGTGATTTGAGGAGAGGCGGTCACACTTCCATATGAGAATATTGGCGATGTTGTGGTGTCTTGGCTTGTGATGGGAAGAGGAGATGGTGAAGGGGGAAAGAGAGAGAAATTTTTGGTGCACAAGATTCACCTTGCGGTCTAGTCCTACTGCTGCTTCCTGTGCATCAAACACTGCTTTTGCTACTTCTATTGGCCGGGGCTATCTCTGTCGTGGCATCCAAACGGATTGTGAGAAGTTTATATGCATGGAAGCACTACAAGAGGTACTTCACATTAACGACGCTCGCAGTGCGATGCTCAAAAGTGAAAACCCACGGCGTTGCTATGGTCGTCGCTAGTTTACTTGTAACTTAACGACGCTCATAGCGACGCCCATAGTGATGACCATAGTGACGCTGACAGGGGTAAAAAAATAACCGAGAGCATCCGAAAACTCGGATCTCATATCTGAGTATTCGGAGAGCAAGCAAAGGTAACCCGCTTTCTCCCTCTCACTCTCTCTCTCTCTCTCTTTCTTCTCCACACACACACACACACATACGAGGAGAGGAAGGAGAGCCAGGTATGCTCCTTCCCTCTCCTCTCTCTCATGTTCCCTTCCCCTCTTTCTCTCTCTCTCCCTCTCTGTCTCTCTCTCTCTCTGTCTCTCTCTCTCACACACACACACACCCACACACATTGTGTTTTTGAGAGAGAGAGAGAGAGAGAGAGAGAGAACACATGCATAAACAAAAAAAAAAAAACACACACACACACATGCATAAACAAAGAATGAATACACACACACATTGAGAGAGGAAAAGAGAGAGAGAGAGAGAGAGAGAGAGAGAGTGTGTGTGAAAGAGAAAGATATAAAACAAAGAGAGAGAGAGAGAAGAAGAAGAAGAAGAAGAAGAAGAGAGTTTTAACGTCGTAGGAAACTATCCCAAGAGACCTTAAAGATCTAGTCGACGAGGAGTTGAACTCAAGAGCTGTTATTCAAGAGGGAAATGGCATAACCAATATACCACACTTGGGTGATAGAAAGGTTATACCATTTTCCTCTTTTTATTGGCGCACACACACACCCACCCAAGAAGAAGAGAGTTTTAACGTCGTAGGAAAGTATCCCAACAGACCTTAAAGATCTAGCCGACGAGGAGTTGAACTCAAGACCTGTTATTCAAGAGGGAAATGGCATAACCAATCTACCACACTTGGGTGATAGAAAGGTTATACCATTTTCCTCTTTTTATTGGTGCATACACACACCCACCCAAGAAGAAGAGAGTTTTAATGTCGTAGGAAACTATCCCAAGAGACCTTAAAGATCTAGCCGACGAGGAGTTGAACTCAAGACCTGTTATTCAAGAGGAAAATGGCATAACCAATCTACCACACTTGGGTGATAGAAAGGTTATACCATTTTCCTCTTTTTATTGGCACACACACACACACCCGAGAAGAAGAAAGTTTTAACGTCGTAGGAAACTATCCCAAGAGACCTTAAAGATCTAGCCGACGAGGAGTTGAACTCAAGATCTATTATTCAAGAGCGAAATGGCATAACCAATCTACCACACTTGGGCGATAGAAAGGTTATACCATTTCCTCTTTTTATCGTTTAAGACTATGTTAGATTTAGATTTACGTTAGATTAGATTTAGGTTTATTTAGGTTAGATTTTATTAGATTTAGGTTTATTATGAGTTAGACTTACGTTAGATTAGTTTAGGTTTATTTACGCGCATTAGATTTAGATTTACGTTAGATTAGATTAAATTTAGGTTTATTTTGAATTTAAGATTAAATTAGATCTAGATTTATGTTCAATGGACCATGCGGACCAGTAATTCCACGACAATCTAGCAGTGGTGGTATTTGTGGTGAGGAGCAAGTCGTTTTTGGAGCTCATGTGTTGCAGAGTCCCTAGGACACACCGAGGAGTGTCCCTGCTTGTGAGACTGCTTAGGCTACAACCAAGGATTATACTGCCTACGCGTTTGAGAGTGGTGTCCGGGCCACTACGTCGGAGATGCTAAGGAGTGACCCGGACACTGTATCGGGGTCGCTAGAGGCCTGGACGATGAGCATTCACCGGACAGGGTTGCTATAGTTCACAAGAGGGACATGCCAAAGGGATATGCCTACCTCATCAATCGTATGTCCGATGAGATCATTATGACCCCTGAGGGGAAGCAGGTGATGGGCCGCATACGATAGTTGTGTCGATAGGTTTTCTGACACACTGTAGTCTTTCATGGTCTCTTGGAGGGCTCAGGATAAAGCCTCCAAGGATTATCTTATTGCTACGCTGCATCGGGAGTTTCCAGTTCCCTCTCTGGAGAATACATTTGACAATGCTTGGATGAGGAGACGCATGCGCAACTACATGAAGCATCGGAGGTCAGATGCACAGATGCCAGACCTGACTGGCTTGAAAGAGAGGAGTGGAGGGGTATCAAGGAGGAGAGGACGACCAATCTAGACAGGTGGTGGTAGCAGAGGGACGCAGCAAGAGTTCGCATCAAGATGGGATTATCCCATCACCTGTGGAGTGGCAACTGGGCCAGCTTTGAGGAGGATTTTGTCCCATCACCTGGGTCATGGATTGACGGGGTGGAGAGGTGAGATTATTAAACTCTTGCATTGAAGTATTTGTATATGTGAGGCCCATTCACATCTACACAGCTAGTAGCCCCATTGGTATGTCTTTTACCCTTCAATGGAGCGAATCACCACATGTTCAATTAGGTTAGATTTAAGATTAGATTTTGGATTGAGTTTTTATATTAGAGTCTACCTTTGAGATTACGGTAAAAAAATTAGAGTTAGACGAATGGTGAAAAGATCTACTATGTAAAAGATGTTAAGATGCTGTGAAATGCTACAGCTAGAGGAAGAGGCAAAGGGGTTTTGTCCACTACATGCACTATCATGTAGACGTGGGTGTGTAGATTTCTTGTACCCACAAATATAGGCATTTACCAATTACAAAGACGAGATTATAACCCGGTAGTTCTGATCTCCGTGCACCTCTACACCAAGGTGTGCAGGGATTAATGGACATGACTAGAGAATGTGAGGTAGTTTTCAGTGTGAACAAAGAGAGAGAGAGAGAGAGAGAGAGAGATAAAAGATGAAGAATTCCAATAGAAGATTAAATTTGTTGTCCAGGTTATAAGGTTACCCTCATTATGAGTAGTGACGAGGATGTGGGGCCGTCCAACCGAAACACCTATCTCTCAACGAGGATCTTATGTCCTTGTAATCAATGCAAGCATGTTGTGCGACGGACAAGACGCGTTTTTTTGCAGCATGTTCGTAAATTTGGAGAGTTCAATCCATCTATTGTAGATCGAGATTTTTGCCAATTATAACTCGTCGGACTCTGACGCTGGCCAACAGGCAGCAATCTTGCAACCCAATAGACGTGTTCCCACGCGCTTTGGTCAAGCAGCATATGTGAGGCCACAAGATGTAGCCTATGAAAGCTCGGGGGATGATCATGCAGACCACATTCCCAACGAGGCAATATTTGAGCCCAAGATCGATGAAATGATCGAGACGATCATGGATTCAGAAAGGCTTATCTATGATTATATGAAAAGTGAAGCCGATACGCATTGTATGATGGAGCACGTGTGTCTAGATAGAAGGCGCTCCTGGTTCTTCTCAACATGCAGACAAAGTTTGGATGGAGTGACACTAGCGTCATAGCGCTTCTCAGGTGATCTATTACAATGTGTTTACTTTAATAAAAAAACTCTAGATGTATAATGATCTGATAGATTTTTACACAATTGTACCGTATTTTTTTCGTTGTGTAGATTGCTCAAAGAGCAGATACTGCTAGCTGATAATGTGATGCCAGATTCCAAAGAGGAAGCAAGAAAGATTTTGCAAAACTTGGGGATGGATTACAATTCGATCCACGCATGTCCTAATGACTGCATTCTTTTCAGAATGGAATACATAGACATGGAGAAGTGTCCGAAATGTGATTTCGAGATATCGAGTAGATCTCCACGGAACAAAAATTTCACAAAAGGTTTTGCGACATTCTCCTCTACTTCCTTGCATCAAGAATTTCTTCGATTGTAAGTCCATGGCCACCTTAGCATCATGGCATGAGGAGAATAAATCTTTAGATGGTGTGCTACGGATTCATGCAGATTGCGCAGCCTAGAAATATATAGATGAAACATGGTCGGATTTTGCCAGGGAAGCTCAAAATTTGCACCTAGGCGTGGCTATGGATGGCGTAAATCCATTTGGTCAAAGATCAACATCTTACAGTGTATGGCCCGTTCTCATCGTCAACTACAACATTCCCCCGTGGTTGACTACGAAGAAGGGGCACCTATGGCTAAGCTTGATTGTGTTGGGCGGTATAAAGTGAAGAATATGGATGTGTATCTTTGTCCACTATTGGAAGAGCTACAACAATTGTGGATTGGCATAGAAGTGGTGGATATGAGCCGACACACAGGTCGCGACGGAATGCTTTGATCAGAAGCATTCTAATGTGGACCGTACATGACTATCCCGGACTAACAGAATGCTCAAGTGATTTACACTTAAACTCAAACACTGTAAATCTTGGTTTTTCTCAAGCTTATCTATTATCATGTGTATACATTCAGGGCTTCAAACAAGCAGATACAAAGCATGTGTCACATGTGGACCTAGACTGAATGCACGTCGGGCGCCCTCATTGAAGAAGCAAATCTACGAAGGTCATCAAGTGGATCTTCCAGAGAATCATATGTTATGTGATAGCTTTTTGGGAAGAGAGACACCGAGGATGTCTGCACAAGCATGGTTAGAGCAGCAGGAGATGTGTGATGACGGTTTGTCCCCGGGGATGAAGAGACTCTCTCTATGGTATGAGTTACCATATTGGCCCTGACTCATGATCAATCACTTGCTCGATCCAATGCACATATTCAAGAATGTGGGTAATCTACTATGGGACCATCTGACCAGCAAGAAAGATACTTTGGGAGCCAGGGTTGACCTTAGAAATGTGGATCGTATGAGCAATATTGGTCGCAGACAACATCCGATGGATCGATAAAACTCCCTAAAGCGCCATGGATTTTCACAGGAGCCCAAGAATGCAAAGTAAAAGATACCATTCGATCTTTGCGGAGGTTGTGTGCATGTTTGAGAAACACTTTCCTGGTACCTACTACCATGCTAACCATTCACGTGCATCTTCTTGTTCACATAGTTGATGAGGTGGAAATAGCTGGCACATTACATTCCAGATGGATGTTCTTTTTAGAACGTTTCACAAAAACGCTCAAGGGATATGTGCGTCAGAAGGCACGTTCAGAGGGTAGCATGGCAGAAGTTTGGCTGGTATCAGAGTCCCTAGTGTACATTGGAGAGTGGCTAGATGGATTTGATAAAGCCCGGGACACGCTATGGCAAACCATAGATGATGAGGGCATACTGGGATTGTCATGTGCAATCTCGGTGTTGAGAAGAAGATGATGGAAGATCTAGAGGCTAAAATCAACCGATTTTGCATGCTTCACAATCCAGTGATGCAAAAGCGGATTTCACAATATGAGGATGCAAAGCAAGAGCGACAAAGGGCACAAATCGAGTGGAGACGGGGAAGACGACCACCGATGCACTATCCGACGGGTCTGGAGAGCCTACCAACATTCATGAGCTTGCACGACCAAGGTATGTTTGCAATGTACGAGTAGTGACTTTCTAGATGTTTAAACGGCCACTCATAATCTTTGTTGGTTGTAGTATAAGTCATATACAATAGCATGGTGTAAAGGTCGACATTTTAGGGTAGAACAGATCGACAAAAAGCGTTTTACTCAAGATTGTGGAATCATGGCAAAATTTGAACAGTCTAGTCGATGACGGTCCTCTTATGCAGATCCTGTGGTGGCGGAACTCACTTACTTTGGCATGCTACAAGAGATTTTGAGAATCGATTATAGAGGATTTTTTGTCGACTTGTTCGACGTGCAATGGTTCAAGATAATCATGGAGGGTCACAACGCTACTATGCGTAGAGGAGAGTCCAGTTTTCTTGAGGTGGATTCAACTAAGAAATGGACTGACCTAAGAGAAACTTTCGTACTACCCAAGCATTGTGAACAAGTAAGTATGTAAATAGTTAACATCCAATTTTAGAAGTTATGTGCTTAGAAGCTCTCATGTAAGTTATGTGGCGCTGGCAGGTGATATTTCATCCTACAAAGTCTGCATCAAACTGGTGGTACGTCATAGAGGTAGCCCCTCATAGTGCATGGATGTATGAAGGCTACCATGTGCCAATCACAGTGGCATCAATGGAGGAGATTGGAGAAGATGCTCAGTCAGAAGCTGTTGAGGTGGTGCCAGACGAGCATCAAGCTGCTACTCTCTATGGGGTACATGCAGAGGATCTACAAAATAAAACAGAGGATATCTGTTTAAACAGAGAGCTCTATATAGATATAGGAAGTTATGCTAAGCTTTGCGAGGATGAGAGAGAGACCTCTTAAAGCCATAAATATTGTATTTGAACAATCTAGCTCCGTTTTATAATGTATATTATATTCACATGGCTTTTTGTCGATTTCTGTCTATATGCGTCATTGCGTCATTGTATTTAATGTTCTTTGCGTCCACTCCAGGTACGTATGCTCTAGGTATGTTCTCACAACCAGGGACGACGAGCACTCCGCTTCGAGTGGGATGGAGACTGAAGCTGCAATCACGAAGCTGGTCTGCTCAATATAGATGTTGCTCGTCCCACCGCTAGATCTAGTTGATCTGGTGAAAGAGACACTAGAAGCACTACTACTACTTCTCAGTGTCTCTTTCACCTGATCTATTAGATTTAGTGGTGGGAGAAGCAACTTCTATGAGCAGACCTTCGCAATGCAGCTTCAGTCTCCATCTCACTCGGAGCGCAATGCTTTTACAAATTCACAGAAATTCAACGAAATCTCTCTACACAGGAATCCCTCCCCCTTTATGAGTCCTCTCTCTCTCTCTCTCTCTCTCTCTCTCTCTCTCTCTCTCTCTCTCTCTCTCTCTCTCTCTCTCTCTACTTGTCCATGTTTTCTTCTCCATTCATTCAATATTAAGTTTAAATGTTCGTGTGTTTAATGCAGGTATGGATGATGAGGAGTTTCTTTCTTCTTTGTCACCCCAGCAGAGATAGTGGTACGTGGAGCTTCATCGCTCTGGCGCACCATCGCACGTTCCTACTCCGGCCGCGTCTCCCTCTGTTTTGGAGCATTCAACGCGCTCCAAAACTTTGGTGTCGACGAGACGATCTTCACACTCATCTAGGCACCGGCGCTCTAGTGGTGGCGGCAGCGGTTGTTATGGGGATGCTGTCGCCGATGCCTCGACACCGCCTCGTGTTCGACGAGGCTCTTTACCCTCCCGTTCTTTGCCCACCCCGACACCAGCCACGGCATTGCCATCTACACCAGTTTTTGCGCGGCTAATGGCCGTTCCTAGCGGCTACACATCACTAGCTACTTCTCCAAGAGTCACTCCAACTGACACTCCTCGTTTCGGGGCCCAGACTCCAGTGGAGACACTTGACGTCCATACCCCCATTGACATGCCGCTAGAGATCCCTGCCAGGACACACAGGTTCACGCGTCACCGGTGAGAGGGCTTGCCTTACTCCGTCGACTTTAGCGGCGGCATCATCTTGGATGATGAAGGCAAGAAGGTGATCTCGCGCATTCGCGGTCTTTGCTCTCAGGTGTTTAAACACTACATACTAAACACCTGGAGTGAAGTACCAAGTGATTTAAAAAACAGAGTCATCAACATGCTTCATCACGAGTTTCCCGTTTCAACACGGGATGACCACTTCAATGAAGACGTGATGAAGGTTCGAATGCACGAATACTGTAAGCACAAGCGTTCCAAAGTGCAAAAAGCAATTAAGCATGGGTGGAACAGACCAGATTGGCTGGCCAAAGAAGATTGGAAGAATGCGAAGAAAGCAGCGCGCGAGAATCGCGACAAGTGGAAGCAACAAAAGGAGGCAGCTAGAGCGCAAGTAGAGGCAGGGAGCTCGCACCACTTGGGGAGCGGCGGGTGGGCATCATTTGAGGCCGATTTTGTAAGTGTTTTCGCATTGCTCTTTAGGTTTGATAGTTTAGGGTTTAGGGGTTTTTTAATTCTAACATAATGGATTCTTTGTATGTTTTGACAGTGGTCGATTGACAGGATGTGACCCCACACCGTATGAGCGTGAGTACGCACGCAGGAAGGACTTTAACGCCCTCATGGACATTCCAAGTTCTTGCGGCGGCATGGTTAGTATTAAGGTTTACTCTTTTCTATTTGTAGTATTGTTTTATAAATTATATGTTTATACTTACAAAAAGTTGTCCTTTTTTTGCAAAATTCGACAAATACACCGCTTGGACGCGATGAAACGTCTGATTAGATGACGTCAGTGTAACCGTAGTTAGATAGCATTAGTTTCCTTTTGTCATAGCATATATATCATGAGATGACATTTATATATCTTTTTGAAAACCATGTATATTTTTTCAATAATGACAATGGTGTTGTAACTATTACATTTGCAAAGTTTAACAATCAAGTGATTTTGCCTATGAGGTATACAATTGTCATTGGTTTACTTTCATCAATTTACTTTTGTCAGTTTTGTCTCTTTATTCTACAAACAATACTATCGATGGAATTAATGGTTATATTGTTTTGTGGGTGACTACTTTGGGTCTATATCTAAGCTTGCACTTTCTTTAAAAGGTGAATCAGTTATTGAAACATTCAATATGGTTGATGGGTTGAATGCCCTGCTAGCAAAAAAAAATTCTCTCAGGCGTTGCTATATAAGGCTCTATAGCATCGCTATAAACATCGTTATACGTGGCCTATAAACGTCGCTATGATTGTCGCTATAGGCGTCGCTATATAGCGACGTCTATAGCGATGCTTATAGAGACCGTTATAGCGACGCTCATAGCGACGTTATCGACGCTATGAGCGTCGCTATGATTGTCGCTATAGGCGTCGCTATATAGCGACGTCTATAGCGATGCTTATAGAGACCGTTATAGCGACGCTCTTAGCGACGATCTTAGTGACGCCGGGGAGTATAAAAACCCAATGTATTTCCGTCACTAACAGCGTCACAAGTGCACACAACCTCTTATAGTGAAGAGAGCACTCAAACAACACATTTGGGAAAAAAGAGTCGATATACACTAGGGCAATGAGGTAGCAGCAGGGTGGTTGGACAAGGGCAAAGCCATGGAGGACAATAGGCATAGGCGATTGCATGTGTGAATCGAGTCTACCTTAGGGCTTGATGTTGTTAGTCCTTAGGTGTCAAGAAATCTTGCCAGCAAATTAATTAATGAATTCAACATGGACCTAATAATTTATCCACCACCTATGGCTCTACATTACATAGATAACCAATAATTTTTCTATGAGATTCCACAATTCCTTAGTCGAATGCAAAAGTGCTCCTCTTTTCTCCATCATCCGACCCCTCCTTCACGGGGCCATCGTTGGGTATGCAATGGGAAGCACCGAGCTGCTAGTTGGAGGCAAACAGCTACCTCGTGTCCAACTCAGCATCATGATGTACTCCAATAGCCCATGCGCATGTGTTCCCTGTTATGCGCTATCACACACAGCACTTGCTCTTAGATAGTTGCACACATCTGTGAGATATCCCACCGCTTGCAGAGAAACAAGATTAAGACAGAGCAAATACAGCTTGCGAGACACAAGAAAATCAAAAGCTCTATCCCTCTTGTTGCTCCGGGACCTCCCATGCAGAAGAGCGAGACCTCCTTTTTTGAGCAAAGTGAAAATGGTCAATTTGTTTATGGTCCCCTGCTTAGCCTTCAATGGCCCGCTTCTAAAGTTAGCCAAATGCAACTGGAAAAAGTTTTTTGAAACCGGTGAAAAGATTCATATGGAGAAACAACAGTAAAGACTCGATGCCATGGCAGTGGGTGGGATGGGGTTCAATTGCAAGACCTATTGAGCAAGGCAGCATCTGAATCCTCAACCCTGGTGTGCCAAGTTTGTGGTAGCAATCACAAAGCATGACCAAGCATGGGATGTTATGTCTCTAGCCATGATGGACAATGCTAAATTGTGCTAAAAAGTTGGGTAGTGGAAAGGGCTTGAGATACACGAAAAGTTGCTTGCCCCTAGATGGTCGAGCTTGAAACTTGGGGGCACAATGGGCGAGCTAGTTCGAAATGCAATAGAGCAATAGGGTCCTTGGAATGGGGGGAGATAACAAGGTACTTTTACAACTCTATATCTCACTGGTCCCTGCTCTCTAAAACTTGAAGCATCCTTTTGAACCCATTCTAGACGGAGGTAGCCAGAAAGATTAATAACAAAGTAGGTTCGAGTGGAAGGCATGGCAGTGGCCCTTGGGCATTTCCTAAACTGCAAACAAAGGATGTGTACAACTCCCTTATGGCCTCGAAAGACTGGTTGTTTCCCCTAAACAAACAGTGGAGCAAGCAATGGCCAGAATCAAGGTGGATGGCAATCACGAAGAACATATGGGGCCCACCTTGGCCGCTTGAGATGAAGGTATTTATGTGAGACCGCAGGGTAGACAGACATGCAAATAACCTCCCAACCATCCTATATATAGGCCCTTGGCCCTCTTCCATATATAGACCCCTTTACTGCATGTGTGTCCGGCACGTTGCCAGGGCCGTGCCCGCCTAGTCCTACCCTTGGCATGACATTATTCTCCCCTTGAAGAATCGTTTTCGTCCTTGAAAACACAAGTGGTGGTAACTTCATAAGAACATTAATTTTTTCCATCGTGGCATCCCTCATGGATCCAACCGTTCGTTGGATCGGAACCCGATTTAGTGGGAGGTTCAATGAAATCAAGAATAACATCTTGATTTTTCCACATTGTTGTCCCTATGCAACCGTCTTGATTAACCGACCCATAACCAACATAGCGTGGAACTCCATTTAGAACTCACTTGAGTATGCTAAACAAGTTATCACAACTAAAAGGTGTCTAAATGCATACCCAGGTTTCAAACTTTCTGAAGGTACTGGAACGTCCAATATGACCTTTGCTCAACTTTCCATGAAAGTAACATGCTGATATACTTATCAACACCAACCAAGTCCTTGACTTGTTGTCGTTTCTTGTCAGTAACCAACCTCATCCAAATTGATGATCTAGGTTGATAACCTGAGAATAATAGGCAGAGACTAAAACTAGTCGCAACATGTCGTTCATCATGTGAAACAAACTCCAAACCAGAAAGGTAACCGATCCAGTTGTGTCACTTCTTGCTAACGTATGCACTTAGCATATCCTTTAGCGTGGTTAACTAACGTATGCGGCGATACGCTTAGCATATCCTTTAGTACTAAATAGAATGCTTGTAAGCTACCCATCCAACACGGGATGAATAGCAGAGAATAAGAGTGAGGTGCTTTCCCCAATCAATTACAGACAGTCTTCCATGACTGATGATAACCTACAACTCACCAAGTGAGGTTCTAGTCGTATACTTGATATGAATCTGACCGAAGTAAACTCATAGAGTTTAGATCATCCAATCACAAGCACCCATACTAAACCATTATCGTGTATGGCCGGGTGTAAACTCATACTAAATCTGCTATAGAGGTTGCACTTGAAGTACAAAAACTTGTAGAAACAATGAAGTCCATGAATTTGCATGCCGCTCCGAACAAATCTGTGTTAAACAGTAGGGCCCATAACACCTAGTGTTCATGCGTTTAACACAAACAAATCCAAACCGCAACTCCATGACGAGACTTTCCACGGTATGTACGTGAAAGCCTTGCAACGAAAGTTGGACCATAACAAAATGTGAAAACTTAGTCACACCTAGGTACCAACCATGAGACATTTTCATTACCAATGTGAGACCGCATGGTAGATAGACATGCGAATAACCTCCCAACCATCCTATATATAGGCCCTTGGCCCTCTTCCATATATAGACCCCTTTACTGCATGTGTGTCCGGTACGTTGCCAGGGCCGTGCCCGCCTAGTCCTACCCTTGGCATGACACTTTCTTTGGAAGGTATCATGGGGAGCCCTACATACTGGTCCTTGCCAGAGGGATTGCTTCTGATAGATGCTCGTAGTGTAGAAAGGCTAGTGAGGACCTCCCTCACTTGTTCAAGGATTGCTCAACGATTTGCGGCCTAGTATGGAAGTTATGCAAATGGGTCCAAAAGACATGGAAGATAGGTCTCTACAAGAACGATCTCTTTTTGGGAGTGAAGGTGTTCAAGAGCCAAGCGCTTCTTGTTAGTGCGTAAATCGTCGGATATTGCTTCTTCAAACACATTTGGAACAGTCGGGTCTTCGAGAATGCCTTGATAACAGCTAGGTTCACAGAGATTATTCGAGAAAGTAGGGATACGATCGTCGCCTTTGGGAAGCAAATCAAATTTGAGGAGTGGATTAGGGCAATTGATGCCGTATTGTCTGATTATCACCGCCATAATTAGCCAAGTTTTCCACAGGGGTACTTCCTAGTGATGCGGGGTGGCTCCCCTATTAGCCGATGTATCTTGGCTACCAGGAGATGCCATGGCTTGGCACGAGCATGACTTGAATCTGTGTTATTGTTAATATATTTTAGTCACCATTGTTAGTTTTGCCAAATTTTAAAAAAAAAGATTCACACATCACGGACACACTAATCACGTGGAAAAGCTTAGACTTTAGGGGGTGGGCCTTTCTTCAACTAGAAATTAATTTATGAGCAAAAATGTTATAAGTTTACACGTTGAATGCCGATTTGTGGGGCCCTCCTTTTTTTCTTGGGTATTTTGCCCTTTTTTTGGTGTAATCTGCCCTTTTTTTCCTTAGGTATTTTACCCCTTTTGGGGGGGTGGAAGGACCTCGTTCATAAGTGTCACCGGACTCACTCGAGGGATCTACGGTGGATATTAAATCCACCATTGATCCCATTTCTGCATGGCACAAAGGGAACGTCCCCACCCTCACCCACTCGGGACTCGACCTCTCCACCTCCCACTTGAGACTCGCACTCACTATCCAGTCCGTCGCCTGTCGCACTTGCTTGAAAAGGTGGTGAGTGCAATACTATAAGAGTCTACCCCCCCGTTGCGTGGATCCGACAGCCTAAAGCATCCCCCGCCTTGCCGAGCGCCATTCCCCGCCGTTGATCCCTCGAGTGACACCCCGTGTCACTTATGACCGAGGGTGAAAGGATATATTTAACCACCCAAGGGCTCCTGTGGTAGTCTTTTAAAAGCCATGAGTTCAACTCAAGTTTACAGTGTTAGAGAACTTAGGAATGATAATCAACTCATCATTGCACATGCACCATACTGTGTGTGTGTGTGTGTGTGTGTGTGTGTGAGAGAGAGAGAGAGAGAGAGAGAGACAGAGAGAGGGAAGTTTTGAGCTCAAGACGTATTCTCAGGACGGAAATGAAGGCGGGGGAGGGCCTTGCGTGTTTTTTGAGAAAGAGATGCTGCTTGCCAACTTGGCACTCTTGCGTGTTTCTGAGAAAGAGGATCTTATCGGATTAAAATTTTTGTTTTGCAGGCACTCATCGATCCCGCGGAAAAGAGGATGCGTCTTTTCTGAAAAAGAGGTTCTTTTGGGATTAAAGCTTTTCTTTGCAGACGTACCTCATTGATTCCGCAGAAGAGGCTGCGTCCATATTGCCCTATGTCCCTTCCTCATTATATATTTTGACAGCCTTCCATTGATTATCAGTCTGTGTACGTGTCTGTGGGTGGGTGTGGGTGTGTGTGTGTGTGTGTGTGTGTGAGAGAGAGAGAGAGAGAGAGAGAGAGAGAGAGACTTTGTGATTGTATGCAAAAAACCATTGAAATGCTATCAATACACCTTTCTAGCACCTACAATTTCTCATGATGCAGAAGTATCAAGTTTGTGGCATCACCATGTCAATCATAGATGGGCGTCTCCGAATATCGATGTCAGACACCGAAGGTGGCATGCTCAATGAATCCAAGTGCCAAGTGGATCTTCATGCCACCTTCGATGTCAGACATCAGACATCGAAGGTGGCATGCTCAATGAATCCAAGTGCCAAGTGGATCTTCACCTGATTGCCAAATTCTAGAACTACACTTGCAAAATGATTTGGATGAATATGATGATGATAGCGACAATGACAACAGTAGGAATGAGGACATCAGTGATGATGATTATCATAATGATGGCGATGATGATGACAATTACTATAGGAATAAAGATGACAGTGCTGATGATTTCCATCAGTGATGGCGATTGCGATCGGCTGATGCCGAGGTCATGGATGCCGCATGAAGGGGAATGCCTGCATCAGAGCCTAAAGGAATGAGCTTGCTTGTTACAGCTATTGCATCCCCTTCATGTGCCATTCATAGCCTAGGCATCAACCTATCCTTCTCGCCCCTCTGCTTGAATGAGGCCCAACATAAAGCTAGCCATTCCATCCTGGCCAGGCCTTTGCCTTGCACGCATCAACACAAACACGGCAGCAAATTACTGTGTGGTTGAGATTCTTGGGGGTCCTCTGACGAAGTACGTTACTGCAAGGTAAGGCTCCTTAGCTTCAAGTTTTAATGAAAGATCTCTACACTGACAAGCCCTGCTGTTGTCCAGGTTGAGCTTGAGTACTGTCCAGGTTCATACTGTCGCACTGCAACAGCCAGCACCTGAACTCTTCACCTTCGGCGACAGAGAGAGAGAGAGAAGAAGAAGAAGATTGTATTAACATCCTAGGAAACTATCCCAAGACACCTTAAAGATCTATCCGACGAGGAGAGTTGAACTCAAGACCCTTGTCCCTCTCAACTGAACGTTGGGGAGAATGCGAGAGGAGGTCCTAGCCTAGAATGAGCTGCGAGGTCCAAGAGAGCAGCTCATTCTAGGATCATGGTATGGTATGAGAGAGTGAGCAAAAGTAGGCTTGAGAGAGAGAGAGGCCAAATGGGGGAGATCGGGTAGTATGAAAGCAAGAGGTCAGATGAGGGAGGTTTGGTACTTCAAGAGCAGGCTTGGTAGTGTGGTTTGTAGAGGACAATGACATAGATCTTTGGCTGGTGTAAGTGACCCCTAGCCAGCAAGTCATGGACTGTCAGTCTTCATCAAGGCAACCCACCAAGTCATGATTGTTGAGCTTGCAGTTCAAGGAAACCTGTTATTGAGCCTACAGGTAAAGGTCGGTTATTGCTTAGTAGTAGCGGGGACCGTCGGGGAGGTGGCAAGGTGGAGGAACTACCATGTGGCAGAATCCCCTTTGCCAACATTTGAAGAAAACACTCCAACAACAAAGAGCGGTTTTGGAGCCAAGGGAAGAAAGAGGTGTTTGAGGGTTTTTTTTGCCTGGCAAAGGCAGTCTTTGGTCTAATTATTTGTGGAAGACCTGCCCATGTTGCTATTTAGTGCCATCAACAAAACATGTAAAGAAAATGTCAAAGCCATGCAATTTCACATACATTGTATCTTTGAGAAATGAGTGCAGAGAGCTTGCATACATTGCAAGAAATTCTATCTCCATTAATTTGTTGATACTTGATGAACCATGCTTTCATCATGCCGTACATCTCATTTGTATCATCGTTGCTTAAAATGAGCAAATCCAATTTTTGGAAAGAATTCTTGAAGCCTATCAAGCGGTTTTTATGGAAAAGTAACATGAAGGCCACAACCCCAGTGGGAAATATGGAAATGGGTTGCAAGACCTAAGAAGCAGGGCGATATCGGGATTATTGACCCTATGATACATGCAGAAGCTTTGTGTACCAAACTCATGGTTTCTCTGACAAACAGAAACAGGAGTGGGCTATTATGGCTTGAGATATGATGGACAACGCAAAGCTTGCCTCAGGAGGGGGCATATGGAAGATGGCCACAGTGCCGGACAAGATTTTGGCACCTTGTTGGGCATCCCTCAAGCTTGGTGGCTGCATAGGAGAACTAGCACGGAAGTGTAACAAAGGAGCCTCAACTCTAGAATGGGGAGAGAATTTCAACTACTTCAAGGATTCCTCCCGTAATTGTTCCCCATGGCTTTCCAAACTTGAAAGGGGCTCCTTAAATCCTTTTTGAATGGAAATTGCACGGCAAGTGAGCAGTAAAGGAATCTATAAACTGTTGCATCTCTGGGATGACAGAAGTTGTTGCTGGAAGGATGGGGAGCTCATGGTGATAAATTGGGGATCTATGAAAGGTTTCTCATTAGTAGACTCTTAGAAGTGCTAGCATCCACATATCCTCATGTATGCGGATCAGAAATAGATTGGAGAGCCTGGCATTGGCCGAAACTTGAAAGACAAAGTGTTCTAGCGTCCCAACTCTTGGAATAGATACAATGTGTTGGTGTACCAACCTGATTGGTTTGCAAAAAAATCTGGAAGAAAAACGGGGCAAAAGAACACTGGTAAAAGAGGGTTGATAGCATTTGGAAAAATAAAGGGCTGGACTACATAAAGGTATTCATTTGGAAGGTGCTTTGGGGAGCTTTGCCCAATGGGGCTAAGGTGCAAGCTAGAGGTCTTGGCTTAGATACTTGCTCAAGCTGCAAGTCAGCCTTGGAAGACCCCCTCCATCTGTTTTGCAAGTGCCCTACTTTGCGGGGTTTAGCTGCCAGAGTGTGCAAGTGGGTAAGAAGGACTTAGAAGATCACCTTTTCTCTAGATGACCTGATCTTGGGAGGGCGTGGTATCCAAAGCTAGGCTGATATGATATGCACTCAAATGATCAGATTCTGCTACCTGAACCAAGTATAAAAGTCCAGGAACCTTCGGGTCTTTGAGGGCAAACTAGATGTAGCTCTCTTTGATGATATTGTACGATCAAGCATTGAGCCCATTCGCATGGTAGGAGCAAGAAGAGGGGTAGTAGACAAAGATGAAGGATGGATGCATACTTTGAGTTGTTTAGAACACCCAAGAGGATAGGAGTTACTCATATGGTAGGTTTTTCTGTGTTCAAGTCTCTGATGGAACCCTAGCCCCCTCAAGGCACAGGACCTTAAGATCATCCCAGAATTCTCTGAAGAATTCAGTCGTCAACCATCCCAATCGGAGACTTCTCCTTGCCAAGAGATTGCAATGCTAGTGAACATTTGCCTTTGGAGAATGCCACTTCCCGACGTTTGGCTTCCAATTGGGGAACCTTCTTCTTGACACTCTGAAGCAAAGTTGCTCTGGCTTCATCCACATCCTGGGACCGGGCCTCTCACTCGCCAATAATGTGGCTTAGATAGTTCAGTATTGGACCAACCATCTCATCTTGGTTCTGCATTGCATTCCCATTCTCATCATAGAGCGAGTGGACGCGGTCTCAGCTCTTCTTGACTTTCAAAGCCCTAAAAAAATATGCTTCACTAGAGGCTTCTGGTTGTGGGAAGGTCTCCTTGGAGAGAAATCTGGACTTCTTGATTTCCTCAAGTTGTTCATTACCCATGTTAGATTTAGCTTCCAACCACTGCTTGTGCTCATCCTCGGTAGCTAGCCCAGTAACCTTTCTTGAGGTTAGTTGAGCTCACAAAATGAGATGCTTGAGGTGCGCTTAACTGACTTCTATTCTGAGGGCGGCATGAGCTTTTGATTGCTTTTTGAATGCTTCGAGAAAATAGATCCCAAACATTAGGTTTATTGAGATCCGCATCTATCTTGAGCTTACCCAATGCTTTTTTGGTTAGGCTTTTGAACAGAGGGTCTTTGAACACGTGTTTCCTATTATAAGAATTTTTTTCACCCCTTTTGGGGTCTGCCCCAAGTTTGTCCCTCCTCTTTAGCTTTCTTGAGTTATATATGTAAGGGCATGTGATCCGATAGGCTTTTTGTTGAGATCACATCCATCTCTAGCAACGACGGGATCCAGTCAACCCAGTGCGAGCAATAACATTTGTCAAGCCTCGAGGCGGTACGGGCATACCGGAGACTTGTGTAGGTGAACCCAGGCATGTTGTTCTAGCAGCCCACCTTCCACAAATTAACCATGGCCCACTTCTCACAGAAGCTCATCGATTTAGATTTTTAGTGCCAGCCAACATACTCGCGAAACCTGTTCCATCCTAACTCTTCTCTACCATATTGAAATCCCCAACCATTAGCCACTCCCCTTCTATAGGAGTATCCTTGAGATGCATCCACAATTTAGCTCTATCCTTTGCATTGCAAGGGCCATACATATTCACTATGGTGAGGGGTTGATATTCCCACCTGATTCTAACTCCAAGGACTCTGTCGGAGGGGTGGTGGAGAACCATCTTTGGCTTCAATTCTCTATCTACATTAATTAGAACACCATTGAATCCATCACATCCTTCTCCATAAAAATACGAGCTTTTTTCCTAAAGCCTATTTTCTCTTGGTACGAGCATCAGTTGGTGCTCCTGGATGGACCAGCAATTGACTACTTTCTCCTTCTTAACTTCATCCTAGAAGAGGGTACTCTTCTTCTGGGTCTTCAATCCCTTCACGTTCCAAGAATGGATAGCAAGAGTCTCCATCCTTAGGAAAGGGGGACAAATTCCTCAACATCCGATGCATATTCATTCACCATAGTTTTGGACCTAGGAGAATCCGGTGGCTCTTCAATATCTAGGGGTTTTTTTCTAGTAGCACTTCAAAGGGATTGCGAAGATGGTGTCTACTTCTAGCAACTTGCTAAATGCCGTGTGCAAGCCGTAGGGTTACAAGCACACAACCTGACAGATGCAAACAAGCTCTATGTCTACACGGCGGTGTGTCACTCAACTCCTACAGTGCTGCCACCACTGAGGGACTCCGTGTGCACATAGAGAAGAAGAACCAGCCGCGTCACCGCTTGTCCTTCTCCATGTCGTCATGCTTATCGATGCTCTCTCTCTCTCTCTCTCTCTCTCTCTCTCTCTCTCTCTCTCTCTCTCTCTCTCTCTCTCTCTCTCTCTCTCTCTCTCTCACACACACACACACACACACACACACACACACACACACACACACCACGTGACATGTTCATTTGGTCCCATAGGTCATATTTGACCTCCAAGGATGATAATAGAACTCTCTCTCTCTCTCTCTCTCTCTCTCTCTCTCTCTCTCTCTCTCTCTCTCTCTCTCTCTCTCTCTCTCTCACCCTTACACTCACAGACAAGCAAGAAGAGGTGAAGCCAAAGCAAATCTTGCGCGTTTAGAATTCCTTGAAAACCCTAGTTTACATACTTATATAAGGCTTGTCATCATTTTCACACACAGGCGTCCATATTTTGTCAGCCAGTGCTAAATGGGTCTGGTGTGTCTTTCATCGGCGATCACCAGCCTTTTTCTATAAACCTCTTGGACCGACAAGCTCGGCCCATGACTAAACATATGCAAAAAAGAATAATGGCGGCATCATGGGCTAACATGCCCCCCTTACTGATGTAGATTCCATCCTCAGAAGCTAGTAAGGTGACGGTCAAACCATTTCTTTTGTATATCCTTCTCCACAAGTGCATTTTGCACAGCCAATTGCCTCTCTTCATCTAACCACTCAAGGATATATAAACACTCAACTAAAGGGTTACCATCCCAACCTTCATGTGAAGCTACTCGAAGACTAGGAATGACAAACTCCCATGGCATAACTGGTTCTTGGCCATATACCATCTTGAATGGTGTATAATTAATAGCCACTTTGTACGCAGTACGATAAGCCCATAGAGTTGATGTTAGCTTCAAATCTCAATATGTGTGATAAGCCTCTACCGTCTTGGTCAAGATAGAAATTAAAGTCTTGTTAGTACTCTCAGCTTAGCCGTTTTCTTGTGGATAATAAGGTGTCGACTTATGGTGGGATGTCATGAAGCTTGTTGTGAGTTCCTTTATCACTTCATTTATAAAATGAGTGTCATTATCACTCACAATTTCAAAGGGACAATCAAATCACATAATAAAATGTTCTCAAAGAGAAACATAGCGGTTGACCTTGCATCAGCCTTGCGTGTCGCATTAGCTTCTGCCCACTGTGTCACATGGTCAGTCGCAACAATAAATGGGCTGTCAGACTAATTGGGCCTACAAAGTCTAAACCACATTTTTCAAATGGTTAGGTCACTTTAATAGTATGTAAGGGCATTTGATCCTTCTGTCGTGTGGTCTTGTAACGTTGGCATTTATCGCATCCCTTTGCAAAAAGTGATGCATCCTTGAATAAGCTGGGCCACCAATAACCTAATTGCAATACCTTCTAAGCAGTTAGTTGTCCTAAAAACATTCCTCCGGCTATGCCCATGTGTGCTTCTTGTAGTATGTACAAATACTCATCCTCACGAGCACATCCTTCCCTAGCTTGTAGAGAGTACCTGCAATTAGAGAATAAGGTTCACATTCCTTTAGTAGCTTTCTAGCTATATCATTACAAAGCTCCTTGGATGGAAAACCATTAACTAAAAAGTTTACAATCTTCTCACTCCATTCACGCATGGTCTCAACTAGAATTAGGGAAGTATCGGACAATTCATCATCAATTCCAGTAGGGGCTTCACCATTGGGTATGCGAGACAAATGATCAGCCATGACATGTCTTTTATTGGGTCTCACCATGACGGTAAAATCAAACTCAAGAAGAAATAATATTTATCGTGTAATTCTTCTCGTGAAACATGTTTTGTTTACTAGATACAACAATGCTTGATGATCCACATAAAAAACAAACTTGTTGGCAAGAAGGTAATAGCAAAATTTCTTTACTGCATAAATCATAGCTAAACCTTCCCGCTTTGTAGTGGTGTAGTTCCTCTCAGCATCATTCAGTTGGCGACTTGCAAAGCTAATGGGGTAGTCCAATTTATATTCTCCTGGTTGAGCTAAAACACACCCTATAGCAAAGTTTGATGCATCAATATGCACATGGAAAACTATGCTCCAATCAGGAACTTGCAAGATTGGAGCACTTTTCAGTGCTCTTTTAATCACTCAGTCACCCTTTGGACTTACTTATTTTAGCCTCACGCCTAAGTAAAAATCGACCCTTTTGAGGACCATCGAAGCTTTGGGTAACCGAACGTTGTACTGTAAAGCACACCACGACCCCCTGAGCAATACATTTGTTTTGAGTTATCACACACTCTAATCCAAAAACCGATCGTAAAAAGATATTAAAAAACATCAAAAAACGAGTGAATACGGGTGCAAAACGCCCAAAAAATCAAGCGGTTAACCTTCAAGGGTATTCACCAATGCTTGTAGGGTACCAAAGGCACATGCATCTGCACTTTGGTGGTGTGCTAGAGGCCGAGCAACTAGCGAGCACCTCGACTTAAGCGGGTTCTCAATACCCACCTATCTTAGGTTCTGGGCCCTCGGCGGGGACCCAAGGTAGTACAACCCAACACCCAAACAGAGCAGCTAGTGACTCTTCATTTGACTACGATATTATGGAAGGGCATCCTACACCAAACCTTGAGCAAGTAAACAAAAACATAGCCACATCCTGGATCTAATGTGTTTAGTCGCTTTATAGAAACCTTTAGTAGAGCTACTCGCTCTGAACCTACGGCTAGTGAAGTTAATGAAGGTGAGGGAGAGGTAGATTTGCCTTTGGTTTCTCAGGGGGAGCCTATACTCCCCAAGAGTGTCCATGTCGATATCGTGCCCCCTGCTTTCATGGAAGACCCTGCAAAGAAATCACCCCCCGAAGTTCTACTACCCAATGGTAGGAGTCTTGCGGAGGTGCAATAATTTGAGCGCTATATGCAAGCGGCTAGGGAGAGAGAAATGGAGAGTTTCCTAGAACAACACCAATCCATGAAGGGAAAGACCCCTGGGACAACAGGCATAGCAATCGAGCAATCGAGTGCTCCTGAGTTAGTAGGCAATGTGGGTCAAAATGTGGGGAACAACAATGCTTCCACCTCAAGGGAAACCTCTAGTACGTCGAGCCTACAAGGGTTATTTCTCAACAAAAATTGAGAATGACCTACAAATTGAAACATTGACTTACCTATATACGGGTTACACATACCATATAGGATGGTTAGAAGTTGTACAATCTAATTCTAGCGCCACAAGTCTAGAGGAGCGGAAACAAATGGTAGCATTTGCTCAAACCATCGGTCGATCTATTGCTGAGAATATGTGTAACACGCCTGATAGAGAGCCTAGAAGTAAGGCAGTACAAATATCCAAGCTACAGCTTGCAGTTCCAAGATTCTGTCATTCGAGTGGATCTCGTAACTGGTTGAGCACATCCTCTAGGAAACAGGTTTATAATTGATCATAGATCTAACACCACATTTCACTCGGCCCCATTGCAGTATTGTTACACATGTAAAGTGTACATTGATGTTGGGGAAGATTCTCCTTTTATGGATGTACTACCTGGGATGACTGAGTCAAACAATGTGGATTGGGTCCACTTAGCAGCAACCATAGACACTTGGGGAAACTGGGGGACGACCTGGGTAACACCTGAGGCGGATGAAATGCCACCACTTGTACCCTTAAATATGCTATAAGTAATGCATATAGCTTCTGATGACTCTACAAGATGAAGATTTGACTGGCATTGGAACCAATAGCGTCTCACAAGACTATAGCCCACACGATTTGGGGTCAAAATCATTAATCGAAATTGACTTTGAGGACGAAGAATCTGAGTCAAATCTTAGTGCAAATGTGGGGACAAACCATTTAGGGCCCAATGGTACGCTAGATGACAATCTATCCAAGGGAGCAGAAGACACAAGTAGCGATTCATCTAGTGACTCTTCACTAGAGATCGGCCGTAATCAAAAGTTAGACAAGAAGAGTAAGAGATATAAGAGGCGACGATATTGAGCAAATGTGCATGCTAGAATAAATGAAAAGAAATCTACCACATGATGGCTTAATGATATAGGGGCATGTGATGCTCATTGGAAGTTGGTAGATAACTACGGTGAATACCTTCAAAGTGTTATGTGGTGTAGTCCACAACCCATTGACATCACACAACTAGAGGCTACAGAGAAGCCAAAGTTGAGTTGTATCGTAAGGAGACGACAAAATTGAGAGTTAGCTCAACAACAAAAGGAATCGAAAGTGAAATCATAGTCCACAGAATAACAGGACCCCACAGACTTACACCCTGCACTTGAACATTTCAAATCCTACACCACAAAGGAACGTAAGGTTGTGTATACAAAGGCTCAAAGAAAACCTATCGATGGAAGCAATGGAGTTTATGACGGTGTAGACTTGTGGTGGGATATCATGAAGTCTGATGTGAGTAAATTCAAAAGGTACTATGATCCTTTAAGCCAGGAAGAGTTACAAGCCATCCATCAAAAGAAAGCAGCCAAAGAACACGCAGAGCTTAAAAAGATCCAATCAAGAGTTGAGGCTCGAGAAAGAAAACAACGTCTTAGACGCCAACAAGAAGCTAATCTAGGAATCACGGAAGCGTTTTTTCAAGACACTGATGATGATTCATTGGAATTTGAACCACCTCTACGATATCCAATTGAACTAAATAGCCTCTATGGGAGAGTACTATATAACGCATTATTGGATATAGGAGCTCAACATAATTTGTTATCCTATGGAATTTGGTGTCAGCTAGGAAAACCACCCCTATCCACAAGCACCATCCAAGTCAAGGGTGTCAATAAGAAGAAGACCACTGTTTTTGGAATCCTACACACTCCTGTTGTTTATGACAATGGAACCGTGGTTCAAAGCTTTTTGGTCATGCATGTTGGTGCTATGTAGGGTAAGATAAACCTCGGGTGCAAATGGATATCTGCAGCCAAATGTAATATTGATTGGGAGATCGGGAGTATCATGACACAGAAACCAAGTCATGGCCCTACGGCTCAAGGAATAACACCTGAAATCTCACCTCTTCATAACACAAAAAACAACAAAATATTGCCAATCCAAAAAGTCACAACGTCCTTGCCAGTAGCACAACCCTGTAAAGCTTCAACTTCCATGGCTACGACAAGCAGTGCTACATCAAAGGCTCCAGGCGATCTGACCAAGGGTACATATCAATGGGTCCCCAAGGTATCGTTATCAGACCCCCCTATGGTTCAAGTTAATTCACAAAGGAAACCTCAAAGGAAGGCGTCCACTCAGGTTAAGAAGGTGAAAACCAAACCATGTTGGATTCCTAAACAACTATTAGAAGCCCAAGGCTACTATGATGGAAATGATCAAATTTGGGTACCTAAACGTAAATCGTGTCCTTCCCTATCCACTACGAAACCATGTGAGTCAAACCTTGTGATTCCAAAGCCGATGGAAGACCGTGGGAAGGGAAAGATCACAGAATGCTACACACCTATTCCAGAGCTAGTTTGGGTTCCAAGGCAAAATCAATCTATTTGGCTTAGCTCAGGAAAGGGGGAGTTCCATAAAGCTTCTAGCTCCTCATGTAATGCATCCATAGAGTTAAAAGCTTCTACACAACCTCTACCTACCATAGGCAGCCTCCATGAAGCTACAAAAGATTCGACACCTCCCATTGTTCAATTATTACTTGATGTACTACTTCAAGTTCGTTCATGGGAGAGTACCTTACCACCCTTGCAACTCGATGAGGCACCCAAGGTAATAGAGAACTATTGGCTAAAGTCCTCACTTATTACCAATCTGGTTCCAAAAGGTGATGACATCCTTTTAAAGTATGATCTACCCAAGGAAGGGGGGAGTCTTCATTCACGTCACATGTTGAATTATTTCCCTCTTACCCTTCTTTCCCTGACCCTTGAGCTTTTCGATTTTAGGGATTGTATATATATAGATTTGTAGTAACTAACCACCCTAGTTTTTTTAAAAAAAATAGTAAAGACCAAGAGCAATTAGCAAACGAGTGTGCACAATACTAGTCAAAATCATTGACCCAAACCTCACATGTCACATCAGGTACACTGAAACAAAAACCTATGTCATCAAACACCTAACCATCCTCTATTTGTGTTCACAGATATGGTTGATTCTTACAAATATCCTTTTTACCTGTCCCAAGTAATGCATTTATGTTATTCTCATATTTCCTCTGAACGGGATTCGGTTGAAACGCTCGCTTGTGAGAGAAATGTTGAGGAGTTAGAGTGACTGGTCCACCTCTTGACTACAACCGATCACTATTCTATCCGCCCAATTGCCCAAGTTTACCCTTTTGCCTAGGCTGAGTATGCACAGATCGTGACACTCCTAGTACTATTCTGCATGGAAGAGGACGAGGATAATAATGGTGATTCGACAAACGAGACAAGCGGCCTTACTGAAGAGGATTACACCTACCTCGATGATGAGGATGGCGGTTTAGCCTTAGAGCTACCGAGCAAGCTCTCCAACCTCCACTTACTTTGATCCTCATGACTCGAGTGATGGAGGGTACGTAGGATTAGTACGATAGGAGTGTTTGTACGTAGGATTAGTACGATAGGAGTGTTTTTGTTTTAGAGTCTTGTGATTAGCAAAGTTCTTTTTTTTCATTGATGTACCTCTAGAAGGTGGATGTTTGGTAGTGACTATTGTGCAGTTTGTGACTACATAAGGATGCCTTCGAAGGACAATGACAATGGATGTTTACATGTTACAACGGATGTTCTCCATTATATTAGGTGTACTACTTTCTTTTATCTATGCTTTCCATAGTTACATGTTTGCATTTTGTCATTTGAGTTTCTAACAATGCATCAAATTTATGAAGTTGTGACATTGCCAATTTAGATGCTATAATTTTTTCAAACTTCTAGTACCTTGTTCTTCTCTTTGAGTTTTGGTCTATTAGTTGGCTTTAAGTAGGTATCAAGACCTTAATTGCTGACTTTAATTCCTAAATAGTTTATTAATTGTAGTAACTTTAGTAATGTTTTAGGCTATGAGAATATAGTTCTCTCTAGCTTATTCCACCTAAGTGTGACTTGTGTTGTGGAAGTTCATGTGTTAAGCTGGTATTTGAGACCTCGAGTCTCCCGGTTAGTTTATGCTCAAGCTAGTATTTGAGACCTCGAGTCTCCCAGCTGCTGGTATTTGAGACCTCGAGTCCCCCAGCTACTTGTAGCACCTATGACAGCAACAACAACAACAAAAAAAAAAAGAGAGAAAAAAGCACAAACTTCCTTGTATTTTATGTTGATCACACTTAAGTGGTATAAGTGACAAGAAAATCACTCGTCTTCAGACCCCGACGAGCATTCCTAGGGTTAACTACTCTTTAGTTGACATTTTTTAATTAACGTTGGTCAATCTAGTACTTACTTTAGCCCTAGCTCTTGTGTACTTCTCTTAGAGTCAACATAATAGACCTTCACTCAATTGCATTTTATTCAGGTACTATGCTTGTTCTAGTTGGAAATGTTACAATTCATTTTTTGCATTTCCTAGAATATCATGTATGCATCTCACTTATTGCACGCCTGCACATGCTGCCTTTGAGCTTTCACAATATTGTTTTTCTTCTGCTATAGGTACTCCTATCGTGGATCCCAACTGCACTGTTATATTTCGAGGGTAGAATCTACATCAAGAAGGGGGGCATGTTAACCACCGGCATCCACTTCTAGGAGTCATGGGCCGGGCTTGTTGGTCCAATAGGAAAATGGTAAGAGTGATCGCCGATGAGAGGCACACCCTAACTGGAACATTCAAGGGTTAGTTGGCTAAGCATGGGCGCCCAAGTGTGAGCGCCCAAGTGTGAATGTGTGAGCTCATATAAAATTCAACTAAACCTAAAAATCACTCATTCTCTCATTTGTGCAATTGAAGAGTGCTCTTGCTCCATCTCCATCTTCTTCTTCATCTCCTTGTGTGTGTGTGTATATGCGTGAGAGAGAGAGAGAGTGTGTGTATGTGTCTGATCAAGCATTGTGGCGGCGAGGCGGTTGAGCACGGCACGGTGGTAGCTCCCTCTTCTTCACGGCGAGGAATCCTCCACGAAGGCGAGTGTAGGGTGGTGAGTGTCACACCCTTGCTCTTTTGAGCTTGCTAGATTAATCTGGTTGTGTGCTTGCAGCCATTTGTGGCTCGCACACAGAGTACGGAAAGTCCCTTGCTTTGACACGTGCGAAAGATGCGCACACTCGATCCAGTGAAACTCCATAAGAAGCTTGTACAATGGACAAGCTATCTCGGCAAAGTTTAAAATAAACCGTCGATAATAACCAACATGTCCCATGAATCTTTGAACTCCCTTATTGTTTGTACGTGGTGGTAAATTAGCAATGGCTTTAATTTTTCTTTCATCTGTGAAATCCCATTCTTGGACACAGTATGCCCTAAAATGACTCCATGCTTAACCCAAAATTGACATTTGAAAGGGTCCAATGAGATGCGATACAATTTGCACCTTTCAAACACTTTTCGGAAACATGATAGATGTTATTTCCACCCAGAATAAACACAAAGGTCATCTAAAAAATCTTCACAAAACTCCCATAAATATTACCTAAAAGCAGTGTTTATTAATCTTTGGATGTAGCAGGGACATTGGTTAAGCCAAAAGCCATAGCAAGAATTGCGAACACTCTAAATAGCATTATAAAGTGGTTTTAGCTTGGTCATCTAGGGCAATCATGATTTAATCATAACCAGAGTACCCATCTAAAAAGCTATAAGCTTCCTTTCTTGCGACTCTCTCAAGCACATGTTCCGAATATGGCAAGGGGTAATGGTCTCTTCTAGTGGTAGCATTAACCTTCTTGAGATCCACGCACACTCTGAGTTTCCCATTCCTCAGTCTATGTCAGGTCTTGGGCAATGAAAACAAGTTTGGAGTCCTCACATGGGTCCACTAACTATATTTCTTTAACTATTGTTGGACCATCATAGACTCCATTACTTCCATTGGTAGGTGTTCTTTGGGCCTTTGTATACACAACCTTATGCTCCTCCCTGGTGTAGGATTTGAAATGATCAGGGTGCAGGGTGTAATTCTGTGGGATCTTGTTGTGTTATGGATTGTGATTTTTCTTCCACTTCCCTTAGTTATTGAGCTAACTCTCATTTTTAGTGTCTCCTTATAGTACGGCTCAACTTTGGCTTATCTGTGGCCTCTAACCGTGCAATGTCAATGGCTTGTGGGTTGCACCACATGATGCTTTGAACACCCCAATTATCTACCAACTTTCGATGAACATCACATGCCCCCATATAATTGAGCCATTTTGTGGTAGATTTATTATCATTTATCCTAGCACATACATTCACTCGATATCATCGCCTCTTATAATGCTTACTCCTCTTGTCTAATTTTCAATTACGGTCGATCTCTAGTGTAGATTTTCTAGATAAATTGCTACTCGTGTCTTCTCCTCTCCAAGGTAGATTTTCATCTAGGGTACCATTAGGCCTTGAATGGTTTGTCCCCACATTTGCACCAATATTTAACTCAGATTCTTTGTACTCATAATCAAATTCAACTGATGATTCTAACTCCAAATCGTGTGGACTATAGTCTTTCGAGACTCTACTGGTTCCAATGTTAGTCAAGCCTTCATCTCGTAGGTCATCAAAAGCTATATGCATTGCTCCTATCATATTTATAGGTATGGGTTGTGGAACTTCGTCCCCCTCAAGTGTTACCCAAGTCGTCCCTCTATTTCCCCAAGTGTATATGGTTGTCGCTAGGTGGACCCAGTCCACGTTGTCAAACTTATCCATTCCAGATAGAACATCCATATAAGGTGAATCTTTCCCAAAATTGGTGTCCTTTTTACACGTGTAACAATACTGCAATGGGGCCGAGTGAATTGTAGTGTCAAATTGATAGTCAATTATAAATCTGTTTCCTAGAGGATGTGCTTGATTATCACAAGATTAACTCGAATGATAGAGTCTTAGAACTGTAAGTAGACATGGTTTTTAGACCAGTCATGCACCATTTTTGCTTCCCTCATGAAAGGACCTCCTAAGATAATTTTAGATGACATAGTGTGCTTGGAAAAATCCATAACAATGAAGGTGTTCCTTACCTTGTGTCCAAGGACCTTGATTTTGAGATCTTCTAACATCCCAGTAGATTTCACGATGGTCCCATTGACCATCTTTACCACTATGTTTGTAGTCCCAAGGTGAGGTCTCCCCATAGATTCCCAACAATTTTTAGTTACAATGCTAACCAACGATTCCCTTCACAGTTAAAGAGTCGCATTGAATTCATCGCCTTCAAAGTATTGTCCTAACTTGTTGACAGGTATTTCAACAACAGAGTTCTCATCCAGGTTGGGTTGTGGATCTAAGGTTTCCTCCTCTACTGGCACTTTATTAGACCTATCTATCGGTGCAAATTGTGGTAACCCGACCTTTAGTTCTCCATTAAGGAAAGCTTGAAGAGCTAGGAATAGGTCGAGGTCTCCATTTAGTTTAGACATGATGGTGGTTCTAACTTTTGAAGCCATGAAATCCATCAATTTGGGAACTTTTTGGGCTTCAATCCCTTGACATGGGGAAGATGGGATCTCCATTCCTTCAATAGGGTTAGGTAATCCCTCTGTAAACATTCTCTCCAACAAGAAGGGAGTACGCCACTTTCCTCTTGGATGACACTAGGTATGGCTAGTGGTCTATGGTCTTTGTGAGGTTGATTTTGTGTAAGAAACATCGTGTCTCTAATTTGGATCTTCCTAGGTGTTGTTTCTAGATCCCTTTGGGTCTCATCTACCAAACTCCTTAATTGCTTGACTCGCTCGATCTCCTCTATAGGGTTTGGATGGGTTCCAATCTTCTTCCTATGCTCCATGGGTTATGCCCATTGTGGCTCATCATGATCCTCATTTTTTTCTTTTCTATTGGTTGTTTTAGTCTCCATGGTCACCTAAATCAGAATCATTTTCATTGTCGTTCATATACATGGGGTCGTCACCATTCCTTGTGTTAGTCTTTGAACTGGGGTTTGACTTTGTTACCTTTTGTGATCTCTTCCTTCTTCTTTTCTTCTTCTTCTTGGATTGGGAGATTGATGCCATGTCTCTTTTTCAAAGAATATAATCGATCATGTGAGCACATTTACTGGCCATCGGTGTACTTTGTGATGGCGTCTCAGTAATCTCAATTAAGTTCAATGGCATGATCTTGGGTGTATTTGGATTATTAGGACATTGGACAATCAAATGATCTATGCCACATCAATTATACATGAGTATCGGCATTGTAGATGTGCTCCCTTGATTGGTATGCACTAGTGTGGCATTCTTTTGTAGTCTAATAGGACACTCCGCTACACGATGTGGACCTCCACACTCATAGCATTGAAGAGGTGGTCTCTTGGCAGTGAGATTGATATTTTGGCCTTTTGCTGCAAAAGCAGCTACTTGATAAACAGGTTTGACTTGTTCCCAGTAGTCCTCCATGTAGTATTGTGGACTATCTTCAAATACATCCATCCCATAGGCAATAGTAGGGTCTATATCTTCCTCACAGCCTTCCAAACAAGCACTAGATGGCTCGCAACCCATATGATTCATAGGGGTGACTCTTGGATGTGAGGGTTGCGGTCCTAGCACTGGAGGTGGTAGCGGTGTAGCTTGAGCAACATTTTGGGCTCTAGGAACCATGTGTTGCAATAGTTGTTCAACAGGTGGGACAGTCATCAATGCAGGAACTCGAGGTGAATCCATTCAGGCCAAGGGTGGTCTATTTTCCATCACACGTTTGAACATTATACAATCCTTAGCTTGGTGACCGTACCTACCACATGCATTGAAATTCTCGTTGAATTTTACTCTAAATGTAGGGAATTCACTAGTTCTATGTGGACCAAAGCAAACTGAGCACCATTGTTGTTCCCTTCTTGGATACTTATGATTGTTTTGGGAGGCACGATTATCTCTAAGAGTTTCTTGAATGGCCTTGGTGAGATCTTCCAAAGTCATCTCACATATCTTTGGCTCTTTAATAATAGGCTTTATGATCATTGGCTCACGTACCAATGCTTGCGAGCTAGTAGATTAGTCTCAACAGACACTCTTTCTCCTTGAATCATTAAATTGTCCTCTAATTGGATTGCATTGGTGGTGACTGCTTCCCAAGTGGTGATACCTCTAATGACTAGGCCATTATAGATATCCTAATGTTGTAGTCCCTAATGAATCTATTAAGAAATTGGTTTATTATTGAAGTGCTCATTTGGATTACAACGAGAATTCAAATGCTTCAAGTGACTAATAAAGTCTCTCACTAACTCCCCTTCCTCTTGTTGGGCTTTCTAGAGTTGAGATGTTACACCCCAAAGCACTCCCTCTCATACATACTCCTTTAGAAACAATCTTTGAAGAGTAGGGTAAATCATCTTCTCTTCCATCCTTAAGGTCCTATACCAATCCCCTACCTTCCCACTTAGAGTCAAGCTCAAAGCTTTGCATTTATACAATTCATTGTGCTCTTCCGAGGAATCACATACGTGCTCAAATACCTCAATATGATTTCCAACATCCCCGTCCCCACTGTATTTTTTTGTGAGCTTGGCCACTTCTATTGCCTTACTTATAGACTCTCTATCAGGCCTGTTACGCATATTTTTAGCAATAGATAGACCGATAGCTTGAGCAAATGTTGCGAAGTCACCCAAGTGAGCAGGTATAGTGGGGACAAGCACTCTTGGGAATGCATGTGGAATGGGGGTTGGCATTGGGTTAGGCATATGAGTGATTCTTAGGTCCCAAGCTGGGTACGATGTTGTGCCATGTGGTGGCCCAAAATTCATATGTGTGGTGCTAGGCATAGCAAACATAGGCTATGACATGTTAATGCTAGCTAGTATGGCTCCACTAGAATGAGTACTCGGATAGGGTAGTTGTGGAGTGTAGGATGTCGAAACAATCGAGGGTGTGGGAGCTACATGGGTATGAGGCCCCATAGGTACCTATGATTGATGTACGCTTGTAGGTATTGCTATGGACTATGTAACGGTTCTTTACTCATGAATGAGGTCTAGGGTGTACTTTTTGGTGGGACAGGCATAGTAGCCGTTGATTCTTGGAGAGAAAGATGAACTAAATTTGGGAATGTGAAACTATTTCTTGTGGGTTCAGAGGGTATCAAGACTCCAAAAAAAACAACATATGAAGAGGATTGTACAAGCTTGCAGAGAGAGAGAGAGAGAGAGAGAGAGAGAGTTGGCAAGTAGTCGATAATGAGAGAAAGAGAGTGTTTTGTGCGAGCGAAGAGTGGTCCTCAAGTGCAACATAAGTGGAAGCATAAGTTGAGGGAGAGAGTAATGAGAAAAAAAGTTCTGCTGCTAAACACACTAGACCCATGACGTGGGGCAAAGGCATGCATGTCTTGACTTGACATTTCAGGGTTTTGTGTAGGATATCCCTCCATGATGTTGTAGTCAAAGGAAGAGTCACTAGATGCGATATGAGGGTCTTGAGTTGCACTACCTTGGGTTCCAGCCGAAGGCCCGGAACCTAACGTGGGTGGATAATGGGTTCCCGTGCAATTTGAGGCACTCTCTAATGGATCAAACTCTATCACTCATCTAGAGTACAAATACATGTGAGGCACGTATCCCAAAAGTGTTGAGTGACGAGTACTCTAAGAGGTCTTGCCACTAGAGATTTTGGTTGTTTTACTTGGTTTTGTTTGTTTTGTATTTTAATTTCCTTTTAACCCCTTTTTATGTGCATGAGACAGAATAGGTCCTATGATAGCTCGATACACTGTATCATTCAAAGAAATTTGGCGTGCTTTACAGCACATGATTCGGCTACCAAAACTGTCGTGACCCCCAAAATAGTCAAATTCTAGTTGGGCATGTAGGCAAAAAGGGGGAAAGTCCAAGGAAGCTAGTGGAAGGAAAGGGTGAAGCCTAAATCCCACATGCTTTCTTTTGACCTCTAGACTTGGGTTAAATATATAGTATGAGATACTCTATTCCTTCACTTGAAAGGAAGTTATGGAGGTCTCCTCTTCCTATATATATATATATATATATATATATATATATATATATATATATATATATATATATATATATATATATATATATATATATATATATATATATATATATATATATATATATAAGGCTAAGGCTTGGTCGGGGCTATCGGGGTCTTTTCTTTTTCAAACGCTCAAGGGCTAGCCATAGTCGGGTTTTTTTTTTGTCGATTCAAAAACTCTCTAGGCGTTTTGGTTGTTTTGCTTTTTTGCCTTTTCTTTTTCTATTTTCTTGAGATTGTGGAATTTCAGAATTACTGAAATGCAAAATTACAAAAATGCAGATTTACACAAATGCAACAAAAAATCAAATTTACAAAAATACAATACCTAGGCACACAGATCTAAAGCAAAAAAAATTTTGACAGAAAATTAAAAAAGACACTGCCAGCTTCACTAGATCTACAGCTTCAAGATCTACAAAAACAACTACACACACACTCTTCCCAACCTTTCTCTGTAAACAAAAGGAAATATTAACCTCAGCAATGCAGTATGCAGGCTACATGCGGAGCTTAGTATAGAGAATTTCCCCGACATCGGTGCCAAAAATATCTACTTCTAGGGACTTGTTATACGCCATGTGCAAGCTACAAGGCTACAAGCACACAATCTGATAGGTGCAAACAAGCTCTACATCTACAGGGTGGTGTGTCATTCACCTCCTACAGTGTTTTCACCGAGGGACTCCTCTCTCTCTCTCTCTCTCTCTCTCTCTCTCTCTCTCTCTCTCTCTCTCTCTCTCTCTCTCTCTCTCTCTCGGTTAAGCCAAAAGCCATAACACAAAATGCGAACACTCCAAGTTCGGTTATAAAAGCCGTTTTAGCTTGGTCCTCTAGTGCAATTGTGATTTGATTGTATCCAGAGTACCCATCTAAAAAGTTATAAGCTTCCTTTCTTGCAACTCTTTCAAGCACATGTTCTGAATATGGCATGGGGTAATGGTCCCTCCTAGTGGCGGTAGTGACCTTCTTGAGATCCACGCACACTCTGAGTTTCCCATTCTTTTTTGGCACAATCACTATTGGAGACACCCATTTTGAGTGCTCAATAGGGTATATGAATACACATTTGACAAGCTTTTCAATCTCTTCTTGAACAATCTTTGCATACTTAGCATTCATTGGGTAGGGTCATTGTTGGACTGGTTTAGCCATGCTATTCATGGGAATGGTGTGTTGCACCACAAAAGGTGGAACACCTTTCATATCATGATATGTCCAAGCAAATATATCCTTGAATTCCTTGAGAAGTTCTTTAAATACATACTCCTCAGTCTCTGTCAGATCTTAGGCAATGAAAACAGGTTTGGACTCTTCTCTTGGGTCTACTAACTCTATCTCTTAACTATCATTGGACCGTCATAGACTCCATTGCTTCAATCGATAGGTTTTCTTTGAGCCTTTGTATACACAACCCTACACTCCTCCGTGGTGTAGGATTTGAAATGATCGGGTGCAGGGTGTAAGTTTGTGGGGTCTTGTTGTTTTGTGGACTGTGATTTCACTTCTGCTTCCTTTTCTTGTTGAGCTAACTCTTGATTTTGTCGTCTTCTTACGGTACGGCTCAACTTTGGCTTCTCTGTAGCCTCTAGCTGTGCGATGTCAATGGGTTTTGGACTACACCACATAACGCTTTGAAGGTATTCACCCTAGTTATCTACCAACTTCCGATGAGCATCACATGCCCCTATATTATTAGGCCATTCTGCGGTAGATTTCTTTTCATTTATTCTAGCACACACATTTGCTCGATAACGTGGCCTCTTATATCTCTTACTCTTCTTACCTAATTTTTGATTGCGACCTTCCTCCAATGAAGAGTCACTAGATGAATCGCTACTCGTGTCTTCTGCTCTCCTGGATAGATTGTCATCTAGGGTACCATTGGGCCCTAAATGGTTTGTCCCCACATTTGCACCAAGGTTTAACTTAGATTCTTTGTCTTCAGAGTCAACTCCAATTGATGATTCCGACTCTGAATCGTGTGGGCTATAGTCTTGTGAGACGCTACTGGTTCCAATGTCAGGCAAGCCTTCATCTTGTAGGTCATTAGAAGCTATATGCATTGCTCCTATTATATTTAAGGGTACGAGTTGTGGCATTTCATTCCCCTCAGGTGTTACCCAGGTCGTCCCCTATTTTCCCAATTGTCTATGGTTGCTGCTAGGTGGACCCAATCCACGTTGTCAGACTCCGTCATCCCAGGTAAAACATCCATATAAGGAGAATCTTCCCCAACATCAGTATCCATTTTACATGTGTAACAATATTGCAATGGGGCCGACTGAACTGTGATGTCAGATCTATGATCAATTATAAATATATTTCCTAGAGGATGTGCCCGACCAGTTACTAGATCAACTCGAATGACAGAGTCTTGGAAGTACAAGATGTAGACATGGTTTTTAGACCAGTCATGCACCATTTTTGCTTCCCTCATGAAAGGACGTCCTAAGATCATCTCAGATGACATAGTGCGCTTAGAGAAATCCATAACAATGAAGGTATTCCTTATTTAGTGTCCAAAGACCTTGATCTTGAGATCTTCTAGCATCCAATAGGCTTAACAATTGTCCCATTGGCCATCTTTACCACTATGTTTGTGGTCCCAAGGTGAGGTCTTCCCATAGTTTCCCATCAATTTTTAGTCACAATGCTAACCCCAACGCCAACATCAAGGATTCCCTTCACAGTTAATCCCTTGGTAGTGATTGATACGGTCGCATTGGATTCATCGCCTTCAAAATATTGTCCCAACTTGTTAACAAGTATTTCAACAACAGAGTTCTCATCTCGTTTGGGTTGTGGATCTAAATGTTCCTCCTCTATTGGCACCTCCCTAGCTCCATCCATTTGTGCAAATTGTGGTAGCCCGACTGTCAATTCTCCATTGAGCAAAGCTCAAAGAGCTAAGAATAGCTCGGGGTCTCCATATAGTTTGGACATGATGGTGGTTCTAACTTCTGAAGCCATGAAATCCATCAATTTGGCAATATTTAACGGTACCTTTGGGCTTCGGTCCCTTGATGTGGGAAAGCTGGGATCTCCATTTATTCGGTAGGGTCAGGTAGTCCCTCTGTAAACATTCTCTCCAACAAGAAGGGAGTATGTCCACTTTCCCATGACTTGAAGTCACTTTCTTCTTGGATAACACTAGGTATGGCTAGTGGTCTATGAAATTTGTGTGGTTGCTTTTGCGTAGGGAACACTATGTCGATAATCTAGATCTGCCTAGGTGTTGGCTCTAGATCCATTTGGGTCTCTTCTACCAAACACCTTGTTTTCTTGACTCGCTCGATCTCCTCTGTAGGGTTTGGGTAAGTTCCTATCTTCTTCTTGGGTCCTGGCCATTGTGGCTCATAACGATCTTCCTTGTTGGTTTCTTTCCTAGTGCTCATTTTGATCTCCACGGTTTCACCTGAATCAGAATCCTCTTTAGCGTCGTTCATATATACGGGGTCGTCACCAGTCCCTATGTTGATCTTTGAAGTGGGGTCTGACTTTGCTGCTTTTTGCGATCTCTTCCTCTGGGTTTTTTTCTTCTTTTGAGATTGAGCAATTGATGTTGTGTCTCTTTCTTCAAGAATATAATTTTGGTTTTGGAGCATCGATCGTGTGAGTACATTTACTGGTACCATAGGTGCACTCTGTGTTGGCTCCTCAATAATCTCAATTAAATTCAATGGCATTATCTTTGGCACATTTGGATTATTAGGACCTTGGGCAATCAAATGATCTCTGCCACATTGATGACACATGAGTATCGGCATTGTAGACATGCTTGCTTGATTGGTTTGCATTAGTGTGGCATTCTTTTGTAGCCTAATAAGACACTCGGCTATACAATGTGGACCTCCACACTCATAGCATTGAAGAGGTGGTCTCTTAGCCGTGTAATTGATATTTTGGCCTCTTACAGCAAGAGCAGCTACTTGATAGACAGGTTTGACTAGTACCCCAATAGTCCTCCATGTAGTATTGTGGAATTTCCTCAAGTGCATCAATCATATAAGAAATATTAGGGTCTATATCTTCCTCACAGCCTTCTAGCCCAACAATAGATGACTCACAACCCACTTGGTTCACAAAAGTGATTCTCGGATGTGGTGGTTGTGATCCTACCACTAGACGTGGTAAGGGTGTTGTTGAACAACATTTTGGGCCCTAGGGACCATGTATTGTGACGTTTGTTCAAGAGGTGGGGCTGGTACCAATGCAGGCACTCGAGGTGTGTCCGTCCATGCTAAGGTTGGTCTATTGGCCATCACACGCTGAAATACTATACAATCCTTAGGCTTGATGACCATACCTCCCACAGGCATTGCAATTCCCATTTACTCTAAAGGTAGGACATTCAGTGGTACTATGCGGACCATAGCAAACCGAGCACCATTGTTGCTCCCTTCTTGGATACATATGATTGTTTTGTGGAGCACGATTGTCTCTAAGACTCTCTTGAATAGCCTTGGTGAGGTCTGCTAAAGTCATCTCAGATATCTTTGCTCCTTAGCAATAGGCTTTAGGGTCATTGGCTGATGCCCCGATGCTTGCGAGCTAGTAGATTTAGACTCAACAGACATTCTTTCTCCTTGAATCATTAAATTATCCTCCAATTGGATCGCATTGGTGGTGATTGCTTTCCAAGTGTGGTGATACCTCCAATGACTAAGCCATTGTAGATATCCTCATGTCGTAGTCCCCTAATGAATCTATCAAGCAATCGGTTATTATTGAAGTGCTCATCTGGATTACAATGAGAATTTAAATGCTTCAAGCGACTAATAAAGTCTCTCACAAACTCTCCTTCCTCTTGTTGGGCTTTTTGGAGCTGATATGCTACACCCCAAAGCACTCCCTCTCGTATGTATTCTTTCAAGAACAGTCTCCTAAGAGTAGGGTAAATCGTTTTTTCTTCCACCCTTAGGGTTCTATACCAATCCCCGGTCTTTTCACTTAAGGTCAGGCTTAAAGAATTACTCTTATGCAGGTCATTGTGTTCTCCTAGAGAATCGCATATTTGTTCAAATACTTCGATATGCTTTCTCACATCCCCGTCTCCACTAAATTTTTGTGTGATCTTGGCTATTTGCACTACCTTACTTCTAGGATCTCTATTAGGCGTGTTACATTCTCAGCAATAGATCGACCGATAGCTTGAGCAAAGGTTGCCAAGTCATCTAAGTGAGCAGGTATAGTGGCGACATGTGCTCTTGAGATTGCATGTGGAATGGGGATTGTCATTGGGCTTGGTGTATAGGAAGCCCTTGGGTTACAAGTTTAGTACGGTGTTGTGCCATGTGGTGGCCCAAGGTTCATATATGTGGCCCTAGGAATAACAAACGTCGGATGTGACATGCTAATGCTAGCCGGTATGGTCCCATTGAAATAAGAGCTTGGGTATTGTGGTTGTGGAGCATAAGTTGTTGAAACAATGGGAGGGAGAGCTACATGAGCACGAGGACCCATAGGTGCATATGATTGATACACACTTGTAGGTATTGTTGCATGCATTGGGCTACCATGTAGCAATGCTTTACTAACAAATGAGGTCCATGGTGTGTTCCTTGGCATGCCCATCACTAGGGTAGACATGGTAGCCATGGTGTCATCAAGAGAAAGATGAGCTAGACTTGGAAAGGTAAAGCTATCACTTGTGGGCTCAGATTGTACTAAGACCACTGGCAAAACAACATATGGAGGATCCATCGGGCTTACCGAGAGAGTCTCCATTTGTGATAAAGTTGGTTGCTTAGCCTTCCTTGTATCCAAGAATTTCATGAGACCTGTAGATAGTAGGCATGTGGATCCCTTTGTTCCTTCTCTCTAGCTCAATAACCCTATGAATGACATCACAAACTCTTTGTTGTTGCTCCTCTACGCTAGTAGCACCCGATGTTGATTGTAGGACATCTAACCAACCCACGTGATAGGTGTGACCTGTGTATAGGTCGGTTAGAGTTTTCATTTGTAGTTCGTACTCCCAGTTCTCATTTAGGAATGCTTCATCTAGGATTGGGTGCTAGGGGTGTCCTTTGAACTAGATCCAATGTGGCTCTCTATGGGTTGACCCTTAGTGGTTGCTAATTCAGGAGCACTCAATTTCTCTCCTAGCATGAATGTTGACATAGGGGCTTTCGCTTTCAACTCTCTTCGTTGCTTTGCCCTACGTAAGCTCTCAATTTCCTTTTCCCTAGCCACAATAATGTATCGCTCAACCTCTTGCACTTTGGCAAGGCTTCTGCCATTAGGTAATATAACCTCGAAGGAGAATAGCTCTGAAGAGTCAAGGGGTGCAGTGGAGCATGGGGTCTACGTTGGTCATGAATGGTGAATTTACTTCCCCACTCCCTCACTTACATCGTTAGCTCTATGTTCGGAGTGAGTGGCTCTACTAAAGGTTTCCTTCAGGCGGCTAAGCACGCTCGGGCCAGACCGTGGGCCCATGGCATGCATGTCTTGGCTTGAGCTATTGGGATCAGGCATCGGGTAATCCTCCATGACATCGTAGTCAGAGGAAGAGTCACTAGACTCAATATGTGGGTTCTGAGTGGTACGACCTTGAATTCCTGTTGAGGGCCTAGAGCCTAAGGTAGAGGAATAATGAGTGCTTGCATAAACAAAGATACTCTCTATGTGCTCGTCTTCTATCACACGACCAGAGCGTAGGTGCATGTAACCTCAACACTCTAGAAGCGTTGGTGAGTACCCGTGAAGGCTGCTCACCTAGTATTTTATGTGTTTACAACCCAAATTCTTTTGTTATTTTTGGTCCCTTTTTTTAAACCAGGCCACGAAATATGGTGTGTGATAGCTCAAAATGAGAGTCTTGGCCAGGGGAACGTGCCGTGCTTTACAGGCCCCGATTTGGTTACATATAGCCCTCCGAATCCTAAAACTAGTCTTTTCCTAGGTGGGGAGAGGGTTAGAATTTGTAAGTCCAAAGGGTGAGTGTAAAGGGGATGGTGGAGAACTTGAGGAACTTGTTCCACATGCCCTTCCTTCACTTGAGGTCCTAGTCTTTATATATAAAGTAGTGTGTATAGTATATCATAAGCCTGAGGACTGAGGCATGGGCCTAGGCTTGGGCTTGGAGAAAGATCCGGACCCTAATCCCTTCCTTTTAAAATAGTATTTTTATATTTTCTTTTTTGTTTTGGGTTTACTTTTTTTACTTTTTCAAAAAATCTTTTTTTTAGGATAATGTGGCCGCGTGGACGCAGAGCTCCAACGCACACACAGCGGCTCTTAGGAGCTGTGTATAACCTCCTTGCAGCTAATTAACATCTAATTAACACTAGCTACCTTTGCTAACACATTATCTAACACAGTACACTGCACACTCACAGACAGTCAACTCTACTGCTCACTGTCTACTCTACTTCTCATTGTCTACACTCACCTACTAACACCTGCACATTATAGATCTTGCAAAATTAACAAAAACAAGTACGATGTAGCACTAACAGAAGCTTATAGCCCCTAACCAAAGCTAACAAAACCCTGTTAATCTGCCCATTGTAGCCACTTAACAGTTCTCACACAAGTCAACAAAAAACAAAAAACAAATGGAAGAAAGGCTTCCAGAGGTAGCATTGAGTGCTCCTCAAGCTTAATGCAAGGCAGCAGTCCCCGGTAGCGGTGCCAAAAATGTGCGCTTTGCCGCACGTGTCAAAGGCTAGGAACTTGCTTGTGCACTGTGTGCGAGCCTCGAAAGGCTGCAAGCACACAACTAGAGAGTGCTAGTAAGCTCAAAGAAACAATGATGTGTCACTCACTGCTCAATGCTTCCATCGTGAAGGATCCTGTGCTGTAAAGAAGAAGGAGCTGACGTCGATGCCGCTGCAATGCTTGATTACTCTCTCTCTCTCTCTCTCTCTCTCTCTCTCTCTCTCTCTCTCTCTCTCTCTCTCTCTCTCTCTCTCTCTCTCTCTCTCTCTCTCACACACACACACACACACACACACACACACACACACACACACACACACATACACACACACACACACACACACAGATAGGCAAGAAGATGTGAAGCCAAAGCAAAGCTTGTGTATTCAGAATTCCTTGAAAACTCTAGTTTATAGCCTCATCTAGGGCTTACTGTCCTTTTCACATACGGGCGCCCATATTTTGCCAGTCAGTGCTAAATGGGTCTTGTGTGTCTTTCATCAACAATCACCAGCATTTTACTATAAACCTCTTGGATCGACAAGCCCGGCCCATGACTAAACATATGCACAAAAGAATAATGGCGGTCATGGGTTAACAGACAGATGGCAAAGGTCCCTCCTTTCAGTAGGGTGGGGGGTGGGGAGGTGCCTTTCCCTTTCAAGGCACCAATAGCTTCCACTGTCATGGATTCTCTTGCCACTACCTTCACCCTCTTCATCTTTGGAACTTGCATAGCTGCCATAGTTGTAACTGTTAGAAGTTTAGGTGTAGCAAAAGGAAAGAAAAATATTTTCATTGCTCAGGGATTTGCGGTGTGATACTCTACTTCTCCACCGACTTCTCCTTCATTTTTATAACTTCTTTATCGCAAATCATGGCCTCTTTTTCCTCCCCTGCTTTTGTTTCTTCATTTTTCTCCATCTGTTTCTAACTCTCTTCCACAATTGCTTCCCTAACAAGAGCTTGATTGTCATCCCCTAGATTGGACTCTTGCACTTTAGGATTGGTATTTACTTTTGCCTTCATGGGACAATCGTTGGCAAAGTGCCCAAATTTGTTACATTTGAAGCAAGCCCCAAAGTAGGTCCCAAAGTTGAGAGGGATTGTTAGGAGTCCATCTCCCACATTGATCACCATGCTCTTTGGTGGAGATCTAGACACATTCCAACCTATACACACCCGATTGAGGTCCTGCCTAGACCCCTCCTACTAGGCACAAAAGAGCGGGGTTCCCAGGTGACTAGCAAGCAATCTGATGTTATCCCAGAGCCAACCAGTCAAGCCAACAAATTTGACCCAAACAGGATGAATCCCCTAGAGAGATTTTGTCGAGTCAAATAATGGCTCCCATGGTACCACATAGATTGTTGTCATGTTTAAAATGAGGGGACCTTTATGAAGCATCATCAAGACATCAGAGTCTTCATTGAATCTAACTCAGCAAAATCTCTTAGCGAGCTATGTGCTACTTTCTATTGCACCGTCATGCCTTGTGGACTCTGAATCCATTGAATCAATTTGTATCTATTTGGGATTCTCCCACTAAAGCCAAAAACAAGTGTGAGCTTAGCTTGCATATGGCAAGCTTCTTCTTAATAAGTGTTGACGGAGGAATCATTCCAGTGATAGCCTCCGCAATCTCCACCTACTACGGAAGAGATTTCTTAAGTGCATTAAAGGCTTGATCTGCAAGCCCTTCTTCAAATAGCCCATTGATTTCAGCCTAAGATCTAGTCCTTTTATTACTATTTGGGCCTATCTCAAAATATCAGTTAACCTCTTTCAACTCTTTTTTGAGCCGTGCCATTTCATTCTTCAACTTTTCCTGGCCCCCACCACTAGAAGTCAAATCAGATGTGCCCTTGGTCGAATCCATAGAACAAGGACACTTTAATATGTTTGCAAAAGAAATGCTTGGTCTTAATGTTGAGGCATCGATAGCCTCATTGCTACCATTTGTAAAAATCGTGTCGTGAGGTATACCTGTTTTCAGAGTCTTCACTTTGAACTTAAAACTTTGGGTAGGGGACTGCTGGTCGACCACTTTTCCATTGCCTTTATCAGAGAGTATTTTCTCAATCAATGAGGTCTTATCAACTACCTCAAACAAATTACCTATCATTTCTTCCTCCGTCATCATTACAGCATCAAGAATTGCTCGTGGTTTTACTCCCAAACTTTTTGAGTTTGAACCATCCCCTTCGTCCATCTGTATGTCTTCCCCTTCCATCGTCATCTTTTTTGCTACGAGCAGTTGCCAAAAAAAAAATTCGTCGGCCATGGGCAGGTCAACTAACTCCATATCAAGTTGTGCGTAGGAACACTATCCTAAGAGTGGGGAAGGAAAAATCTTGTCCCACTACTCTCTCTCTCTCTCTCTCTCTCTCTCTCTCTCTCTCTCTCTCTCTCTCTCTTCTTCTTCTTCTTTTTTCCTAGGGCTACAAGATAATCGCAATTAATATCACATGCTGAAGCAAAAGGTTAGATGTGATTTTACCAAAGGCTGCAAGAGAATTGCGATTAATATCACATGCGCTAGAGGTTGGTGGGGGAGGTGGGTGCTGCTAAGAAGGTGACCAAGGGAGGGAGGTAATCCAAGAGAGAAGGCCTACAAACTCCAAAGCTCAAGAAGTCTACCTGTCCACTCTCCCAAAGTCCACTCGATGCACAACAAAATAATGCAACAGATTTTGGTACATGCTCGATTGCAATCCGTGGAATGATGAAGCTTACAAACTCCGAGCTTGTGAGAATGACCCTGTAGGTAGCAAGAAAAACACTCCAAGCATTCAGACACAAACCCCCACACCCACTCTAACACACACACACAGCCAAGGAGTGTAGCTCAAAGGAATAAGCGGTAGGCAAACACTCTATAGGAGAAATTGACAGGCTCGCAGACTACCCCCTCAGCTTGCATGTAGAAGCCCTCACGCTCCTTGTTGTGCCCTCTTCAAGATCTGTGTTCCGTCATTAACAAAGCTTGTTGTTCAACCCATTCCAATAAAATCAAAATTTTAAATGAGTTTTATATACAAATGATCATAGAGACTTTGTGCCACATTTGCACTTATAAAAGAGGACTACAAAAAATCTTTCTATTTAAGTCCTCTTCCACATCCTCATTCACAAGTACATACGCTTGTTTTTTTTCAAAAAATGAATACCCCTCCAATCACTCTATCAAAAAAGCTCATTGGGGGCATTTGGAAATCGAAATTAAAAACTACAAGAACTACTTTAAAAATGTCTATAATAGGAAAAGGAAAAAAGATTAAAAAAGATCTCTTAAAAAAGGAAAAACATGTGCTCTATAGTTAGAATGGTTACTAGAGTAGAGGGGCTAATTTTTCAATGGTGAGTGATACAAAAGTAGCTAAAGTATCAATTTTAAAAAAGATTTATTAAAAATTAAAACGGCTATATATAAGGTATCTAACAATCTAAGGGTAGAGGGAGGTGGTTTGTACCCTCCTGCTACCTTTGACACTCTTCAAACCATTTAAAAATGTAGCGCAATAATAGGTGTGGTAATAATCTCGTTAATATCATCGATAATTCACACGGTAATAACAAGGTAATAACCCCAATAATAATTGACACTTTGTAAAGAGAGATAGAGAAAAGCTGCGACATACTCTCCTCGCAAGATTCTCCCCCACCTCTCTCCTATTCTATCTCTCTCCCATCTCTCTCGCTCTCGCTCTCTCTCTTTCACACACACACACACACACACACACACACACACACACACACACACACAATTTTGGAATGCAGTTGAAGGAGCTTTTGTGGAGAAGGGCCTACTACAAACGACATAGGATGCTCAACCTAATCGACAGCCTAACCCAGAAGTCAAGGTAAGCACATAGCCCCCCCCCCCCCCCCCCCCCCCCCCCGCCCCGTCCCTATTGTGTTATGTTGAACACACACACACACACAAAGATTAAAACAAAAAGAAAAGTAGAGATGTACATACCTCTCCCATTTGCTTGTAGGAGTAGATTAGGTTTAGGGTTTTTTCTTGTAGATCAATTGGTGGAGTAGATTAAGCTTAGGGCAATGGTTGTAGAAGATGCGCTTTTGTTTATAAATCAACTTGCTTGTAGATTAAGCTTGCTTGAAACTTACTTGATCACCTAGCTTGAAACTTGAAAAGAGATTAAAGAAAGAGATTGTGTAGAAAAAATATTAGAAAACTAATGAAACGTTTAGTAGAAAATAAAAGAGTAGAAATTAAAAATGTAAATAGAAAAAAGAAAGAGTATAGTAAAAGAAGAGATAGAGAAAAAGAGTAGAATAGAAAAATGAGAGAGAAAAATAAGGGAGAGAAAGAGAGGGAAACTAGAGAGAGGAGAATTTGAAAAAGAGAAGAAAATCAAGTATAAATAGAGAGATCTATTAGAGAGAGAGAGAGAGAGAGAGAGAGAGAGAGAGAGAGAGAGAGAGAGAGAGAGAGAGATTAGAGATTAGAGAGAAAGAGATAGATAAAGAGAGGGAGAGAATAGTCAGAGAGAGATAGAGAGCTAGAGAGAAAGAGAGGGAGAAAGGAGTATATGCTTGTATGAATATGTATATGTTCATATATGTGTGTGTATATGTCTATATCTATGTGTAGGTATGCATGCATGTGTATATGTATATATGTGTGTATGTGCATGTATATAGACACTAAGCAAGGGAGCCTAGCACCCGATGGTTGAACGCTTCCTCTTGGATATAGTCCCTCTTTAATCGTGGCATTGCGGTCTATGGTCCACTCATGTATGGATTACCGCAACATATCCTTGGTTTCACCACGATTGAAATTGTGAGATATCTAAAGAGGTGCCACTAAACTATTGGTACTACTAGCCTCTACTTAGGTCTAATAGTATATATGTGTGTGTATCTATGTGATTGAGTGTATGTATGTATCTATGCAAGTGTATATGTAAGTACACTTTTGAAATTTTTCTCTATATAGACTACATATAGATTACGTAAGGATAAGTGGTGAGAAAGGGAAAGAGCGGTGCAGAGAGACAGAGAGAGAGAGAGGATTGGTTGTAGACATGTAGAGGTGTGTAGATTAGATATAGAGCTAGGTGCTAATACTTACCAGCCTTTAATGTAGATGTCGAACGAGAGACCACCTATTAGGGAGCAACCCAATCATTCTTCCTTTGGTTGGTTCATGTCCAAGATGGACCCCCATCCAGGGTGGATGTCTCCTTCATTGGACCCGAGTCTTGAGGCGTTAAGTCCTAACAGTGGACTTAAGCTTAATTTTAGCTAGTTTTTTACGAGCATGAATGTAGATTCCTTTTTGTTATTTGCAGGCAGTGCCCTCTTACACTTACGGAGTTGCCGGTCCATCTACCCAGGTTCCTTTGCCATCGGTAGATCTAGAGCTCCAGCACCCACTGTCTTTGCGAGAGGAGTACCTCCGTTTGAGGGAGGAATTGTTTAGCCGCTTCACTCCACAATAGCTTGTGACCTATGGTCTTTCACCGTCAGCCACACCGTAGGGGAGTCAGGGAGGGACTCCATACAACCAGAGCCTCGCACCAATGGAACCTCATTCTATGCTCCCTTATTTCCAACCTACTCCACTCCCATCACAGGGCCCCATCCCCCTTCCATCCCATGGCCCCACCCCCTTCCATCAACTCCTGCTTCACCCGATCCTCGTCGATAGTCCATAGGTGGTCGTCGACAAAATTCTTTAGGCAACGTGCGCTGATGTTCATCTCAGGGCAGCGAGCACTGTGAGAGATGGAGTGATGGGGCATCCTATGGCTTTGCTTGAGAGATGGAGTGATGGGGCATCCTATGGCTTTGCTTGTTTTGGTGGTGGAGGGGGGATGGAGTTCCATATTTGGAGTGTGGTGCTTCAAGCACAGAGGATGAGGAAACTGATGTGCTCGTGTTGGACACGCATGGACGCTACTACAAGCTGAAGTATGGTGGTGAAGTCGACTTTGGTACAACACAGGGTAGGGCATTTCAACACCATCTTTAGATTCTTGTATACTCAACATATAAGAATTGTTTTATAAAATTCAAAGACTGGCATCACGATCATGCACGCTACATCGAGGAAGCATTGCATGCTTATTGTAGTTTTTTGAATTAATATTAACACATCTTCACTTGGGTGTAGAACGATTGGGATGATCATGGCCCTCCAAACGACTACGAACATGACCATTGGCTCAAGGACAAACTTCCTTGTACTTGCATCGAGTGCAAACGAGCAATCCCTCACTTGAGGCGTATTGCTCTAGAGCATGTGGAGAACGAAGGGCTTTGGCGTCCTCGAAAAAGCGTTCAAGTAGATGAGAGTGCAGTCCTCCCCTCGCTTGAGGTTTCCCCTCATTGGTCTGTGTTCGGTGGTGGTGCTCTGGCATGCTACGCCAAAAGACATGGTACGTGGTGACCCTCCCACCATCTTTACTTTGATAGCTCCTCCACATGAATCTCACGGGCACTTTGAGCTTGAGGATGAGCCCATGTTTGACATGGTTGATGAGTTATTGGTTCATTAAGGCAACATGTGCGAGGCAGATTATAGACCATGCACTCGACGGTCACCAGCAATGGAGGACAAGTTATTGTCGAGAGTGTCCAAATACCTCTTTATGATGGTGCACAATACTCGGTGCTCCAGGCATCGTTGGAAGTCCTCAACTTGAAAGAAAAAATTCAGTTGGAGCAATGCAAGTGTAGATGCACTCCTTGGGTAAGTTCTATATATGGCTTTTCATACATGGCACTTGGTGTGGGCTTGCATTTGTATTAATACTCTTTTTTGTTATAGTTTGATGGGCAAAATGCTTCCTAAAGATCACCACATGCCTCCAGATCATCGACGAGCAAGATTGTATGTCACTACACTTGGCATGAAGTATGAGCGCATCCACACATGCATCAACGATTGCATACTCTACCGCAATGAGCATGCACATGCTACCTCATGTTCCTTGTGTGGGGAAGCATGCCACAAGACCAAAGTGAGCATGGCGTGCCTAACCCGCAAGATATTGAAACATTTTCCACTTATCCCTCGCATTCAACACATGTTTAAAAGAAGGTCGATGATGGAGCTTCTCACATGGCACTCCAACCACCACTCAAATGATGGAATGATGTGTATTCCTACCGATTCAATTGCATGGAGGCACATAGAGACTAAATGGCCACGTTTTGGGTAGAGCCTCGATACTTGAGGCTTGGGCTGACAAGCCAATCCCTTTGGCACCAAGACCACGTCATGCAGCACTTGGCATGTGTTGATCATCAACTACAATATTCCAACATGGGAGACAAGGGAAATATACTTCTCTCTTTGCTTGTGCCAGGGAAGTACAAGGTGGCGAATATTGACGTCTACCTCGAGCCCCTGATTGAGAAGTTGGAGGAGTTATGGAGAGGCATCCCCATTGTAGTTGTCTCACTTCCAAAGGAGAGGAGAGAGATCATTGTGAGGGGAATCCTTATGTGGACTATGCACGACTATCATGGGCTTGGAGAGATTTCTGGTACGTTATCACTAGATTGGTAACATGCCACTTTTATGTCCTATTAACCAAACAATTTCCTAGAATTATTGTAGGAGGTGCTAATTTGTTTTTTGAATGTTTGATATTCACAAAGATAGCTTATGAGCTTTTAAAAACTTGGAATTTTTTTGGGCTATTGGTTTTGGCTCTAGCATTGTGTTTGACAAAGATTTTCCAACCAATTAAACTGTCCCAAAAAAAGTGTGTTGTTTTCTTTGCCGTTTTTCATAAAATTGGCCATAGACCACCCTAGAACGTCTCTAAGTGGATTCTAGGATGTTGCATAATTATTCTTTGCCATTCTTGAAGGTTTTCTAATGCTTCTAAGGTATGACAAGCGTATATATTCAAAGTTATTGCCTAATTATCAAAAATTTGCCATGCAAATATAGAGAGAAATTTTACACTTTCATGAAATTTTTAGATATGTTTATGCTATATAAAGATAGATTTGAATGTGCTTATAGTCTGATAACTATGTAAGGCTTCTTTCATGAGTTTTGGGGAACCTAATACCCAAAGAGCTAAAAATACAAAGTCAGGAAGAATATTCCACTTTACCAAAATCACACTCAGTTTGAATTAGAAATGTATTATGTTCAATATTGGTCATTACATTTAGTGAACATTGTCAACTTCTCGCTTATGTCCATCTCTAAGCATATAAACCCAATTTGGATATAAGTAGGTATTTTTCAAGGAGGCTAGGATGGCCACAATGTGGAACATAGTTTTTTTATTCTCGCAATTTTTGTGTCTTGTGGTTGTGTCTGGAATGATCATAATAAGACATGTTTGCATGTCTTTGATAGTTTTTGGTTGATAGTTTTTGGGTGTCAATATGAGGGTGAAGTACCCAGCTATATCAATAGACATGTTATAGTACAAAATATGGGCGTGAGCAAGCAAACACGGAGAATAGGTCAGCAAAATGCCAAAAGTGCCACTATTTTGTATCTAATTCAACACATAGTTTAATAATTTTTGTGGATATAGCAGCCATATACTAAGAATAGGAACCCATTAAAGCTCATGGGGAAAATAGGTTTGTAGCATGAACAATTTTATATATGGTGTACCATGGGGGTAACCGTGAAAGTATGTTGTTTTTAGTAAACTGCAGTACTACCTTGGCTTTGGAAGCTTGTATGGGAACACCACTCTTCCAAGGTGTAAAAATCATAGCAATCCTTGACAATGGAGCTGGTGTTGCCATCACAACAAAAGAGATCTGGAAACAATGGGGAAAACCAGCAGTGAGGGCTACCAGGATGAAACTATAGCTTGCAAACGAACACATGGAATAGCCCCTAGGATTGCTAGAAAAGATAGTTGTTACTTCTTATGGTGGCAACTGAAAATGGTCTAGGACTAGGGATACAACCATATATACCTTAGACACATGGAAACTACAACATGGATAAACTTAAAAGACCATAGCTACAAGGATGTAATGAGAACACTGGTTGAAAAGTTTGATTCTGCTACGATAGCAGGATCAAAACTTCCAGCATGGTTGGGTAAGCCTAAAGAACTGTAGATGTGTGAAGCATCCCAGTGTGGTAGCTTGAAGTGATAGGAATGTATCTTAGAAAGGGTGATTGAACATAATGATTATATCACGGAACCATTTCCTGAAGAAGCACTAGAACCACTAGAATGGGAACACATCTTGGCTACTCTAGATGTGTGTGCTATCAAGATGGTCCAACAACAAAGTTTTGTGATAAAGATGGCTTTGATGTCGTTTCTTATTTTGCAGTGAGTATGTGATCCAAGAAAATGAAAAGAACTAGGCATCAACAAGTTCTCAAAATGAAGATAAAACAAAGGAATGTTGCAAATCAAAAGACAAAGAAGAAGACGAGTTCTATGACTCCGTAGAACACTTGGAGATTCAAGAAGATGCCGACAACGAAAATCGAGACAACCCACAAGGTGACATGAACCAAGACCTCAACTAGTGCACGGTTTATGATTGTCTAGATCAAAGACCCAAGAACCAATGTCATTGATCCAAGAATAAAGTGCATCAGAAGTGGATTTCCAAATCCTTGATGGTGATGCAATCGTAACAAGCATCCTCATAAGTGGCTCCTATACAGGAAGAAAAGACTCATCCAAGAAGAAGACGGACATGGCAACAAGCTAACAATGCACTAATCAATTGGCTAGAAAATTCCTTCTAGAAACTGCAATCCAAGAGCAAACAAACATTAACTTTCCAAAACCAGCCAAACCACCAAGGGAAAGCACTGGATATCAACCTTGTTGATATTAGTAGCAATAACGATGATTCTTATGACATCTCCTACTAGGAACTCAGGTCATCACTATCACTAGCAACTTTCATAACAACCATGGAAGGCCAAAAGCAAAGAACTTAGAGCCAAAAAGTTTGACAAATTTGGATACCAAAGAGCCAATTCGGCCAAAAGAAGGTATAGATCAAGAAGATGAAGATCTTTGATGAAAAATCACAAGATCCAACACCAAAAGGAAACTAGTCGAAGTATACAAGAATGGCTAAGAAAATAAAAAAGGTGCAAGCTTTTGCAACTCAGATTTGGGTTCCAAAGAAGTTGATTCAAGCACAAAGATGTTAGGAGTTTATTTGGATTCCAAAACAGTATTGTTATCACTCCCAAAGTCTAGATCCCATCCCCAACCAAGCGTACAAAAGCTGAAGCAAAGATCCCAAAGAAGTCTCTTCAAACACAAACGAAGAAGGGACAAGTATGGGTTCCCAAACGAGCATCATCGACAAAACATCTAATAATCACAAAGAAGTGGGTCTCAAAGGAAACCAATAAAACTATTATCACCGCACCATCGCTTGGATTCTTTTAATTCCTCCTACGGTTATAGTACAGTTAGAATAGAGCAAGTTGCTCACTTTACCACTGCATGTTGCACAGTTATGAATCAAGAGATAAAGTGAATGCACATGAAAAGCTCGGAATCAAAATAGCCAGAGGCAACCAAAGAGGAAGTCCAAATCTCAAACAAGTAAGCTAAAACCTTTGAGACAAAGTAGACTTTATGGGTTCCAAGAACGTGATCAAGCACAAAAAAGGTCAAGAATACATTTGAATCCCCAAATAAGCAAACCCGACAACACAATCATGCGACCCACTTCAAAGAAAATGTAGCTATCAAGGTTATCACAATGGACTCCAAAAATTAGAACAAAGCACATTTGGCTACCAAGGAAGTTGGTTAGAGCACAAGCTAATCAAGAATACATATGGATACCGAAGGTCAAGCCAGAGCCCAGTGTTGAGGAACAATGCCGGCCAAATACAACAACCAACAACAAGGCTAAAATGGATCCAAAGAAGCATCAAACAGATAAGTAAGCCTTCAAAATCTCTACAACCTTTAATCAAGCAAACGACATAGGAGCTTAAAGAGCATCACATCGCTTAGAATAGGAAGCCTCACTAGAAAATGCCACTAAGCAAATTGCACAACATAAATTTTTTACATGCATTGATTGTGTATGCATTATAGGGCTACATTCCCGCTACATTACAAGGCTTGCATTGGCACAATATTTAATTGCCCAAGCACAACATACCCTTGACGATACCATGTCGTCTAGGAGGACTCCAAATAGGAAGGAGGGAGGCATTTTGAATGTGAACCTAATAATATGAATATTAGAGGGAAATATTTTGTGAGCTGCATTGAATTTTTTTGTTTGTTTGTGATAAATTTTTGACAAAATTCAAAGTATATGCCCTCATAATAGCGTTACAGGAGGAGTATGGGGACAAAAGCCATATATGAGCCCCTAAGGACATGTGTACAGTGTACATAACATTTAGAATTCTATTGGAGCGATTATGCTTTTTGTTGAGTTGATTTTTGGTTTTTATTTAGTTATTTTTTGAGATTTTCTTGAGAGAAACATGGAAAAAATCCATAATCCACATGAAGAAAAGATTGAAGAGATATTAGAGCAATACAAAGAGAAGAAAATGACAAAACTTCACGAGGTATGTCTCAAAAGCCATATGCACAAGGCTATAATGTCAAAGGTAAGAAAAGAATGCCGATCAATCTTCAACAACAATATGAGGCCAAATATGATTGAGATTGGTCATAAAACTCTGGGATGGCCTACAAGGACAAAGAAAGTTGGCGATGCAACTAAACAAAAGCACCCATCAAGTGTAAGTTGCCTATCAGACACTTCATGCAACTACAAGGCCATATACAAGAAGTAGATCTTTATATTGTAAAATCTTATATCTTGTATGTGACTTAATGAAGCCTAACAAACAAAAGGGGCTAACTGTGGTGGCAGAAATGACAATTCACTCATCTATCATGATAGATGTCTGCAAAAGCAACCAGGGGTCAAGCCAAATTCTAGTCATTAGTATTGGTTCTACATGTTTAGAGGATGCTCAGGGTATAATTCATATCAAGTTTGGCAGCCATAAGGTGCCAGAGATACCCATCAGACGTTTTCAAAACTAAAATCCAAAAAGTTAGTTTAGAAAGCCAAATACAAACCTTGTACATCATGTATATAAAATTTTGATGACAAATGGACAACGATAGCTCATAGATGGTCATCTATCGCAAATGATGTCCGATAAGGCCTTTTTGAAGCAAGTTATTAACTTGAGGAATTAACTCGGGTTTGTCGCGCTTTAGTTAAGTCATGTATCAAGTAGAAGCAATGTAATGATTTACATAGCACACAAAAGCTAACAGTGGCAAATGCGACTTTGATCACCTTGATGTAGGAACAAAGAAGTCCCCAATGAAGAAGAGAAGACATTAAAGGTAGACAATTGAAGACTCAAAGCCTTAAGTCATTCCTGAAGTTATAGTAAGGCCAACAAGCACTGGACGTCAAAAGAGATTCTAGTAAGGAATTTACAGAGGCATCCACAAGACAATGTACAAGCAGTGGAGCAAAAAAGAAAAAAGCAAACACAACAATAAAGACTGCACCGACATTGACAATCAGGTCATGTCAGGGACGACATGAATTCGGGCGGAGGGAGTGTTGACCCATGGGTCAATGGTACGGCATAACTCAATTTTCGTATTAAAGTCTTATTTTTTGAGAGTTATGAAATGATGCAGATTATGGTAAAAAACATCATTTGTAATGAGTAGTTATTCTAGCTGCAGAAGCAAGGGTGCGATGGCACTTCCAAATTGTAAATACAAAGCCATTTGACCCTTGAACTCTATTTTTGGTTTAAGCTATGGTAGCGTTAGTATGTAAGGTACCTAGGTCATTTTGTAAAAAGAACTTTTATCTCAAGCAAAGTTTTGTGTTGCCGTCGATTGTGAGAGAGAGAGAGAGAGAGAGAGAGAGTGTGTGAGCTTCATCTTGAAACTACTCCCTCCTCGCTCATCGCATTGAAGATCCGACTGCACCATTGCAATAGGCTCGGAGAGAACTATGCAACAACGCCAAGCATTCCACTCAAAACGGAGCACACGTGCTAACCCATCTACAAGATATTTGTGGTCGTAAGTGTATCAAATGATGTTTATTTTTTGTGTGCAAGTAGTCGTTAGAATCGTGGTGACATAAGCTACGCATAGGTACTCATGGATTTTCAATTTTGGGCACTTTCAAAAATTTCCTCTGTCTTCATACACGTTTTTTGCAGATGGGTTTGGAGTGAGGATTTTGAGTGTAGAGGCTTTGGGACAGGTGTATCTTAGTGAGGGGATGATGTTTCGTAAGTTTCATACGATTCTGGTATGATTTGGTGAGTTTCCTTTCATTTGTGTGTATATGGGTTGGGTGGTGTAGTTGAGAGCTATGAGATTCTTCATTTTGGTTTAGTTGGCCTTCTAGAGTGTTTTATGTGTGGGATGGTCTTAGCCTGACAAGCTATAGAGATTGCCTATGTGCGTCTATCGTGTCATATGTGTCCTCGATTGACATTATGTTGATCTAGGTAGTGCTGCAGGCACTTTATAGGTGGTGTGAATCGCTCCCACAATAGCCCTGTTTAGACAATTAAGGTAGGCTATGTAAATCCGCTTAGTTTAGGCCGCTCCAAATCAGATTAGGACAATATTTAGCCATTTTAATCCGCTTAGGGCTAGCCACGTAGGGTTAGTGGTGTTTGGTTAGGCCGTTAATAAATGGTCGTGTTTGGACGATTACGGTAGGCCGTGTAAAGCCGCTTAGGTTTGGCCGCTCCAAATTGGGTTGGGATAGCGTCTGGACATTTTATGTTGCTTAAAGCTAGCCGCTTAGGGTTAGTGACTTAGGTTTTGACCACTAATAGATGGCCGTGTTTAGACAATTAAGGTAGGCTATGTAAAGCCACTTAGGTTAGGCCACTCCAAATTGGATTAGGGCAGCGTTTAGTCATTTCAATCCATTTAGGACTAAATAGGTGGCTGTATTTGGAGCGTTAGGATAGGCCGTGTAAAGTTTCTTAGGTTTGGCCGCTCCAAGTTGGATTAGTGTAGCATTTTGCCATTTCAATCTGCTCAAGGCTAGCCACTCAGGGTTAGCGGATTTTGGTTAGGCTACTAATAGATGGCTGGGTTTGGATGGTTAGGGTACGTTATGTAAAGCCACTTATGTTAAGCCGATCAAACCTAATGTATGAAGCGAGACCCACCATATTCCTCCCACGACATATTATATTGGCATTGTAGAAAAGCTTTATTCGCTTGGGAGTCTATTGAGGCATTATGTAACAAGTGTAATGCATCCCATCTCCCAACCCACTTATTTATGTCTTGCATCCATCTTTGCTCAAGATCTTGCTTTATGGGTCTTCTGAACTTTTTTTCTTGCTTCCCATGCAATTGTAGGAAGTCGATGTGAGGGATTTTGATGCACCTTTATCATGTACTCCACAACCATTTTCATGCCCATAATCTCAATCATAAGAGATCCCAATGGAAAAAGTAGGAGCATATATGGTGTTTGTGTCTTAACTTGTAACAATTTTGTAAGAAAACACTTTTGGACATTCTAAACTCTTTCCATGTAGAGTTTGAGATGCTCTTTCCCCACACTTCAACTCCATAACGAAGAACCGATATAATGGAAACGGCGAAATATTTCTTTATTGACACTTACAGGTGGCAAAAGCATAAGTGGTCAATGGAAAATGCAAAAGGATTTCACGTTTATTGATATTGTATTATTGAAGAGGTCTTTATAAGCTATGCTCACTTTATGTTTAGTCGGACAATTTGTATTCATTTTGAGCACTCAAGAAATCTAAAAATAAATAAGTGCAAGAGGAAAATGCTCATGCTTGCATCGTGGGAGTTGTTCACTTCAAAAATGCTGTTGAAGAAAAGCCTTCCACAACTCTAAAATTTTATGTTTTTGCATCAATGTGTAGAGGGCGTCGTGCTATTTGATTGAGGCTATAGATCACCCAAATCGGAGTTTAGATGAAGAAGTTATGATCAAAAGAGTGAGTTGTTGTCTACTATGTCAAAAATGGTTGCACGAGAGAGAGAGAGAGAGAGAGAGAGAGAGAGAGAGAGAGAGAGAGAGAGAGATTATCAAAAGTAGACTTGGATTAATAGTTTCTCTAACAAAATGAGCAATAGTGCATCCATATATATAGCACTAGTTGTGCTTTGCATAATGCATAGTAGGCTGCCACCTCATATGTACAAATGTCAATATCCTCTTAATTGCCCTTGACACATAGGTGTTTACTCATGTAAGGTGCATTGGAAGTGAATGTTGAACTTTGCTCAAGATGAGTGCTCTGAACTATGCTCAAGGGTTCCTTTTACTTACGAAAGGGAGAGCCTTCCGTTTCTTTAGTGAGAGAGTGCAAATGATCACAAACAAAGTGAATGACACTGTGAATGAAGGTGATGAGAGAGAGAGAGAGAGAGAGAGAGAGAGAGAGAAGAATACAACACCAGAATGTTGTCAAACCCTCCTCTAAGGGCCCCACTCTCTATGGCGAGAGAGGTCTATACTATTGATTGCACAATCCTCGTACAATGGTCTAAATGCAATGGTCTTGCCGACGATGTTGACGAAGATGAGACGGGCTGCAATCTGAAAATACTAGGGGGTGAAATCTGCAAATCTTGTGTCTGTTGAATTCTGACTCTATGTCGGTGATTGACGACGACGCGACGACGATGCATTGAAAACGCAGATGTTGAAATCTGCAAATAGCGGGCTGAATTTGCAAATGCTGGCTGATCTGACCGTGCGATGAGGATCTACTGTGCGGGAAGGTGAGATCTGCAAGGTTTGGGGGCTGCGGTGCAGAGGGCGGTGCAGAGTTTAACTGCTGAAAACTGAAAATGCTGATGCAAAAGTGGGTTATGTCGCCAAGAAACTGCAAACGCTAAGGCTGATCTGCTGTTCCAAAAACGCTAGGCTTGAGGGGCTGATTTGCTGCAAAAACGCTAGGGAATTTGCTGGAAACTGCTAACGCCAGGCTGATCTGCAATTGCTGAAAACGCTAGGCTTCTTGATGGTTGAAAACGCTAGGGATTCTGCTGGTCTTGCTGAGAAGGTGCCTGTAAGTTGGAACCCTGCTGTCTCTTCTGCCAGAAAGTGTAGTGCTAGCTTTCTTATATATTTCCTTAGCCAAATTGCCCTACCCAGTTTCCCACCAAATTCACTTAATAATAATAAGTGAAAAATAGTTAAAATAGGGAAAATGGGTTCTATGCACTGTAAAATGCTCCTGATGGGTACTGACTGTAATCTGATGATCATGTTGTGTGCAACCAGAGGAAATGCAACTCTAAGTGTCTGGACATGCACGGTCTGCGAACAGACTCTCAAAGGTGCCATAACACTTCCTAAGCTAACCGAACCCTTGTCATGAAGTAGCTTTGTCCACATGCACATAGGGTTAGATGTGCTTGCACCCAATGCATTGTGTTCTTCTTCTCTTCTCTTACCTCTCTTCTCTACGTGCCTCTGTAGCACTCTGATCTAGGAGGTGCATTGTCATGTCTCTCATGCTCAGTCTCTCTCACATTGTGTGTCCTCCAGTTTATGTGTATAGCGATGTGCCAAGTATGCAGATCTATTGATGGCTTGTAGCATGTTGCTTTACATATTTTACAGGCACACCGTGCTCCCACCTATAGTAGTGGTATTAGAGCTCAAGCTATGCTCTTGGTTAGCACAAGAAATCATGGATATGCATGGTTCACCTCTCAACAACATAGATCCTTGCAAGTTTTGTACCAAAATAAGTGAAATTTCCTAATACTGTTTTTGTTTTATTCAAATGTAGTATTGTTTAATTCTTTCTTGAGATTGTATATTTCTTGCAAAGTTTGGGATATATAAATGCAAGAATAGTGATATTTTATATAGTTAGAAAATCCTAAATACTGTTAACATAATAATTAGTTTTTGATAATGTCAACGTAATTCATTAATACTATCCTGAGGTCACATGCAATTATGGGAATTTCTTAATTGGATCCGTGATCCCCACACACACACACACACACACACACACACACACACACATGCACATATGTATGAAAATAATAGAATAGAAGAAGAAGCAAGATATAATGCCAAGAGATCTTGAAGTATGTTGATATTCAATGCAGCATGTCCGAGCCTGAAGGTTGGTGAGATGTTTAACATTGTTGAGAATGATGCAAAGATAATCCTCGAAGCTTAGAACTCATTAGTTCTTATTTATGCATCACGGGAACCATCCCATTGTACCCTCAGTTCTAGTTGACGAGTCTTCAACCAAAGCGCTAGAAAGTAACAACATTCAAGAAGGCACCCAACCCCCATTTTCTTCACTAGTCATCGTCGTTGTGACAAGATAAGTGTTAGTGGTCATCATCGTTGTCACATGCAAATGGTGAGCAACACTATTACTGCACAATAGTAGCTATGGCAACCTTCTTTTCTACCCAAAGGATCGAGAAGGAATCCACCATGGAAAACTTATCGTACCACATAAGTGCAAGGGAGGGGGGTTATTCAATGATTTAAATAAGCATATAAGTTAGGGTAGGCCCTAAATAATTTTCCCTTCTAAAATTACAAGTAGAGGGGGGTGGGATAAAAGTCTCACCCTTGCTTGTCGGAGGTTAAAAACTCTCTCTCTCTCTCTCTCTCTCTCTCTCTCCCCCCCCCCCCCCCCCCCCCCCCCCACCCGAAACCCTAAGTTTAAATTTGTGAGGCACACCATTTTTCTGTTTCTTCCGCAGAGAACGAAACTCGTGTAGAGCGCGTTAGCATCGTCCCCTCAGCAAGCGGCCAGCAGAGGAGCTGGTGTCTGTCTCGGGGGATCGTGAAGCAAGTAAGGATTGCTTGTCATCTCTATGATGTGCTAAGATTTTGTGATATAGGTTATTTCGCCGTTTGGCATGTTTCTGGGCGGTGTGTAGATTTGCACGGTGTGTGTTCTCATGTACTCTTCACTACTGATTTTGTCAGGCTAGTGTTGGCTAGCATTGATTGTGTCTACTGTGGCTACGTGCTGTCTGTTTAGCATGTGGAATCAACGATGAGCTCTTTGTTTTTGATTTCCTAGCGATGACCATGAATTTGTGAAGTCTATGTGTCTCTGCATGTAGATAGGTGTGAGTTCTATTTTTGTGTTAACCGTTTGCCTCTTTTCTGATTGCCGATGTGCTAAGACTGCATTCTTTTTTTTGTGTGTATGTGTGTGTGTGTGTGTGTGTCAGCATAATGGCGATGACCATGAATCCCATGAAGGCTGGTAAGGCTGGTCTTGAGGATGCTCAGGAACCTGTTCATAGAATCCGAATTACTCTGTCATCTAAGAATGTCAAGAATCTCGAAAAAGGTATGGATCTTCGAGTTTTGATGGCTGCTCAGTTGTTTGAAGAATATGCTTACCTACACATTTGTTCAAAACTGCAGTGTGTGCCGATCTTGTGAGAGGCGCAAAAGACAAGAAGCTGAAAGTCAAAGGACCTGTGAGAATGCCCACCAAAGTGTTGCACATTACCACCCGCAAGTCTCCTTGTGGTGAAGGTATGAGCTTGGAAGTTGCGACTGCATTCCTACTCATAGTTGCATTCTCTTCTGGCTAGCTAGTCTGCTTCAAGTCTATATGGCATTGCCCCTGATTGTAATTATGATGGGTTGAATCGAGTGGTAAAGGGTTACAGCAAGTCAGGTTTTCTGTTTACATGTCTACTTGGTTGTGAGCTAGCTAGGCATACATGGTTTTGGCCTTATCCAGCTTTTTATGTGGCCTTGCATATGCCGTGATTTACACTTAGTTGAGAGTACTGGTTATTATTTCTTTCTCCTTAAGTTCGCCTGAGCTTGATTTGTGAATGGGGTCAGCCCTTTTAATCTGAGTCGCTCTGTTAGAATTTTACTCAAGTTTTGGTTTTCTTTTTGCAGGTACCAACACATGGGACCGATTTGAACTGCGAGTGCACAAGAGGGTTATTGATCTTCACAGCTCCTCTGAGGTGGTGAAGCAGATTACATCTATTACCATTGAGCCAGGAGTTGAAGTAGAGGTTACCATAGCAGATTCTTAGTTTGAATGGTCATTGATGTAACATGGAGTCTCTCTGTTTCTCGTGGGAGAAAGAATTTTGAGATTGTTCTACTAGATTTGTTTTACACATAAAAACTTTGCTTTGTGGTTTTCGCTGATTATGAAATATGCTTATTTTGGTGCAGTTTTGTTTTACACACAGAAACTTTGCTTTGTGGGTTTCGCTGTTTATGAAATATGCTTATTTTGGTGCTCATTTATTTTGTGAGAGCGATTCAAAATGCATGGTTTTTGGGAAGCCTTCTCGTGATGTTCCTGGGGGATGACATTCTAAATACAAACCTTAATTTATGGCCATTGTTTCTGGTGTGGTTTCTAGGGTTTGGTGTCTTGACAGATACCCTACATCAATTTACATCAATTTACCCTACTTCAATTTACATCAATTTACCCTACATCAACTTACCCTACATCAACTTACCCTACATCAATTTTACTCAAGAATGTTGTTATCAAGCTGTGAATAGTACCGTGAACTATGCTTTCAATCTGTCAAGACACATTCTTTGGCATTACCTCTCTTAAGTTCTACTCTGAAGCCAAATAAGTAATTAGGGAGAGCTTCTCTTTGACAAACTGGGAATGCCATCTTCTATTAAATATCGTATGATATGATTGAAGAGTGAGGTGTTGCGCCCCTTGATTGGCAAAGAAGGGAGAATTTGAGCAAATGAAGGTGCATTATAACTTAGAGGAGCTTTTGTATGATAAGCTGGGAATGTGATTTTAGTATCACATAATTCAAATAAAATTTGAGCAAAGTACAGTGGAGAAGATGAGCTTTTAACCAAAAGCATCCAGCCAGCCCTTGGATGAAAAGGGTAGACACTACACTAATGGGTCAGTGGAGGTGGGGCTGTAGGGAGCAGTGCAGGATGTGCATTAATTGAGGCTGACTTTGATGTGATCAGAAGTGCGTAATTCCTGTCCCTGTGCAATACGACTCTGGGCCTCTGACATAATGTATCCCTCTTTGATGTGATCAGAAGTGAATTCTGTCCTGGCGCAGTATGACTTTGAGCACCTTCAACCCCCCCTGAAATAATGTATCCAGGTGTGTTATGGCAGTGGGGAAAGCAGGGAGGCCCTGTTATCTGAAACATCAGTGATGAAGGAGATCTAGCCTGCAAGGTGGTTCCTTCCCAGGGTGAAATGCTTTGTATATGGATAGGGCCCCTTCTCTCTGCACATTCCGAACTAGGCCTTCGTTGAGTGATTGGCTGCAGTTGTCGTGTGCTGATTAGAGGATCTTTGATCTACATATGGGGATGTACACTTTCTATACTGGCTTTGTTCTCTCACAATATTGTCCTTGTTTTTCTGATAACTGGGCCTGTGCTCATGTCCTATTCAGTATGGTGTATGAATTGGACATTTTGTGATTTGTGATTTGCGATTTGTGTCCTGCTGATAGGATGTCTGATCTGGGATGGACAAACTGAAGGGGAGAGGTTGGGCTCTCCATATCTTGTTGAGGTTCTATAGGTCCATGCCATGTAGGTAGGGGCAAGAGCTTTATCTTCCATTGCAGAGTGGGAGGAGTTGCACTTCTCTAGATCTTGGCACTGATTCAAAGAAGGGAGGAGAACAAAGGAGGTTTTTATAAGAGGAGTGAGTGAGAACCATTGTAGATTCTGACTCCCAACAATCTTGAATAGAATGGTCTTGAAACCCAAACTGAAACAAATTGCTCACAGGTAGAAAGTTCTGCCCTTCATCTTGATGAATGGCGGTGTGCTTTGGAAGAGATCCTTGCGAGGTCGAACTCCATGAAGCTTTATGCAAGCAACTTAAGAGTGTTGTAGTAGGAGATTGACAAGTTACAACCCATGCTGGAAGGAGGGTTTGCTTAAAGCTTGGGTGAAGTTGAACGAAGAGAAATAAGCAAGTTGTCGAATACCCATTGGCCTACTCGTACAATTTAAATTCCATCTTTTTTAAGAAGCTGGGGGTAGTGCACGCCCCTTTGACAAGCCAATGACACTCTCGTCATGCAGTGTGTGTGTAGGTAGCATTGGGCACATAAAAATTTAAATCGCTTTAATTGCCATTATCGAAGAAGTTAGTAGTTTGACAGAAAGTAATATTAATCAATTCAAAAACGCAAATGAAAGAGTTACAACTTGCTTAATGCATTTGCTCATAACTGTGCGCGTGTGAGTGACCTTTGTCTTAGAGCATAATTTTTAAATTATTTTTGTTGTATCTATTTCCTTTCTTGTGTTCCTTGTCTTTCTTGATGACCTTCTTTGCATTGGGTTGTTTGTGGTTGCTGTTGGTGGGTTGTTGCTTTGCTCTACTATGTTTCTACATGCGGTTTCCACAAGTTGTTGTTAGGGTCTCCTCATTGCCTTCTTGGAGTTCCCTCTCTATCTCTCGTCCTTAGGTGCCACTTTCAGCAAGTGGATTGGTTTCTATCTTGGGTGACAACTTTTTATCAACTTGAGTGCAGTGCTTTGCTGCTCATCTCGTCTCTTGGTGATGGCAGTTGCCTACGATCTCTCATCTTCTTCATTGGCTATTCTCTCCCTCCCATGTATCCATCACCTCTTGCTAACAAATTTTATCAGTTGTTGGGCATATGCCCATTGCTGAGCTCTTGCACTTGCTCATTGTCCTTTTCATCGCTGGTGTCTTTTGGTGGTTCAGGTTTTGATCTACAGTTATTGATAGTGCTTTTGGTGGAAGTGCCTATCTTTCAGAGGCTTTTGTCATCTATCAACCAAGAGCTTCTCAAAAAGGTACGAGGCTCTTAAACGAGTTGCATATTGGTCCTTAAGAGCATCCAAATCTGGGTTTGCAGCAATAATGAATGAAAGCTAATGGTTCATGCATCACCTAATGGATTGGTAATTATCACCCATGAGCTTGTGGAACATTTAAGAGATTCTTAGATTAGTTATGTGTAGGTCCTTACGAGCATTCATATTGGGCGTGTAGCACTAGTGAATGAAGCTACATGGCATTGTTAAGTTAATGTGGAGATAGCTATGTTGCATTGTCCATCTCATGACAACTTGCCAACATTGGTACCAGTGTTGAGGATCTAAATCAAAGCCAAAAGGAGTCATCTATTTGCTTTGTATCGACCTCTTAGATTGACCTTCTAGACCTCATTTAGAAGTTTTCCCTTGTTTGTCATAGGATATGAGTTTAGACTTAGTTTTGGATCGTCGAGGTTGCTTGTTTCTTTGAAAAGTTGCAGTTTTGAAACTTGAAGTCAAAATACTTGCTCCAAAAATAAAATATTGTCATCTCTTATATTGTTTTCGTTTTTTATCGCTAATTGCAAACTTCTCACGAGACAAAGCCTTTGTGAAAAGATATGCAAGGTTGTCATGTGTTGGCACATAAGCCAAGCTGGTCTCTCCTGCTGAGAGTCTCTCCTTGACATAGTGGTAATGCACCTCAATGTGCTTTGTGCGAGCATGAAAAACGGGTTCCTCGCAACTGCCAATGCACTCTGACTGTCAGTGTAGCTAGTGTCGACAATGTCCTATCCCAACACCCAAATCAGCCATAAGGCGTCTGAGCCATACACACTCAACCGTAGCTATGAAGATTGCCATGTACTCAGCCTCACAACTAGAAGTGGCCACAGTAGGTTGCTTCATGATGTACATGAACTGCCAATCATGAAACAAAAACCACTTGTGGACACTTTCGTATCAAAACAACCAGTCCAATCTGAATCCGAAAAAGCATGTAAGTCTGGCGGCAATGATCCCCCCTTGGGATAAAACAAGCCAAGATGTAAAGTGTCACTCAAGTAGAAAAATCCTCTTGATGGTCTGCCAATGCTTAGACCCTAGGCTATGCATAAATCTGCTGATCCGTGAGACTGCAAATTGAATATCCGGCCTTGTGTTGCATACATAAATGAGGCATCCAACATCACTTTGGTAAAGAGTGACATATGCAGGATCACAAACATCATGAGGACTCAATTTCAAACCCGTTTCCATGGGAGTGGCAATAGGTTTGCAATCCTCAAGTTCAAACTTACATAACAATGCCTCTATGTAACTTTTCCAACACAAGGAAATACCACCATCACACTTACCCAAGTAATGATGCAACAACCCCAAATCTTTCATCTTGAAAGTAGCATTCAAATCAGCCTTAAATTTAGCAATATGTCTCTCATTTGGTCCAGTGATGAGCAAATCATCCACATCAAGAACCACAATGAGAAGTACATCACCCTCACGCTTTACATACAATGTGCTTTCTGTTGGACTGTTACGAAAGCCTCGTTTGACCAAATGAGTGTCACCTTTCTCATACCAAGCACGAGGAGATTGCTTCAACCCATACAAATCTTTGTTACATTTGCACACTTTATCCTCTTGTCCTTTCTTGACAAAACCGCGAGGCTGCGTTACATAAACTTCCTCAAATTTGTCACCATTCAAGAAAGCAGTAATAATGTCGGCTTGATGTACATCCTAACCAAAATGAGTTGCCAATGCACATAGAAAACGTACAGTAGTCATACGACAAGTGGGAGCAAAAGTCTCTTCATAATCTATGCCTTTTTGCTGTGCATAACCCTTTGCAACAAGTCGAGCCTTATAGCGATCAATCTTACCATCCGGCTTGCGTTTCAACTTGTAAACCCACTTCGTACCAATGGCCTTTTTGTTCGGAGGCAAATCACATAAAGTCCATGTGTCATTTTCTAGAAGTACATCATATTCTGATTGCATGACAGCCATCCAATTTTTTGAATTCTATGCTTCATCAAAAGATAGAGGTTCCTCAATATCATCATGTAAGCTAATGATGTGTAAGTGGTATCATGTGGGATACTTTAGTGAGCATATCCACAACTACCATCTAGGGAATCACAACCTCCCTGAAATGTGGGAAGACTAGTAATGAAATCCATGCTAATGAACTCCCAATTCATTTGAGGTACGTCTAAATGTTACATCTTCCCTAGCATCATTACTCATTCATCCTTATTTATTTGATAGGAAAGACATTGTCTGATGTAACGAAGTACATCACCTTTCATTGCGGTCCAAAAATAGCAAGGCATTGAGGGTTTTTGCATATCCAGGATGTCCTGGCAATGGGGTGTCATGTCCTTCATGAAGAACTAACTGCTTTAGATATGCATCCTTAGGAATGTAAAGCCGATGTCTATAGTAAAGAAGGCAAAGAATGGTCCTTAACTAGTGCTTTTTTTTTTTTTGGCCATTGCGTCCTCTTTACCGAGGATTCGTAAAATATGAAGATAGGCTTTATCTTCTTGTGAACATTCCCTCAACTTATCCAATATTGGATTGCTAGCCATGGAGATGGCCCCAAGGAAGGCTTTCCTACTGAGAGCATCATCAACCACGCTTTCCTTACCTAGTTTGTACTTTATTTGAAAGTCGTATTTTTGTAAAAGATCTATACCGCATCTTTGCCTTATGTTGAGGGTTGGCTGGGAGAAGATCCATTTTAGATTTTTGTGATCAATGATTAGCTGAAACTGTAGTCCCAAAAGATAACATCTCCACAGCTTGAGAGCGTGGATAACAGTCAAAAGCTCCAGATCGTGAGTTGGATAATTCAACTCATGAATCCTTAATTTTTGAGAAGTGTAGGCAGTTGGTCGGCCTTCCTGAGTTAAGACTCCTCCTTCGGCGAGTCCATTTGCATATGTTACTACCTCAAAATCTTGAGTGAAATCGGGTAGCTTGAGCATGAGAGCAGATGTGAGGTTTTGTTTTAATTGTTGGAAACAATCTTCTTGTTCTCTCTCCCATGTAAGCTTGGATAATTTCTTGAGTAGTTGAGTCAAGGGTGCAGCAATGAGTGCATAATCCTTGACGAATATTCTGTACCATCCTATAATACCTAAGAAGCCTCAAATTTCATTGATAGTTTTGGGTTGTGGCCATTCTATGATGTCCTTAACCTTCAGGATCCATTGAGATCCCTTTAGAAGATATAATAAATCCAAGATATCTGACACATTTTCAAAGTGGGTAGGTGTTGGGAGTATCGGACTTTCCAGAGCCAGTTTTAGAAACAGGTGGTGCTAGGGAGAGGCCGAGGGGTGCTTGAGCTACAAGTTACTGCTAATTATAGTCCCTACGACCCTAAAAAACTATAAATAGGGCCCTATGTTTCACAAATTCACTTAGACTCAGAGTCCTAGCCAGAAATCTCTTGTGCTCAAGCGATACTTCCTGAAAATCACTTAGAGAGAAAAAACTCTAGTGATTAAGCGAGTTAATTATTGCTTATCTCATTTAATTAGTAAATGACATAAATTTATGACTAATTTTTTATAATTAACTTATTAATTATAGAAGATTAGGCCATTCTCTATTATTAATTAATCTCTTATATAATATTAGATTGCTTATCACTTAATCTATAATTATGATTATCAATCTAATTAATTATTAATCCATATTAGGATTGAAATCAATTAATTTTGGCCTTAATTAAGAGAAATTACAACACTTGAACTTAAATAATTACAAGATAGCTATCAGAGCTTTTTATATAGTTAGAAAGCTAAAAAAATCAAGTCTTAATTTTTGATTAATTTTAGTATTTATTTAGATAAAAATTAATTGTTTTTAGCCTTGAAATTGATGGAACATTTAGTAAATTACTCTAATAAATCACAAGATAATTAAGAGAAAAAGATTTAAGTGTGAATAAAACATGATAATTAGCACATATTTAGATAATCAATTTTACTAATTATCCTAGCCTTAAAGCTTTATTTTTAATTGTAAATTAATCAAATTAATTAATAAACATGATTCAAAGTTAATGACATATTAATAAGAGGTATATATAAGTGTAAAAAGTTTGAGATAATTAGCTCATAATTACTTATTATTATAAGTAATTATCTTAGTCCAAAAACTCTTTTTTTGGCTGAGATTTAATGAAGATAATTAGTAAACATGATTAAAAGTTAATGAGATATTTATCAAAGATAGATCTAAGTGTAGAAAACCCAAGATAGTTAGCTCATAATTACTTATATCGTCTAACTAATTATCTTAACCCAAATTTTTTGTTTTTAAATAAAACTTAAAGAATATAATTAGTAAACATGATTAAACATTAATGAAAATTTTATCGGATGTAGATCTAAGTGTAAAAAACCCATGATAATTATCTCATAATTATCTAATTGCTTTAAGTAATTATCTAGCTCAAAAATCTTATTTTTAACTAAAACTTAATAAAGATAATTAGTAAACATGATTAAAAGTTAATGAAAATTTTATTAGAGATAGATCTAAGTATAAAAAACTCGAAGTAATTAGCTCATACTTACTTAATTAGTTGAAGTAATTATCTTAGTCTAAAAACCATGTTCTTGGCTGAAATTTAATGAAGATAATTAGTAAACATGATTAAAAATTAATGAGATATTTATTAGAGATATATCTAAGTGTAAAAAATATAAGATAATTAACTAATAATTATTTAATTAGTTTAAGTAATTATCTTAGTCAAAAAATCCTATTTGTGGCTAAAATTTAATAAAGATAATTAGTAAACATAATCAAAAGTTAGTGAGATATGTATCACATGTATATCTAATTATAATAAACTCGTGATAGTTAGCTTAAGTGATTATCTTAGTCTAAAAATACTATTTTTGACTGAAAATCAATTAGGATAAACATTTAGAAGTTTTTGGAAGAAATATTGGAGATGTGACATACTATTAGGGAATTCAAATAATTATATCTTTAATTGCTAATAATTATGATAAATATCAAGTAAAAAATAAACCGTCTTTTTTATTTAATTGAAAGAGGAAATTTAGAAAAAAGACTCAAGAAATTATGAGATAATTAGTGGAGCGTAGAAACTCTTTTAAGAAGCTATGTTAAAAATATCTTATGTATATAAACAATTGAGAAATTATTAAATAAAAAATATTTATCGATTGTGGCTAGAAATTACCCAAGCTTGTTGTGAAAAGAGAAATTAAAGGTGCATTCAAGTTTGATATTGTACCTAATAAGTAGACGTTCTTTTTATAAGGATAAGAAGTCATGGCTCCCAAGAGGACCCATGCAAACCAACAATTTGAGAAAAATGATATTATTCCAAAGAGGGCTAGGGCCTCCCATGATCATGAGGCTGGACCCAACAATTGATCGACGGAAGAGAGCATCCAGGCTCCAAAGCTTCAAAACATACTCGACCAGTTGCAAGTGGATAATGATGTCTTTTTAGCCACCCACGGATGAGTCGGTTGCCCCCATGTACGAGGAGTTTTTACCCTGCACATGTGTATGCTTGTTTATACTTCTTAGGATTGCGTTTTTATCATAGGAGAACCGCCCGGTTGTATGTGCAATTGGTTTTGGCGTATATGCACCCTGAACTTTGGGTGATGGGGTTTCATCCCAGAATTTTGAATAAGAAAGGTGTTTTTTTTCACCCATGTATAGGTGTGCTTGAGAGAAGTGGAGTACGGGTCAGGGTTATCAAGAAATACTATAACTTATCGTACCTTGTCTTAAGTTTAAAGACGTTTGTTTGCTAAAAGACCGTTTTTAATACTGATTTCAAGACTTGTTTTAACAAATTACTGTGCTGGAAAAATGAAAAGAAACCCATTATTTTAGATGTTGAAAGATTGTGGTAGTAATTAAAAACAGAGAATCATGTGTGAGTGCGGGGTGGTAAGTGGGGATTGACTAAGGCTGTCGATCATGGACGGGTGGACCAGATTATTCAGGTAACTATCCATCCCAGCTCATTAAAAACGTTAGACGACTTCTTCATTGGAAGAGGAGTCCACCAGCGGCTGTGCCCTCACTTACGTAGGGGGAAAAAAATGTTGGTTGAGAGTACCTTAGCCCATTTGCAAAAGTATTAGGGTAGAGACTTTGACTTTTATTAGACCTAGAGACTTGTCAAGGACCCCTTCTTGATGTAAGACAAGGGGAACTAGAACCTGAGAGTCCACCACCCAACCACCCACTATATAGCATAGCCCCTGGCCCTTTGCTCTAGTTGGACTCCCTTTCCACACTGCCTAGCTCGGCCCTGCCCTTGTCTAGTCCGGCCTTGCCGGTGTCCTGACATTACTCCCCCTTTAAAAAGAGTTTTCGTCCTTGAAAACAAAAGTGGGGAACTTCTTCTTAAGAACACTAATGTTTTCCCAAGTGGCACTTTCCTCAGTTGGTCTTTCCACTTGATTAAGGCTTGTTGACGTATGTGATGACGTGTACGCAACTCATGATAATCAAGAACACGTTCAAGTTCATGCGGTAAGGTAGGAGGTTCAATGAAATCAACTGAAACTTGCTAGTCAATGACATTTTCGTCCCCATGTAACCGCTTAAGTAAATGGCTTACATGAAACACCGGATGAATGCGAGAATGTGAAGGTAGTAATAATTTGTAGGTACGATCACCTACTCACTTGAGTATTTTGAAAGGCCCACAATATCGGGGAGATAATTTAGGTGTTGGCCCAGTTTTCAGACTTTCTGAATGTTCTGGCACACGTAAAAATACTTCCTCCCCTTCTTCGAAGGTAACTTGCAGACGTTTCTCATCAGCGTACTTCTTATACCGATCCTGTGCTTGTCGGACATTCTAACGAGCAAGTTTCAATATATCCATGTGGTCTTGGAGAAAATCCTTAAGCTGTTGGAGTTTTTCAGTTGCCAACCCCACTGTAACTGGTGACCTAGGTTGAAACCCATACACGAGCATGAAAGGACTAAAGCCTGTTGTGATATGCTTAGCACTGTTGTAGGCAAACTCGAGAATAGGTAAGTATTCTTTCTAGTCTGACTATTTTTTGCTGACGTATGCTCTTAGCATATACTCTAGCACCTAGTTAACTCATTCCGTCTGACCATCTGTTTCTGGATGATCAGCTGTACTGAGATTCAGTTGTGTACCCAATCGTTTAAACACCGCTCTCCAAAAGTGGCTGTTAAACTTGGGATCACGGTCACTGACAATGTTACTTGGCAAATCATACAGTTTGTATAGATTGTCCACAAATAACTTGGCTAGTTCTGGTGTCTTAACCGTTGATTTGGTTGGAATAAACATACATAGTTTAGTCAACCTATCTACGACCACCCATACCGAGTCATGACCTCGTACAGTGGTTGGTAAATCCACAATAAAATCCATAGAGATGCTTTCCTATTTTCCATTGGGAATCTCTAAAGGATGTAAGAGTCCTCCTGCTTTCAGGCGCTCTACTTTGTTAACTTGACATTTTTGGCAATGCAAGACATAAGCTTGAACAAAGCCATGTATACCTGGCCAGTAAAACTATCGTCGTACGAGAGCATAAGTTTTTCTAATCCCAGGGTGCCCTGCACTTGGACTATCATGACATTCATAAAGAATTTGGCGCCGAATGTCTGTGTCCGTCGGTACACAAACTCTCCCCTTATGGAGTAGGTACCCATTGTCGATGGTGAAATGCTTCCATCGCTGTAGTTCATCACTTGATAAAGGAGAACTAGGTGTGGAGGTTAACTGTACACTACCGTTGTTGGAGTGAGAAGGATCCCTCTTTTGAACATGGCTCCACACTTTGGAATATGTGTCATCATGATCATATTTGCCTTTGAGAGAATCTAAAAATTTACTACGAAGTTCCATGAACAAGAGCGAATTGATCTCTGGCATGCGACTTAGAACGTCCGCCACTACATTATACCGGCCTTTGCGATACCTTAGTTTGGCGTCATATTCCTGAAGAATCTCGGCCCACCTGGCTTTTCGACCCTTCAAATCCGTTTATTGTGTAAACCATTCATGGTCAAACACAATCTCAAACTGAGCACAATACAGATAATGCCGCCATGTTTTTAAGACAGACACTATTGCATAGAGTTCGCGTTCGTAAGCAGAGTAGTTCTGCTGAGCTGCATCAAGCTTCTTGCTTTCAAATGCAATCGGCCGTCCGTCTTGTAACAGGACTGCTCCAATAGCACGGTTACTGGCATCCATTTCCAAAATGAATGGTTTCAAAGGATCTACAATAGCCAATATAGAAGCTGTAGCTAATGCATCCTTGAGCGTATCGAAACTGTGCTGTTGAGCGGATCCCCACTGAAAAGCTTTACCTTTGTCTTTTAGTTGATTCGTCATGGGAACAACAATTTGAGCATAGTTTTTAACGAACCTTCTGTAAAAACCTGCAAATCCTAAAAAAATATGTAATTCTTCCAGATTTTTAGGAGAAGGCCATTTTCGAATGGTATCCACTTTGGATTGATCCATATATAGCCCGTTACCTGAAATAACATGCCCTAAATAGTGAATTTCGTCTTTTAGAAAATCACATTTAGATTCCTTGGCATATAATTTGTTTGTGCGTAACAACTCAAACACCTGCCTAAGATGTTGTAAGTGTTCTTTTTCAGAAGCACTATAGACTAGGATGTCATCGAGAAAAACTATGACAAATTTGCCCAAATATGGCTTCAAGACACTATCCATAAGTGTCATGAATGTTGCGGGCGCATTGGTTAACCCAAAGGGAATCACCAAGAACTCGTAGTGTCCAAACCATGTTCGGATGCAATTTTGGGTATATCGCAAGTCGAATACGGACTTGGTGATATCCTGACCGCAAGTCTATTTTTGTAAAAATGCGAGCATGAGTGAGCTTGTCAAACAACTCATCTACTCTGGGCAATGGGTATTTGTTCTTAACTGTAACCGCATTTAAGCCACGGTAGTCTACGCACATGTGCATACTGCCGTCTTTTTTCTTCACTAAGAGGATAGGTGAAGCCTATGGTGAAGAACTGGGTTGTATAAACCCTTTGCTAAGGTAGTCAGCAAGCTGACGTTCCACCTCAGCAGCTTTTGAATAACTCATACGGTAAGGTGGTTTACTAACAGGTTTATAGCCTTCAGCCACGTCAATGCTATGTTGTACTGATCATGTCGGCGGTAATCCTGATGGCAAATCATTAGGAAATACATCTTGAAATTCCTTTAATAATTTTTGTAATGTTTGCTTGTTTAGAATTAGCAATTGGTGGAATAGAGGAGAGAGAAGCATGCGGCGTTGAGGTATGTTCAACAGACTCAATGTTAGAAAGAAAATGAGACAGTGAGTAACACAAGAAAACCTGATCTATTTCATTATCAGAAACGAGCTGCATAAGCTCAGTGATATAAATCAGTGGTTATGAAGGTATATCTTTTTCTCCTAACAACAACACATGTGCGCCATGGGATTCAAACATCAAGCTGTTGTGCTCATAGCTACACTTCAGTGATGGCCCTAGGCTATGCAACCACTCCCTACCAAGAACCACATCAGCCCTTTCCATGTTCATAACTTGAAAATCCAAACATGTGGAGTACCCTTGTACTTCCAATGGAACCGCTCGGCATTGAGTATCCCAGATTTCAGTATCATGTCCATTCATCATTGCTACCTTGTAGCAGTGGGTACTCGTAGTTTAAGGCAATTTGAGTTTTTTCACCAATCCGTAATTGATGAAATTGTGAGTAGCACCGTCATCTACCAAGATGCGCACCTTGTGCCCTTGCAGATATCCGTGCATACGTACTAACCATGTGGTCCAAAGGTTGGTTGCCACATGGAAGCTGTGAGACAACATTCATGCACCACCTCAGTGTGTGTTACTTCCACTGTAGAGAATCGTGAGGAAGACTCAAGAGGCAGCAGTTGCACTGTGTGCACTGCTTTCTCCTTGCCCTGAGCAGCAGATTTTCCCTTGGGAGAATCCTTTTTGCCATGACCTCTTCCTAAACGTTGAAAACATAATTTTTCTTTCTTGGCTTTATCAAAGTCCTCAGGAGAGAGAGGACCCCTGGACCCCTTGGGTTTTTTAGATGCATCCGAATTGGCAACTATAAATTTTCTTTTATTGTGCCCATACCGAGTGCGTGTATTACCATGTATATTAGCAGGCACATGACTATTATGTGTTTTCTTTTCATCTGGATTATCATGAATATGTGCTTTCACTATGGCTTCCTCAAGTGTTTTAGGGTCTTGGGTCTTGACATACTTCTTAAGCTCGGGTGTCAGACCTCGTATGAACCCCCGTACTTGTTGAAAGGTATCAAAGCCTTCCAACTTGAGGATAACATCCCGATAATGAGAGATATATTCAAGTAGTGATGGGTATTGGCACTTGGAACATGTGTCCCAAGCCGTCCAATTCCGACCGACTTCGTTCGTAGGCAAAAATTCCTTGCTAAACATTGCTTCAAAAGCTGTCCAACTCTATGGTATGATGTTCTTCTCCTTGAGAGACATCCACCATTTTTAGGCCTTGCCTTCCAGAGTTAAGCTCGTCTGCAGAGATTTGACTGCATCTGGAGTACGTCGTAAGGCGTGAATTCCATCCCACTTACCGAGAAAGATATTCACTGCATCCTTATTGCGGTCTCGGTCTTCTCCCTTAAAAATGGGTGGTTTGGTGTTTTTCAACAATTCATCTACCTCCTTTTGCAGTGAGTGTATGCAACGTATCAGCATGTGGACCTTGCCCTAGATTAGAAGTGCCCTGCCCTTGTGTAGCAACGTGCTCATGCATGTGTGTGTCAGCAGGACTCTTTGACTGCTAATGCATTAACTGAATTACTAATGTGGATAGTTTAGTAACATTTTTATTTAAAGATTTAAAATTTTCATCCATGACTGTCATGCATGTCTGAAGTGCACGAAATTCTTGAATATCGAGCAATTCGTAAGTATCCTCAGCAGCCATAGCGTCGTGGGTACTCTCCTTGAGAGGATCCGGTTGCGGGCCATCATTGGCAGGATCATGCGTACTTTGCTCAAAATCGAATGTCATATTGATATCCGAATCCATGGCGACACAATGCGGTGCAAGGAGTAATCAGAAAAAATACATGATATTGAGAGCACTCGTAAAGTATAATGAGCCTTGCTAATTCCGTCAAAATCGAGAGTATCCCGGTGGAGAGTGATTCGAATTGTCCGCCGTATATGGAATTCCATAAGTTCTTGATAGCCGAATCAATTAGGCTAGAAAGCGGTAATTGATTTTACCAAAAAATTGTACTTGAACTCCGTCGAATTGGTGTTCTTGAAATCTCTGAGTTTCTGCGTAATACGTAGAAAATTTGTGTCGAAATTTGTGCCGGATTCGTCGATGCTATGCCGCACCTTCCGGCCTTGCCGAACCCGCACGTGGGGTAGGAGGGTGGGGTACCCCACTGTGGGTGCCACCCCTTATGTTTTAAGTTTTGTGTATGGCCACTAACCCCTAAGGGGGTTGGGCGCCCTCAAGTGGGAAAAAAGACATATACAATCGGCTATGGCCGCTTAACGCAGCGTGTAGGTAGTTGCCATCGCCATGGAGCTCAAGACGTTGAGGTAGGGGCTCCAGCCCAGTGACGTGAAGTCCCACCCTGCCCGGCGCGCAGCCGTAGAGCCCGCAAACGGTGCATTTTGTGCAAGTTCGCCTCGGCGGCTCCTCTGTGGAAGGGGGGTTGCCCATAGTGCTTGCCTTGTCGTCCTCCTCACTGGAGGGATGCTTCACGCCCCCTTGACCCCGACATGCACCAAAGCATGCACAATTGTGTGGCTCCCCTCCTCCATGGCTGTGCCTTTCCCAAAAAAGGAACTAGAACCTGAGAGTCCACCACCCAACCACCCACTATATAGCATAGCCCCTAGCCCTTTGCCCTAGTTGGACACCCTTTCCACACTGCCTAGCCCGTCGGCCCTGCCCTTGTCTAGACCGGCCTTGTCGATAACCTGACACTTGACCTTGGTGTCGACGGGTTGGTGACCTCTCACTTGGTATCAGGTAATCAAACATGTGCACTTATAAGGATGTCTATATCGATTTTGCACGGGATGTATACAAGTTACTATAAAAAATAATTCATAAAATAATGTCGTTCACTAATTAAATAAAATTATCACTAATTACTTCGCTTAAGCACTATAGTTTTTTTCTCTCTAAGTGATTTTCGGAGAGTATCTCTTTAGCACAAGAGATTTTTGACCAGGACTTCGAGTCTAAGTGAATTTATGAAGCATAGGGCCTTATTTATAGTTTTTTCGGATCACAGGGGCTAAAATTGGCAGCTCAAGCAGTCCTCAGCCTCTCCCTAGCGCCACCTGCTGCTAAAAATTGGCTCTCGCAAGTCCAAGATACTCTCTCATAGCACCTGCACACTTTGAAAATCAAATCTGCTAATTTTCTTCGTAATTAATAAATAGCTGTAAAAAAAACAGAAAAGCTATAATGAAAGTCCCGAGCTTTAATGATTTTTGTTAAAACCCTTTAATTTGTTTAGTAAATTAAAGTAGGAGCAAAAACTTCCAGAGAAGATAACGGGGTCAGTTTTTACCACCCGAATTCAGTTCTGATGATTCTTGGCTATAGTATTGTTGTGCTTAAGATTCCAAAAATACCAACCTTTGTTATAATCAGTCAAGTTCTCACTGACTTTTGAAAAATCAATCTGTTTAATTAAGCTTTGTATACTCTCTCTTAGTTTCAGCAGTTGAAAATCTTACACTTAATGACACACATTATTTTCATGAAGTTTGATATACATGTTATGCCGCCATCGACATCCACAACAACAAGTTTTGAGGGAAGAAGAAGCATGCTCAGACCACAACAACTTTGACAAACACAAACACTTTGTAATCAACATTAACAAGAAAGACATGCTTGAAGATTCGAAGTAGTCATTCACCTTTTACTATAATATCAGAGGAGATCTTTTTGAAAGCTCCATTTGTATGATCAAATAATGTGAAGCATAGGGCCCTACTTATAGTTTTTCAGGGTCACATGGGATAAAACTGACAAAAACATGCAGCTCAAGCTACCCTCAACCTCTCCCTATAGCCATTTGCTGCTAAAATTGGCTCTAACAACTCCACGATACTCGCTCCCAGCACCTGTGCACTTTGAAAATCAAATCTGCTATTTTTAAGCCTATTTTTGCCTTATGGAGTTGAGCAACAAGGCCTTCCTTACTTGGAATAACAAACCCTTATGGTTGCTCCGTATAGATTTCCTCTTCGAAATCACCATTTAGGAAAGCAGTACGCACATCCATTTGATGAACTTTTAAATCAAATTGAACAACAAATGCCAATAGATCAACTTGAACACTTGTAATACAAACAACTGGTGAAAAGGTCTCTTGATAATCAACCCCAGCAACTTGGGAATGACCTTTCGCACTAAGCATGCCTTGAACTTGTCAAAAGATCCATCTGCTTTTACTTTTGTTTTATACACCCACTTATACTTAATAGCAGTACGACCAGGAGGTAGTTCAATTAGTATCCATGTACCTTTAGAGATAAGAGAATCATACTTCTATAGCCTCTTGCCATTGACCCTTTTGTGGAGAAGAGATAGCTTCACTGTAAGTAACGGGATCTTCGAAAGTAGACAAAACATTATCAACAATATCATCCTTATAAACATGACATGAACCATGTTCAAAATCAATCGACAGATCAACAAAAATGTCAATATCATCATTGGTAACATTCAGAATAGATGACCGTGAAGAAGAGTGTTGCTCTATAGGAAAAGTTTCATCATCTGAAAGAAATGAAAAAGCCTGAAGTAATGATTTAGTATCATCAACATCATCCATGGGCTAGGAGCCTCCCATACGCTATTCGTTAAAAGTAGCATCACGATTCACGATTACTTTCTTGGAGGAAGGGTCATAGAATTTGTAGCCTTTGTAAGTGTAAGAATATCCAATAAAAATAACTTTGTGACTAGAAGCATCAAGCTTTGTTCGTACTTCTTTGAGAACATGAATATAAGCAATACATCCAAAGGTCTGAAAATGAGATACAGAAGAAATGTCACTTGTCCATGTTGTGATGGATATCTTACCGGAAGGTGCAGTAGTAGGAAGAAGATTATGAATAAATACTGCTATCAAAGTAGCTTCGGTCCAAAAAACACGAGATAATTCAGAATGAATCAGTATACATCTTATAGCATTGAAAATGGTGCAATTATTTCGTTTAGCAACGCCATTTTGTTGAGGTGAATATAGAATAGTGTGTTCATGATGATGCCACTGTCAGCACAATAACTTGTAAACTCTCGAGAAACATACTCGCCTTCATTATCACTGCAAAGCTTCTTGAGACGACGATTGGTTTGAAGTTCCGTAGCCTTGTAAAATTGTTTGAAAACAGTTAAGGCCTCAGATTTTTTTCAAGCAAAAAAACAGTGGTATACCCTGAGGAATCATCAATAAACGTAATCAAGTAACGATGTTGTGATCTCGAAGAAGGTAGAGGTCCACATATATCAATATGAACAAGATCCAATATATCATGAGAATGAGTTGTATTTGAGAGAGGAAAGGGTTTACGATTATGTTTTCCAAGAGCACAAAACTCTTAAATTTCCATCTGGGGATGAGCTTTAATTTCCATGCCACGAACAAGATCACGACGATGAAGATCAAGGAGTTTTGAGAAATCAGCATGAACAAAACAGTGATGCCATACTTTGCAATCATGATCACCTAGAGCATTGAAGATATTTGCTACACAGAGAGGTCAAACAAATTACCGTTTCGAGAAGCAATGGCTATAGTCTGTCCATCTTTCTCAGTGCGGCATTTGGTATGGTCAAATCCAACAAAAAGACCAAGATCAACAAGTTTAGAAATCGAAAGAAGATTATGTTGAAGATTTGGAACATGTAGTACCGTACCTCTCACAAAACTCAAGTGAAAGAAGATAAAGTATCAAGATATGAATCTCCAATACCCTTTACTTGACAAGTCGTATCATCCGCAAGATAAACATTACATTGAATTAGTAGTGGACGATAGTTATGAAGCCATTTAGATTGATATGTCATATTTTCTGTAGCACCAGAATTGATATAAAAAAGTAAACTATCATGTAGATGAAGTATTCTGTCTGGAGCAACTGAACAGAGGACGCATCTTGTTTCTGGTACAATATTCTTATGATGTTCAGTAGCATATGCTCTATTACAATCTGTGTTGAATCGATGCTTATAGCACATATGAGTGGGATGATCATATCGTCCACAATATTTACAAGGAGAAGAAGAATCTCTAGATAAACATGGTTGTTAAGTGATAATATTGTGTTTTTCATCATATTGACGTGTCCAATAATCATCTTCACGATGGCCATTTCTGTTGCAGTAAGAGTAGTGTTTGTTAGGAAATTTGAGATGAGAGAAAATATTACCGCGACGGCCACCTCTATGGTTTCCTTGTTGAAATGGACATCTTCGAGCATAAAAAGCACGTTCCATTTGCAGGTTTGGTTGAAATCAAGACCATTCTTGTTAGAAAGAATGGTAACAATGTTATCATAGGAAGAGTTCTTCACCGTATCAAGGATAAGTGTAATCAACTATTTTTGGGGGACAGAATCACTGACAGCCAGCAAGCCGATTAATAATAGATTTGAAAGATTCAATACATCCCGTCTAAACAGTACTTCATATTGTAACTTGGTAAGCAAACCTCTCAAATAAAGTATTTCTGTGATAGATTTTTTCTAAAAGTCTGCAATAAGATACTTCCATACGTTGTGAGAAGCAGGAAGTTCATACACATCAAGAAGAAGAGAATCAATGGGAGGAAAAAGAATGTACTGATGACGAGATGCTTTATCACGTCACTGCAAATCCGTATATGCAAGATGCCACTCTTCAAAACAGGTCCTTCAATGACAAGAACGTTATCATAATTTGGATCAATAGGCTGAGACGAACATGTATCATGATTTTCAAGAACAATATCAAGGAGTTCATCGCCTTCAAGAATTAAGAGCATCTTCACTTTCCAACCAGGAAATTCTTGGCCTTGAAAAGGAGGAACAGAACACTGTCCAGAAGGAAAACCACTAACGAGAATAGTCATAGCCATATCCGATTGCGAGAAGACGTATAAGATAAGATTGCAAAATATGCACACCATATATGGTGAAGACCACGAATAAGGACGAAAGAATAATATCACAATTGTTCATTTTCAATTTTTAAAATCTCAAAGATAACGAAAAACGGTAACAAAAAAACAGACAAAAGGAGACGTCAACAATAAAAGAGCCCTCAAAATAGAGTGACGTGAAACGCAAAATTGACGAAAATAGAGTAACCTGAAACGCAAGATTGAAGGTCACAATATGAATAGTTGAACGCTAAATTTAATCAAAAAAGTTGATGCTAAAAATAGCAAAAAGATCGCGAACGCTTCACGAAGACGGAACGTGCGTTAAGCTCGATTACAGTAAAAACGATATAACTTTCTGCTGTGAACTTCGTTTGCTACAAAACCAAGTACTCAAATCGAAGAGTGCGACTAAATGAATGAGTTTTGCACTCTTCCGTTTCTTCAAATTTTGAGCAGAAGACCCTAAAAAATTGAGACGAAGTTAAGGGTGTCAAAATACAAATCAACAAGTAAATATAGTCAACAATTTACCACATCGATTAGCAACAGCCACTATACGAAACACTAATCATACTCTTCTAAACACAAAATAATCATGGTTAACGAGGATCAATGCTCATAAATAAAATTTGGAGAAATTATTAATTCTTACGAGCAAACCGCGCACACATAATATGTTTCGTCACCATAAGTTGAATCATCATACGATCGTTTTCGCTCTGATACCATGTTGAGAGAAAGTTAGAATGAGAGAGAGAGAGAGAGAGAGACGAGAGAGACGAGACAAGAGGCGCACCATGTACGCTCCCAAAAATTGATTTATATTGAGGACAAGATACATATATATAAGTGAGACCATGCTGAATAGAGTGAGCCATATATAGCTCCAACATTGAATTGAGTCCATCTATGGAAGAAGGATTTGTAGAGCTGGCGATGAGTTTGAAAATGTGTGGCAAATTGAATTGGTACATGTATTTCCTTGATTTTAGCAAGGCGTTTCATGAGTATTTGGAGATGCACGAAGCACCGAAGGTAGCCTAAATCATAGGTTTGAAGAAAGAACGAAAGCATTCCATCACGTCCCATTATCTATTTATGGCTTTGACTGCCAATAGCAATGCCACCCTGCCTCTTGATGTGGAGCACCTTTATCACCTAGAAAGCCTTTTTGGATGGATTACTTGTAAACCATAAGAATTATGAAAAACCATAGAACTTTACCTTATAATTTTTCCTGAAATTAGGTGCCATGCATCTACTTGAGATTTTGCGCTCAATAGTGGAGAAAGAAACATCCATTTTTTTGCTTAGAGATATTTATCTCTTTTAAAAAAACATGCCCACTGCGTACTTTGTCAAACATCTCCACATGTCCATTGTTTGAGGATGAACATTACTTACTTTAATGCTTGCTCAAGCTCAATAAGAGCTCAGGCACTCAGAGTACGAGTGGGGGGAGTGGAGGAAAGGGAAGCGTTGTGCATGAACGAGGTCACACCCAGGGACATCACAGTGGAAGGCTTGTTTTTTTTTGTATAGGGAGGTGAGATGGCAAGTTCTCACAGGCGAGATGCAATCAAGAAATAGGGAGATGAATTCTTATGTTGAAAAATAGCTTAACCCCTACCTTTTTCATTGTGCTAGTGAACTTGTAACAAGGTTTCTACGGTTTAGGTGCAGAGTTCGGATTCTCTAAACATGGTAAAGCTCTTAACCCCCCCACTAGCCGCACTCGCACGAGGTGCAACTAACTCTAATTTCATATATGATATGCTTCCGTGGATGTTTGAACAAAGCGCCACGTGAACAAAACAAGTAAAGGTTATAGGGACATCGAGAGACATGCACATTATAAAATCAACTGCTATTCCTTGCATGCATGTAGGCTCTCCCTTTTGTCCTTATTTGTGTTTCAATTGCTCTATCTTTCTATAGTATAAATTGAGGGACTGCCTACTTCACAAGCTTCAACCTTTACAAAGTTAGTTCATAGAATAGAGTATTACTATATGGCTCCCTTGCAAAAATGAAATGTAAGATTAAAGCTTCTACCAGCAACTCCTCTTTATTTCTTAACTAATTGCCAATTTCTTTATAAAAACAAGTGTGCAAGGAGATGTGTATAGCTTCAAGTATAAAATGGCATTTTGCTGACAATGCTTTAATGCATCTTAGCTAGCAATTACACCTTCAAAAGGGGTGTTTCTGAATACTTGTATGTAAACTTCTCCAATCCTCCACCATATCTTCCCCCAGAAACCTCATTAGTTGGCACCGCAGCTGAGATCTCTTCAATGTCTTTCTTTGAAAGCTTCACCCTCAAAGCCCCCATGTTCTCGTCAAAGTTGTTCATCTTTGTCATACCTTTGAGGAGAAATAATTGAAGGGAGTCTCAAAGATGATTAGCTAGAAATAAGAACTACAACCCTAGAGACACTGCAAACAACTAACACCACAGATTTTGCCATCCCAGATGTTGTCTTTTGGCTCAATACCTGGGATAGGCACGACATCGTCCCCCTGATGAAAAACCCAAGCCAAAGCTAACTGTCCTGGTGTACATCCATGTTTCTTCGCGAGATTAGCAATCCGCTCATAAAGCACTTTGTCCTTTTCCAAATTTTCCCCTTGAAACCTCGGCATATGGCTCTATCATATACACAACATCTATCATATATACAACAATGGGCCTGATGCTGCATGTGAGCATGTTTCTCAATCCTCAAAAGTGAGACTACAAAACAAAGTATACCATACGACTGTCCATGGCATCCAGAGCTTCAGCAGTGGCCTTTCCACTAAAGAAACCCCGGCCGAGGGGGCTATATGCAACTATTCCAATACCAAGTTCTCTGCACAGATGTCAGCAAGTGGATCCCTTTAACAATTAGCTTTGCATATCCATCAAGAAGGCGCGTATTAAGCCGTACATACACAATGAACAAACCTGCATGTTGGAATGATATCTTCTTCCACATCCCTTGACCACAACGACCACTCAAGCTGAACGGCGGTGATGGGATGGACCGCATGTGCCCGCCTTATCGTGTTAGAGCTTGCCTTCGACAACCCAATATACTTGACTTTGCCTTCCTCGACGAGTTTTTTGAGCTCACCAACCTGCACATTAATTGATCAGAGCAGGTAACTCACTTGAAAGGTAATTAGGTGAACAAACCATGAGATTAAAGACTCATACGCGCTGTCTCTTCTATTGGCACCGACTGGTCGACATGGGTCTGGTAATAAAGGTCGATATACTTCACATCAAGCCTCTTCAGGCTGTCTTCGACTCTTCGCCAGCCTTCCTCACATAATCTGCACTGCCTTTGATCAAAAAACCGCTATTCTCAAAGGTACCACTATATGTTCCCGAGGGAAGTGTTTTATGGCCTGCACACATGATAGAGAGAGCAAGACCATCGGGAAGCTAGTCTCACCAAAAGCAACAGCAGTGAACGCACCATTAAAGTGATGCTGGAAGACCGCCACAACAGTGAGATGGGAGCACATTTACCTTGCCAAGAAGAACCTCATTCGTAAAGGGCCCGTACATGTTAGATGTGTCAAGAAAGGAGACACCGCTCTTGATTGCGTGCTTGATGAGGTCCATGCCCACCTTCTCTTGCACAGGGGCTCCATAGAAAGCCGAGAGGCCCATGCAACCGAGGCCAAGCTGAGACACCTGCGCAACGCATAGAGGAATTCCACCATTGCTGTACTGCACATCCGCAGAAAATTAAAATGTATAAACGAATGTGAATGAATGCATTCGAAGCAAGCAAACTGTACTTCATTATACAATGTGCGATGCTCATAAGCAAGTGATGCCGGCACCGATGCGATCTCTCTCTCTCTCTCTCTCTCTCACACACACACACACACACACACGCACACAGAGGGAGGTTGGCGTACCTTGAAGCCCTGCGAGCCGAGGGAGACCATTTGCTCGAGCGACATCTTGTTCGGTAATTGCAGTAGAGTGAGTGTGTAGGAATGCGTATAATGCTCTTCATTTTCAATGCGATCAAAATCCTGCCATGTCACGGTTCTTTGAATAAGGGTGTTTACACACTAGAATGCACCAGCCATTGGCATGCTTTACACATGACCCACCTGTTATTTTAATTTTAACACGTGATAGAATCACGAGGCCTACCCCAGAAGCTACATCGAAAGAGGTGTGACACCTTATAAAGTGGATCCCATACCGTAGTAGATTCAATAAGACCTCACATAAACAAGAAAACAACGTAAAGATTTACGACGGTCTACACAGAGAGAGAGAGAGAGAGCTAACTCGCCTCCAACCAAGTGAGGGAGTGGAGGGGCACTCTTATATGCACACATTAAAATCCAAAAATGTTCAAATGCCACATGGAGAACATCCAACAATTCAGTTCAATGGTAAAGGAATTGCATCAAAAATCTTCGTTTTTCCTTATACCCTTATGTATGAGTGTTATATTAATTGACCTCATGTGTAAGGTTTTCAGTTTCTAAAACCTTAAAAATTGTACAAAGTTTGATCAAATTAACTTGGTTCTTAAGAAAACATTGTAAAATGATCCAACTATGGAAAATATTGGTATTTTTGGAACCATAACCAGAGCTTTAGTAGGGTTAAAATTTTTTAGAACCGAATTCCGATAAAATCTGAAAAAGTTGCGGGCTCTGAAAGGTTACACAATGAATTTAATTAGTTAAGTAAAATTGAATGGTTTCATTAATTATTACTGCTAAAGTCTTTTTATCTTAAAGTTCTAGAAATTGCAGATATTTCCAAGTTTAATCATTAAAAGTCAAGAAAAATAGCAGAAATCGATTCTCGAAGCTGGGGGGGCTGTGTGGGACAGTAATGAACTTGCCCAGGTTGAAATTAGCAGCAGGGGACGCTTGTGGAGTTATAGGGCTGCCTTGGGATACAAGTTAATTGCCATTTTAAGCCTGTGAGTGCCCAGAAACCTATAAATAAGACCCCTTGCCTCACATTTTGAACAGACTCGGAGCCTTGAAAAATTCTCTCTCATTTAGAGGGACCTCTTCTCAGAAATCACTAGAGAGCAAAGCTCTATTGGTTAATCAACGATAATTAGCACTAACCCTTTTTAATTAGTAGAACTATGTTAATCTATTTATATTTTCTTAATTAATTAAAGATTAAACCTATTTATACTCTAATTTTTTTTCTTAATTCTAAATTCTCTGCTGATTATTGAGATTAAGCTTAGGAATACTAATCTAATTAATTATTATATTATATTAGGATTAAAATTATTTATTTTAATCATAAATTAATGATAATTATATTAATTAAACTTAGATTAAGATGAGATAATTATCAGAGCTGTGTTAAACTGTCAATATGCTAAGAAAATCATCTTTTAATTTTTTGACTAATTTTTGTAATTATTTAAGCAGAATTACACTGTTTTTAAGGAAAAAGTGAAAGAAAAAATGATCAAATTAATCCAAAAAAGCTTTGAAATAATTATCAGAGATAAAACACATTTTAAGAAACCCGTGATAATTATCTTAATCTCAGATAATTAGTTTAACTAATTATCTCAATAAAAATACACTATTTTTAAAGAAAAATGAAAGGGAGAAAATAAAAAACTAATCCAAAAGGCTTTGAAATAATTATTAGAGGTAAAACTCATCTTAAGAAACTTGTGATTATTATTTTAATCTCAAATAATTAGTTTAACTATTATCTCAACAGAAATACACTGTATAAAAAAAAGTGGTAAAATAGCAAACTAATCCAAAAAGCTTTGAGATAATTACTAGAGGTACAAATCATTTTTAAAAATCCATGATAATTATCTTAACTACAGATAATTAGTTTAACTAATTATCTCAAGAGAAAAACATTGTTTTTAAGAGAAAATAAAAGGGACAAAATAGCAAATTAATCCAAGAAGCTTTGAGATAACTATCAAAGATAAAATACATCTTACAAAACCAGCAATAATTATCTTAACTTCAGATAATTAGACTACCTAATTATTTCGATAGAAAAACATTCTTTTTAGGGAAAAATTAAAAGGAAAAAATAACAAAAATTAAACTAAAAAGCTTTGAGATAATTATCAAAGGTAAAACATATCTTAGGGAACCCTTCATAATTATTTTAACCACAAATAATTAGTCTATCTAATTATCTTAGTAGAAAAACACTATTTTTAAGAAAAAATTAAAGTAAGAAAATAGAAAATTACAATAAAAAGCTTTGAGATAATTTTTAAAGGTAAAATACAATATTAGAGACCTGTGATAATTAGCTTAATCATATAAAGTTAATTAAGCTAATTATCTTAGTTAAAAGATTTTATTTTTGAAGATAAATTAAAAGGGAAAATTAGTAAATCATGTTATATGATTACATGCTATTTAGTTAGAATACATAATTTAAAAGCCGTGATAATTATGTCAAGGTTGAAAAATTAGTATAGGTATTTATTTGAGTTAAATTATACTAATTTTAGATAGAAAGTATAGGGGAGAAATTAGTAAATCATGTTAGATGATTACATGCTATTTTTCAAAGCTATATTACATCATGAAAAAGCTCGGATAATTATGTCAAGGTTAGAAACTTAGCATAGATATTTAGTTTAATCAAATTATACTAATTCTAGCTGAAATTTAAAGGGAGAAATTAGAAAATCATGTTATATGATTACATACTATTTATCAGCGTTAAATTACATGATAAAGAGGACGTGATAATTATGTCAAGGTTACAAAATTAGTATACATATTTATCACTAATTTTAGTTGAAATTTAAAGATGGAAATTAGAAATTGAGTTGAAAAATTTAAAGATAATTACCAGAGGTCACAAACGTTCTTATCTACTTGTGATAATTATACCATAGTTAATTAGTGAGTTTAAAAAAATTTATAATTGACCAAAAGTCCTATTTTTAGCAAAAGATCAATTAAAAATAAATAAACTTTGCGGTCAAAAGTTTTTAAGAAAATTATAGTAAGTGTAAACCTGTGATATAAAGTTGAGGAAATGAAATCTTAAAAAAAAAATAAAAAAAAATATTAAGCTCAAAATAAGCAGATTCCAAGCTTAAAATTCGATGGGAAAATAAAAGATATAAAAAATTAAAAGAGCTTACAAAACCTTTAGAGAAGCTCTGGAAAAAGTTATCATGCATATATAGACAAATAAGAAATTACTAGGTCAAGAATCTACCAATTAAGACAATGAATTTAACATAGATTAGGTAAAATTGGATACAAAGATTAAGTTTAGCTTTCATATAATTTACCTAATGATTAAACATCCTTTTTATAAGGATAAGAAGTTATGGAACCTAAAAGGACCCAAGCCAATCCTACATCTGATGATGAGGACAGAGCTCTAAAAAGAACTAGAGCGTCGCACGACGATGAAGCTGGGCCTAGTAGTAAGCCTACGGAGGAGAGTCTTCAGACGCCAGCGCAGCAACAGATGGCCGATCAGTCCCAGGTGGGTTTTCCATTATTCAATTAAGTCTTTAAATAGTTTAAGTTCTTTTATAAGTTAGCATTGCATACGTAAGGAGTGAGTAAGAATCAGAAAAGGAATAATTGACAAAAACGGAAGGTAACTTCCAACGTACATTTGTTTATAATGTAGGAAAGAGTTGTTTGGGTTAAAATTGGTTAAATTAAGAAAGATATGATTGATCATCCTTAAGACAACTTGTCTCAAGACACCTCCGACACCTTGGTATATTTTGATGAATAATGATGGCTTTCCAGGCAACGGATAAGTCGGTTACCTCCATGAACGATGAGTTTCTACTCCGTGTCATGTCTTGATGTTTCTACATAAGTTAGGATACCGTTTTTTATCCTAAGGGAGCTGCCCAATTGTATGGGCAACTGGTTTGGTGTATGGGCACCCGAAACGTTGGGTGGGGGTTTATCCACTCCGGATTGTGAATAAGGAATGGGTGCCGTTTTTTCACCCTTAGGTGGTCTTGAGACAAGAAGAGTACTGGTCATGGTTATTATGGACAATGTTTTGATTGACAGTATCCTGTCTTAAGTTTAAAGATGTCTGTTTTCTAAAAGAATGTTTTAAATACTGTCTTTAATATTTGAGTGAAGGAATTACTATGACGGAATGTTAAAAGAAACCGTTATTTTAAATATTAAAATAATTAGAAAATAAATGAATCATGTGTGAGTGCGGGGTGGTAAGTGGGGATTCACTAAGGTTGTCAATCATGGACGGGTGGACCTGATTAGTCAGGTAACTATCCATCCTCGCGTATTAAAAAAGTTTGAACTATTATACCAATCAGTTAGAAGATTGTAGAAATTTGACTACAAACACCCATTGTTTGTATCACCATATTCCAAGTCAGCCAGCTATGCGGATTCTTTAAAGGTTGCAAAAATTTACAACAAGCTAGAATGAGATACCCTAAGCCTCTTTTGTAAAGCTATCCTTGTAAAATATTCACCTTATGAATGAGGAAGATAAAAGAGCCACTCGCTTGGCCACAGTTAGCAATCCTAGAGTTTTGTAAACTACTATAAGTCGATAATGTAAAACTTTGAGTTACTTATATAATGGTATACATTATTTTCTTTCCCAAATTACTTAAGGAATCTAAAGTTAAATTAGCATTCAATCAAGAAATTAAGGATTGATCTAGCAAATGAGACAGAGATTCTCGATAGTATGAAAAGAAATTGAATCTTGAAATTGAGATAGTTATTAAAAAACCAACTCACATTCTTTATGCACACGATAGCCTTCCTTGAAAAATGACCTAGATATGAAAGTATTAATGTACAAGACTAATAGAAAGCCAAAAAGAACTCTTGGTATGATACTTCTTAAAACCCTTTACATATTGTTGGTCAACCAAGTTAGAGCACATAGGGGGTACCTCTAGTGCAATGGTCAAAGCTTGTGCCGAACGCAGATTGCTCAGAATGACAAGAACACGTCGAGCGCGTTTAGATTGGAAAAGCTGAAATACATGATACTTGTCGAATGCTGATTGCTCTGAATGGTCAGTTAGACCGAGCGCGTTCATATTGACAAGGTGGATATATGGATCTTTTATGAAATTGATTTAACCTGGTTTTTGAGATGAAACAAATGGTTTAAGATGGGCTCAACACTGAGAGTTTCTTGAGAAAAAATTGACTAGCAAGTAACTCCAACCAGAAACTAGAAAGAACTCTTAGAGTAATCAGTACATTTGATAAAGTGGAAAGATTATCCCACCAAAGAAGCCACTTGGGAGGACGAATTTCTTTTCTCAAAGATTTTCCCAAATTCGGTTGAGATGAGGACATCTCAATTCCTTAAGTTGGGGTGATTGTAAGGTTTCCAGTTTTTGAAACCTTAGAAATTGTACTAAGTCTGATCAAATTAGCTTGGTTGTTAAGAAAACACTGTAGAATGATCCAACTATGGCAAATATTGGTATTTTTGGAACCATAACCAGAGCTTTACTAGGGTTATAATTTTTCAGAACCGAATTTCGATAAAATCTGAAAAAGTTACGGGCTCTGAAATGTTATACTATGAATTTAATTAGTTAAGTAAAATTGAATGGTTTCAGTAATTATTAGTGTTAAAGGCTTTTTATCATAAGGTTCTAGAAATTGCAGATATCTAGAAGTTTAATCATTAAAAGCCAGGAAAAATAGCAGAAATCGATTCTGGAAGCTGGGGGGGCTATGTGGTTCAATAATGAACTTGCCCAGGTTGAAATTAGCAGCAAGGGGCACTTGTGGAGTTGTAGGGCTACCTTGGGATGCAAGTTACTACCATTTCCAGTCTGTGAGTGCCCATAAACCTATAAATAAGACCCTTGCTTCACATTTTGAACAGACTCGGAGCCTTGGCAAATTCTCTCTCATCTAGAGGGACCTCTTCTCATAAATCACTAGAGAGCAAAGCTCTAGTTGGTTAATCAACGATAATTAGCACTAATCCTTTTTAATTAGTAGAACTATGTTAATCTATTTACTTTTTTTTAAATTAATTGAAAATTAAACCTATATATACTCTAAAATTTTCTTCTAATTCTAAATTCTTTGCTGATTATTGAGATTAAGCTTAGGAATACGTAATGTAATTAATTATTATATTATATTAGGACTGAAATTACTCATTTTAACCATAAATTAATGATAATTATACTAATTAAACTTAAATTAAGATGAGATGATTATTAGAGCTGTGTTAAACTATCAATATGTTAGGGAAATCATCTTTTAAATTTTTGAGTAATTTTTGTAATTATTTAAGCAGAATTCACTGTTTCTAAGGAAAAAGTGAAGGAGAAAATGATCAAATTAATCCAAAAAGCTTTGAGATAATTATCAGAGGTAAAACACATCTTAAGAAACCCGTGATAATTATCTTAATTTTAGATAATTAGTTTAACTAATTATCTCAGCACAAATATACTGTTTTTAAAGGAAAATAGCAAACTAATCCAAAAAGCTTTGAGATAATTATCAGAGGTAAAACTCATCTTAAGAAACTTGTGATTATTATATTAATCTCAAATAATTAGTTTAACTAATTATCTCAGCACACCAAAAAGCTTTGATATAATTATCAGAGGTACAAATCATCTTTAAAAATCCATGATAATTATCTTAACTATAGATAATTAGTTTAACTAATTATCTCAACAGAAAGACATTGTTTTTAAGATAAAATAAAAGATAAAAAACTAGCAAATTAATCCAAAATCTTTGAGATAATTATCAAAGGTAAAATACATCTTAAAAAATCAGCAATAATTATCTTAACTTCAGATAATTAGTTTACCTAATTATCTATAAAAAAACACTCTTTTTAAGTGAAAAATTAAAAGGGAAAAATAAAAAATTAAACTAAAAAGTTTTGAGATCATTATCAAAGGTAAAAAACATCTTAAGGAACCCTTCATAATTAGTTTAACCACAAATAATTAGTCTAACTAATTATCTTAGTAGAAAAACACTGTTTTTATGAAAAAAATAAAGTGAAAAAATAACAAATTACACTAAAAAGCTTTGAGCTAATTTTCAGAGGTAAAATACAATATTAGAGACCTGTGATAATTAGCTTAATCATATAAAGTTAATTAAGCTAATTATCTTAGTTAAAAGACCCCATTTTTAAAGATAAATTAAAAGGAAAAATTAGTAAATCATGTTATATGATTACATGTTATTTAGTTAGAATACATAATTTAAAGGCCGTGATAATTATGTCAAGGTTGAAAAATTACTATAGATATTTATTTGAGTTAAATTATACTAATTTTAGATAAAAAGTAAAAGGAGATATTAATAAATCATGTTAGGTGATTATATGCTATTTTTCAGAGCTGTATTACATCATGAAACATCCATAATAATTATGTCAAGGTTAGACACTTAGGATAGATATTTAGTTTAGTCAAATTATACTAATTCTAGCTGAAATTTAAAGGGGAAAATTAGTAGATCATGTTATATGATTACATACTATTTATCAGAGTTAGATTACATGATGAAGAGGACGTGATAATTATGTCAAGGTTACAAAATTAGTATAGATATTTATCTAAGTCAATATTATACTAATTTTAGCTGAAATTTAAAGATGGAAATTAGATAATCGAGTTGGAAAATTAAAAGATAACTACCAGAGATCACAAACATCTTTATTTACTTGTGATAATTATACCATAGTTAATGAGTGAGTTTTAAAAAAGTTATAATTGACCAAAAGTCTTATTTTAGTAAAAGATTAATAAAAAATAAATAGACTTTGCAGTCAAAAGTTTTTAGGAAAATTATAGTAAGTGTAAATTTATGATATAAAGTTGAGGAAATGAAATCTTTAAAAAATAAAAAATAAAAAAATATTAAGCTCAAAATAAGCAGATTTCAAGCTTAAAATTCGATGAAAATTTATGAGTGCCCTCATATATGTTAGGAAGAAAAAAGCGTTGGTTGAGGATACCTTAGCCCAATTTGTGGAAGTTATACGGTCGAAATAGTTTTTTGGACTTTTAATTACGCTGTCCCATTTCCGTTGCGAGACAGGACTAGGTCTTCTTCTAAGGCTATAGACCCAAGCCATTGTCAATGGTAAAGGTCTATTCCCTGGATTCTTCTTATTCAGAGACTTTGATTTTTATCAAACCTAGAGACTTGTTAAGGATCCCATCCTGATCTTGGTATTGGCGGGTTGGGGATCTCACATCATGAAAACAGAAAGCATATAAAATATTAGTGAGAATTTAAGAATTGATCTAATTCTTGTATAAATATATCAATAAAACAAATTACAAAATCAAATGATGCATGCTACTAAATGAAAGAAATCCATAATATCTTTAGGATAGAAATGAATGTTGAAAATGTCTAAACCTAATCCCTAATAATAATACATGCACTTAAGTAATAAGGTGACATTCACATATCAAAACAAAAAGTTGAAAAAAAAAAATTAGTTGTGAAAAAAATCTAAAGCTAATCCCTAATAATAAGACATGCACTAAAGTAATAAGGTGACATTTGCATATCAAAACTAAAAGTTGGAAATAAAATCTTAATGGTGAAAAAAATCTATCATTTAAGACGTTTGTCTGTGTGTGTGACAGAGTTAGGATTTCAAGGGTCCATGCATTCTCTGTCTCTATCTCTCCCTCGATTTTGGGGATATGCAGGAACAGAGGACCAATACTCTCACTCCCATGCTATCCTGCGTGTTGTGTGAGCCTACTTGTGTGTTGCACGACCTCGAGAAATGGTCACTATCAGTGCTGCTTTGATGAGCTTCGACAACCTTGCTACTGTTGGGAATGGTACATATGATGAGTCTCCTTTCCCAATCTACCAAAGGGAAGCTGAGGCTACCTGTGGGACACATGTCTAACCTCACCATCCTATCTTATTGCAGTATTAGCAAGAACCACGATTAATTTGTCAAACCATGGGACGAAGCTGTCTTGAATAGTGCATAGAGGCTACAAGAGGTTGTCAATCTCTTGAAAAACAACTAACAACTCGCATCTAACTCAAGCTACACTCAAGGGACTGAAATCACCAAAAGCCAATCGCTCATCGGCAAGCAAATCACATCCGTTACAGCATCAAATGACATCCAAACGTAACAAAACTTCTAGGATAAGTTTACAAGACCTAAGCACACATGCTTATGGTCTCAAACCCCACTTTAGGTCAAGTTCCAAAATCGCGATTATTAACAGCAGTGGATTTTTGACCTAGTCGTTTTCGACCCAGAATGCATCTAAATGCTTAGCAATGATGCCCCAATACCCTGTCTATGCTTAGTTTTCGATTTAAAAGTGTAAATTCCTAGTTATGATGAAATTAGGCCGCGGGTCGGTGACGTCAAAAGCTACGAAATACTATGAATGGCTGACGTCAATGCGTAGAGCTCTTACCTGCGGTTGCAATGCAACAAACGTAATCGCAATGTGACAACCGAAGAGGGAGTAGGAAGCGCGAGAAGGAGAGAAGTGAGCGTCGGTAGCTCACGCTGTATATTTCTTATCCAAAAACTTATAAAAAACTTACAAAATTTGGCTTTTATACCTTAGCCAAGGTTTTTTGGTGGTTAAAACTAATAATCTGGAGTTCTACCAAAGCTGGGTAATGACTGGTTGATACAATCTGGAAGCTTGTAGCCCCGGCTCATTAATTACAGAGTTTATCCGAGAAAATAGAAGTTACAATATTCCCGATTTATCAAAATAATAAATGTTTTACAAAGAGAACTCCGAAAAATGGTATCCGTGTTAGCTTACTGCTAACATTCCCCCCTCCTCGCCTTTGTCGTCCCTTGACACCGCTTTATGAGCTGAAATAGTCTTCGGGTTGACGGCTGGCGAGGCGGTCTTTAAGCACGTCCAGTGCCTTCTGATATCTGATTCTTCGTTCTTTGTCGGGTACTTGCAGAAATTGCATTGTTACTTTATTCTTCAACTCCACCGCTGAGTATCCTACAAACCTGGATGTTAGGTTGCTGATTATCGGCACAAATATCTTCATTCGTCAAGTGAAGAATCCAGTGTAGAAAGCTTCTTCAAAGGCCATCATATTATTCGATGGCAAGAACATACAGCTAGCATAGAATCCGTAAAGGACTTCTTCTGAAGGTTGCCCGCTCAGATCTTAGAATAAGCCTTTGTTTCCTTCCAAAAATGATAGCCATGGGGCTCCTGTTTTCTCAGGCTCATTAAAAACTTATATACATGTGAGTAACATTCTGCAAATCTTACATAACATGGCACACGAGAGATCTGGAAGACTCTTGAAGAAAGACATGGCGCCCGTTAGGGTTTTCACCATGTATTCCTCCGTTGCTTGTCCTCACTCTGGAGCTGGTAGCCTGGGGAAGTTAAGCCAAGTTGGCCTCTTCTTTTGCAGTGCTTCGTGCGCTTGCCATGTCCTTACTCTGGGTACAAGACAGAAGGTTGGATCTCTTTAAAGGGCTGCAGGTGCTCTTGTGAACAGAATCAGGTATCTTGGATTCTTGTTTAGCCAGCTTAACCTCCACTTTGGGTGGTCTTTATCTGCGCCATCTTCTTGCATATCTTTGTACAACCTTTCTTTCACCTGTAATAGTTCCACTTTGATGAGAGGGTATGGCATGGATTGTTGGTGCCATTGAGCGTTGATCTGATTGGGAGTGAGTTGAGTGACGTTGACAGAGTGTAAAACTCTCAACTCCCAATCCATTGCGGCTTTCCACTGCTCATCCACCTCTAGGGTGGTCTTCTCCTTCAGTGCATCTTCTTCAGCTTTTGACAGCTGGACCATTGGCACTGTGTCTTCATTCGTGATGTTAATCTGAAAATCTTCATCACCACTCGGCTCTGCTGTGGACTGTGTCTCAAACCTAGCAAACGAGACCGAGGGGTATGTCTATCTGTGGCGGCTTTGAAGTGCCTACCTCTTCCTGCATGTCTGGTTTCCCATCTCTGAGGAGTTGATTAATTTGCTTTACTTTTGCTATCTCCTTTAGAAGCTCCTTCTCTCTCTGAACCCGCATCAATGCCAGGTCCCTGCGCTGTGATTGTTCTAGTTTTACTTTAATTCTAGGTCTTTGTTTTTCTTTTCAAGTACCTTATACACTTCGTTAGTTCCTTTGATCGAGGCCATGCCTGGATTTTCTTTGATTTTCCGTAAGAAAATGGCTTGATCATTGATCCTCTATTCAGAATATTGCAGAGAAGCATTGGCAACATCTAATTGCACCTGAATTTTCTGAGTTGACAGAGATGTTGTAAGAAGTTCATTCGTGACTTCTGTCAGCTGCTCGTCTGTTGCTTTGCATGCATCAGATAGTTTGGTGAGTAGATCACCCAACTCCTACATTTCTTTTTGTTGCCTGTCTCTGGCTAACTGATGTTGTTCCACTTTTGCCTTCATCTCTTGTCCGTGCCTTTGAAGATCGGTGATGACAGTCATCCTGTCTTCTAACTCTCCTTGGAGAGCGACGATCACCATCTCAAGTTCTTTGGCCTTGGTGCTATGGTTTAGTGCTGCTGAGTGGAGTCTCTCCGTCATTTCCTGCATCTGCCGTGCATATTCATTGACCTGTACTATTACTTTGTCGTTTGACTACCACTCCTCCTGTCTTGCCAGCTGGGATGTGCTTGCACCCTCATGGGTGGATTCCTGCTGCATCGTAACTGCTGGTGGTTCTTGTGTAGAGATAGATGGTCGGTTTTCTTCTTGGGTATCCTGAGGCTTTGATGCTCGGCAGTGTCTGGCTGAGTAGAAGTAGAGGGTGTGGGCTCAGACCTTGCTATCTCTTCAGGTGTCGGCATTTCTTCCTTATCTGGCTCAGGTTCTGTCTCATGTGCAGTGGTAGACTCTTTTTTCGCATCTACTTCTTTATCAGTCTCTTGTTCAGATCTACTTGCCTTTTCCTCTTCTGGCTTTTGAGTATCTTCGACGGCCTTCTCTTGTTTCGGCTCAGCCTCTTTTTCCTTTTGTCTGTCATGCTGGTCAGCTTCTTGTGCGGATTCTGTTGGTTTGGTGGACTTAGAATCTTTGTCTTTCTCAGGCTTCGCTTCTTCATTGGTGTCTTTCCCCGCCGGTGATGGTGGTGGGCTAGGCATGGGATGGTCTTGTTGTTCTGTATGCGGTGAGGTTGGTCGAGGAGATCCATAATTTTGTTCTTGTCTAGTCGTTTCCTCGGCTTGCCTTTGGTCTTCCGCCTCCTTGGCCTTCTTGGCAGCTTCTTCTACCTCCTTCAGCTTTAGAGCTTCAGCCTCTTTGTACATTCTTTCTAGATGCTTTGTTGGATCATCCACCTCTTTTCTTGTATGATGCTCCATTCGAGGGCCTTTAAGTCCAGCAGGTACCCTTTTTTCTGGGCCCTTTCATTGTGCTTGCCTACTGCACTGGTACGCTTGTTTCTCTCTATCAAAGCACGCTTGTTTTTGAGCTGGCTCTTCTTGGTGTGTGGCCACAGCTTTTCTCTTCATCTCTTCTCTTCGAGCTCTCTTTTTGTCGTTGTCAGAGCTTTTGCTGCTGTGACGTTTTGGCAAGCTATCACAGTTGACTCTTCATTAGATTTATATGATCTTTTACCTAACCTTGTAGCTCTTGGAGAGGGTTGTGCTGCCAATATCCATGTGTTCTGATAAGGGGTAGGCGGTAGGTTGTCGGCCATGCCAATGGCATGATATGCTAGTCTAGTCAAGACCTCTAGCGCACCCAAGTACGTGATTTTGCCTTCCTTCTTGGTGCCCTTCAAGCTTGTCAAGATATACTGTGCGTGGTCCACTGGTTGTCTTGTTGTCGACTTGAGAACTTGAGTGAATGTGGTGGCCACGATGTGATTTGGTGTAGTGTACCTTGGTGGCCTTTTTGCCAAGAAATGGAAGTGCTGGTGGTACAAACAGGCTGGCTTTTCCACTTGTTTGTGAATTAGATCGGCGAATGTAGCCGCGATTGTCTCTTTGGTAAATGTTCCGGCTGTCTTCCTATCTCTTGCCCGCATGGTCATTCCTTCAGTCGGCAGTCTGAGTGCCTCTGCCATTATCTCTTTTGTGATCACTACTTCGACCTTGTTCCCTTGGGTGTCAGATATCTGTGCGATTCCGTCTTCTTTGATTGTGGATAGAAGATCATAAGCCTTCTGGAAATCCACTCCGCAAGGATCTTGTTCGTAGAAATGCGTGAGCCCCAGCCTGTGGTTAGCCTCTTTTGTCTCTGGCTTTGCAGCTACATCATAGACTTCTTTGGGCAGGAGTTGCAACTCCACTTGATGCCCCTCTTCACTTTTGAACCTGCCAGTGAAAACTGTAGTGTGGCTCTCTTCCAGCTGTTCTCTAGAGAGGTAGGATGCCTTTGCTACTTTGACTGACTCAGGGTCTAGTTGATATGCAGACAGTTCTTGTAGTTTCTCTTTTTGGTTTAGCTTCGTCTTGGCCCTCTCCGCTGCTTGCATGGCTCTTGTTCAGTGAATAGAGTGCAAAGTTAGCAGATTTGTTGGAATTATCTCTGAAATGTCCTTTAAGCTGAAATGCTGACTATTTGGTCCAATTTGCTTCAAATCAGTTTTTGAACAAGCAAAAAACATGCAAGGAACAAAATTGTATGGTCAAAACAAATATTTGCAACCAAAGTAAATAATCGCAATTATTTACAATTGAGGAAAATTTTCAACTTTTTGCAAACTTGGATTTATAGGCTTGAAGTATATACCAAATACATGCTCTGAGTGAAATATGGGCTCATTTGGATGCATAGGGTGAAAATGGTACCAGATTTTGGCTTTAGGTATCTGAAACAGTAGATATAAAGAAAATTTGAGATTTTGAGCTCCAAATTGATTCAAAATTGGCTAGTGGGCTTAACACATCATGTACTTTGGATGTATGATGGCGAAATATCAAAATTTCTCAATTTTGACCAAAAAGCAAATAATCATAATTATCAACTTTTTTTTCAAAATTGATATTTTTTGGTACAAATTGGTTCTAGGCATTGTATAGACCTTGCGTATGAAATATGAGGTGATTTGGATCAAGAAATGTTGTCCCTAATCCAAAATTTGGCTTGCAAAGACTTCTTTGTGTTTTTTGACAATTTTACAAGTAATGGTTGGTTATTTTGGCTCATACTTGATTTTTGGTATGTAATAGGTGTGTACACATGATAGGTGAGTTGAGGTGACAATTTCCAAGCAAAAATGATGCAAAAGTAAATAATCACGATTATTTACAACAGTGACAAAAACTTTGCAAAACCTACAAATTTTGACCTAGACATGTTCAATACACATAATACAAGTCCTAAATTGAATTTGGTCAAGTTTGGTCATGCCAGCATCACTTTGTGCTCTGTCGAATTTGAAATCACCGCTTTTCGGGACAACACTTCCTGTTGGGTTGGTCGGTCAACTTTGAGGCTTTGGACTTCTCCGCAATATAGTCGTGAAGCAACCTGTCCAATTCTGGCTCATTTGGAGTCAGTTTGACCTCGTATGTTGAATTTAACGCTTTGTAACCTTCGAGCCGTTTTCTGCTTTTCGAGTGCTTTGCTTGATGGATTTCACCAAACCAATCATATACATTGTATATGGACCTCATTAGCAAGCCATCTGTGGAGTCAGGTCGAAATTCTGGCATTTGCCAAAAACCTAACTTTTCTATTGGGGACCCCCTCGACCCTTGCTGAATGATAATCTGATGGTATAGAAAGGTTCTATTACGTTAGGGCATGCTATGGTTCAAATCCCATCCGATTTGGTCAAGCTGGCAGGCCGCTATGGTCAATTTTAGGTCGTAGGTCTTCGTGCACTGCTCGGTTTCTAGGGTTTTTTCTAGGGCTTTAGACTAGCTATCGGCCGTACAAAATGGATCATTGTCAAGTAAAGAACTTATCCCTCATGTTTTGTGTGAGACGGCACTGAAAATGGTCAACTGTGGGCTCTGGAAAAGTCGCGCGAAAGAGGCCGAAATCTCTCTCTCTCTCTACAAAGGCTCCAAGTGGAAATGAGGTGGTTTTAGCCTACCTTGGATATCTATACCCGGACTTCCCGAACCAAATGTCCCCAGATTCCCCCGTTAGTCCTACTAGGCCGTGAAATCTATGTTAAACTCAAAAATTTCCATGATCGGATTCTTGTAGCTCATTCTGCAAGAATTTTGCAAAAGTAGGCCTGACCGCCTAATTTAGGCTTCCCGCTTCCATCTTCTGATTTCATAGAAAATTTTTGTGCTTGTTTGTCTTGTCTTTTTGATCACCATCATGTCTTCCGTTTTTCCATTTGAGCTTTCTTGCTATTTATTATTAAATTTTGACATGTTTATTTAAAAAAACCAAAGAAAATAGAAAAATGCTTTAAAAAAGTAAAGTAAAAATCCAATAATTAAGAAAATTCCTTGAAAAACACAGCTTTATTTTTTTTTTGTTGGATTTTTCTATTTTTAGTCTCATTATCAATAAAAATAATAAAAAATACCCAAAAAGGACTATTTTTGATAATTTTCTGATAGTATATACACTATTTATACTCATCGGGAAGATATTATCAGTGAAGTTTTCCTTGATGATGAATTATAAGGGCATTATTAGGTAATTTTGCAAAAAATCACACGTTAACATCAAACTTTTTCCTCCCTCTTCAAACATTGCCCTTAATTACTTAGTGTTTAGTACTTAGTGCCCTTCCACCCCTCCTAGATGGCGTACTCCGGGACGACTGTGTGTATGGGTGGAACAATCGTGTCTATGCATAGCCGTGTTTGACTCTATCATGCTATGAAGATCAATGCAATTCAAACCAATATGCAGTGCAAGAGCTGGGTCTTGAGTAATTAACTCAAGGATTTTCGACGTCGAGGTTTGCTATTGATGTCTTCCAAAGAGCAAATCTTGTAGCTTTTGTGCTCTTTGTTTGATTGTACCATCGGGATGCTTTAGCACATTGATTGCTTGAGCTGTTGGTAGCACTTTTGACTGTTGTCGAGCTTTTTCTCGCCATTGGTAGCTTGGGCGGTTTGGTGCTGCATGGTGTGTTGGACTCTTTTGAGACTTAACTCGCCCTTGCTTGATTGGTTTCGCGGTTTGTGGAGAAGATAAGTGCTCCTTTTTCTTCCAAACCATTTCCATGTTAGGTTCCTTGCTCGGAGATGCTCGTCTGTGTGTTTTAACCTTTAGAACCTTTGGAACCTTCTTTTGTTTTGTTGGTGAAGTTTTAGGCACCCAGATTTGAATCGGTTTATCCTTAAGCTGTGCTTTTGGTACCCAAATTTTCCTGACTCCTTGCATGCTACATGTAGCATTTGATTGTTGAGGGAATGGAGAAGATTGACTACTTTGTGGTTTGGTCTGCTGATTACTTCTTTTCCATTCATCCTTGCTTGGTGCAATTGGAACAATGAGTTGCCCTCCTTTAGGTGATAGCTTTAGCTGATTCATATCCCAATCTGGTATTGCTTTGTATGTACGCATCGAGGGAATTCCAAGAATCATCGTCTCATTCATGTGTTCATCGGGCAAGCATCTGTTAGCATACAAACTGATGAGGACATGAACATCCATGTACTATCACGTTCAAGTTGACTATTCCCAATGTTGGAGTTGGGTTCTTGTTGCATCCTTTGATTGTCGCTATTCCTGCTGTCAATGCTTGACTTGTGGCCTTCTTGTATGTGGAATAACTGACTGCATTTACTCTAGCTCCTGTGTCAACCAAAGCATTGGTGCTATGATTGTTGATCTGTACTTTGATGCATAGATCCATTTCGTCTAACCAGTCATCATCTGTTGAAACTGCGTCTTTAGTTAATTCCTGTTGTTGATCATCTATTTCCAGAGTGTTGATGGGAATCAGTATCTGTTGATTCTTGAGAGAAGCTTTCCACTTGAGTACCCGAAGCCGAGCTTCCTCTTGAGCTTCATCAATAACCTGCTGTCGTTTGATCTTCCTTTGTTTGGCTGCATGCACTCTTTCTAGAAATTCATTGGTTAGTGGCAAATTGTATTTCTTTAAATGACATACACTAATTCAATTAGCCATTGGTTCACCATCTAAGGTGGACAATTTTATTGCTCCACTTGGAGATACATCTTCAATGATAAACGGTCCGTTTCCCTTTTTCTTAAACTTGGGAATGTGTTGTTTAAGGGAATAGACTAAAACTAAGTCCCCTTTCTTGAAGATCTTTGTGATTAAGTGGGAATCAAAAAACTGTCTTTGTTTCCGCTTTTGTGCATAGATATGAGCTAAAGCAGTTAGTATTTGCTCATCTAGCTTTTCCAAATTTTCAAGTCTTTCTGACAATTCATGTCCAGTCCACTCAAGATTCTGTGCTACCCTTAATGTCGGCAATAGAAATTCTATTGGAAGTATGGCATCAAGACCATAAACAAGGTTAAAGGGTGTAGCATTTAGAGTTGTTTTGAATGAAACTCGATAAGCCCATAGAGCAGCATGGAGATTCATTTCCCAGTCTGTCCTTCCTAAACTAACCACTTTAGTCAACACCGAGCTAAGAATCTTATTCGTATGCTCAGCTTGTCCATTTGCTTGTGGGTGATAGGGAGCTGATTTGTTATGGATGAGTTAAGCAAATACTCTATTACCTCATTGAGGAAATGAGTTCCCCAATCACTGACAATCTCTATTGGCTGTCCATACCTCGTGAATACATACTCATATAAGAATGCAGCAGTGGTTCTTGCATCATTCTTTTGAGTTGCTTTAGCCTCGGCCCACTTGGTCAAATAGTCCATAGCTACAATGATATATTGAGCTTGGGTTCTATAAGTAGGTGGCTATATTGGTCCAACAAAATCTATACCCCATTTTGCGAAAGCTCTAGCCCCCATCATTGGTCTTAAGAGCATGCTATCTACTCGTGTTGGCATTTTTGCTTGTTGACAAGCATCACATCTTCGAACATATTCTTTAGCTTCTGCAAAAAGTGTTGGCCACCATATGCCTGCCATCAAGATTGCTCTTGCAGTGGTCTCACTAGAAAAGTGGCCTCTAGCTAATCCAGCATGTGCTTGTTCTATAATCGGAATATGCTCGTTTTTATTTGCACAAAGATGCAATTGTTGATCTTTACCTCTCCGATACAATTGGTTCCCAATAAGAGATTAGTCTCTTGCTTCAATTTCAATGGCTCTTTGATGGCGTTTACTCATATCCTCAGGAAATGTCTAGCTCGATAAGTAAGTAACCAGATAATTACTCCACTTAGGCAAAAGTGACATTTGAAACAATGTTACATGAGGTATGAGTGTTTTTTTTTGACATTGAGGGCAATCCTTTACAAAAGATTGAACATCTCTCCTCATAGTTGGCCAAAATATAAGTCTTAAGATTTGTTGCATAGTTTGGTCTTCTGCAAAATGAAGTCCTACTATGGTAACGTGTGTTTGACATAGGTATTATTATTTTTCTTCAGGGGTTAATGCATAAAAGCAATATCCCATCCCGATTTCTTTTGTATAGCCTTCCACCTAGTAATTAATACATAGCCGATTACTCGATTAATCCGATTGTGATGGGAAGTGGTATTTGTGAATCCACTTGAGATATTGTTATTAATGACACAATGTTTTTCGACCATCGAGGTATCATTTCTATGGAGAACAAATAGGCGTCTAGTAGATCATCATCTACCCTTTTAGGTGATTCCCCTGAAACAATCCTTGACAAATGATCTTCTCATTGATGTGTAGTGACTTTTTTTACAATCACAATGAAATCAAATTCGAGGAGAATGATGAACCATCTCACTATTCTCCTTGTGTTGTATGGCTTGTTGACCAAATACAACAAAGCTTGGTGGTCCACAAAGAACAAAAACTTGTTGGCTAAGAGGTAATGTCTATACTTTTTACAACCACAGTGAAATCAAATTCGAGGAGAATGATGAACCATCTCACTATTCTCCCTGTGCTGCATGGCTTGTTGACCAAATACAACAAAGCTTGGTGGTCCACAAAGAACACAAACTTGTTGGCTAAGAGGTAATTTCTATACTTTTTAACGACATAGATCATTCCTAATCCTTCTCTTTTGGTGGTGGTGTAATTATTTTCTGCCATGTTCAATTGTCGGCTAGCATAAGAAATAGGAAAGTCAATTTTCTCGTCTCCTGGTCGAGCTAGTATACAACCGATAGCAAAATTAGAAGCATCTACATGTACGTGGAATACCTTATTCCAATTTGGTGATTTCAATATTAGAGATGATGTGAGAGATTGCTTAACCTTCATGAAGGATTCTTCACACGCCTCAATCCATTCAAAGTGCGTAATCAAGCTATACATGGGTTTTGCAATTATAGCGTACATGTACATGCACCGTTGGTAATATCCACAATGTCCCATGAAGGCTTGTACCCCCTTTACTGTTGTAGGTCTAGGCAAATCAACAATGACATGAATCTTCTCAATATTAGTAGCTATGCCATTTTAAGACACTATATGTCCAAGAATTTTTCCTTGTCTACCCATGAATGTGCACTTTTCACGATTTAAGCAAATCCTATAAAGTCTACATTTTTCAAATACTTTTTTGAGGTGTTCAAAATGATCAGCTCGGATTTATGAATAGTGTTCATCTAACTCAATCAGTTGCATCGTAATAGAGGTCTAAGAAGACTTGTTGAGCTTTCATTAAGTCCTTGGATTCCTCATCTTCATTTTTAATGTTGAGGATTGAAATCATTTGGATGGGAATTATGTCATAGCCATCCTCACTGCAAAATTAAGTAGGCATAGACGTATTCACACATACATCCATTGTCGCTAAAATTTGAGTCCACTCAAATGGCTCAAATAAATGCTCTGGAAAGGGTTTAGGTACGTAGGTTTCGTTTGTGCAGTCCCTTTTTAGGATAAATTCTTCTCGTCTTAAGCTTCTGTTTTCTGAAGCTCCACACATCCAAATAGGAGGGTCTTTGTTTAACTAGGATGGGAGTTTAGTTTCAGCCGAAGAGACTGAATCAAACTCTTGGAATGTGTGTTTCAAGACATCTCTATAAATGTGATCTTTTAGATTGACTCTTGTTATAGATCCCACTTGCTTCAAGTACAGATAGTTATTTCCCCAATCTTGGATAAGCTATACCTGTCGCATGAAAGGTCTTTCCAATATGATATCATAGTTGAGTTTTTTTCCAAAGTCTACTATGGCAAAAGTGTGTTGATATTCAATTCCACAAGAATTGATTATCACTTTTTCAAGCAGCCCTAAGGTTCTCTCAATGTGTCCGTCAGCCAACTGCAATTTCATTCGAGTTTGTCTAATGGATGGCTGTCCCCAAGATTCCCATACTGCTTTAGTGGCTATGGCTATGCCAGCTCCACTATCTAGTATCGCCATGGTTTTAATGTCATTATATTTCAGTGGGAGGGTGGTGTTTCCTTCTTCCCCTTCATAATATTCTCCGACCTTGTTCATAGGAACTGATCGAATCTCTTTGTTTTCCATTTCATTTTTCAAATTTTCCAAATTCTTCGAGATTAACCCCGTTATCCCCACGTTCTCTAGGGTTTTCTGTAAATCATTCCATAAGTATGGTCTGAGTTTTAACAGTTCTCCCAACGTAAGAGTACATTGGATGGGTGTAGACATGATTGAATGCATGTTGTCTACTTCTAGGGTTTGTTCAGCTCTTTTTACTTGAGTGGTCTTGCACATGATGGATTCATCTTCGTTATCTCCCAAGTAAGAAGGTAATGTTCTTAATGTCAATGGTTTCCACATTCTTGAAGCTTTCGATCCGCAATCCCCGTATAAGGATTGTGAATCCATGTTCATATCAGAAGGTAGGTTATCCAACCAGACTTCTTCTATAGGAGTTGACTTTAGAGTTAGGCTCCCATCATTGATCTCCCTTACTTTTTTCCATAAGTGTCCTGGCCAGTCTCTTCCTCTACGAATGGAATTCCATCTAAGGCATCTTCATTGTCAGGCACTCTAAGCTCTAGTTCGTTTGTTTCAAGGTGGGATTCTGCCACCACATCGGATTTTGCTTTCGTTTCCTTTACCACAAGCTCTTCAAGTTTTGCAATACTTTCAAGCTTTGGTTTTTGTTTTTCCAGCATTTCTTTCGTGATTCTTACCAAATTTTGATAAGCTTCCAGCTTTGCTGCTTCCATGTCTGGAGATGGATAGTTTTTCCATTTGTTTTCCATGTTTTGGCCTACTTTAAGTCATGCTTGGTAGGCTTCCAAGGTGGCATTAATAGGCTCAAAGATTTTATAGCCAGAATGGATCCTCCAGATTTCACGGTTGTTTCCTTGAATTCACTATTAGTTTCTTTCAACTTGTCCTGGACTATCTTCTTTGCTTTCTCCTCGATTTCAACCCGTTGTTTTTGTTTTCTCATCTCATATCTTTTGCTTTTGCTTCTTTTGATTCTTCGAGAAGAAACTTTCGTATTTTTCGAATCATCAGAGGAGTTATGTTTCTTTTTCTTTGCCTGGGCTCTAGTGATTACCTTGATTGGAACAATCGGTTCACTCTCTGATGAGCTACTAGGCATCACTTGGACTACGTTTACTACGGTTTTACCCTTGTTCAAAGGATTTTTAGGACAATCTTCCGGAAAGTGTTCTCCCTTTTTGCAACATTATATGCAATAGGCTTCAATTGGTTTGAGATTTTTGTCAGGCTCTGGACATTCGTTTTTCCAATGGTCATCAGCACCACAGTTAGACAGTTTCCTGTTCTTGCCTTCATCATGGGTCTCCCCATGGGAGGTCTGACACCTTGATTAGCTACATAATACATTGGTGTGAGCTCTGGTGGAGCATAATTCATGGTTTCTTCCATTGGTGGTGGATGTGGATTATACCAATCTCCTTCCACCATTACTGTAGATGGACTAGGCTCTGCATAGGGTATAACAGGCACTAATGCTTATTCATCTATGACTCCTTCGGAGTGCATGTACTTTACAGGCACTACATTATGTCCTGGATATGGAGGTTGTTGTCCCAACACAAGTTGTGGTCTTTCTATACCCATTGGTGGTCTTTGAGCTTGGGCCATATTAGGTTGATATCTATATATGGGTTGTCCTTGTGGCCTCATGGGCACGTACTGAACATTCCCATCATACTTTGGTCTGAAGTAGCACTCATGGGTCTCATGATTGGTCCATTTACCCTCGATTTCACACCATTTTTGTGGCTTAATTGGTTGTCCCTGTGGAGGTATCCCTTGTCCTGGTCCTCTCATAGGTGCTTTCTGCATGTTGTTCATCATGCCATTTATCCTTTTTAGCATATCTTCTATGGTTGAGAGTGGTGCCGCAGCAGCCGTTCCCACTTGTGCTGGTTTAGTGGATGTTGTTCTCTCACTTTGGTTATCCTTAGGGACATGTTCTTCGTTGAAGATCTCGCAATTGTCTCCTAAGTCAATAGCATCTGACACACATGCTTCTAGGGTTGTATGCTTTTTACTATAGAGTATAGCATGAAGTTCTGTTTAGCAATCTACAAACAAAGATACAAGTCGTTCTTCTACAGGTATCTCCATCTCTGGGCATCTGGCAATGTATTGTTTCATTCGAGTTGCACAATCCCTAACAGACTCACCATGTTTCTATTTAAAGCTATAGATTTGAGCTACCGTATTATGTTTGATCCCCGTTTTGGAACAAGTAGCTACAAATCCTTGAGCTAATGTGTTCAAGTCCATGATTGACCTTGGTGAAATTTTTTGGAACCATGTCAATGTTTTGCCTTCTAATGTCATTCCAAACCCCTCGAATTGAGTATAAAAATCGAATATACGCTCTGCTCTTAGCACTTGCTGGATCCCCTGATCCACTGTATTTTCTAACCCATTTTTGAAAATCAGCTGGTCTGACGCGTCTGTTTGGTTCAACTCCAGGTCATCTGGGAGTTGGTCTTGTTTCGAGTCCTTCAAACCAATCTGTTGGAAATAGTGACTCATGTAGCCCTGGACTGGCCTTAGTGTCACCCGATTTTCTACGTGATAAGGTGGTTTCTGGTTTCTTCACATTACTCTCGGATGATCTCTCACGGTGTTCATCTCTTGGAATTATTTCTGGTCCTTGCCCCAGTATCCAATCCTGTATGGAATACCCTTGGTATTTGGTTTGTTCTACCTCCTCAGGAGTCATCATAACAAAGTTGTTGTTATAACAATCCCTAAACAGATAGGTTGGTAGGTCTGCTGATCCCTTATCTTTGATCTTGAAGATACAGATGATCTTCATGGCCGTTAATTGTCCTGGTTTGGCATGAGAAGTCCACAGAAGATCTTTTATGTTTCTATCTTCCCAACAATAGACTCCGATCCTAGGATTATCCATACTAAGAAGTTTCAAAGGCTTCAAATCTACTTGGTCATATCCCTCGAATTCTAAAGTTGGTGGTTCTTCTTTTGCTGACATATCTGGGATTATGGTGTTTACTTCTAACCCCCATTTGTCTATCACGTCAGGGTTTTCTGCTTGTAAATACTGAGTTCCGTTTCGGTCCATGTACATTTTTCTTGTTTGTTTGCCCTAACCTCTTCTTCAAACTTAATACCATGGTCATCAATACGAATAGCATACTCCTCGTTAGGGTCCAGGTAAACCTGGGCTCCATGACGGTTAGTCTTGTAAAAAGATAGTATATGCTTATAGCGCACTGTCGTTCCGGTTTTCGAGTGGATCAAGTAAGAAGACATTTCGGATGGTGAATCTGAAAAAGTGTATGAGACTTCTTCAGGAATTGTGTGTAAGGAATTGCCTTGATTCACACTTTTTTCGGTAGATACTCTATTGGAGGTTTCTCTGAGTATGCCCTGATTTCCTAGTACACGACCAGATCTAAGGTTCATATAGACTTATGAGCCCTGGATAGAGTACTCACCTTTGGATTGACTTGTCGTCAATTTCTACTTGATTCAATTGCAACTTTCTGTCAAGCCACTGATTCCTCGTCTACAACCTGATTCCTGTAAAAATTTGATCAAGTTAGCTATTCTTTTATAAAGACAATAGAGTTTTTGCTAACTCCTATAATTGGTCTCTGTGTATCACTTCAAATCAAGCTATGAGAGTCAAAATTTGACTTTCAAATTCAACTTTAGCAAAAAATCAAAGGTCTAATCTGCAACTTGTACTGAGTCACATGAATTAATTTTGATCCGATTGAGCCCAAAATTTCCCTGTGGCTTTATATTATGTTGGTCTTTCACTGTATAAGTTCAAAAGTCAAAAATGATGTCTCTTGATAGCAGAAGTAAATAATCGTGATTATTTACTTTTGTCAATTTTTTGCACTTTTTTTTTGGTTTGGCAAGTATACAACTTGTTAGAGTCCCTGGACAAGTTTCAACAAGTTTGGACAAAATCTGATCAAGTTTATCAACTGTTTCGTGTCTGCAGACTCTGATTTCAAGAATCTGGTTTAAGTCTCACTTTTGGGATCCAAATTTCACCAAAATGGATTTGTGAGGTCTTACTTGATGTGCTTGACCTTGTGGTATACTCAAGTATGCAAAATCATCAAGTTTTGAAGCAGATGTAAATAATCGCGATTATTTACTCCAGCTATTTTTTTGCAAGTTTTTGCCCCAACTTTGACACAGATCTGTTAAGCACCCTTAGTTAGGTCACTAGCCAATTTCCATCAAGTTTGGACAATTTTTGGTCAAATCATCAATTCTCTGTCCGCAAACTAACTTTGCAATTTTAGTCATAATTTTCAATCCAGTGATCCAAATCTTACCAAATTTGGTTTGTGGGCTTATTATAACATGGTAAAACTAGTGGTATGCAGACTTGGTCAAAAAAGTTGAAAAATAGGGCAGATGTAAATAATCATGATTATTTACTTGTGACAAATTTTTGGTCAACTGAGCATGTACACATGTTTATCACATCAACATAAGCCTATGAATCAAATTTCAACAAGTTTGGATAAATTTTCTCCCAATTTATACTCAAGATTCAAAAAGTCAGTACAAACTTTAGTTTTTACCCAGTTTTTTACCAGTTTAGTGATCAAATCTCTTGGGCCTTTACAAAAGTTGTTTGTACACATGCAATGAGTCAATAGTATGAACCTTGGCCACTTTAGAGCAAAAAGTTAATAATCGCGATTATTAACTTTAGGCTTGAAATGAAGCAGTTTTCTCAAAGATAGTCTTTATATGATCTATTTTAAACCTATGAATCAAGTCAAAACTTAATTTGGCCTAAAATGTCAAGAAAAAGTAAATAATATGAGTTTTGGTCAACTCTTAATTTTTTTTACCTCGAAGTGTCTTTGAGCTTACCAACTGGTTCAGACAACTCTTAGGCTTACTCTCCAGTCGGATTGAGTGGATTCGAGTCTTTTCGAGCTATTTCTAGTCGTAGACCTGAAATTTTGCAACTTCCAATAACAAATCACACTTGATTCTTTTAGAGAGAGCAATGTTCTGAAATCCACCTCGGATCCTACTTACCCTACTTCTAAATTCTCATGCAATGGGGTTGTGGAAAGTGTCCACAAACACTCCTTTTCTTGTGTTTTTAATGTTTTTTAGAGCCTTGATCTGAAGACTTGTCTCGTCTACCAATCATTCTCCAAATCCTAATCTAAATCTACAATCCTACAGTCCTAAAGGTACTCAGCAAGTACGAATACTTCCACGCTACCTTTACACAGCAAAAGACGACAAACTTAAGCTATGTGATTTCTAAAAGAGAGTTTTGAACTCTAGGTGAACCTAGAGGAAGTTAAAGGACAACTACACAAGACGCTCATGTTTTTCCCTAGTTTAAATCTCTTCGATCCTCGGCAGCGGTGCCAAATGTGGGATGCATGTCTAACCTCACCATCCTATCTTATTGTAGTATTAGCGAGAACCACGATTAATTTGTCAAACCATGGGACGAAGCTGACTTGACTAGTGCATAGAGGCTGCAAGAGGTTTTCAATCTCTCGGAAAACAACTAACAACTCGTATCTAACGCAAGCTACACTCAAGTGACTGAAATCACCAACAGCTAATCGCTCATCGGCAAGCAAATCATATCCGTTACAACATCAAATGACATCCAAACGTAACGAAACTTCTAGGACAAGTTTATAAGACCTAAGCACACATGCTTATGGTCTCAAACCCCACTTTAGGTCAACTTCCAAAATCGCGATTATTAACAACAGTGGATTTTTGACCTAGTCGTTTTTGACCCAGAATGCATCTAAATGCTTAGCAATGATGCCCCAATACCCCACATATGCTTAGTTTTTGATTTAAAAGTGTAAATTCCTAGTTATGATGAAATTAGGCCGCGGGTTGTCGGTGACGCCAAAAGCTACGAAATATTGTGAATGGCTTACATCAATGCGTAGAGCTCTTACATGTGGTTGCAATGCAACAAACGCAACAGCAATGTGACAACCAGAGAGGGAGTAGGAAGCGCAAGAAGGAGAGAAGTGAGCGCCGTTAGCTCACGCTGTGTATTTATTATCCAAAAACTTATAAAAAACTTACAAAAATTGGCTTTTATACCTTAGCCAAGGCTTTTGGGTGGTCAAAACTAATAATCTAGAGTTCTACCAAAGCTGGGTAATGACTGGCTGATACAATCTGGAAGCTTGTAGCCGAGGCTCATTAATTACAGAGTTTATCCAAAAAAAATAGGAGTTACAATATTCTCGATTTATCAAAATAATAAATGTTTTACAAAGCGAACTCCGAAAAATGGTGTCCGTGTTAGCTTGCTACTAACACTACTTCAATCTAGTGATGACCTGTCTTCATACTATGATTGGAAGTGAGCTGGCCCAAACATGGTGGCAATGTTGTAGATAGAAGAGGGAACTCATTTGAATCCCATCCTGCAAGAAGGGATCGTGGTGAAGCCAAGGGAAATCCATCCAGTGATGGGCTGCCATCAGAAGGATGTAAATGAGGACGGGGACCTTCGGCGTCAAAATATCTGATCATTGTCATTAGGCAATCAAATGCATATGATAAGGCTAGCATAAATTCTATCTACGTCTAAAAAAAACATCCAGACCCAAAGTGTGCCATCAAATGAAGGACATAATTTGCACGCAAAGCAATTTTCAGCCTTGCATAGTTATCCAAGCTCACCCCATGCCTGATACCATAATTTTCACTAAGCTGCCACATCTCTAGCCACTCTAGCGCCACAACTTACCTTGCTTTACAATAGTCCTCAAGTAGTGCCTTTGGCCCTACCGTCTCTTCACCTGCTAATACTTGCCACCATTGGTTGTCGATTTGCAGCGCAGAGATGATGTTGCTACAGTGAGGAGAGGGTGAATGTGTTGGCACCAACGACTAGCAGTTTTCAGCCTTGCAAAGCCATCCAAACTCACCCCATGCCTGATACCATAATTTTCACTAAGCTGCCACATCTCTAGCCACTCTAGTGCCACAACTTACCTTGCTTTACAATAGTCCTCAAGCAGTGCCTTTGGCCCTGCCGTCTCTTCACCTGCTAATACTTGCCACCATTGGTTGTCGATTTGCAGCGCAAAGATGATGTTGCTATAGAGAGGAGAGGGTGAATGTGTTGGCACCAACGACTAGTGTGGGCGCCAACGACTAGCAGTTTTCAGCCTTGCAAAGCCATCCAAGCTCACACCATGCCTGATACCATAATTTTCACTAAGCTGCCACATCTCTAGCCACTCTAGTGCCATAACTTACCTTGCTTTACAATAGTCCTCAAGCAGTGCCTTTGGCCCTACCGTCTCTTCACCTGCTAATACTTGCCACCATTGGTTGTCGATTTGCAACGCAGAGATGATGTTGCTACAGAGAGGAGAGGGTGAATGTGTTGGCACCAACGACTAGTGTGGGCCAGGTACACTTTGAGTGTCAATTGATGTTGAGAATTTGAAAACATCCTGATTTACATACTTTCAAATGTAGCAGAGGAGATGCTCAACATTCAGTGTCCGTTAGCCTTGACTAAAGTGCACCTCAACATTGGATGCATCTCCGTAACTATGAAGCAAGCTCTGAATCTCCTATGGAGTTGGAAGCACCATGCTCCAACAGGTAGTGGCATTGAGTTCCACCATGCTTATGATTGCTTCCTATTGGTAAACAACCTTGCTACTGTTGGGAATGGTGCAGATGATGAGTGCAAGAAGATGCAGGAAAAAAGAACTATGTAGCGTAGACATGAAGGCCGGGAAGGTGACGTGATGGGTGCCCTTACCTGTGTTGTTTGATTATGGGCTTCAACAGCTTCAGTAGATGAGAGAGAGAGAGAGAGAGAGAGAGAGAGAGAGAGAGAGAGAGAGAGAGAGAGAGAGAGAGAGAAAGAGAGAGAGAGAGAGAGAGAGAGAGAGAGAGAGAGAGAGAGCAACATTACAGTTGACAAGATCTTTACTATGAGAGAGAGAAAACCTCTACTAGCCTACAATGCTATCCTATAGACTATTCACCTGTATGCAATAAAGTAAGAATGCAAGGTGTGACTTTTCATGATTTCAAGAATAGCCAACCCACTGACCCAATGTCTGCTTGTTTGTGTAATGAGTGTCTTTCGCTTCCAGCAACCAATCAAAAGAATTATGCAATTTTTTTTTTTAAATTCTCCTTTTTCACTAACAAAAAGGGAACACGTCATTATGGCCTTATCTCTTTGGGCAAGGCAAAAAAAATAAAATGTTAAATTAAAAAAAAAATTTCTCTTTTGCATTAGCAAAAAGGGAAACCATCACTAAGGCCTCCCCCCTTTGGGACAAGCCAAAAAGTGAGCCCCACCGTCAAGGCGATTGAGATACCCTATTGGTTGGAGCACCGATTATCAGCATTAAGGTCCATGGTCCAAACACTTTGGACATTGCTTTGAGTTTTGGACAAGGGGTTGGAACTTGGGGCCGTCCATAGTTTGGGTGCTCCCCTTTTTGCAGATCATATACAAATGCAGCACCCGTATGCCACGTTCACACACAAGCGCGAGCACCAAATATGGCGCTCAGTGTGTAACCAGCCTAAGTTTGAAAAGGTCTCGAGGTTTCAAGAGCCACATCTCAACTATATTTTGTGCACATGTGTTACTATGCACATGTACCTAGTTGAAAGCCCAACAAGCAGGACTCTTTACCCCCCTACATCAAGCATGTCAAAGTAGGGCTACGTATATAGTTTACTATTGCATCCCTACAACCTAGCTCTAAAGCAAAAAAGGGAGAAAAAAGATGCGATGGAGAATGCAAGTTAGTGTTTCCAGACTTTGAGCGCATGCACTACTGCCAATAGGTCAAGACTAGGGTAGTTTATCGCATGGGCACACAATTTCATGGGCACTGTTGTAATCTAAGACACAACCGATAGGAGTTTCTCTTTCAATTCTGTAGTTTTTGGAAGAGACATCTTCTATTGTCGTCTAGCAACTGGTTAAGCTTTAGGAACCAACTCAATAGCACAATCTAATTCTCTATGATTAGGCATTTGAGTGAGATCTTATAGGAAAACATTATGAAATTCTAAGCCATTCCGGTTTAGAGGATGAGGGTGCCTTATTAAGAGGGGTCAAGCTTGACGACATACACCATTTTCTTTTATGAAAGTTCTTCACTAACTTGGTAAAATTCACTAAGTGAAGTATGTGTTGGCCTCTCTATCCCATCATGAAAAGTCTATTTTTGGAGTTGTTAATAAATGATGAGAGAAAAGCATCATTACAATGAGCATGTGCAACATTTTGATGTAAGCAATCTACGCCCAAAATACCATCATAAATTCCTAGAAGTAACACTCGAAAGTGCAATGTGGTGATCTAGGCCCTTGACTTAAAATTAAAGATCCCAAAAACATTGAATGATTTTGTTCTCTTACCTATAGCTACTTGTACTGCGCCGGTAGAGTCGAGATGTTCATGTAGTAAGGTTTCTTACTCATCTTGGAGACAAAAAGAAGTAAGTGCAACTAGTGTCAACCAGTAATGTGAATGATTTTCCTTCATTGTCTCATATCGAATAAAAAAAACGTAGGTGGCCTCTTGGATGACAAGCGCTATGGAAAGATCGTTGTTGCCAATATTGGCAAACTCTAAAATGAGAATCAACTCCATGCACGAGATGTTTAGTCAGTTTTGGATGAAGCTGATATATTGAATAAAGGATATTTGGTCATTTACAAGTATGTGACCCAATCGGTGGTGCTATTCCACTAAGAAAGGGCTCAACTTACTAACTATTCCTATTCAGGTCCGTGCAAAAATAGGTCAAAAAGATTCACATCAAGCATATGTTACCGTCAAACCCTTTCGGTATTTAAAAAAAAAGAAGTGAAGTGAATGAATAGACATACAAATTTCCAAGAGTGGAGGAAGTGGTATATAACAAGTATAACAAAAAAATTATGATTTGATTGCACTATACACATACATTGTGCACTTGTTTGATGTTACCCCCCCCCCCCCCAAAGAATTGTGAAATGTTTTTCTAAAGATTGCCATCAAATTAGACGTTGCTAGCTTGTGAAAGAGACAAAGATTGAATGAGTCATAATCACATTTATGGACACAACCCTAGATGCAAGCGTGGCACCCAATGACCCTAGAAACTTTAGCATGCAATATGAGCAAACATTTTCCTTCTTGCAGCATTCAAGGTGAGTCAAAATTATGTTCACAAAAAGTTGTATGCTTTTGAAATAGCTTAAAATTATCCTTTGAGGTGCATGCTAGGTACTCTTCGATATATTGAATTGGGTTTCTAATCAAACTAGCGTCCTAAAAATAAAAAGAAAACAAAGAATGAAAAAATTTGAATGTTGAGGGAATGGGCTTCAAAAACAGCTGACTGGCACATGCTCGGAGACCTAAAGACCTTGAAATGCATGTATACTATTTCCAAAGGAGCAACAAGAAAAATCCCTTGCTTGTATTGCATGGGAGGGACTCATAGCCTAGACAAGCCATATTAGAGATGAGCGTCGGTGGATAGGCATCCTCATGACTCTAATTTTTGGCCCATTTTGGATATTTCACTATCTAGGGCACATACGCACAATTCAGGTACTTTGTAGGATAATAGAAAAACTAATGTTTGTCACATCTGTTTCATGTGGACCACTCAACTTGCCCCTACAAAGCAAAGTGAAATCTTAGCCTTAGAGACAATGTTCTCAGAGATGGGTTTGCACGGAGGACATATTGAGATAGGGATGAAAGCATGTATTGGTGGTACCACTTTAGCCTTTTTTAGTCATACCCTTTAAAAAAAGTGGAGATTGGTAAGATTTTTACAAACAATCTCAAAACTTGTTGGGCCTTATAGATTTAGATTCTAATTTTCAAAGGTTATGCATTGATATATAACACGCTAGTTTATTTAAAATGTAAAACATGAAAATTGATTTTGTAAATTGCTATCAAAGGACTCCAAGACATCACTTCTTGGTACCACCAATACATGATTCTACCCATAGATCAAGATGAAAAGAGGCCTTATAATGGCTAAGATGTTTCAAAGAATCTATCCATTGGTTGGCATGAAAACCCGAGTCTTCCTATCAATGCATGGGACTAGAAGACAACATAAAAGCCATAATGCACAAAAAAGACAAGCATTGAGATACAATAGCTGGAAAATTTTCACATTGTAGTAGTTCATCATGAAGATAATGGTGCACCCAGAATGCGCAAGGTGGAGGTATGGAAAATCTTGGGTGCAATATTCAAGTTTTGTAAACCAACACATGGACTGATGCTAACTATGTGAATTTCCAAGCGGCTTTGGAGTCCTTCCATAAGACTTTCATCAATGCATGGACAAATCAAGCTATCACTCGCTGCATGGTAATGTAATTGGTATGTTGATATGATAATGTATTAATTTACAAATGTATTTTCTTGCAATGTTTGCTTTCTATGCAACACATTATATGTAATCAGATGCCTTGGTTTGCAAGGAAATATGGAAACTTGAGTATCTGGTCTACACAGGGCATGGAGAAAACCCACTACTAAGCTTGTACTACTTATTTCAACCACACTTGACACAAAGGTGCACACAAATCCAGTAGAGGAGCTACATCAATGGATGCACTGGAAACTTTTGCATAGGTCACGCCAAAAGGAACACGTCAAAGAAATTCAGATTGGCCATGCAGTGAGATTAGCCAAAAAAAGGGTCCTCTGCAAAAAGATGACAAGTGGATTTCAACCACAAAAAGAACATGATTTTTGTAACAAGAGAGGGGGCTGAATTTTTCAAGTCATTATCACACACACACTCACACAATCTCATGTGTGGAGCAAGAAGACTCTCTCTCTCTCTCTCCTTCTCAAGCTTTAATGGAAAGCTTATCACCTACTCCAAGCTTGTGAGAAGGGAGGCCTACACCAAAAACTCTTGGCTTTGTGATGCAAATCCAACCAAGATCCAAGCTTCAATGCATGCTCATCTCCTCTACCATGCTAATTACTAAGCTATGCTATGCTAATATGAGTGATTATGTGAGGAAATGTACATCTTTCTCGTAAGACTACTCCTTCTTCCTCTCAATCTACTCTCATACCCCGCTAGCTCTCACCATCTTTGAAAGTGTGTGAGGTCTTGGGTCTGAGACCGTGAGGGAATTGATGTTGTGTTTTATAAGTATTTTGCTTAGTGCTTGAAGCTTCCATCTTCATTGCACTAGCTAGTTATTGAAGGAACACAAAGAATTGTAATGTAAAATGGATCTCTCTTGATGGGGGAAACCTATAATACAAAGCCTTTCGGAGGGGGGACCGGCTCCATGTAACTCCGGTCCTCAACTGTTGTCAATAGCTTAATTTCTCTCTCTTTTGAAGTATTGTTCATGCTATCTAACTAGGTGTTATGCTTTTTGTTGCTCTCTCCACCCAAGCACTCTTGATATGCTCATTAGGAACCTATTCTAATGAAATGCTCACTATGTACATGTTATTTTTTGCTACACACAAGTTACTAGGCCATTAAATGTTACATTGGTATCAGAGCACAAAGTTTCTCTTTTCTTGCTCAAGAAGGGAGGTCCTCAAGCTATCTATAAATGGTTGTTATTATTAATTGCAATTAAGTAAGTAGAATAGGGATTTTTCAACCTTGCAGTGCGCCTGTCTTTATGCAAATAACGGGGCATCACCGTTGAGAGATATGGTCTTAATAATGGAGTCCTAACCACTATTGAGCTATTAGAAGCTTGACAGGAGCCGGTGTTGTTTTGGTGTTGAACGACCCTCTCTTCTATTCCTTGCAATTAATGGTGTTTGAGCCACGGGTACAGTAGCTTGAGTGCTTTTCTAAAGGGGTAAAGAGGAGTAGCAACTAGGGCTTGAAGTGCCAAAGTACACCTAAAAAAGTTTACACCTAAAAGTTGTTAGAATGGCTAACAATAGTAAAGAGAGTGAAATTAATGTTGATAGCTTTGATTTTTCTAATGAGCAGGCTACTAATGATGCCCCTATGCTTGTTAACTACCTTGTTTCTAAGCTTCAACAAGACATGGGCAATCCATCCCTCCAAAGTGAAGTGCAACGATAGCTTCGTGCTCATGGGATTCTCCAAAATTCCCCACCATGATGAGAGAGTACCTAGGAAGCCTCCTTGCGAGACTCCCAAAAGAGGCCTCTCTCCAATTCGGGAAGAAGAAGAGGATCCATACGAAGGGCTCAATAATTTGCTTCTTGATGATGCATCTCCTTGTCAAAGGAAAATTCAAGAGCCCCCACCAAAGGAACGAGAAAGAAGTGAGTCTCCTGCCACCTCGATGGAGATGGCTCCATGAAGACGACGGGAAAAACGCTCTCCATCACCTCCTAAATGGAGAAGACCATTGCACATTTCTCCACACCATAATTCAAAGAGGGATGAAAAAAAGCAAGAGAAGAAAAAGGCAAGAAAGAGGTCACCCTCTTCTCCATATTCTTCATCCTCTTCCTCTTATAAAAAGTGATGGTGTGGACAAAGAGAACCAAGGCAAGAAAAAGGCGAGAAAGGAGGTCACCCTCTTCTCCATCTTCCTCAAATTCTTCATCTTCTAAAAAAAGTGATGGTGCAACTTTTGAATCATAAAGAAGAAGAGGCCATAGGAAATCCTATGCCGCGTGGAAGAGGTCATCCAAGCTCAAGAAGTTCAAAGAGGGAGGAAAGAGCATCTCTTTCCTTACCTACGATGGCACTTTTGGTGCTACAAACAAAGTCTTGGCCTCTATCCAACAATTCAATGCCGGCGTTTGGAGATGAGGGCTTCACGGAGTCCTCTACGCTACTCCATGTAGCCATGCACTTTCAAAAGTCCTCCAGGCAATGGTGGTCTAGCCTACGGGCCAACAGTGAAGCTCCACGAACATGGAAAGCTTTAGAGCTTCCATCATGAAGCAGTTTTTGGCCATCGATGCCAAAGACAAAGTACTCACCGAATGGCGAAGCTTGAAGCTCTCTCCCTATAAATCCATTCACAAATATGTAGACAAGTTTTGGGATTTACATCTCAAAGCCACTGTCTTCAAAAAGATGGATTTTGGAGAGTAAAAACAACAACTTTGTGCGGGTTGAACAGAAGCAATGGTGGAGTATGTCAACTCCTAAAGGCCACACACTATATCTACGGTTATACACCATACTATGGTGGCTTCTTGAATCAATTTCCAAAAGGGGCTAAGAGAAATCCTAAGCCCAGGGAAAACAAGGGTTCCAATGAGCCTAAGAGGAAGGACAATGTCCAAAAGTCTCCTAAGTGCAAAAACAAACTCTCTCCTGAAGAGCTTGAGTGTTATCGTAAGGATAACCGATGTTTCAAGTGCGGCAAGCAAGGGCATGCGTACCACGCTTGTCCCCAAAAGAACACCCACCATGAACCTCCTAGAGATACCTTGGTCAAAATCCAAGAAGAGGAAGCTCACCACAAAGGATCTCCTCTATGCCATGCTTGGGGAAAGGTAAGAGAACGTGATGCTTTTATTCTCTTTGACCCTAGTTCTACTCACAATTTCATATCCACAGAGTTGGCCACCAAGCTAGGAATCCAAGCCTATAAGATGGGAGATGTCCTACCTGTAGATGGTGCTTTCAAGGGGCAAGAAACTTCAGTCACTCCCTTAATCGAGAAATTGAGGCTCCATGTCCAAATCTATGTGGACAAAGAGGACTTCTTTATCTCTCCTCTCAAGCACAAGGATGTAATCCTAGGGGCACCATGGTTTGATCGCATGGCTGCCAATGTTAAATTCCTTGAAAGGAGAATCTACTTTAGGTTCATGGAAAAAGATATGTACATAGATGCTAAGGAAATGGGTAACACCATACCCATTGTACATACACAAGCTTTCAATAAGTCAATAAAGAGCTCTATTTTTGTGTACATGATTTTTGTTAAAGATTCTCAAAATGAACCTAATGCTTTAGCAAAAGAAAATATAAACAACCACAAGGAATTAGATTTATCCAATTTTCTCAATAAGGGGTTTCAAGATGTCTTTATTGACGACATCCCTTGTGAACTACCTCCTAAACGAGGCAATGATGACCATGCAACTGAACTTCTTTCAGGAAGTTCACCGCCTAATAAACCTCCTTATAGAGTTTCTCAAGCTCAACAAGAGGAGATTATGCGGCAAGTGCATGAGTTAGTTGAGAAGGGCATGGTTAGGCCTAGCTCATCTCCATTTTGCTCACCCGTATTATTAGTGCAAAAGAAAGTTGGCACATATTGTATGTGTGTCAATTATAGAGCACTAAATAGGATCACTATTAAGAATAGGTTTCCCGTTCCACGGGTAGAATACCTATTTGATAAGCTACAAGGATCGACCTACTTCAGTAGGATTGACCTAAAACGTGGCTACCATCAAATAAGGATAGTTGATCAAGACATTGTAAAGACCGCATTTTTCACTACGTTTGGTCTTTACGAATATATTGTCATGCCTTTTGGCTTGACCAATGCACCAACCACATTCAACCGCTTGATGGAGAAGCTATTCATGCCTCACTGCTTGATGGAGAAGCTATTCAGGCCTCACCGAACCTTTACTGGAGTGTTCTTTGATGATATTATCATCTACTCTAATCACTAGACGAACACAAGCAATAATATTTCAAGTCTTAAGAGAGAATAAACTTTTTGTTAATCGAAAGAAAAGTGAATTTTTCTTGCAAGAGATTCAGTATTTAGGTCACATTATCTCTCAATATGGCATCCAAATGGATCCATCAAAGTTAGAGGTAATAAAAGGATGGCCTAAACCAAGGAATCTTCATGAACTAAGAAGCTTTATAGGTATGTGTGCATACTATAGACGCTTCATAGAAAATTTCTCACAAATTGACCTAACAAAGAAAATGTTAGGTATACATGGTCTGCCAAGGAGAACAATGCTTTTGAAAAGCTTAAAGAAAATCTTATCTCTCAACCTGTGCTTACACTGTCGGATCTCTCAAAGCCATTTGAGGTCCAATGTGATGCTTGTAGTGATTGCCTTGCAGTTGTTTTGCTCCAAGAAGGGCACCATAGCCTATGAAAGTCAAAGGCTCGACCTTGTTGAGCAAGCTCTAGGAATATATGAAAAGGAACTCCTCGCAGTTTTACATGCCTTAGACTCATGGAAGCACTATTTATTGGGGACTCCTTTCATTCTGCAAACAGATCACCAAAGCCTTAAGTACTTCATGACGCAGACCAAGCTCTCCGACAAACAAATGAGGTGGGAAAATTTCCTTTCGCAATTTCAATTTCATATTGCTCACGTTGCTGGCAAGCATAATCAAGTAGCCGATGCCACTCTCAAGACGGCCGAGAGTGAATGCGGTTTCCATAGAAACTCACAATGATCTATCTTCTATGATAGATGAGTATGCTATGGATCCCGATTTTAGAGATGTGATTTCAGCCCTTGCACTAGGGAAGAAAGAGGAACAATTTACTTTACAAGATGGTTATCTTCTCTATGAAAAATGACTATGCGCTACTAACTCACTACGTGAGAAAGTAATGTATGAATCTCATGCTCCTCCTTATGCGGGGCATAGAGGGATTTACTCTACCCTAAAAGGGATTGAAACATATTTCTATTGGCCTACCATGAAAGAAAACATACAAGAGTATGTTTCTAAATGTGTGGTATGCCAAAAGACGAAGTTTGATAGAGGGAAGCAACTTGGATTTCTTCAACCTTTTCCAATCCTTAATTCACCATGGGAGAGCATATCCATGGATTTTATCTTTGGATTGCCTAAGTCTATCCATGGGAATATGGGAATATGGACGATAGTAGACATGTTTAGTAAACAAGCTCATTTTATACCTGTCAAAAAGACTACCAAAGCCCATCAAATGGCAACCCTCTTTATTTCACAAACCTTCAAGTACCATGGCTTGCGAATGTCCATAGTGTCGGATAGAGATCCTAGAATGACCAGTAATTTTTGGAAGGGTCTCTTTGAGAATTTAGGGACAAGGCTAAACTTCTCTTCGGCCTATCACCCGCAAACGGATGGCCAATGTGAAATAGCTAACCTAACAATAGCTAGCCTATGTAACGGAAGTAGATCAAAGGTCCCAATGGGAGAAGTACTTACCCTTAGTGGAGTATGCCTACAATAACACTGTACATACTTCCAGGGGAAAAGCACCTTTTGAGGTAATTGAGGGAAGATCAAAAAGTCCCCTGCTACTCAAAGTACACGGGAAGATCTTCGCTGCAAAAAAGTATAGCCAAGACCTACAAGAATCTTTCCAAAAGATTAAGGATGCTATCTCTATCTCACAGCAAAGGCAAAAGGTTGCTACTACTGATAAGCACATAAGAGCCCAAGCCTTTAAAGAAAATGATTGGGTCTTACTTAAATTTCCCAAGGCTCGATTAAGACACACGACGGTCAAGAATCCTACAGGACACCAAAAGTACTATGCTAAGTTAGCAAAAAGGTACTATGGTCCCTTCTAGATTCTTAGGCCGATCAATGAGATGGCCTATCAACTCAAGTTTCCCAGCCATTGGCTCATACACAATGCTTTTCATGTGAGCCTCTTTAAGCCTTACAAAGGAGAGCCACCTCAAGAACCAACTATTGAAGACCCACCGGAGATCAAGGACCAAGAAGAGGTGCTGCAGCCCGACTCCATTCTCCGACATGAAGACAAGGTATTAAGAGGTGGTAAGACTATCCGATGATATCTTATTAATTTTAAGAGTTATCCTTTTAAAGATGCTAGATGAATGCAAGGCATACAATTGAAGGATAACCTAAACCTTGTCAATGCTTACAATGCTTCCCTAGAGTAAGCAAATGTACAAATGTTTAAAATGAATAAAGTTTTTGTCTTATAAGACTCTTTTTATTTATTGTGCACAAATATTAAGTAGTATGCATGCTTAGATCAAGTTTGCAGAGATGACGTCTCCCAAACACCAAGTAGAGTTTGTCACTCTACTATGGAAGATTGATAGGACTAATGTGTAGACATGCTTGCGGAAGCTTAGGCTCTCAAGCACCAAATGGATTAGTCATCCATTCTGTAATGATGTCGTAGGGTAAGATAGGGATCCTCTACCCACTAGAAAAGGACTAATGAATAGGCTTTATCTTCTCTACCCCATAGTCAAGGACGACTATGATTTCAAGAGAGAGGTAATGTCATAATAACCAATATCTAATTCTCCTAAATGATTTTCTCATGTTAAACTGATCATTTAATTTGGGAAAGTGCTAGGGGAGAAAATGCTAGAATATTGGTTAAGCTAGCAGACCGGCCAAAGTAGGGATCCACAAGAGGGAAAATAGGAATCCAAAAGGAGGGGGGGGGGGGGGGGGGGGGCATCTGCAAAAGAGCAATGTGCAACAATGGGCTTTAACACTAGAATGGTAACCTAACAGGACATAAAAGTGTCCTTTCAGGGTTTTGGGAAAAAATTCCAAAACCATAGTAGATCCACTCATTTTGAAAAATCCTTTCATGAGCTTATAGTTCAATAACTACTACATATGGAAAAAATGAGAAACTTGTAATTTTTCTCATCCCTTGGTCACTACAAGCCTCCAAAGTTGATGGACCAGTGCATTTTGCCCAAAACAACAATTTCTTGCAGTTGATTGCATATAAATAAGAGTGGAGATTTTTGTAGGACATGAGATAAAATGCCCTGTTAACTTCAATGGGTTGGTGACCAAAACATATGGTTGATTTTACCTCACTAAATTTTTTTTGGGCAAAAAAAAAAGGTACAAAAAAGTTGCATTTTTGCCATTCTGCGGACCTATCATCAAAGTTTCTATAGTCACGCTCAATACAGATACTATATACATGTTTTCTTAGTTTCCTTTGGGCCTCTGGATTCAAAAGGAGCCATGGAGCATGTCAAAAGGATAATGGATCTCTTACAATTGGAACCTTGGGGGCAATGATAAAGTGCTAAATACAGCTAACATGAAAAAAGTGGGTTTAGCATTATGACCTCTAGAAACCCATAGAAACTACTCATATCTAGCCAAGTTTGTAGTCTATGATTAGATATGGTCACTACCTACAAAATACACACAATTGGCCTAAGAAACTAGCAATATTGAGAAAGTTATACTTGCTACTCTAAAATGTATCGTATTCTTCAGCAATGAAAAAACTCAACCATCATCATATACTATGCTATATAGCATATTAGGTCCCCCAAAACTCAAGGAAGATTAGATTTATGTTATACATTACACTTACACAATCAAAATTGAATTTCGATATGAAGAAAGCCACCAAAAAAATCATAAAAGTGCTAATTTTGGCCAAAAAACAGGATTATGCAATTCTTGTAAATTGGTCATAACTTTCTATTTTAACACTTAGCTCTCCCTACAAGCATCAAAACATGTTGAGAACTATGAAGGCCTAACCTAAAGCCATCTAAACCTCACAAACATGAAGTTTAGAGTGGTATAGTTGCCAAAAATTGAAAAAAAGCCAAAAACAGAACCCGTTTTTTCACACAGTTTAGGTTCAAAAATGTTGTGCAAGAGTAAGGTTAATGGTGAGATCGATACTCAAAAAAAAATGCTAAGTTTTTTTCAGCTCATAAGGCAACTTTGTGGATATATAGCACCTAGAAATTCATTTTCATACTCTTCAAATAATTCAAGCAAAATGGTCACTTAACAGGACACAAAAGTGTCCAAGGACATAAAAGTGGTCTGTTACCATTCTAGTGTTAAAGACCTAAGGTTCAGCCCATTAAGACTTCCAAATTGCTAAGGTTCCAAAATTCACAGGTTGAGTCCAATGGTCAAGCTTAGGAAAATTGGATGCTTTGTGTGTGTACAAAAAGTGTTCAATGAGTCCTACATAGGAGGGGGTGAGCCCTAGAAGTAGGGATGAGAGAGAAACACACACACACACACACACACACACACACACACACACACACACACACACACACACACACACACACACACACACACACACACTCACAAGCTTCCTTTACACAAAGGGAATGAGGGACATATGTTAGCTGTCTAGCCCAGATGCCCACAAGGCAGTGTACTCAAATCCTATTGGATGGCCATAGAGGTGGATCAATGAGAATTAGGCTAGAGTAAATCTAGTTTAATTGATTTAAAAGCACTTAATAAAAGAACCAATAAGAATTAAGCTCTCTAGAAGACCATTGGACAGTCTCCCAAGGGTTTCAATAAGCATTCAGCAGCCCAATGGCTTGCCTCATTCCTATTGGCCAGGAGACAAAGGGGTCCAATGAGAGTTTAGTTGCATTAATTAATTACTTAAAGCTCGCACAAAAGGGGAAAGGGGGACACGTCAGAAGGCTATCACTTATGCTACTTAAATTTCATTGGCTAAGCTGGGAGAGGTCCAATGGGGTGTCAGCATGAGTAAAATGCAAGAGGGGTCGACCAAGAGAGAGAGGGGGCTGAATTTGTCAAGTCATTATCACACACACACTCACACAATCTCATGTGTGGAGCAAGAAGACTCTCTCTCTCTCTCTCCTTCTCAAGCTTTAATGGAAAGCTTATCACCTACTCCAAGCTTGTGAGAAGGGAGGCCTACACCAACAACTCTTGGCTTTGTGATGCAAATCCAACCAAGAGCCAAGCTTCAATGCATGCTCATCTCCTCTACCATGCTAATTACTAAGCTATGCTATGCTAATATGAGTGATTATGTGAGGAAATGTACATCTTTCTCGTAAGACTACTCCTTCTTCCTCTCAATCTACTCTCATACGCCGCTAGCTCTCACCATCTTTGAAAGTGTGTGAGGTCTTGGGTCTGAGACCGTGAGGGAATTGATGTTGTGTTTTATAAGTATTTTGTTTAGTGCTTGAAGCTTCCATCTTCATTGCACTAGCTAGTTATTGAAGGAACACAAAGAATTGTAATGTAAAATGGATCTCTCTTGATGGGGGAAACCTATAATACAAAGCCTTTCGGAGGGGGGACCGGCTCCATGTAACTCCGGTCCTCAACTGTTGTCAATAGCTTAATTTCTCTCTCTTTTGAAGTATTGTTCATGCTATCTAACTAGGTGTTATGCTTTTTGTTGCTCTCTCCACCCAAGCACTCTTGTTGTGCTCATTAGGCACTATTCTAATGAAATGCTCACTATGTACATGTTATTTTCGGCTACATACAAGTTACTAGGCCATTAAATGTTACGTGACAAGCGGATTATCGACTACAAAAAGAACATGATGATTTTTGTAACAAAAAAGCACAACATAGCAATACTTTGCAAGATACCAAAACGAAGTCAATTTTAATTTTTTGCATAAAATAAATACATTGGATGTTTCTTAGTCATCGAGAAACATTACAAAGTACTATGGCCTCTAGGCCTTGTCTGAAGAGTCATCTTCCTCTTGCCTTGGTCTCTTTAAATGATGTATCCTGTCATCAGCATCCACCGTGGGCACGTTGAGGTCAGGCAATGGAGTCTTCAAATCTGCTTTAGCCTGGAGGGCCTCTTTTATAATTTGAAGGACTGGTTGTTTATGTATAAGAGATCGAGCTTTCCATAGCATGGCACAAATGGCATGTGTCTATGATTCCACTCTACATAGCATGTGTGAAAAATTAGCGCCTGTGTAATCCATAGATGCCAAGGCCAACACTAAACATGGAAGCCGCTCCTTGTTTTTGTAGTAGCATGAATTTATTTGTGTTCCATCTAACGGCTGTGCTGCCTAGATACCTGAAAATTTTCTTCTATGCCATAAGAGGAAGCTTAGTCTTTTCCTCAAAGAAGTTCGAATAGAAGATGAGAAAGTCAGGATAGCTCAATCTCTCCAAGAGTGTCTGCATGATTTAGTGGTACACTAACTACCCGATTTTGGGGGTGGAAGCAAGGAACTGACTTAGTTGGTAGTAGGGAGATAACATGTTTTAAATTCAAATAAAATAGGACAAGCTATATAATAAATAAAATTTCAAGTCCTTTTAGTCAACGCTCAATCAATTCGAGGGGGGAGGGACGGGGAAACTCAAACTATTCTCTAAAGAGTTGGGGCATATTGCACCACCCTCAACCATCAGGTAGCCCTCTTATCGGTTGCAATAGGAAGGCCCCTATGGGAGCACAGAAAGAGCCTCCACAACATGGTGTGGTGAAAAGCCTGCAACACCATCTCCCTTCCTTACTCTTGTAGGATCCTTGGCATCCACTCCTTCAAGCTTAGACTCCTCTCCAAATCCATACCTAGCCCAGAAATCTCAGATGTCACACCAAACACAAAGATGAGCTCGTTTGTGAAGAATTCAAATTTGACAATGCAGCTATTTTCTCATGTGCCAGCTCGTGTAGGAAAAGGGCTGGGACGTACATGCGGTTTAGGGGGCTAAATCTAGCAGGCCAAGGGTCTATATATGGCATGGATGGGTGGAGATGAGCATGCGTCAGTTCCCCATCTCTTACATTGGTGTCAGAGCTTAGGGGAGAAGGAAAATAGAGGAAGGAAAAAAGCATGGAGGGTCATGGCAGTATGGACTCTCTCTTCATCGATCTCTCATGGAATCTCTCTTCATCAACCTCTCTCTTGGTTTCTCAAACCAGCGGCTATGGGGGCTCTGGCTGCCGTGAGAACAATCACTTGTTGAACACAAGAGTGTGGTGAAGTTGACCAACATGAAATCGTGAGAAAACTGGCTAGGCATGAGGCTAAGGGAGGTAAATTTCATTGATGTAGTGTGTGGAGATGAAGCCTTGGAGCATGCTACGAGTTTGCTTTTCCCTACGCCCCATCTCGCAACCACCATGGCCACTGTTGCCATTTTTGTTTCCCATGGGGTGGCCACATGACGACGACCTTGAAGTTCCAAATTGCAGCCAATACAACTACCAAGGAGGGAAAAACCTGTAGCAAAGAGTGGATTTCGATGACTAATTTGGCCAAGAGCTAGTACCACACAACAAAACAACAATGATGGATTCAAAGTCAAGTCCCAACAGAGCCGTGTACGACAGGTGGCGCTTCCAAATCTTATCATTAGGTGAAATTTGGACTCACAAAGGGGCCCTTTAAAGAGTTTGACGTTACCTCTCTCTATCAAAATGGGCGCATGGATAAATTTTTGCAAACAAATTCCAAAGTTGGCAGAGGTTTGATAGTGAGAATGTCCTCTTCAAGCTCTATCTACTACTGATATATAGCACACCATGAGATTCCTTATATTTTAGAAGATTCTTTTTTTATTTATATTTTAGAAGAGTTGTCACATCATAGGTGAATATAAAAAAAGAATCTTCTAAAATATGAGGAATCTCTGCCAGCTTTGGAGTTTGTTTGCAAAAATTTATCACCCATGCACCCATTTTGGTAGAGAGACGTTAAGTCAAACTCCTTAAAAGGCCCCTTTGTGAGTCCAAATTTCACCTAATGGGAGCAAGATCATGCTCTATGATAGTCAAGGATAATTGATAATGATAGAGTTCTTTCTAACAAACCATCAAGCACTACTAAGGAGTTACATGCTCTAAGAGCAGGGTTGTCTATGAGCTGAGGTAGTCGCTGTGACTATCATGAAAAGCCGCTCAAAAAGGTACATGTGAAACTAGGATTAACGTCTCTACTCGTTGAATTTTGTAAAGCTTTCAAAAAAGTGACAAGTATATGGCTTCACGGATGCAAAGGCAAGGCGTGCTGCTAGATTTGATGAAGAGAAGAATCCGGAAGGTCTCTCTCTCTCTCTCTCTCTCTCTCTCTCTCTCTCTCTCTCTCTCTCTCTCTCTCTCTCAGTGTTGGAGTTTGAATTCTTGTTAGGGCATGGATTCTAGGTAGGTTATTAGATCTAGATGGAGCTTGGGGTGGTTATATGGTCAGCATATTGTGCACTGAACCTACCGATGTAGGGCCATGATCAGTATCCACCACAATTAGGACTTTGAGCTTATTACTTAATCAAGACACAAGTGTACATGGTGAAGTAAGGCTTCCACACATGAGAGGTATCCTGCATAGGCAACCATCCCATGGAGTGCTACAAATTCCAATGCCAAGGGTGGTAATTCAAGCAAGTCAGTAAGAAAGTTAAATTTAAAGTTTGCAATTGTGAACTGGTTCAATTTTGCAAAATTTTGTACAAAGACAACTTGACCAGCAAAAGGCTGCTTTGGTCAAGAAATCTTTTGCAGTTGGAGGAAGTTTGAATGTGCACTTTGCCACACGTGTTGGAGGTTGGGAACTTGCATGTGCACTATGTGCGAGCCTCGAAAGGCTGCAAGCACACAACTAGATAGTCCTAGCAAGCTCAAAGAAACAATGGTATGTCACTCACCGCTCAATGGTATGTCACTCACCGCTCAATGTTTCGGTGGTGAAGGATCCTCTGCTGTGAAGAAGAAGGCGCCGCCACTGATGACACGATAAACCGCCTCGCCGCCACTGATGCCGCCGCAATGCTCTCTCTCTCTCTCTCTCTCTCTCTCTCTCTCTCTCTCTCTCTCTCTCTCTCTCTCTCTCTCTCAAGCATACACACACACATACACACGTGAGCACACGAAGGAGAAGGAAACAGAGATGGAGCAAGAGCACTTCTTAGCTTGCACCTCCAAGAATGAGAATTTTTCGGTCAAATGGACCTTTTATAAGAGTTTGACCCATTCACACATGGGCACCACAGTGGCTTGTGGTTGCAAAAGTGCTGTAAAAATAAGATAAGTGGTGCACCTCTCATGGAAATCACCTACACACCTATTGGACCGACAAGCCCGGTCCATGACTCCGGTCCATGACTCAATCAAATAAATAATAAGGTGTCCGTCCTCAAAGGTGATAGGGTGTCCGTGAGGATTAACATGTCCCCCTTCCTGATGTAGATTCCATCCTCAGAAGCTATTGAGATGAAGCTTGTTTTTGAGGGGAAGAGCATCTGAGGTTGAGTGTCCTTAGCCTTCTTCAATCACTAAAAAATCAAGAAAAATTGGCACAGTAATTGCATTCTCATATACAATTAAAAATCATATGCAATTGTAGGCACACAAATTGATTGGTAGCAGAATATTAAACAATTTGCTAGCAAAAAAACATTAAATTGTAATATAATCAAATGCCTAAGCAGTTGTAAAGGTAAAAAACAAAACAATTATGGGGTCGCTAATTTATCGATCAAAAGGTACTAGAGGTCAACTATTAATACCATGGGCAAGCTTCTCAATTCACTCTGGTCAATTAAGCTGTTTAATCGCGAGAGTAAAGTATTTCATGTTCAAGGGTGTTTGGAGGTGATAACAACATACAAGTGCCCACCTAGCCAAGGCGCCCGTTGGGTCAGCCGGCCAAAGTTTTGATGTGGTCACATTATTTTTCCGATGTTTAATACATCAAACCCTGTAAAAGCCTAATGTCAATCGTCTATGTCAAGTCTGAGTCAAAGATGTAATTTTTCTAGTGATGTATGTAAAGGTCCATGCGAAGTTGGCCGCCGGCCACTTTAGAAAGTCCTAGGTATATAATACACTAAGGTTAGTGGGAAAGGGAGATCATTTTTGGAAGATAAGGGACTACTACGTTACGTACAGAGAGCTACCTCTTTGCTCCAACTTGTAATCATCGCTTCTGTGGTTACGGTAATCCAAATTCAGTTTTGTTTCTTGCATTGTGTTCCTCTTACTCTGCTCTTCCATTCAAGTGTAAGCATTCAACATTCGGTGAAGGTTTCAGACGCATCCGTTTAGGCCTTAAATCACTGTTTTGAGTGTTTATATGCGTATTTTATGTTGTTTTGACCCTAGGAGAGGCTTTAGGGCCTAAAAACGACCCTTTAGGATCATTCGTTTACTGTTTTTGCGTACTGTTGGACGAACGATCGCGATCGTTGTACCTTCCCAGAATGTTGTGACAGTGATACGATATGTTCCTGATAGTCCCCTGTAGCTTCCCTTCAAGTTTCGTGCGATTCCGATATGATTTGCATGGTGAACGGGCGTGATGACTGTAGTGCTGTGTAGAAGGACATAGGCAGATTACTTGGCTTTAGTGCAATCGATTTGCTTGTAGAGTTAGTAGTTGCATCTCTTCGAGTTCACTTCATTAGGATTGACACCCTAGTGAGTTTCCATGCCTCATCCGAGTCGCTTCCCCTGTATCGATAAATTTATGTTGATGCTTGAGAGCTATGCTATGGACGTCCGTCGCGGCGACCCGCAAACATTGGCGCCGTTGCCGGGGAATGAAGCTTAGGTGATGAGTGACCGAGTGCGTATTCAGAGTTTTCTTATTGTTCCAAAAGATAATTTTCATTCCATTTACATTTCAGTGAAGCATCTAGACAGGGGTTTAGTGCTTAGTGGAGTCTAGGGTCGGTGCACTGGCTAGATCTACTCTTGAGAGATATAGGGAGTTGTGAGTGAGGTTGCTTTAAGCATTTTTTCTCTTCAAATTTCTTTGTATTGATTGAGTACTGATCCATCATCCATTTTTTATCCTGTTTGTTTTGTTTGATTCATTTTCTTATGTTCTTTCATTTCTATAATTAGGAGTAGGATAAGTAAATCACATTCCAGTCAGATTTGGGGTAAAAGTTAGAGTCGAGAAACCAGAAAACCATAACTTTGGCAAAAAGGCCATAAGACTCTGAAATTTTGAAAATCTGACCAAACAGAGCTGAAATTGATTCAAATCACAAAGTGGTAGCACCAAACACTGGGAAATACTTGTCAGAGTGAGCCTGTAAAATTTCATCAGATTTGGCCCAGGTACTACGATCGCGATCGGTGTACCTCAGTGCCAGAATTGGACAAGATTTGACATGTGCCTTCCTGATAAGATTCTAAACAAGTTTGTCTAAAGCAACCACACCCAAAACCATCAAAAATCAAGGAAATCAGGCCACTTGGGTAAAACTAGCCTGACAGACCCAGAAACTGTAAAATCTTGACTTTTGGTGATCCAAATGCAAAAAGACTTGACAGGTAGTCTTAAAATAGCCTAGTGAACAAGCTGGTGAAGTTTCATCCAATTTGGGCTCACAACGACGATCGCGATCGGTGTACCTCAGTGCCAGATTTTGACCAGACTTTACCTACACATACACCTAGGTTATATAAGATACCAGGAGTTTTCAAAATTCAAAAAAATATCACCAAAATAGCCAAAACAGCAGACAGTCAGGAAGCCACTGCAGCAAACCAAGATCTAGTGAAAACATGACTTTTTCTTGTCCAAATTCAAAAAGATTTGGGGAATAGACTGTACACATCATTGTCTACCATATCCACAAGTTTCATCCAATTTGGGCTCAAAAGTATGATCACGATCGGTGTACCATACTGACATTTTGAGTTGAAAATTTTTGAGTAGATAGCTGACAACTAGACAAACAACTTTCTTAAAAGAACCAGGGTCAAAAAACCAAAAGACAGTTGTCAAATAGGGCAAACACTGATCACTGATCCTTCAGACCAAAATTTTGAGAAAATTCAAGTTTTTGTGATCCAAATGCAAAGTGGGTTTGGGAATAGACTATTCAACCCAAAGCAATGATAGAGGCCTTAATCTCAAGAACTTATGGCATTGGGTTTCAGGCCATGAACAGGTAAGTCCAAGTCGCCATTAAAAATACATGGCATTAAAGTCAAGAGTCGGGCAGCTGAGCCACTAAATGAGCAAGGCATTAGTCCCAAAGCTTCAAGTAATATTCTTTGTGGTCTAAGAGTCTTAGCTATTCTAGGTACTGCTCAAAGTGGAGGAGTTGAGCATATTTATGTTGTGTTGCTCATGCTGGTATAGGTGAGCATAAGAGTCCAAGTCTATGTATTTTAAGTTTGGTACAGTGAAGAAGAGAGTCCAAAAGACACTCACGCACCATGCATAGTGAGGAATGAGTGGAGAAGCTTCTACATCGAAAACCCTTCTTGGAAACGTGCAAGCTATTGAGACGTCCTTTGATGTCACATGTGCTACATTTGTTCCTTGAAGCACCCATCAACTCCATCTTTTACACTACATGCTTTTGTTTGAAAACTTCTCATAAGCATATAGAGTGTCCCATAATTGGCACTTGCATTACATACTCTTACTTTATTTCTCCCAAGCACTCACCTTGCATGAACAGGTACTCAACTTCCAAGTGTTCAACCACAATAAGAGCGTATACCAAAGGCAATTTTTTCCCACCGGGTTTTTTCTCTTTGGTCATCCAGGTTTTAAGACCCTAATCTAGACCTCATCATCAACTTCTTGTATATATTCCTTCTACATCAAGTTTCAACAATAAGGAAAGGGCTACCCAAATCAATCGACAACAACTTGGAGCAAAAATAGCAGGTCTCCATATGCTTATCAAGAGCATCTTTTATCTTCAAGGGTGACAACCAAGCTCCATCCAACAATGGCAAGTCAAAGAATGGCCTACAACATGAAGCAATGAAAAATTTAGCAAGCGAGCTATCCACAACAATCAAAAATAGCTCACACAGTGCTTCAACATTGGTGACCTATTGCAAACAACTCAAATTGCAGTGGACCTTGAAAGAATATCTATCATAAAGTCCACGCCAGAAAGAGAATCAGTTCTACATGATCAAACACTTCAACATCCATCTTTACGGCGGCTAAGATTGGCAACCAAGATGCGAATGCACAACAAGAACAAACGTTGCCTCGATAATCAAAGCTCAAATCATGTATCAACAACATGATAGCTATGCATCACTCAAGGAAGGGGGGAGCGTCATCAACGACAACGCGTTTCCCAAGATGAAGACCAACCTTGAAGACAAAGCTGAAGACAACCCTATGACAAGACTGCACAAGGTCGTGTCAAGGGACGACGCGAGCTAGGAAGGGGGGAGTGTTTGGAGATGATAACAACATACAAGTGCCCACCTAGCCAAGGCGCTCGTTGGGTCAACCAGCCAAATTTTTGATGTGGTCACATTATTTTTTCGATGTTTAATACATCAAACCCTGTAAAAGCCTAATGTCAATCGTCTATGTCGAGTCTGAGTCAAAGATGTAATTTTTCCAGTGATGTATGAAAAGGTCCATGCGAAGTTGACCGCCGGCCACTTTAGAAAGCCCTAGGTATATAATACACTAAGGTTAGTGGGAAAGGGAGATCATTTTTGGAAGATAAGGGACTACTGCGTTACGTACAGAGAGCTACCTCTTTGCTCCAACTTGTAATCATCACTTCTGTGGCTACGGTAATCCAAATTCAATTTTGTTTCTTGCATTGTGCTCCTCTTACTCTGCTCTTCCATTCAAGTGTAAGCATTCAAGATTCGGTGAAGGTTTCAGACGCATCCGTTTAGGCCTTAAATCGATGTTTTGAGTGTTTATATGCGTATTTTATGTTGTTTTGACCCTAGGAGAGGCTTTAGGGACCTAAAAACGACCCTTTAGGATCATTCGTTTACTGTTTTTGCGTACGGTGGGACAAACGATCGCGATCGTTGTACCTTCCCAGAATGTTGTGACGGTGATAGGATATGTTCCTGATAGTCCCCTGTAGCTTCCCTTCAAGTTTCGTGCGATTCCGATATGATTTGCATGGTGAACGGGCGTGATGACTGTAGAGCTGTGTAGAAGGACATAGGCAGATTACTTGGCTTTAGTGCGATCGATTTGCTTGTAGAGTTAGTAGTTGCATCTCTTCGAGTTCACTTCATTAGGATTGACACCCTAGTGAGTTTCCATGCCTCATCCGAGTCGCTTCCCTTGTATCGATAAATTTATGTTGATGCTTGAGAGCTATGCTATGGACGTCCGTCGTGGTGACCCGCAAACAAAGGGCTGACGAGAGGCTATACCTAGAAGACCTTGTAGTTAAGCTACGATAAAAGGAATTGCTCATGAAATCATCGCCTGACTTATTCCCTTTTCTTTGACCCCCCAAAGTTTTTTCACATTGATTCAATTTTGTTGTGTGTGCTTATTTTGTATGCCTTGGGATTTTTGCTTTTCAAGGAAAAGCACCCACACTAGGAACCTCTAGGGCTCTAGTACCATATGCAATACATGTGAGTGAAGTACCAAATCAACCTGGGATTTCTCTTCCAGCTTAGGATTTTACATTGTGCCACTTTTTTTATAAAAAAATTGTTTCCAACGTTTAAATTTTGAACTTTGGGGGGTCATATGACATTGTTTCCCTCCTTAGGCTCATTACACTAGTAAACTCTCCTTATAATACTTAAGCTACTAAAGGTCTATAGGGACTAAGCCCACTAGAAAGCCCTAGTAAATTGCACACAATGATGCCTAAATCTCATTAAGAGCTTAAAGTAGCCATTGATTATTAGAAAGGCATTCCCCATGGTATTAAGATCTCTAACTCCTAACTTAGTCAAACTAGCGTACTCATATTGCTTGATTTTGAAACCTAGACAAGGGATTATGATAGAAAATTATATAGAATCTAATGTTTAATCTAAGAAAATGTGTTGAATATTATGCTAACAATCACATTTAAAGCAGACAAACATGGATGCAAAAAAAGAAGACAAGAGGCAATGCTAATGGACAAGAAACACCTGTTCGTGTTGATAATCGCGCTTGATTTGAAGAGTCAATGAGAGAAAGATTCCATGAAGTTCAATAATGGCAACGTGTTCCTATACACATTAGAAAACACAAGGAATACCTAGGAGACACATCAGTGGGAAGAGGCACCAACCTTTATTGAACACAATCAAACAACATAAGGAACCCTAACCTTATTATTTGCACCCTCCTAGAGAGTCAAGGGAACAGGATATTGAATAGATGGGTGGGTAGCCCTAGGTCTAAATCCCTATCCTTGTCATCATCGAGAAAAACAAACTCATCATCTGTGAGACCATATGTGTCATCCGTGTAATCATGTAAATCTTCCATATCATTAGAGGCACAAATGTTCACTAAGAAGGTCACTAGACGTCTATAGTCATCTTGGTCAAAAGGGTAGGCTTGTGCAATGGGAGAGATGCTCTCCACTAAGTATGGATAAATCGTGGTCAAGAGACGTATCAGCCATTCTAATTCCTTAAAATTCCTCTCACATGCTAGCATATCTACCAAATTCCATTCACAGGCAAGCACCGGGTAGACTATGTGAAACACAGTAAAGAGGGTACCTCTCACCCAAGGTAGGAGTGGATGACTTTAGCGTACTAGCCATATTTGTACACACAAATAGATGATGGTTAGTGTGTAAATATTATAAGGGTCATGTTAAAAGGTCGCATCCTTGTGCATAATATGTTTTTATAATTTTGGATCATGTACTAGAACTTGTAGTTTCCACCTTTTTGTTTGGTGGCTCTCGCTCTTTTACTTTTTTAATTTTTGTTTTCTTGAGTATAGGGTATATACATTCCCTAAGATTGGGAGATTGAGAGGTCAGGGAGGAAGGTTAAGAGGTGAGGAAGTGAATGATGGATGTTAGCAAACACTCCCCCCTTTTTTGGGTAGATCATACCTTTTGGAATTATGTCGTCACCTTTTGAAACCAATTGTTCCAAGTTGTCATGGGTGAAGACTTTGACCAATAGTTGTTGACTACCCTAGACATTTCATCTAGTTTGCAAGGGTGGTAAGGTATACTCTCATGATTTTATTTGCAACATTGTTGTAGGTGGTGAACTTACAACGGCAGGTGCAAATTCTTTCTTGTTTGTATGGATATGTACAATGGTAGGTGGAGGTTGTGTCGAAGCTTCTATGTCCATATATGAACTACATGAAGAGCAAGAAGCTTCATTTGTTTTTTCTATTTTTAAGCTGAGTGAAACAAGACTTTCTCGCTTGGTAACCATACTAGCTCCGGATCATGTATATAGTGTTTTGTGACCTTTCCCTTCCCATGATCTTCAATTGTCTTTATCGTTACAGGGTTTGTCTGACATGGGTCAGGTGACAGGTAAGAACACAATTTACGTTTTTGGCACCCAGATTCAATCATTTCCTTGACAGTAGCCTTGGGGTTTCCAATAGTTGTTCAACACAACATTTTCTTACATTTTTGGGAGTGAGTGGGGCGTCCTTACAAGGTTCCTATTTTTTTGCATCAAAAATTGGCGCTAAAGAAGCTTTAGAGACCCATTTGTATGTTTTCTTTGTTATATTAAGATGGATCTTGTGTGTCTCAAGCTTTGTTTCAACTATAGAAGTTGAAGCTCTAGAGAGTTGGGCTATAGGGACATATGGTTCAACCTCCTGGACCTGCACTGTTTTGGGTTTTATATCCTCAGGAGGTAATATCTCAGGGACTATGGCTTGAGTGGCAGGGCTAAGATTTGGTTTCTGCGTTGTGACACTCTCAGTCCCCCAATCAATAGTGCATTTGGTCGCTATCATCCACATGCGTCCTATGTTTATATTACCTTCCATAGTTCCAGCAAGCATGACCAAAAAGGCTTGCACTACAACCCCGTTGTTATAACTGACAAAAGTGTGCCAGATTCCAAAAACCGTAGTTTTTTTCTTGTTGACACCCTTCACTTGGATAGTACTCTCAGATAGAGATGGCTTTCCTAACTGACACTACACCCCATATGACAACATACTATATTTAGCACCCGTGTCCAATAAGGTGTTATATAGCACTTTCCCATAGGTGTTATTTAACTCAATAGGGCTTTGTAGAGGTGTGTCAGATTCCAACCCATCAACCTCTGTTTCAACGTGAAATGCATGTGTGACTCCAAGGTTGGCCTCTCGTTGGCGTCTTATATGTTGTTGTCGCTCCTTAGCCTCAACTTGAGCTTGTATCTTTTTTAATTTTGCTTGTGCCTTGGCTGCCTTTTTTTTTATGCATGGCATGTATCTCCTCTTGGCTTAAAGGATCATAGTATCTTTTAATTTTTCTCCCATTGAGGAATCCAATGGTTTCAACTCCACCAAGAGTTTCCACACGGATGGTACCTTGTGGGGTGATTTTGCATACTCTATATGGTCCTTTTCCTGCATATTTTAACTTTTTCTTCTTGTTTCACACTCCATACATAAGGACTTTATCACCAATATTGATATCTTTGTTCTTTAGATGACGGTCAAACCATTTCTTTCTCCTATCTTTCTCCACAAGTGCATTTTGCACAGCCAATTGCCTTTCTTTGTCTAACCTCTCAAGGATATATAAACGCTCAACTAATGGGTTACCATCCCAACCTTCTTGTGAATCTACCCGTAGACTAGGAATTATAAACTCCCATGGCATAACTGCTTCTTGGCCATATACCATTTTGAATGGTGTACAATTAATAACCACTTTGTAAGAAGTACGATAAGCCCATAGAGCTGATGTCAGCTTCAAATCCCAATCTTTGCGAGCAATGAGCTTCCACTGTTTTGGTCAAGATAGAAATTAAGATCTTGTTAGTGCTTCCATCTTGGCCATTTGCTTGTGGGTAATACGATGTAGACTTATGGTGAGCTATCATGAAGTTTGTTCTGAGTTCCTTTATCACTCCACTTATAAAGTGAGTACCATTGTCACTCACAATTTCAAAGGGACAACCAAATCTTGTAATAACGTTCTCAAAGAGAAACTTGGCAGTTGACCTTGCATCAGCCTTGCATGTCGCCTTGGCTTCCGCCCACTTTGTCACATAGTCAGTGGAAACAATAATATATCAAGATTGAGTGTTACGAGCTGCCGGACTAATTGTGCCTACAAAGTCTAAACCCCACTTTTCAAATGGTTGAGTCACTTTCATAGGATGTAAGGGCATCTTATCCTTTCGTGGTGTGATCTTGTAACGACGTTGGCATTCATCACACCCTTTTGCAAAAAGTGATGAATCTTTGAATAAGGTAGGCCACCAATAGCCTGATTGCAACACCTTTCTAGCAGTTAGATCCCTTAAGAAATGTCCTCCGGCTATACCCATATGGGCTTCTTGCAATATGTATAAATACTCATCCTCATGAGCGCAACGTCTAAAAATATCATCCTTTCCTAGCTTGTAGAGAGTTCCTGCAATTAGAGAATAAGGTTCACATTCTTTTAATAGTTTTCAAGCTATATCTTTATGAAGCTCTTTGGGTGGAAAACCATTAACTAGGAAGTTCACAATCTTCTCACTCCATTCAGGCATGGTCTCAACTAGGAACAGGGAAGTATGGGGCAATTCATCATCAATTCCAGTAGGGGCTTCATCATTGGGTATGCGAGATAAATGATCCACCATGAAATGACTTTTACTAGGTCTCATCACAATAATAAAATCAAACTCAAGAAGAATTAACAACCATCGTGTAATTCTTCGCATGGAATAAGGTTTATTTACTAGATACAATAATGCTTGATGATCAACATAGAAAACAAACTTGTCGGCAAGAAGGTAGTAGCAAAATTTCTTCACTGTGTAAATCATAGCTAAACCTTCCCGCTCTATAGTGGTGTAGTTCCTCTCAACGTCATTTAATTGATGACTTGCAAAGCTAATGGGGTAGTCCAATTTATGTTCTTGACTTTGGTTGAGCTACAACACACCCAATAGTAAAGTTCGATGCATCAATATGCACATGGAAAATTACATTCCAATCAGTCGATCGTGGAATGGGAGTTCTTGTCAAGGTCTTTTTCAATGACTCATAAGCATGGTTACACTCTGCAGTCCAGTGGAACTCAATAAGAAGCTTGTACAAAGGGCGAGCTATCTCGGCAAAGTTTAAAATAAACCACCGGTAATAACCAACATGGTCCATGAACCTTTGAACTTCTTTATAGTTTGTAGGTGGTGTCAAATCAGCAATGGCCTTAATTTTTCTCTCATCTGTGGAAATCCCATGTTTGGACACTATATGCCCTAAAATGACTGCACGTTCAACCCAAAATTGGCATTTGAAAGAGTTTAAGGAGATGCAATACAATCTACACTTCTCAAACACTTCTTGTAAACATGATAGATGTTCTTTCCAAGAGGAATAAACACAAAGCTTATCTAAGAAAGCTTCGCAAAACTCCCTCAAATGTTCTCTAAAAGTAGAGTTTATCAATGTATGGAAGGTAGCAGGGGCATTGGTTAAGCCAAAAGCCATAATACAAAATGCGAACACTCTGAATTTGGTTATAAATGTTGTTTTAGCTTGGTCCTCTAGTGCAATTGTGATTTGGTTGTATCCAGAGTACCCATGTAAAAAGCTATAATCTTCCTTTTCTGCAACTCTTTCAAGCACATGTTCTGAATATGGCAAGGGGTAATGGTCTCTCCTAGTCGTGGCATTGACCTTCTTAAGATCCATGCACATTCTGAGTTTTCCATTCTTTTTTGGCACAATAACTATTGGAGACACCATTCTGAGTGCTCAATAGTGTATATGAATCCATTCTGAGTGCTCAATAGTGTATATGAATCCACATTTGACAACAATCTCTTCTTGAACAATCTTTGCATACTTAGGATTCATTGGAGACACCATTCTGAGTGCTCAATAGTGTATATGAATCCACATTTGACAACAATCTCTTCTTGAACAATCTTTGCATACTTAGGATTCATTGGGTAGGGTTGTTGCTGGATTGGTTTCGCCATGCTATTCATGGGGATCGTGTGTTGCACCACAGAAGGTGGAACACCTTTCATATCATGATATGTCTAAGCAAATATATCCTTGAATTCCTTGAGAAGTTATTTAAGTACATACTCCTCAATCTCTGTCAGATCTTGGGCAACAGATCTTGGGCAATGAAAACAGGTTTGGACTCCTCACCAGGGTCTGCTAACTCTCTTTCCTTAACTATCACTGGACCATCATAGGCTCCATTACTTCCATCAATAGGTGTTCTCTGTGCCTTTGTACAGACAACCTTATGTTCCTTTGTGGTGTAGGATTTGAAATTTTCAGGTGCAAGGTGTAAGTATGTGGTGTCTTATTGTTCTATAGACTGAGATTTCTCATCCGCTTCCTTTTGTTGTTGACCTAACTCTCAATTTTGTTGTCTCCTTACGGTACGACTCAACTTTGGCTTCTCTGTAGCCTCTAGCTGTGCAATGTCAATAGGTTGGGGACTACACCACATAGCGCTTTGAAGGTATTCACCCAGTTATCTACCAAAGTTTGATGAGTATCACATGCCCCTATATAATTAAGTTGTTCTATGGTAGATTTTTTTTCATTTATTCTAGCATGCACATTTTCTTGATATCGTCGCCTCTTATATCTCTTAATCTTCTTGTCTTATTTTTTATTACGGCCGATCTCTAGTGAAGAGTCACTAGATGAATCGCTACTTGTGTCTTTTGTTCTCCTGGATAGATTATCATCTAGGGTACCACTAGGCTCTGAATGGTTTGTTCCCACATTTGCATCAAGATTTAACTCAAATTCTTTGTCCTAAGAGTGGATTTCAATTGATGATTTTGACTCTGAATCGTGTGGGCTATAGTCTTATGAGACACTACTTGTTCCAATGTCAGTTAAGCATTCATCTTGTAGGTCATCAGAAGCTATATGCATAGCTCCTATCATATTTAAGGGTACAAGTTGTGACATTTCATCCCCCTCAGGTGTTACGCAGGTTGTCCCCCTATTTTCCCAAGTTTTTATAGTTGCTGCGAGGTGGGCCCAATCCACGTTGTCAGACTCAGTCATCCCAGGTAGAACATCCATATAAGGAGAATCTTCCCCAACATCAGTGTCCATTTTACACATGTAGCAATACTGCAATGGGGCCGAGTGAACTGTGGTGTCAGATTTATGATCAATTATAAATCTATTTCCTAGAGGATGTGCCCGACCAGCTACAAGATCAACTCGAGACAAAATCTTGGAACTGAAAGTACACATGATTTTTAGACCAGTCATGCACCAGTTTTTCTTCCCTCATGAAAGGATGTCCTAAGATCATCTCAGATGACATAGTGTGCTTGGAAAAATCCATAACAATGAAGGTATTCCTTATTTTGTGTCCAAAGACCTTGATCTTAAGATCTTCTAGCATCCCAATAGGTTTAACAATAGTCCCATTGGCCATCTTTACCACTATGTTTGTAGTCCCAAGGTGAGGTCTTCCCATAGTTTCCCATCAATTTTTAGTCACAATGCTAACCCCAATGCCACCATCAAGGATTCCCTTCACAGTTAATCCCTTGGTAGTTATTGGTATGGTTGCATTGGATTCATCGCCTTCAAAGTATTGTCCCAACTTCTTAACAAGTATTTCAACCACAAAGTCCTCATCTAGGTTGGGTTGTGGATCTAAGTGTTCCTCCTCTATTGGCACCTCCCTAGCTCCATCCATCTGTGCAAATTGTGGTAGCCTGACTTTCAAATCTCCATTAAGGAAAGCTCAAATAGCTAAGAATAGCTCGAGGTCTCCATATAGTTTGGACATGATGGTGGTTCTAACTCCTGATCCACGAAATCCATCAATTTGGAAATATTTAACGGCACCTTTTGGGCTTCAGTCCCTTGACGTGGGGAAGATGGGATCTCCATTTCTTCAATAGGGTCAATTAGTCCCTCTGTAAACATTCTCTCCAACAAGAAGGGAGTATCAAAACTATATTTCCAAGCACACAAGCACAATAAAAGCTAATGCCAAAAATCTATCATGATTTTTAGAAGTACACTATGTCCAAAGTTACATGGAGGTAATAGAGAAACCATCAATAGCTAGGCATCATACAAATGCCACAATCTAGGATCACATGGGCCATCCACATCAAATGTAACTAATCGGGATGCAACTTATAACAAAGTCAGAGAGAGAGGTAAGCAAAAAAAGTGTTCCCTTAACAAGTTTTAGCTTAAATGACTAAGGTGCTTGAAGTGTTCAATTCAAACATGATATCTTAAGAAGCATAAAAGACACACGTCAACATTTTCCCCATGTGGCCCTCATGATGTGCTTGAATCCTATTGGTGGATAGGCTTTAAAAGGGTCCAATGAGAATTTAGATGCATAAAAATAAATAATTAAGTTCTTTCTCTCAAAGAGGAAAAAGAGGACACATGTCCAAATGATATAATTAAATAATAAGAGAGAGAGAAAGAGAGAGAGAGAGAGAGAGAGAGAGAGAAAGAGAGAGAGAGAGAGAGAGAGAGAGAGAGAGAGAGATGGACCAAGCATGGGAGGGGGTATACTCTCCCACACACACACACACACACACACTCATTGTGTAAAGTGCAAAGATCAAGAGCTCCATCTCCCTCTCCAAGCTTGTTGAGAAGTTGAGAGCCTACACCAACACTCTTGGCTATGGAATGCAAATTCAATCAAGAGCCATGCTTCAATACTTAAACTTGACATCTTCTTCATCTTCATTACTATGCTATTATGCTATGCTAAGCAAGAGGAGTGATGATAAGTGAGGAACTATTTCTTTCTCCTATGAATGATTCTTCTTCCTCTTCCCTACCCTCATTTCGTGAGGTAAGAAGGGAGCAAGAGGGGTACTATTTGATAATTATTTATATATAATCTAGTGGAGGAAATTTTAAGGGAATTCAATGACCTAAGTAACCATCAAATCCATTATTTCTAGCATAAGCCATATTCCCCATTGAAGGAGGTGAAAGTTAAAAGTTCACATATGAGATAGTGAAACTATCAACCACCAAGTGTAAGCCACTAACTTTAAAGAGATGAAATTTGTTAGGTAGTAGCAAATGCCAGGATAACCACAACAATGTTATGGTAATCTAATACAATAGTATACTTATTATCACCTCCAAAATACCACCAGATTCTCCACTGGATACAATAGCAAGGTTAATACCCAAGGTGATTATGCACAAGGAAGTATAATCATTAGCTTCCTCAAGCTTAGTGATCACCATCTTCAGAGAAATCATGCAAAGGTAGTTACTTATCAATAGTGCAAGAATGGGCAAACAAACTAGCATATTCTAGCTAGATGTAGCAATCAAAGCTACAAGAAAGCATGCAAAAGCAGTTACTTGTGACCAAACCATGCCTGCACACATGTGTGCATGTGCATGTGTGTGTGTGTGTGTGTGTGTGTGTGTGTGTGTGTGTGTGTGTGTGTGTGTGTGTGTGTGTGTGTGTGTGTGTGTGTGTGTGTGTGTGTGTGTGTGTGTGTGTGTGTGTGTGTGTGTGTGTGTTGCTGTTTTAAATTTAATAAATACACACCAAGGAACAAGACGTTCAAAAGACAACTGGCTAAAGATGTCTAGGCAAAGATTTGGACAGAAACAACTCAGTCTTAGATTCATAACTATATAGCTTAATAAGAATGAGGTATCATTCCAAATGAGTTTATACAAAGGTATCAAAACTATACCAGTTGAATCATCAAGTGTTATCAAAGCTGGATTGTAGCATGCTAAACCTTCTTAAGCCAAGATAGAATTCTCACCTGCATCATATAGTCAAGACAATAGATATGTTAGACTTGGCTCCGTATGGTAGGCTTCAAAGAATCTATCAGTTGTTATCTATGTCAAACTTAAAAATTATTAGACTAGCTATTGTCCTGTATATTAAAGTCCCAAGGATTTTTTAACATCATATTCCTGCTAGAGTCACTCTATATGTTTTAACTTCTTTTTTATAATAACCATTTACTATATAAAAAATGTCGACTAATCCATATCATTGTATGTACTCTTTAGTTTAAAAAATTATGAGAAAACTTACATGCAATGCTAAGTTATGTAGCTTCATCTTAAAAAATGCTCCAAGGCCGATCCCTTCAAAGCCAGAATCAACTAGGATTATCGCTCGACCAATTTATAGGCCAGATATCAAGAATCAAAAGTCGTTGAATCATCCAATAGTCTGCAATGGGTTATGCACATTCATCAGCACTACACCAGATTCCATAAAGAATTCCCTTTGAAATTAGCTGAACTATTAACCCAGAGAAGTACCAGCGAGAGCCAAAGAAGTATCAGTCAGAGCTAGAGCCACCTCAAACCATTCCCAGAAATAGCCAGTTTATGAGAGTAGAGTCTATTCCAAAGAAATGATTAGTCATATCCAGAGACCAGGATTAAAGACCAAGATTCTAATACTTTGTAACAGGTATGCACACTCATCATCATTACACCAGATATAAAAAAGGATCTCCTTTTGAATAAAAGTTGAACTATCAGCCCAGGGATGTGACAACCGGGGTCAGAGAAGTATTTAGCCAGAGCCAGAGCCAGTCATAAACCAGGCCCCCTCAAACCATTCCTAGATATAGCCATTGTATGGGAGTAGGATCAATTTGAGAGAAATGACTAGCCATATCCAGAGACCAGGCAAAACCAAAAAAATGTGTTTATAGACCAGATCACTTAACTCAACATAGCTAACAGAAGAAACCTGCTATTGAAGTACGGATATCCAATCACAATTAGCAAGTCAAGGTCACCAGGCTTCCCCATGTTATAACACCATACCCATCTAGGTCAGAATCTTAGTTTATGCCAAATCTCAAGTAGTAAACCAGAATATGTATGGATATATAAGGTTTACATATATTTTATGGCAGTACCACCACCAAGAACTGGATGTAGTGGAATGTGTATACATGAAAAAAAGAAACCAGATCTAAGTCAGGCATCCAAGCAACAAGTTGAAGTCGGATTTATTGTAAGTCAAAGCAAACAGTCTCCCCCCATTATACCATAACATACTTAGGTAGTGAAGCACCAAAAAACCAAATTTGTACCTATATGTTGGTCAAAATTTATGCCGATTCTTAGTAAAGTATCAAAACAAAAATATGTATAAGGTTTACATATATTTTATGGCAGCATCACCACCAAGAACTAGATGTAGTGGAATATGAATATGGTTAACAAAAACAGTTCTAAGTCAGACATCCAATCAAGGTCAGATTTTTTGTAAGTCAAAATAGACTCCTCACAATAGCATAACTCTTTCAGGTAGGAAAGTACCAAAAAACCAGATCAGTGTCAGTCAAAATCTATGCCAATTTGCAGTAAAGTATCAAAAACTAGAGTATGTATGTATGTATAAAGTTTACATATATTTTATGGCAATACCCCCAAGAGCCAGATGTAGAAGAATATTTTATGTATACAAATGGTTTACAAAAAAAGATCAGATCTAAACTAGATAAAAAGGCCAACCAGTAATCAGCCACCATAGGAAGTAGGTAAAACAAAGCAAACAAGCACACCATCAATGTGTGAATACAAGTTAGAGAAAAAAATCCAATTTTGTGCTTAAGTCATCAGTGAGCATGCAGTTCACAAGTCCTAATGCAGTAGTTAATAATGCCAGCATATGTTAGTAGCAAAATATATTTTCTCTTCAGCAACCAGATAGCATCCCCCTTTTTTTTGGAATCAAAGTTGTAAGGTAAGAACCAAAAGTTGTAATACAAAGCTTAAGATCCAAGTGATTGCCAAGTGTATCATCCAATAACCAGTCATAAGCACAACGTCCTGCCAGGTATATCAGCTTTTTTTCTTAAAAAGATTTTTAGCATAGAACAGAGTCAGAGTTCAGATATAAAAGACCAGTGTTAGTTAATATTTTATTCCTACTAAACCACAAAGACCAGGTGAACAGAGTTGCCTAGATCGTTAAAAAAAATTATTCTAAAAATTTCCAATAAAACCACAACTCCTCAATGTTAAACAAGTTAAAATCAAATTATCAAGTGAACCGGAGCAGGAGCAATAGATCAGAGTTCATATATGATCATGAAGTCACTTTCTTCTTTGATAACACTAGGTATGGCTAGTGGTCTATGGACTTTGTGAGGTTGCTTTTGCATAAGGAATATTGTGTCGATAATCTAGATCTACCTAGGTGCTGGCTCTAGATCCCTTTGGGTTTCTTCTACCAAACTCATTAATTGCTTGACGCACTCGATCTCCTCTGTAGGGTTTGGGTAAGCTCCTATCTTCTACTTGGGTCCTAGCCATTGTGGCTCATGACCATCTTCCTTGTTTATTTATTTCCTAGTGATCGTTTTAGTCTCCATGGTTTCACCTAAATCAGAATCCTCTTCAGCGTCCTTCATATATACCGGGTCATCACCAGTCCTATGTTGGTCTTTGAATTGGGGTCTGACTTTGCTCCTTTTTGCGATCTCTTCCTTAGTGTTTTCTTATTCTTCAGAGATTGGGCAATTGATGTTGTGTCTCTTTCATCAAGAATATAATTTTGGTTTTGGAGCATCGATCGTGTGCGTACATTTACTGGTACCACAGGTGTACTTTGTGTTGGCTCCTCAGTAACCTAAATTAAATTCAATGGCATTATCTTTGGTGCATTTGGATTATTAGGACACTGGGCAATCAAATGATCTATGCCACATTGATTACACATGAGTATCGGCATTGTAGATGTGCTCGCTTGATTGGTTTGCATCAATGTGGCATTCTTTTGTAATCTAATAGGACATTCAGCTACACCATGTGGACCTCCACACTCATAGCACTGAAGAGGTGGTCTCTTGGCAATGTAATTGATATTTTGGCCTCTTGCCGCAAGAGTAGCTACTTGATAGACATGTTTGACTTGTCCCTAGTAGTCCTCCATGTAGTATTGTGGACTTTCTTCAAGTGCATCAATCCCATAGGCAATATTAGGGTCTATATCTTCCTCACAGCCTTCCAAACCAACAATAGATGTATCAAAACCCACTTGATCCACATAAGTGATTCTCGGATGTGGTGGTTGCGGTCCTAGGGACCATATGATTGTTTTGCGGAGCATGATTGTCTCTAAGACTTTCTTGAATGGCCTTGGTGAGATCTACTAAAGTCATCTCAGATATCTTTGGCTCCTCATCAATAGGCTTTAGGGTCATTGGTTGATGCCCCGATGCTTGCGAGCTAGTAGATTTAGGCTCAATAGACACTCTTTCTCCTTGAATCATTAAATTATCCTCCAATTGGATTGCATTGGTGGTGACTGCTTCCCAAGTGGTGATACCTCTAATGACTAGGCCATTGTAGATATCCTCATGTCGTAGTCCCCTGATGAATCTATCAAGAAATTGGTTATTATTGAAGCGCTCATTTGGATTACAATGCAAATTCAAATGCTTCAAACGACTAATAAAGTCTCTCACTGACTCTCCTTCCTCTCATTGGGATTTCTAGAGTTGAGATGCACCCCAAAGTACTCCCTCTCGTATGTACTCTTTCAAGAGCAGTCTTCTAAGAGTAGGGTAAATCATTTTTTGTTCCACCCTTAGGGTTCTATACCAATCCCCAGCCTTCCCACTCAAGGTTAGGCTTATAGCATTACTCTTATGCAGGTCATTGTGTTCTCCTAGGGAATTGCATATTTATTCAAATACTTTGATATGCTTTCTCACGTCCCCGTCTCCACTAGATTTTCATGTGCACTTGGCTATTTGCGCACTGCCTTACTTCTAGGCTCTCTATCCAGTGTGTTATGCATATTTTTAGCAATGGATCAACCAATAGCTTGAGCAAAGGTTGCCATGTCACCTAAGTGAGCTGATATAGTGGGGACATGCGCTCTTGTGATGACTGCATGTGGAATGGGGGTTGGCATTGTGATTGGCGTATATGCAGCCCTTGGGTTCCAAGTTGGGTACGATGTTGTGCCATGTGGTGGCCCAAAGTTCATATGTGTGGCCCTGGGCATAGCAGACATGGTAGTTGGTACATATGGCCTCATTGAAATAAGAGCTTGGATTTTGCGGTCGTGGAGCATAAGTTGTTGAAACAATGGGAGGGATAGGAGCTACATGAGCACGAGGATCCATAGGTGTATTTGATTGAGACATACTTATAGGTACTGTTTTGCAGGCATTGAGCTACCATGTAGCGGTGCTTTACTAACAAATGAGGTCCATGGCGTGTTTCTTGGCATGCCCATCACTGGGGTAGGCATGGTAGCCATGGTGTCATCAGGAGAGAGATGAGCTAAACTTGGAAAAATAAATCTATCACTTGTGGCTCAGATTATACTAAGACCCCTGATGAAGGGAGTTTCCATTTGCAATAAGGTTGGCTGCCTAGTCTTCCCTGTATCCAAGAATCTCATGAGACCCGTTGAAGGTATGTGGATCCCTTTGTTCTGCCTCTCTATCTCAATAACCCTATGGATAACATCACCAACTCTTTGTTGTTGATCCTCTATGCTAGTATCACCCGTTGTGGATTGTAGGACATCTAACCACCCCGCGTGATAGGTGTGACCTGTGTATAGGTCGGTTAGAGTTTTTGTTTGTAGTTCATACTCCCATTTCTCATTTAGGAACACTCCATCTAGGATTGAGGTGCTCGAGGTGTCCTTTGAACTAGATGCAATGTGGCTCTCTATGGGTTGATCCTTAGAAGTGGTTGCTAATTCAAGAGCACTCAATTGCTCGCCTAGCATGGATGTTGACATAGGGGAATTTTCTTTTAACTCTCTCCTTTGCTCTTCCTTGCGTAGGCTCTTGATTTCCTTTTCCCTACCCGCAATGATATATTGCTCAACCTCTTGCACTTTGGCAAGGCTTCTACCATCAGGTAATATAACCTCGGAGGGGAATAGCTCTGAAGAGTCAAGGGGTGCAGTGAATGGAGTATTCACGTACACACTCTCCAGGAGCATGGGGTCTACGTTAGTCATGAATGGTGAATTTACTTTCCCACCCCCTTCATTCACAACGTTAGCTCCATGTTTGGAGCGAGTGGATCTACTAAAAATATCCTTCAAGCAGCTAAGCACGCTCGACGTGGACCGTGGGCCCATGGCATGCATGTCTTGGCTTGAACTATCTAGATTAGGCATCGAGAAACCTTCCATGACGTTGTAGTCAATGGAAGAGTTACTAGACGCAATATGTGGATCTTGAGTGGTACTACCTTGGGTTCCCGATGAGGGCCTAGAGCCTAAGGTGGAGGAATAATGAGTACCCACGTAAATGGAGACACTCTCTATGTGATCGTCCTCTAGCACACAACCAGAGCATAGGTTCATGTGACCTCAACACTCTAGAAGTGTTGGTGAGTTCCCGTGAAGGCCGCTCACTTAGTTTTTTAGGTGTTTACAATCCAATTTTTTTGGTTATTTTTTGTTCTTTTTTTTAACCAGGCTACGGAATATGGCATGTGATAGCTCAAAACAAGCGTCTTGGTTAGACGGATGTGCCATGCTTTACAACCCCCAATTTGGTTACGTAAAGCCCTCGGAATTGTAAAAATGGTCTTTTACTAGGTGGGGAGAGGGCTAGAATTAGTAAGTCCAAAGGGTGAGTCTGAAGGGGATGGTGGAGGACTTGAGGAACTTGTCCCACATATCCTCGCTTCACTTGAGGTCCTAATCTTTAGGGCTTGGGCTTGGGCTTGGGCTGAAGTGAGAATTTTTAATTTTCTTTTTTGTTTTTGAATTTTCTTTTTGGTCTCAATATTTTCGAGCATTTTTGTAAATTTTATTTTTATTTTTTAACAAAAAAACTCTTTTTCTAAGGCTAATGTTGTTGCATGGGCAACAAGCTCACGACGCGCACAGAAGCTCCTAATACAGCTCTATCTAACCTCTTTGTAGCTAACACCACTAATTACCTCTACTCACATACTCTCTAACATAAAACTGCATACTCATAGACAGTCAACTCTATTGCTCACTGTCTACTCTACTTCTCACTGTCTACACTATTGTTCACTATCTACACTAACTAACACAACAAAACTGCTCACTCATAGAGTACTCAATCTACTCACAGAGCACATTATAGATATACACCAGCTAACACATCTACTAACACCTACACATTACCGATCTTCACAAACCTAACAGAAAACCTGCATATTTCAACACCAACAGATTCTAACAAACCTGCTAAACCTGCGCATTACAATCACTTAGCAGATCTATACAAACTCAAACAAAAATTGAAAAAAAATGGAAGAAAGGCTTCCAAAGGTAGCACTGAGTGCTTCTCAAGCTTTAATGCAAGGCAGTCCACGACAACGGTGCCAAAAATGTGCGCTTTGCCACACGTGTTGAAGGCTGGGAACTTGCTTGTGCACTATTTGCGAGCCTTGAAAGGCTGCAAGCACACAACTAGACAGTCCTAGCAAGCTCAAAGAAACAATGGTGTGTCACTCACCGCTCAATGCTTCTGTTGTGAAGGATACTGTGCTGCAAAGAAAAAGGAGCCGTCGTCGATGCCGCGCTCAACCACCTTGCCGTCGTCGATGTCGTCGCAATGCTCTCTCTCTCTCTCTCTCTCTCTCTCTCTCTCTCTCTCTCTCTCTCTCTCTCTCTCTCTCTCTCTCTCTCTCAAACATACACACACACACACACACACACACACACATACACACGTGAGCAAACGAAGAAGAAGGAGACAGAGATGGAGCAAGAGCAGTCCTTAGCTTGCACCTCCATGAATGAGGATTTTGAAGTCAAATGGACCTTTTATAAGAGTTTGACCCATTCACACATGAGCGTCCACAGTGGCTGACCGTTGCAAAACTACTGGAAAAATAAGATAAGTGGTGCGCCTCTCATCGACGATCACCTACACACCTATTGGACCGATCAACCCGGTCCATGACTCAATCAAATAAATAATAAGGCATCCATCCTCGAAGGTGATTGGGTGTCTGTGAGGGTTAACATTGATATCTGAGTTTCATGAGCTATTTACTGTCCACATTGGGCAATATATGGTACTATTATGTTTCTTAGTAAGATGCTAAATTCAACAAGGTCTGTTATCTTTGATGATTGACAAGGTCAATTTTATATTTCCATGACATCAATATGTCAATAGCAGCACCCGTTGGCTATGAGCACATAGACTCCATCCTTATTTTTTAGGCTTCAACTTTAGGCATATTGCATAGAAGCTTCCAAAGTTTGGAATATGCTATCAGCATACAAACTTGGGGGGACTTTGCAATCGGTCTAAATGATTTTTCACTAGAGTCCAATATGAACCAAGCCAAGAGGGCATGCATGGTTCGTACACCATCTCTCTATTTCTCAATATACATGGCTATGGGCTGAATTCAAGCAAATACAACTAGCCTTAGAGGGGCGACAAGGCTAAACAATTTCAAGTTCTTCTTGTTTTTTGTGTTTTAATCTATAAGTTGGATCAAATTTCCTACTAAGAAAAGAAAAGTGCTTTGAAAGACTTAATGAGAAGCAAGGCTTCTTGACCATCCCAAGATACTATCCATTGATTTAGGATCAAGGGCACTGTCCCACAACTTTGGGAAATTGGTAGTAAATGGATATAAGCTCACATTTTACATATGACAATGTTGACTTGTGATGTATCCATGCCAGTATAGATTGTGCAAGGCACTTATGGAATCGGCTCCATCTGTTGAGACCAGCATTGAATCCAATGGCTTATCTTTTTATTTTTATCATTTGCATGCATGGCATGCCAATAAGGTGGATAATGTCCATCCGATCATTGTTTACGCTTGCGCTATAACATGAGCTACTATGTCGAGGAAATTCTTATTCACCTCACAATCACAATGGATTTAGAGCTAATTTGGAGGAAGGAAGTTGTGGAGCTATTTTTGGGGAAGGGGCTAGGGTGCATGAACTTTATCTATCTCTAGTTATATAGAATTCCTATGGCTGTAATGTCCACATGTACTGGACTTGCACGGCTTTTAGGATGAGATAAGAACTTATTTATGTTTAATAATTTTCTCGATGCCATGTCAAGGGTGACGATGTTCCACGCACAAAAACCTAGTTCTTTATGACATTGTGGGAAGACTTTTAAGAATTCTTCTTTGAATAAGTTTGAAAAGTTCTTGAGGTTTCAAGCACCACATCTCATCTATATTTAGTGCATATGTGTTGCTATGCACATGTACCTAGTTAAGAGGCCACCAAGGAGGACTCTTTACCCCCTACATCAAACATGTCAAAGTAGGGCTACGTATATATTTTACTGTTGTAGCCCTACAACCTATCTCTAAAGAAAAAAAGGAAAAAAAAGTGATGTAGAATGCAAGTTAGTGTTTCCAGACATTGAGTGCATGCACTATTGCCAATATCTCAAGGCTAGGGTAGTTTATCGCATGGGCATAGAGTTTTGTGGATTCAATAGCAATTGGGTTTCCCTATTGTGATCTAAGACACAACCAATGGACTACCCACTAGCATCATTGAAAGGGTTCACACGTTGTCGTGCTGTGGAACGTATATAGTGGGAACGGACATTAAACGATTTATCTTGTGACTTTTTGACGCATAAGTATACTTCATATAATACTCATATGCATAAATAAAATCTTTCTACCATACCTTAGTATTTACCTTTGAAGTAATATAAATGTACATTACTATTAGAAAGTACTGCAAGAGAAGTATGAATGATTGTGCCTCTTTTTGTCTGGGGGAAAAGCATTTGTATACTTCTTCTAATATCTCAGCTATACCCTACCATATATAAATTATTTTCTTCTTTTCACATTTATCTAATAATATAACCCTTCAATAATGCATACCTTCTTGGATACATACAAGAGGGAAGGGCCTACTAGAAGACTTTATGAAAAGGAAAATCCAAAGCTTCTTGGACCATTCCAATTTGAAAATTTCGACCTAAGGGCATGGAGAAAAGGCCAAAACCAAGTCAAGCTCTTTTAGTAGGCCAATTTTGCCTTTTTAAGCATGTCGATCCGAGTTACAGGTCAAAAGTTACAGGGAAACCAGTGAAAAACCCTCTCACAACTACACTACAAGAAGAGATGGTAAACAGGTGAATCAAGTGAAAAGAGGTAATCTTGGTCTTTTTCCATAAAATAAGATATTTGGAGGATAAAAGACATAAGCATGTGAATGTGACACCTCAAAGATGCCTTGAAGGACAAGATACACAAGTTGGGGACCCCTGCTGGAGCCACAAAAAAGATGCCTAGGTGGGGCCCACATACATTATGCACCCACATGGAGCCTCAACGACCAAAAAATGCTGAATTTCATGATATTTTGAGTCCTAATATTTCCCATTTTAAGAAATATCCAAAGAACATTTGATTTGGGCTAACTCTTTAGCCTAATCAAGTGATTATGTAAAACATGGCTCCCTCACCTATAAAAAGGGCAACCTTCTCTTCATTGGGGCAAGTTAGGAGTGCGTGAGAATAGCTCAATTCCATAGTGACACACTCATCTTAGTGCCACACTTTCTCTTGAAGAAAGGCTGAAGTCTTGCCTCATCTTCTCTCTCCATTAAGGTGGTGGCAATTGCTCTCATGTAAGATATATGTTGCTAGTTTTACTTTCATTTGCATATCTAGTCCAATACTTGTCTCTAACTCTATCTCTATCTCTCATTATCTATCTTTAATACCACCACCACACTTAGATCTATCTCTAATTCTATCTTACTCCTCCTTTGATCTCTCTTGTTGTGTCCTAATTGTTTCATTGGAAGGTATTCAAGCAGCAACCTTGTCAATGTAATGAGTACAACCTTCTTGCGGGAAACAATTATGAGCACAAGGTTAGTAACCATATCTTCATCTTCCACAAGCATCTCTCTCTCTTAAGGTTCTCATTCTCTTTCACAAACTCTAGAATCTCCTTGCTACAGGTACTTCTCTCCCCGCAGTATCCTTATTGCCTAAGGGCAACAATAGGGCTTGGGAGAGAAACTCTCTTCTTTTTCTCCTTTCACTTCTTTCACACCTTTAACTTTGAACATACTAAGTATATCATTGATGAATAACCATAATCCACATAGAGGTAATTTCTTTCAATTCCATTCGGTGCAATCTATTAGGGTCAACATTTGGATTAGTCGAAAGATTCACTTTCAGCAATGCATAGTGTTTCTATTTGGTCCTGAAAGGCTCAACAAAATACTTCTCTCACCAGATCCCATCATACTACCTATTATTGACTATGACTTCTCTTTTGATGTGAATGTGGTTATTTTATTATGAATCAAGAGGATTTGTACTCACAACTAATCCCAATCGCTAGACAAAACATATACATTATAGTAAGCACAAAGCTACAGTTCCAAAGAGCAATCCGCAGCTTATTTGGACAACAAAGATTAAATATCATTAACTCATCCATTAACCCTTTTATCCTACCCATGATACGATATGATCGTAATCTCGATCTTTTCATTTTTGTTTTGTTCTGACTATCTTTCATGAGTTCTCTCCATCACGTGTGTGTTTGTAAGGAAAAGTGAGCGGCTTCTTTGGCTACACTTCTTCTTTAGCTCTAGAAGCTATGTTATCTACATCTTAGCTCTTTCTCATAACCCTTGAGCTTCCTCACAAACTCTCACAGCAAGAGGCCCGGTGCCTTCCTGGCAAGACCGCCTACTTCTTGACAACGTCGAGTAAAAAGCAAGCCGTAGCCTCTAAAAACTTGGCCTAGCTCCAAGAGAAGCCATAGCTCTTGGATGATAGTAAGACGAAGGACATAGTTCACCACTGTGGAAACATAATTTTCTGTACATATTGCATTGCAACCATGGTGTGAGAGAAGCTTTTGTGAAAACTATCAATCTATGTGCGTTCGTTGGACAGCTTCAGCAGCACGCTCCGAAGTTGTAGGGCTAGAGGCCACTTCAAATGAACTGGTCATTTGATAGCTATTGTAGTTAAGAACTTCATAGTCAATTATCAGGTGAGTATGAACAGAATCAAACTTTAGATTAGCAGATAAAAAAAGCAAGATAGACTAAGTGGTGAATTACAAGAGAGTACAAGAGTTCCAAGGACTCATGAATACAATAGAGCTCTATCCAAGACCGATAGAAGATCCCAAAATATAAGTAGTGGGTCCTATTTGTAGGGGTCCATACTAGGTTCTGACCAATTGTTTGACTGTACAATTACCGATTGGTAATAACTAGAATTACTAGTAATTATGTATGTAAAAGCCGCTTCAAAAGGGTAGTTTCCCACTACATACATCACTGGATTGATGATACCCTCATGTGTGCACCCTTTGATCACCATGTAGGTTTTTGAGAAATCTGGAAGTTTTAAGACAGGAGCACTAACAAGAGCATCCTTTGATTTCTCACAAATTCTTGGGCCCTAGTAGCTATCCAAGTGAATACTTTTGTCTTGCTAAGTTAAGAAGTGAAGTTATGGGAGCAGCTATATTTGTGTACTTTTCAATAAATATGTGATAGCATCCTATAGGGCAAAGAAATCCTCATACCACATGAACAAATTTTGATTGAGACGAAGCTACAATAGCTTCCATCTTAGAAGGATATGTAGCAACACCATCTTTGTAGAGGATATGCCTAAATATTCCGCCTTCTCTGTAACGTAAGAATATTTACTGCACTTTCCATAGAGTTTGTGTTTCTTAAGATGGTGAAGTACTTGATAGACATGTTGCATGCAATATCTAGAAATTAGGATTCTTTTAGAACTCTACGATATCATCATTTTAAAAAAAATGATCAGGATGCTAACAAGAGACTTCAGTCATTAGTTGATTAAAAGTAGAGCATGGGGCATTTGTAAAACCAAAAGTTATTACTTTGTACGCGTAGAGACCAAAGCAAGTGTTGAACCCTATTTTGGGTATGTTCTCTTTCTTTAATTTCATTTGTTAGAATCATGAATTTAGATCAATCTTGAAAAAGATAGTGGCTACATGTAGCCTATCTAGAATCTCATTACTGTAAGGAATTGAATACTTATTTTCTATTGTTACCTAGTTGAGGCCTTTATAATGAATGGAAAGCACAAGTTAAACCATGGAGGGAACTAGGACGGTTATATCTTTTATCTAGAAGTGGAGTGAGTTGCTCTTTCAATTTTATGCTTTTTGAAAGAGACATCCTCTATGGCAGTCTAGCAACTGGTTAAGCTTTAGGAACCAACTCAATAGCACAATCCAATTCTCTACTATGAGGAGGCATTTGAGTGAGATCTGTGAGATCCCCCACCCGTCAATACCAAGATTGGGATGGGATCCTTGACAGGTCTCTAGGTCTGATAAAAATCAGACTGTCTAAACAAGAACAATCCAAGGAATAAACATTTACCATTGACAATGGCTTGGGTCTATAGCCTTAGAAGAAGACCTAGTCCTATCTCGCAACGGAAACGGGACAACGTAGTAAAAGTCAAAGAAAAACTATTTCGGCCCTATAACTGCCACAATTGGGCTAAGGTATCCTCAACCAACACTTTTTTCCCCCTAACAGATGTGAGGGCACAGCCGCCGCTGGTGGACTCCTCTTCCAAGTGAAGAAGTTTTCTAAACGTTTTAGTGTGCAGGGATGGATAGCTACCTGACTAATCAGGTCCACCCGTCCATGATTGACAACCTTAGTCAAATCCCACTTACCAACCCGCACTCACACATGATTCTTTTGTTACTTGATTACTACCACATTCTTATCACAATTAAAATAATGATTCCTTTTATCCTTCAAAACAGGATTTTATTAAAACAGCCCTTGAAAACAGTATTGAAAACATTCTTTTAGCAAACAGACATCTTTAAACTTACGCCATCCGTCGAGCCTTATTGTGTAGAGGATTGGGCTTTTGGTAATAGTACATTGTTAGGTAGTTCTATCTAACAGGGTACTATCAATCAAAACATTGTCCATAATAACCATGACCAGTACTCTTCTTGTCTCAAGACCACCTAAGGGTGAAAAACGGCACCCATTCCTTATTCATAATCCGGAGTGGATAAACCCCCACCCAAGGTTCTGGCATACACCAAACCAATTGCCCATACAACCGGGCGGCTCCCCTAGGATAAAAAATGGTATCCTAACTTATGTAGAAACATCAAGACATGACACGCAGTAGAAACTCATCGTTCATGGGGGTAACCGACTTATCCGTGGCTAGAAATCCAATCATTATCATCAATTTTATACTAAGGAGTCGGAGGTGTCTTGAGACAAGCTGCCTTAAGGATGATCAATCATATCTTCCCTATTTCAACCAGTTTTAACCCAAACAATTCTTTCCTACATTATAAACAATGCACGTTGGAAGTTACCTTCCGTTTCAGCCAGTTTATTCTTCCTAACTTTACGTATGCAATGCTAACTTAAAAATGAACTTTCAAAGATTTTAAGTGAACAAAATAGAAATCCACTTGGGACTTCTCGGCCATCTGCTGGCTGGAGCCTGCAAACTTTCCTCAGTCGGCCTATGGCTAGGCCCAGCCTCATGGTCATTATTGGCTTTGTTTCGCTTGTTGCTAACATCCTCTTCCTCAGTAAGAGGATTTTCCCTGGTTCTCTTTGGAGCCATGTCGGCAGCGGTTTAGGTTAATCAACTAGAGCTTAATCTCTAGTGATTTCTACGTAGCGTTCTCTCTAGATGAGAGAGAGAGTGTCAAGGCTCCGAGTCTGTCAAATTATGAAGCAAGGGATCCTATTTATAGTTTTCTGGCACTCACAAGCTCTCACAGGCTATAAAAGGCAGTTGCTTGCAGTTCAAGCAGTCCTCAGCAAGTCAAAAAATGCCCCCTGCTGCTAAATGAGTCCCTGGCAGGTCAGTGATGACCTTCCCATTACCTGCCAGCTTTTAAAATGTCAATTCTGCTATAATTTGACCTATTTTTGCTTAATTGGTAAATATCTTGTAAATATCTAAGAGACCCTTAATAAAGTCTATGCTTAAATGATTACTGTAACCCTTCAATTTTTCTTAATAATTTATTTTACATTGAATCTTCCGGAAGAACTAGCAGGGTCAGTTTTTGTTCGAATTTAAATCTGAAAATTTCTAGCCCGGGGTTTGTTGTGCTTAAGATTCCAAAAATACCAATATTTGCCATAGTCGGACAATTCTACATTGCTTTTTCAATAATCATATCAGTTTTAATAAGCTTTATACAACCTTTTAAGGTTTTAGAAACTGGAAACCTTACAAGATCTTCTAGGAAAACATCTTGAAATTTTGTAATCCATTCCCGTTTGGAGGTTGAAGGTGCCTTATTAAGAGGGTCAAGCTTGACAACATAAACCATCTGCTTTTATGAATTCTCTTCACTAGCTTTGTAAAATTCACTAAGTGAAGTTTGTGTTGGCCTCTCTATCCCATTATGGAATGTCTATTTTTGGATTTTTTAATAAATGATGAGAGAAAAACATCATTACTATGAGCATGTGCAACATTTTGATGTAACCAATCTATACCCAAAATACCGTCATAAATTCCTAAAAGTAACACTCGAAAGTGCAATGTGGTGATCTAGGCCCTTGAATTGAAATTAAAGATCCCAAAAACATTGAATAATTTTGTTCTCTTGCCTGTAGCTACTTCTACTGTGACGGTAGAGTCAAGGTGTTCATGTAGGGTAAGGTTTCTTACTCATCTTGGAGATAGAAAGGAGTAAGTGCAACTAGTGTCAGCCAGTAATGTGAATGATTTTCCTCCATGCTCTATGGAAGTTCAAAGAAAAAAAACTATTGTGATTGACACTTTGGTGCTTGATAGCAGATGGCCAAGATTTGTATTAGGAGGGATATGTTCTCAAGTAAGAGAGAGGTGGGAAATTGTATTAGGAGGGATATGTTCTCAAGTAAGAAAGAGGTGGGAAATTGTTTTTGGAAAATCCACCCTCACTACCAATAGTAGAAATGGAGGTCGAAATGAGCCCTACAAATGTTCACCAAAAATCACTTATGAATGGTCCGCCAAAAATCACTCGAAGGTTATGTAGTCCTATGAATGCTCACCAAAATTCACCTCAATCAAAGAACGTGAGCCAAAAGTGTAAAGAGAAAGAGAAGGAGAGAGCTTGAGCTCTTGCAAGCGCGCGCGCGATGGAGGAAAAAGACTCTTCTTCTTCTTCCTCACAAACTTAAGATAAGCGGTCTACAAAACAGTCATCCAAGAGTTGTACATTTTGAGCTTGGGCATCATAAAATTTTTCCTTTCCTTTCCTTGATACATTTGAAGAGTTTGTAGGACTCACTCTTTCACGGAACCTGCCACTCCATGGATTCTCACCATGACTTGCACTAGAGAACTCTTGCGGCCCACTCAAAATTTGTGATTGTGCACCTTTATTTTTTGCAGCCACATTCTCTCTTACATCAGCCCCCAAATCATCTTTTACATCAGCATACCAACTTGCCATTTCATTGAAAACAACATCCTTGCTCACCCTCACTCTACCCGTGATAGGATTGTAACAATTGTATCCTTTTTGCTCAAGGGAATAGCCAATAATCACACATTTTTTAGCTTTTTGATCAAGCTTACTTCTTAGCTCATCCAGTACATGTACACAAGAAATACATCCAAACACTTTAAAATCTGATACATTTGGTTTTTCACCACGAAACTTTTCTTCAGGTGTCATATCATGTGTTGGAGTAGTAGGGGTCCTGTTCATAATGTAGACACCTGTAGCAACAGCCTCAGCCAATAAGAATGAGGCATGTTCTTCTCATTCATCCATACTCTAGCCACTTCTGCAATGTGCCTGCTCTTTTGCTCAGCAACACCATTTTGTTGCGGAGTATACCTGCATGAAAACTGCCTCTGAATTCCATGCTTTTTTAGAGAACCATTGAATTTATTGGAGAAGTATTCTCCCCCTCCATTTGACCTCAGACACTTTATATGTTTCCCAATCTATTTTTCAACCATAACTTTGAAACTCTAAAAATACATAAACACTTCACTTTTCTGCTTCATGAAGTAGCCCCATACCTTCCTCGTATGGTCGTCAATGAAACTCACATAGTATCTACATCCACCCATAGATGCAGTCTTTGTCGGACCCAATACATCTGTATGAACTAAATCCAATGCATTATTTCTTACATGCTTATCATGAGGAAAGGATGTTTTTGCCTGCTTTCCAAATTGACAAGCTTCACATACTGTTTGCATTTCAACAACTCAAAACGTAGGTAAACCTATAACCATCTCTTTAGTCTGCATCATTTTCAGTCTCTGCAAATTTAAATGACCAATACGTTTGTGCCAAGTCTCTATATCTCGAACAACAGCTACACCTCATGCAAACATGGCAGCATTCACCTCGGGCACATTTTACATCTAAAGTAAACATTCTACCCACTTTCTTTCCTTGTGCAACCAGCCTTCCATCCTTCTTATGCTCTTCGACAAAGAGACCATCGGAGTTAGACATTAGACACAACCAAAGCATGACAATCTGATGCATAAGATGCATGGCAAGAACCTGAATGAGTACGACTAGACAAAGGTGCATCCAATTTACGATCATGCCAAGTATGCACCAACCATTTAGGGATACCTCTAGCCTGCTCATTCTCAACCCTTTCCTCATCAAGTACATCATGTACATATGCATCAGTAATAGGTTGATCTGTAACATTTTTAGAAACCCCATAGGGTGTAGATTTGCCTCATTGGAAATTATATTTGAGCTTCCACAATTGAAAAGAGGCAAGAAAGTGTCATAAATGTTCTGTGAGCTGACAACACTGTCCCCAGTACATGACAACAAGGACTAAACAGAATCTTCCACAAACACAACATCGCGTGAGACCAAGGTACACTTTGTCTGCGGATGATACAACCTATAACCTTTGCTTTCAGCACTATAACCAACAAAAATACATTTAACAACCTTACCATCCAATTTTTTGCACAGTGTTTGTGGCACCAAAGCATATGCCAAACATCCAAAAACACGCATGTGCTAAATAGAAGTCTTTCTATCATGCCATGCTTCATGTATGGAGTAATAGACTGCAAAGCTTTCATAGGACACTTGCTGAGTACATAAGTGGCACACATGATGGCCTCAAGCCAAAACGAATGTTGCAAAGCTTGACTTTTGACCATACATCATACCATCTTCATAAGTGACCTGTTTTTCCTCTCAGCGACACCATTTTGCTGAGGCATATAAGGCACTGTATATTGGTGTTTTATCCCATGACTAGCCAGAAATGCATTAAATTCATGAGACATATACTCCCCCCCTCAATCGAAACGGAGGGTGCCCATAGTACATTTCAAGACATGTTCAACCATAGCCAAAAATTATTTGAAGCACATAAATGCTTCTGAATCGCTTTAAGCAAAAATACCCATGCATGCCTAGAGAAATCATCGATGAAAGTCATGAAGTAAAGGTAATTGCCCAAGGACGGAGTTTGCATGGGTCCACAAACATCACTATGCACAAGCTTCAACCTGCATGTGGCCCTAATTGAACCATCCTCTGGAAACTTTTAACGCTGCATCTTACCCAAAATACAGCCTTCGCAAACATGTTTGATAGGTGCTTCAAGAGACGGAAAAGAAGCAACCAAATCCGATTTCTGCAAACGCAATAAACTCTCAAACGTCCAAAACGTGCATGCCAAAGTTTTGCATTTGAAATAGCTTTAGAATCCACAACTAAATTTGCAAAATTCTACCCGGACTTGTAATACAAAGTAATCTTATACAACCCATGACATAAAATGCCAGATGCAACAATTCCATCACCAAAACTGAGATCATGTAGTATTGCACATCTGTCATCCATAAATTTGACTACAAGACCAAGTCTAGCAAGTGCAAATACAAAAAAAAAAGATTCTTCTTAATACTAGGTACATAAAGTGCATCAACAAGTGTGAAAGAACTGTCATTTGCAGCAGTAAGCACAATCTTTCCAACTCCCTGAACTGGATAAGAGGCATTGTTGGCACAAGTAACTGAATTCCCATTAGGGACAGACTCAAGAGAGGTGAACAAATCACGATGTGAGGTAATGTGCTTTGTAGCACCACTGTCAAAATACCACACATGTTAATTTGTAGTAATTGAGATGCATGCATCATGGACAACAGGATTATAAGTGCACACTGCACCAAAAGCCCATTCTGCATCAACATCAGCATCACAATCTCCTTTCATAGAAGACTCAACAATAGATGCATTTGTAGTGGAACCAACATTAGTAGTAGAACCAGCCTCTTTCTTCTTAGCCTCTTTGGCCTTCAACTTAGGACACTGCATGATCAAGTGATCATTAGCTTTACAATAATGGCAATGCATCTTCTTTTTTTTCTTATCACCAGAATTTCCAATTGAAGAAGCATTAGGAATATGTGATTTTCCACTCGCAAAAGAACCATAAGAAGTGGTTGCATTGTTGTTACCACCTTTTCTTTGAGCAACAATAAAGGCCTGTTCAATTGCATGCTATATAGTCCTGTTTTTTATGGAAAGCGACTCTTGCAACAGTAATGTGCATAACGCATCAAACTTGACAACTTCAGGATTTCCTTGGGTCATAAGACTCCAAGTACTAGCAAAATTCTGGTAAGAATCTGGCAAGGCATCAAGAACAGTTTACACAAGGGATTGTCTAAAATGGCTTCTCCTGTAGAAATAAGTTGCTCATTGATATCCTTGACACCATCAAGGAAAGTATCCATGTCATCTTCCTCATGCATAATCTTCGACTCTAGCTCTTTACATAGCAATGCAATTTTTTGCCTCATTGTGACTTGCATAAAGACTAGCTAGAATATTCCAAGCCTATTTTGTAGATTTTGTTGAACGAATGTGAGGAGTAATGGTGCGCTTCATAGACAACACAATCAATGCATGAGTTTGCGTATCTTTTACATCCCAACGAGCTTGTTCTGCCGTAGACAAAACAACTCTAACAACAACAATCCTTGCAACAAGACCCGCAACATCCTCAACATTGCATGTATCCTCAGAACTAGGACGTACATCAATGCCCTGCACAATGTTCCAAACGTCCTTTGACACAAGAACATGTTGCATCATATAAGTTTCATGACCAGTTAGCTTTTAATCTCTCTTGCATTGTTTGTGTGTGTGAAAATTAAGTTAGAGCTTTCATTCAAGTCCTCAAGCATCTCATTTGGATGAGTTTTGAGCTTTCAAAGTTTTCACAGATCTCTTCAATAGTGAGCTCACTATTCTATGGTGACAGATTTAGGGCATACAAAAGACATGTGGGTAAGTGGTATAGCCTACTAGCTATTCTTGGGTTCTGAAGGGTCGGTGGTTCAAATCTCTTTACCATAATTTAGTAAGAAGAAGTGGGAAGACATCAAGTTGAGCGCTCAAGTATACTATAATCCAAGTTTTGGGTCCGGACTTGGGGGCTCTTTCCACAAGAGGCCAGTCCACTAGAGAGCCTTCTTGCGGCTGCTGCTTTATCTCCAAAGCCAAGCATGAAGATGAATAAGGAAGCAAAAATGATGAAGACCATGAAGATCACGAAGATGAAGAGGAAATGAGGATCAAGAAAGATGCGTGATCAACCAAGGCACATCATGAAGAAGAAAAAGAGCGACATCAACAACGACATAACAAATTCATTACTCTCTCCCATGATTGTATAGGCTTTAGACACTACCTCTCTAAGAGCTAAGACTAGTCGATGAATGATGAGTTATTGGGTAAACATAAACCCAAGGTTGGGGAGTAAACCAAAAACTCTCTCTATGATGGTAGCTTGGTAGAAGCACGAGGTTATGGGAAAACCTAAAATCCTTGGTTGTAAAAAAACCCTAAAACTCACAGTTAACGAGTATACCAAAAACTTTGTATGAATGATATGATATCAAGGGGAGGATTAAACAAAAAATCAAGTTCAAGGGGAGGCAATCATAGGCTCTCAAGGGGAGGGTTGTAGGAGTGAGAGCTTGGATTGCCTACATGACATAGGCAATCCAAGCCTGAAGACTACCCACTAGTAGAGCATCATTAGTATAAGATATTGGCATTTCTATAAGTGAAAACAACTAAAAAGAAGCATCTCAAATTGAACAAATACAAGGAAGCTAGAGAGAAGAGAAGAGTGGGCCTTTCTTGTCCTGTTGTGCATGATCCTTTTCACTTGTAGAACAAGGTTGTATAGTTGAATCTTGAAAACCTTGAAAGGCTAAAATTCATGATTGTTAAAGGCGAAACACTTTTGAAGGATTTTAGTAAATACAATGGGATTTTATCACATCTTGAGGATTCTCTAGCAAAAGTTTCAGCCTATTTTAACAAACAAATTGTAGGCTTTTACCATTTTTTTCATAATTTTTCTCTCCATATTACAAAATTGGCATCTTTACTTATATTTTGTGGTGTAAATTTGACCAAAAATTGGTGCATGATCTCCTTGACACGCTTAAGACCTTGACATAGTTGTTTGTAAAAATCACAAAGTTTTAAAATTCACCAATTTTGGGCCAACATATTGCCATATACTTCATGACTAGGTCGCACACACATATTGCTAAAAGTAAATAGTACCTATAAACTCAACACTAACTTGAGAAATGCATTAAAATAATTTACTGAAAAGAAAACGCTAAAATGCCCATAACTTTCACATATAGACTCGTATTGCAATTTTTTTAATCTAATGAAGGGCATGAGTGGCTTACAAATCTTGTTTGAAATTTTTCTGAAGTGGGCCTTTGGCAAGCCTTTCAAAAGAAAGGTTGTTTAAGGGGTCTAAGTTTTAGGTGAAGTTAGGGTGGTCTAAAATTGATTTTTAGAGTATTTTTTGGGGAAAAATTGGAATGGTTTTAAACAATGTTTTGACTTCACCCACTTCAATCACTCAAAATTTACGAATTAGAAAACAACATATTATTTCAAGGCTTTTAGATGCAAAGATTTTCTCAAAAATTTACCATACGATGACTGGTATTGCTTACAACCAAAGAAGTCGCATTCTTCAGAAGCTAGTAGTGTGACATTCGGCCAATAGATTGACCCCCACCCATAGTGAGATTCAATAAAATTGAGAGTGATTCTCAAACCACTCTAAAATATTCACCCCAAGTTTTCTCAAGCATGATGAGACTTGTGCAAACTGTTGGCACTATTGCAACATCTCAAGAGCGAACTTCTGAGCGAGTTAGGATGATTACCCGTAATCTGGCTTATGGTCATCCCAACCACTATACCCATGTATGACCCAAACTCAAAGAAATGTTTAAGAGGGTGAGACTAGAAGTGAATGTGCTAGTACAAGGCTACATAGCTCACAAGCCAAAACTGACCAATAGAGAAAAAACCCATGATACAAATCACATTATTGCAAACTTTAATAATTAGTTTATGTCAAGATTATGCTTGGCAACCCAAAGTGAGGAGAAATAAATGATTATAGTAGGCTGACATAGTTGGAGCATATGGAGTGAAGCACCCATGTCCTATACTCAACCTGCATATCAAGGAGTTTGCACAAGTTATGGATCTCAAAACTTGCTCAAGTTATGGTGTGTGGAAGATCCCCAATATTTGGGTCTCTTCTAAAAATGAGAAAAATAACTTTTAATATCTGTTTCGTTGAATTTTTATTTAAGATGCTTGATTGTTGAAAAGTCATAGCTACGTTAGGATATTATGGTGTGGCGTAATCTAGCTACAATTTCCGTTAGTTGGCCAGATACTGCTCGGATGATCAAATTTGATGTAAAAATTTAATAGTAAGTGGGAGAGTTGACCACCAAAAAGCAAAGGTTTGTTTTTAGGAAAGAAAGAGTCTTTTTTAGAAAAGTGAGGAGGGGCTCAGTTTAGAGCTCTTTTCTCGGAAGCCAAGCTTCTTCTTAGAGTCTCTAAATCGTGCATCGAAATTCGTGCCCGCAAGAGAGAAAAAAAACCACAAACGTGCGCGAATTTGTCTCTCTTTGCTCACTCTATTCTTGGCGTGTGCTTTTGGCCTTGAGAGCCTATATAAAGATCTCTCTCCCTTCACTTGAACACACATAGATACACCCTCAGACGCGGAAGCTCTCTTGCCTTGACATCGGAATTACCTATCTATTATACAGAGTGGTGAAATCTCTTCATCACCATCTCCATAAGCTCTTCTCTCTTGTGAAGAAGAAGAAGCAGGATACTCTCTCTCTACTTGCTTATTATCTTCTCTCTCTTTTCACGGTATACGCGCTCTCCGTACGTTTCGTGGCGGATACCTCTACGTAGCTCTCATCACCACTCTCTTGCGGCAAAGCAAGAAGCCTTTTGACAACCCCAAATCAATTCTAAAGCACGGTGAGAAACTTTAAAGTCCTTAGTCATCATCTCTCTCTCTCCCTGTGTCATTTTTCTACGTAGTCACCCTCTCGGTGATTGTTTTTTCGCATACGAGTGTATGTACGGATTAACCAAGTACATGCGAAGTTTTCTCATGATTGTTTCATCATGTTTAACACGTTGATTTATGCACATGATGCGTTTATGACACGCACGTGCATAAAAAGTGCTTTTTGTTTCACGTTATAGAGGCGGTAGGAATGCTGTTTTTGATCTTAAATCACAAACCGTTATGAATCAGCCCGAACCCTTTATTCTAGAGATAAAAAAACATCATTTAGAACATTTTCTCTCTTTGGTGTCATGAGAAAAACACGCACGAGCTAAGAGATATGGTCCAAAAATAAATTGTTGCCCACTAAACCAAATTTTTTGACTCCAGGCTCCTTGGAGAACCACTATATAGATTCACCGGATGGAAAAACCCACTTAGCCAATTGAAAAGCTTGATGAAACTTGATGATAAGTGAATCTAGATCTCTGTTATCACTGCGGGAATGCGAGTTATTAATCACTATATTATCAATTTTATCTACACGCGTAGGAGTGCTATCAAGGGGGGATACCATATGACGTCATGAGTTAACCAAGCCATTTTGATATGTTCTATGGTTTGTTTTGGTGAGTTTATTTCAATTATTAGATGGCCATAAACTTGTGTGGGAGTATATGGTTAAACATCTCGAACGGCATAGGTAGATATGAATAAATTGACCTTCTTTTGGGATTACCGTTTGTTCTGTGAATACCGTATAGTCAAAGTGATGTGATGGAGTGATATTCTATATTATGGAGCTGAACTTGATGCATTGGTTTGAGGTCAAATACTTTGATTTTCATGTTTTGCATGCTTCCGAAAATGTCAAAAATTTGTTTTTTGCATATGTGTGAAGTTATGGTTTATGGTTGACCTAAAGGTCGGAGTTGTTTTGCATCATGTTTATGGTGATGGAATGATATCATATGATGTATTGGAACCCATGGATTGATGTGGATGCCTCATATGCATGGTTATGAATGCTTTCCACCTTTCTAAGTCAAAGCTAGCTGTATGTGCTAGAGTGGTGAAGTGCAGATGTGATGCATCAACTTTGCATGGTTGGATGTTGTCAAAATTGGATTTTTATATCATGGTTAGTTGCTGGTCGGACTCTTTTTATGCATGAAAGAATCACATCTTAAGGGTCACATTTGCATAGACTCCGATTGATTGCAGGAGATGAGTCAAACTCCAAGTGTGGGACTTGGTTTAGTGTGATTATGATTTATGGTTAAGGGTTGAGATTCCCTCATGGATTATGATTGAAATTTTATGGTGGAAGTCGGTGTGGCTTATGGTTTTTCTTTCTGGATTGGGTTATGCTGTTGAAATTTTTGCAGCCATGTTATGTTCTAAAGTGGCTATGCAGGATTGGTCATGCCTCACCCAAGTAGGGTGGAGTGCTCAACCGTGTGATGTGATTGGATTATGATTTATGGTTTTTTGGATTGGATCATGAAGTGATCAAGATCGTTTATGGTAGATGTATAAGGGTAGAGACCCTGTACAGACTAACTGTTTGGGAAAAGAATTGTTTGTGCATCTAGGAAGTGCTATTGGGATTGGACTCATGTGTTATGTTTCTCATGGCAGCGACGCTACAAGACTAGGATCACCTACATCGCTTAGCCTTAGACTAAAGGGTCAGTCACCTGGGGATTTGCTGGATCGCGGGTGTTGCCTAGGTCTTCTTCTTTTTGTTAGGCTCATCTACACGATTAGTGCGTCGGGGGTTGAATGATCTACACGGCTAACGCGTCAAGGATCTTGCCTTGACTTTGCCTAAACACCCGATGCTAAGCATTGAAGAGGCGTGGCGCTAAACTGGTATGGTTGGTGTTGATACCCTACCACCTGCTGGTATTTGGGATCCTTTTAGAGGTCGGGTTCATGGAGGGAGGCGAAGCGGCCTGAGCCTATGTATGGCTCAGGTAGGTTCGAGGTGTTCTAGCTCGCTCCCGACGAAGTGAAATTCTCTCTGCCCGTAGTAGAGCGGAGGTAGATGGGTGGACCGGGCGATCCCTACACAGGGTCCGATGCTGTGCTAGTTGTTTTGTCATAAACTTTTTGATGTTATGGTATACCCAGATATTGTCATTGCATTAATACATGGTTTCCTGTTCCATGTAGATGGGCGTTCAAAGATTCTCTGTTGTCATCTTCTCATGTCTCTATGCACTCTATTTCACCCTCCACTATATTCTCTCTCTCTCTCTCTCTCTCTCTCTCTCTCTCTCTCTCTCTCTCTCTCTCTCTCTCTCTCTCTTCGCAACAGTGTGTACACAAATATTCGCTCTCCACAGTGTTATATTTTTCTTGAGTACGCTTTCATTCATAACACCCATTCAGAGGTAGCACCAGAAGCTAGGTACCTCTAGATGCAGCCCGGCTCATGGCCTAAACTCCATGCTTGGTTGGGCGCTGAGAACTCCTCCCCTATGCAAATTCTTCCGCAACTTTGATGTATATTCAAAGTTGTATAAAAGTGTAAATTGCATATTTTGTGCATAGACCCCTGAGGAGGGGTATCTCTCAGTGTGGAATTGAAAAACTTGGGCAACCCACGAAACTATGGAGTGTCTATATAGCGCACGGAGGTTACAATGACAAATAGCTTCAACTTGAGAGTAGGAGTGTTGGTATAGCATGGATCATAGACTTTGAAGTTTTTAGCAGACTAAGCTATGGAGTCATCCTCAAAGCTACCACCTCTAGAGAGACATTGCAATGATTGTGCAAGGACACACTGGATACAAGTGTGCCTATAGGCTTAGGAAAGCATAAAGCTCTAGTTATAGCAAGCAAAGAAAACCTTGCTATTGGCATATCAAAAGATTGGGAAGACTATAAACAAGTATATAAAATCTAAGCCAGCGGCCAAACCAAAGAGGGCACTATGGAGGAAGGAAAGATAAAAATACCTATAGAACACCAACCCCAACCCCCCCCCCCCCCCCCCCCCCAAAAAAAAAAAAAAAACCACCAAAATTGGTTTAGTGGGGATAGTAGGGTGGTAGCAAACGAAGGTGGTGCAATTTTTCCACTTTCCAAGTAGAAAGGTATAGGTGGACCATAGGTGGAAAGAAGAACCACATCTATGATTGCAAGAATTTGAGGGGAGGCAAAACATTTTGTGGCAATCTAGGTTTAAATACAAACACTTAATACTAGGAATGTTCTTCGTATGTCCATGTAAAATCTTGTACTCTCCCTCTGTTTCTTTTGTGTGTGTGTGTGTGTGTGTGTGTGTGTGTGTGTGTGGGTGTGTGTGTGTGTTTTGGGTGGGGGGGGGGGGGGTTCTTCATTGAGGAACCTTGCACAAGCACTTGGTGGTGCAAGGCATTTGATCAAGGAGGGCACAACCCTCACACCTCACTTTTACCTTGAAGGGGAAGCAGACACCTCAAAGGTATCACATTTCTGGTGTCCTCACATGTCACACAACCTCACTAAGTTTAGATTACCTAACAATACTTTAACATCTGCAAACTATTGAACCATACAATGGAACTAAATGAGATCATATGTATGTGCACATAAATGAGAATTAAAGTTTGCAAAAAGATACAAACTTGACTTTACATAATAATAAATTATATTTATTGAGTACATATACAATTATCAAAAAATAAAAATAAATTTTTAAGGACATTTTTGTAATGTGAGAAATTTGAATCAACTTATGGATGATGATTTTCTACTACTACTGCTATAGTTTCCTTTGTAATCCCAAGGAATGAGACTACCTACCACTATCCAGGAAATACAAGCGTGCCAATACTAGCATTAGTTAGGAAGCCAAGCATCAATGACCCCTTCCCCTTGTTATCGGTGTCAAAAATTACAAAGAAACTAGCAACTTAGCATAGATCAAGTAAAATTATCATTACTTGATCTTAAGATCAAGTAAACTTATGATTAGTTGCACATACTCTCCCATGAGAAAATACATTCCATATAGTTAGCAAGAGAAGAGATAGTATCCAACTATATTCAAAATATAATATGTATTCATTAGCAGGAGATATATTAAGTTAATCTATATTTGTTTGTTACAAAGGTATGCAATAAATCATAGTAAATGTCCTTATCGACAACACCTTCATTACAGAATCATCGAAAAAGGTCTTCCCTTGCGCTCCTTGTTACCAACATTGCAAGTATTAAATTTCATTCGTATATGCCAAGATCACTTCTAAAGCAAGCTCTACAACCACCCCATGGAGTGTTTTACCAGTAACAAAGCAAACATGAGTGATTCTAAACCCTTAAGAGCAACCTAATCCTCAAATTCAATCACATGTGTATGTGGGTGTGCATGTCAAATATTAATTGAAAAAATGCTAGCATTTTGTCTGTTTTTGGATCATGTTTTTAGTAGATCTCATTGGCCGCCATCTCTCAAGAGAGAGACATCCTGACAAGAGGTTGAAGGCATTAAAACTTTTTTTGTTGAAAAGTGCTATATGACCAGACTATCAATCATGTATAATATACCAGCAAATTTTCAACAAATTTTGACTTATTATCTCAAAAATAATATGCTTATGAAAAGTTTGTTATTTATTATGTGTCAAAATAATTTAGCATCAAGCTTCATCCAATACTGATGGAAATCCTTCAACACAAAAAGTCAGCCATGGTGATCTATGTTTGGAATATATGCAATATCTCAAATGATATCTTCACAACCAGAGGTTTAAGGTACTAACAAACATAACAAGGCTCAAGCGAATATGTCTTCATGTCTCTAAAAGAAAGTATCAAAGTCCCACAAGCCGTGTGAGCATACCCGCAATCTAACGAGATTTCACATGAAAAATTAGAAGTAGTTCATAGATATTTACCAAAAGAGGCAATTGAAAGTCAATAGTTCTAGAAACAAAAAAATCAAAACCAAAAACTATGGACTTAGCCTCATATATTCTTGATGTCAATGGATCTCGTCCAAGTGTTATAGATTATAGAGGGTATTGTAGCAGTTCCATTTTTCTAGCTTTCCAAAATAAACTTTGCTTCATAAAAAAACATCCAGGTAATGATGTTTGCTTACCCAAGTCTGACTGGTTTCCATCGAGGATTTAATAGGGCAAAACTGATCGCACTAAGTGTTTGAGGTTGTGTATATTATATGCAAGAGTCAAACATAATGTATGTCACTTGTTTCAAGAGATTCAATCATTTATGTTTTAGATGCAAACATGCTACATCTCATTAATGTTGTGATAGTAGGGCAACAACCCCATTTTCATAGCTTTTCAAAGCAGATTATAGAGGGTAGGGCACCATCCCCAATTTCCTAGCTTCTCAAAATAGTCTTTGCTTTGTCAAAAAATGATCAAGTGATAGTGTCTGTCTACCTAAGTTTGGCTGGTAACCATCAAGGATTTAATAAGGTAGCAATAACCGTATTAAGTGTTTGATGTTTTATATATCATATGCAAATTCAACATACTACATCTCACCTGTTTCAAGAGATTCAATCATTTAAGATTCAAATGCAAACATACTGTATCTCATTTGTATTGTGACGGTATTCAGTTTGTGATGCAAATGCAAATAGATTGAGCATCATTTTATATATTCCTGATTGTAGATGTGTTTATTTTCATTTCTAACATACAAGAACAGATTGGAAAAATAGTGAGAAGAAAACGTAGAGTGTACTGAGTAGGTGCAAATGTACCTCTCTATGTATTATATTCTCTTATCGTATTTTTGTTGATGAATATGTGGTTGAAGTCAAAACATATACCCGGTTTATCATGTTTTGATCTCTAAATGGCATAAAAGATTCAAGAGCACTTTTATGCACAACATTTACCCAAAGCTTTGCCGAATTGTATGTTTATTTCATTGACAAATGGTTGAGACAACAGTTCATGAACTTGGCTCAAAGGAGCCAAATTTTGTGTTTGTGTGTGTGTGTGTGTGTGTGTGTGTGTGTGTGTGTGTGTGTGTGTGTGTGTGTGTGTGTGTGTGTGTGTGTGTGTTTGTTTACATATGAAAATCCCCTCATATTTGAACCATACTTAGAATATGTGGTTGAAGTCAAAACATATACCCGATTCATCATGTTTTTGATCTCTAAATGGCATAAAAGATTTAAGAGCACTTTTCTGCACAACAATCACCCAAAGCTTTTCCAAATTGTATGTTCATTTCATTGATAAATGGTTGAGACAATAGTCCATGAACTTGGCTCAAAGGAGCCAAATGTTGTGTTTGTGTGTGTGTGTGTGTGTGTGTGTGTGTGTGTGCATGCGCATATGAAAACCCCCTCATATTTGAACCATACTTAGACAATCTCATTAAATAATACATTAAATAACAATACATGTCATAAATGTGAATAAGCATTTCTTGTATAAATAGTCTCCTACTTCTATAAAATACACCATATTCTATATCCTAGTCAATATAGTCATCTCAATACAAATTTTGATCTTTGACTATTTATAGATAATCATCTTGTTGTTGTAACTATATGTGTCAATCCCTTGGGATGAGCCTCCACTACACCTACAAGGAGAAGGATCCAGCTATTACGTGCATCCATACAAAAACATTCAATTAGATCTGGCTATGTTTGTGCCTGTTGCAAGTCTCAAAACTGGAACCAATTTTCTGTTGGGGTATAAAGCCCAATGTGGTCGCCCAGGTAAGTGGGCGGGCCGCCAGGTATGTACACATATTCTTTTGTAAAAACCTAATAAGAACTCACTATGCTCTACACATTACAGTAGAGCGAGTTCACCATATCGTCGTGCTCTTCTTCTCGCACTCTCTCTCGCGTCGCACTTCCGCTCGTACTCCTTCAACTGGTATCAGAGCTTAGATCGACGCTCGGGGCAGCACTGCAGGAGGCTAGAGTCACCAACTCAGGTTGGAGTGAAATTCGACAGGCGAAGACACGGCCCCAAATCTCGTGGGTGAGCCTAAAGGGCTCGGTGTCGTCAGAATTTCATTCTGAGGTCATCTCGGCCACCGTTCGGCTTCGACAAAGGTCTGCGCAGGCCATTTTCGACTACGTGGTCTCAGCGGGTGCAGATCCGACTCTGCAAATTTGGGATTTTCGGCCTACGACTGCAGGTGCTGAGGATATCGACACTCCCAGAGTGTTGATTTGTGGCTGTCTACACATCGAAGGAAGGCTCACAGTTCTTGGAGGCGTGTCACATACGACACGGGTGCATCTACACACAGACTGTAGGCGACATCCACTAGTTCATTAGGTAGCTTGTGTTTGCTGCTTGATATTCCAGATTTCATCCTGACATTGCAGGTACTTCCACATGGGATGTATTGTCAGACATGATGTATGTTTGTTGAGGGTTTGCTGGCTCTGAGTCACGCAGCAAACAACCGCCGCAGCGGTTACAGATTTGTGGATGTATGACTTTGTGGGAAGTCTATGTACTGTCAGATTTACTGCAGCCTTTGTTGAGGGTCGAGTGAGGTTTTATTGAGCTGGGGGATTCTCGAATGTTGAGATCCTTTCGGTGATATAGGTCTTGGAGCGATCCCTCGAGCACCCTTAGATAGGCAGCTAGGATGTATTGACTGTGAGTTAGACAGTTGGGATTGCATCTTTGCTTTACTGTCGTTGAGGCATTGTCGCAATCTATGCTTATAGGACAGTGACAGGACAGTGAGAGACAGAACAGGTGCAGGACAGGTTTACCCGCAGCTTACAGTGTCAAAGAGACAGTATTTTTTGAGCTGTTTTTTGGTCTGTTTTTAGTACACCAGACCCATTTTACAAAGAAGACTCTGCCAAAATTTCTGCAGAATCTGAAGCTTTCTTGGTTCATTTGACAGGTTGATATTGGTTCAGAGGTCAGTTTACAGGGGAAACTCTGCCGAATGTGAAGCGTAGCTATGGCTGGATCACAGGACACTGCTCTTTACAATATCAAGAAGCTGGATGGAACCAATTTCCCATTGTGGAAGAAGCAGATTTGGCACGTGTTGGTACAAAAGAAGCAGATAAAACCTATAAAGCTCAAGGGGATAAAACCATAAGATATGGACAAAGATGAATGGAGCGAAATGGATGAATTGGCACTTTCTACCATTATGCTGACTTTGGCAGAAAGCGTTTACTTCAATGTAGTAGACGAGATGTCGGCTTATCAAGCATGGTTAAAGCTGAGTGATCTTTATGAGAAGCAGAGTGCAGCTTCACAGGTATACTAGCTTAAGAAGCTTGTTGACTTGAAGATGAAAGAAGGGACACCTATGTCCAATCATCTGAATGAATTCAACACCATCTACAGTCAGTTGTCAGCTCAAGGTGTCAAGTTTGATGAACCTGTTAGAGCTATGTTCCTGTTGATCACATTGCCGGAAAGTTGGGACACTTTTTGCACAGCTTTGAGTAATTCTGCACCTCCAGATGGTTTGAACATAGCAGGTGTAGAAGGAAGTCTGCTTATTGAAGAAACCAATAGAAAGACAATGGACAAAGACAAAGGAACAGCCTTAGTTGTCAGGGGAAGGACCAAAGAAAAGTACAAAGGTGGAAAGAGGAATTAGTCTCGTAGCAAGTCCCGCAGTGCTAAAGGCAAGAGTGACATAGAATGCTACCATTGTGGCAAGAAGGGTCACATGAAAAGAGACTGCAGAGAATGGAAAGCAGAAAAAGGCAAAGAGAAAGCTGAAGACCATGGTGAGAAGAACAAGTCCTCAGTGAAGATTCAAGAAATAAATGTGACAAACACTGCTGTAGAGGATGACAGTCTAGTGTCAGGAGACATCTACTTCTTGAAGAATACAATGGACTCAGCTCTTCTTACAGCATGTGATGGAAATGCACTGAGTGACTGGATTATAGACTCAGGGGCATCACTTCATGTGTCTCCAAACAAGGAGTGGTTTACTTCTTATGTGACCACTAAAGATCATGTTCGGCTAGGCAATGGGCAGACATGTGAGATCTTAGGTGTTCGAGATGTTCAATTGAAGTTTCAGAATGGCTCTTCTTTCACGCTAAAGAATGTGAGACATGTTCCCGCAATTACAAAGATCTTGAACAGCACAGGTTTACTTGATGATGCTGGCTACGTCACCACTTTTGGACAGAACATGTGGAAGATATCCAAGGGTTCTATGATAGTAGCACATGGAGTAAAGTCTGGAGGACTTTACATGATTTATGTATCAAATGTCTCTAAAAATGTAATCAATGTAACCGAGCAGCCGAACGTTTCTTTGTGCCATAGCCGGTAAGGACATATGTCCAAGAAGGGAATGGAAATCTTGTCTCGTTCTGGTTATTTGCCTGGCTTTTCATTTAAAGATTTTGAATTCTGTGAACATTGTCTGTATGCTAAGCAAACACAGCAGCCACATAAGCATAGAAGCAGTAGAAGAGATACACAGTTGGCACTTGTTCATAGTGATTTGTGTGGACCTATGCCTAACCTATCTCTAGGGGGAGCTTCTTACTTTATGACATTTATAGATGATTACTCGAGGAAAGTATGGGTTTACGTTCTCAAGCACAACGATGAAGCGTTTAGTGTTTTCAAAACGTTTGTGACACTTGTGGAGAATCAGAGTGGCAAGAAGCTTAAATGCTTACGCACTGACAATGGTGGAGAGTATGTTTCAAAGGCCTTTCAGGACTTTTGTGAGTCAAAAGGTATAAAACGTGAACTTACTGCTCCTTACAATCCTCCTCAAAATGGTGTTGCTGAGAGGATGAATAGGACCATACAAGAGAAGGTCAGAAGTATGTTGTCTAATGCACAGCTGCCAAATGGGTTTTGGGCTGAAGCTGTATCAACAGCTGTTCATCTTGTAAATAGATCTCCTAGCAAGGTTTTGCAGAAGGATTCAGTTCTAGAGATGGTATGGTCAGGCAAAATGCCCTCATACAAGCATCTCAGAGTCTTTGGTTGTGAGGCATATACTCACGTTCCAAAGGAATTTAGGAACAAACTTGAGGCAAAGAGTAGAAAGTGCATCTTTCTAGGCTATGGTAATTCTAGTGAGATGGGGTACAGACTTTGGGATCCCAAATCCAGAAAGGTTATCCGCAACAATGATGTTCACTTTAATGAAGCCAAATATCATTCTAAACTAGAGAGGGTTGAGGAGATAAGAAGAGTTGTCTTCCAAGAAGATGGACCTGCACGTGCAAGACAAAATGTTAGGGCTCAAGAGGAGCAAGGACAGGATAGAGTGGAACCACAAGTTGTGGCTGATCCTGAGCCACCTATTTTGTGTAAATCTGGACGTATCACGCGACCTCCTGATCGGTTTGTTCCATCTATGAACTATGTCATGTTGATTGATTGCAATGAGCCTTCATGTTACAAAGAAGCAGTGCAAATGAAGGACTCCGGGAATCGGCAATTGGCCATGCAGTCAGAGATGACAGCTCTGCATAAAAACCAGACATGGAAGCTAGTTAAATTACCACGGGGCAAAAAGGCTCTACCCTGTAAATGGGTTTACAGGTATAAGATCACCGCTCATGATAGTCAGCCAAAGTACAAAGCAAGGCTTGTTGCCAAGGGCTTTAAGCAAGAACAAGGCATTGACTTTGATGAAGTCTTCTCTTTGGTGGTCAAGATGACTACATTGAGATGCTTTCTTGCATTGGTTTCCATATTAGATTTGGTGTTGCACCAAATGGATGTCAAGACAGCATTCTTGCATGGTGATTTAGAAGTGGAAATTTACATGCAGCAGCCAGAAGGGTTTGTTGAGAAAGGCAAGGAAGATTGGGTATGCCAGTTGTTAAAGAGTCTTTATGGCTTAAAACAATCACCAAGGGCATGGTACCATAAATTCCGCAAGTTTATGCTTTCTCAAGGCTACAAACGTAGTGAGTTCGATCACTGTCTATATACAAAGAAGGCTAAGGATGGCAGTTGGCTGATCCTTATTTTGAATGTGGATGACATGTTGATTGTTGGCAAGCACTTGGAAGAAATTTCAGCTTTGAAGTCAAAGATGGCAAAATCGTTTGACATGAAAGACATGGGTGAGGCAAGTCATATACTTGGTATGCGCATTGAGAGAGACAGATCAAAGAAGTTGATTTGGTTATCTCAAAGAGAGTATATTGACAAGGTTTTGCAACATTTCAATATGGAGAACGGAAAGGCACTGAGTGTTCCATTGCCACCATATGTGAAACTTAGCAAACAGGATTGTCCTGTGTCTGAGGAAGAACAAGCTGAAATGGATAAGATTCCATATGCGTCTGCAGTGGGTAGTTTGATGTATGCAATGATTGCTACTCGCCCAGACATTGCATTTGCAGTGGGAGTAGTAAGTCGATACATGTCAAACCCAGGCAAGAAACATTGGGAGGCAGTGAAAGGAATATTGAGATACCTGAAAGCTACAAAGAGTATTCATATATGCTATGGGAGTTAGGAGCTAAGTGTAAAGGGTTTTACAGACTCAGATTATGCATGTGACTTAGACAACCGAAGGTCTATGTCAGGGTATGTCTTTACATTGGCTGGTGGAGCAGTATCATGGCGTTCTAGATTACAAGATTGTGTTACTCAGTCTACTACAGAAGCTGAATATGTTGCAGCATCAGAGGCATGCAAAGAATCAATTTGTCTTAATCAACTAGTAACAGATTTGGGAATCAAAGAAGAGATGCTTGTGTTATATTGTGATAGTCAAAGTGCTATACAATTGGCTCGCAATCCAGTTTATCACTCAAAGACAAAGCATGTGGATGTGAAGTATCATTTCATCAGGGGAATGCTCGAGGATAAGCAACTTCATCTTGTCAAAGTTCACGCCACAGAAAATCCTGCTGATCTACTTACAAAAGGACTTCCCTCAGAGAGCTTTGCGCATTTTCGCAAGCAGTTAGGTGTAGGGTAGTACATCACTTCTCTACATCTCTTGTATATTAGCTTGTATAGTAGCTTCTCTCACACTTAAAGTACCACATTGGACTTTAAGTGGGAGGTTGTTGGGGTATAAAGCCCAATGTGGTCGCCCAGGTAAGTGGGCGGGCCGCCAGGTATGTACACATATTCTTTTGTAAAAACCTAATAAGAACTCACTATGCTCTACACATTACAGTAGAGCGAGTTCACCATATCGTCGTGCTCTTCTTCTCGCACTCTCTCTCGCGTCGCACTTCCGCTCGTACTCCTTCATTTTCATCCATGTCACACATGTAGTCCTAGGTTAGAGCTATACCCTAAGGATTGAAAATTAGTTGATTTTTAAGTAACAAAAGTAGAATTTAAAGTAAGGTAAATTTTGTGTGTACAGTCGTTTATATCTCAAATTTTCCAGAGAAGAGAAGTTTTTTTTTTCCTAGTAATTGAAGTGGCTTGAGTTTCAAAGGGACTAGGGATTTCCTTATACCCAACACTTACATAACATAGGAGTTATATGTTTAAGCTCAACCTGAACATCAAACACAAGTGCTTGATAGGTTCGTGACCAACCCACAACTTTGGGTGAAAGAAAAGATCCAAGAAGGCGATGTTAAAGTGTAAGGATATGTTCTTTACCTTAACTTATGCTCTCTTTTGGACATACCGAGTCGTGAACTCATACTATTAAGAATGTCCTTATGCTAAACCAAAGATACGGCTTTTGTGAGAAGGTCATAATCAAAGTATGGAAGAAGTCAAATGGTGGCAACAAATTCTATTATGTACCGCAAGATTGGTTCATTAGAGTCTATGGACCTATTCTCAAATACAGCCCTCACAATGTTACTATTACCTTTGATGACTACGAGAAACCAAGGTGCATTAGTGACTTTGCCAGAGCACAACCAATAGCAGTGAACTCGAGTAGATATTTCTACAGAAGTGATGTAAATGAACGACATGCTCATGTTTACTACTTTAAAGGATTATCACCCAAGGATGTATCACGGGGGGAAGAATGGTACAAAAAGAAAGACACGATTTTTAGTGCACAAATTAAGTGCTAAACTTTGACACCCAAGATGTGAACAAATATAGGGGTAGAATCTCAGTTCTCGGAACCAAGAATTGGTTCATTGGACCCTTTCGTATTTATGTATCTCCCAAGAAACACTATGTATCTTTTTGATCTTCTACGGTTATAAAAATTTGATTTTGATATAACACATATTGTTTTGAGGATATAATACTTGAGTTTGAATCCTGGTTTTCATCATTCTAACTAGCATGAGTGATGGGGTGTGTGTGTAGATGGTTGACATCTTACCTCCAGGGATATGGGCGGATATACTCTCTCGCCTTATGGTGGAAGAGCATTTCCAAACTAGAGTGGAAGTACAAAGACTTGTCATTACCACGCATAATGGGAAAGAGAAGAAAAGGTTGATGTCTATGGATTTCATTGTACCAAATACCTTCAGAGCTTGGTATCACTATGATGCAGGGAACCTCGAGTTTAGACCACCTCAACATAAACCTTGACATGTTGGGTGTATTGAGTGGATACATTCTAAGCTGGGAAAGGAAATTGTTGTCACAAACCAAATACTGTATATAAATATGTATGAGCTTACATTAAGACCAACAAAGGAAACATGGATAGCTAGAAACATATTACCCTTAGTAATGGCTACGGGATGTTTCAACATTTGTTATGTTTAATGTATGGGGGCGACAATGCGAAAACAATGATCGACATTCCTATAGTCCAGTACCTTGGAAGTTATTCTTTGAATTATTTGAAAAGTCACTTATCTATGACCCTCGCAATGTAAAAATTTTATACAATGCCTACAACAGACCTCAGTACCTTGCAGATTGTGCAAATATTCACAGCTCAGTTGGATGGGACACATCGAATGTGTTTCCAAAGGAATCTGCTTTCTTCGATGACTACTTCAGGTACAGGAAGGCGATTATCCACACTGAAATGGGAGCACATGTAACAAACATCTCTTACTCAAGAATGGTATGAATCACACGCCAACGACAAGATGTTCCAGCCGAAGATTATAAAGGACTATTGAACCATCAGACATACTCAAGGAATGGGACAACTATGCTCCATTAGTAGAAGGATGTCACAATGGATATTACCAAGTGCATTATGTTAGAGCCACTAGGATTTATTAAAAACTTCCAAGATACCTTGTAGACTCTTGAAAACCCAAAGTTTTGTGATATAGAAATTGGATTGATTTATTCATTATTCTTTTTCCTATTTTCTTCTCATATTACCTTTAAACGTCTATTCTATTTGATTTAAGGACTTTGAGTGGAATAGAATATTTTGCTAAGTATGCCCTTGGTTGATATGGTGGAGTAAGTCACCATGCCTCCTAGAGGAAATGCGGCTGCTGCTAACGCAAATGAGCCTATTGTTCCTCAACACACCATCATCGATAGAGACATGGATGCTATGCTTTGCAAGTCTCAACCTTGAAATTTTAGCGATGAAGGAAAAGATATAGGCAAGATTCTTGAAGATTGGATCGAGTGCATGGATAACTACTTTGATTTGGCTCATTCATCAGCAGTGAACAAATCTATCATCATTGAGTTCAAACTAGAGAAAATAGCCAAGCATTGGTGGAGAGACCATTGCATAAAAAACAATCTTGATCCTAATGCTGCAACTTGGGATTATCTTAAAACCCAGCTTAAGAAGAACTATCAAAACAAAGTTTATCATCACACCGCATGAATGAGTTTCTTGACTGTACTCAAGGAACCAGAGATCTAAAATCATACTACCAACATTTCTTAACCCTTGTCAAGTATACACTCCAGCAGGGATGACTCAAGAGGTCAAGGTAGCTCGATTAGTGTCAGGACTACATAATCCTATGAAGACTAGACTTCAAAGTCTTTGTCTTACCAATTTTGCAGATGTCCTTGATGCAAGAAAACCCATTGAAATAGAGTTATCTACTACCAGAAAGAGAAAACTAGAACTTGTTTCTGTTCGTGAAATCAAACGACCTTGTCTCGAGGAAGAACAAAGATCTAGAAATCCACAACAAAGAGAAGAGAGAACTTATTACGTATGAAAGCTAGAAAGAATCATTTATGCTATACTTGTCTTGATCCTAGTCATCAATCTAGGGATTGTCCCTTTAACAATTCAAGCTTCACAGGATTGGTGGACAATTATGAACATAGAAACTGCAATCCGAATCAAAATTTTGGAAACTTTAGACTCAGACCGTCGGCAATTCAGAGGAACTTCAATCAGCAGAACTTTAACCAAAACCAGAGAAAACCTCAGAACCAGGGGAATTTTAGACGAGGAAATCCACCTTTTGTTTGGAATGGACCGCCTGTCAACAATAACAATAATGGAAATGTTAATCATCAACTTCGTCCAGGGGGAGGAGTAAATCAAAGACCTCAGGGAAGACCTCAAGCTAATAGAGCTCAAGGGGCTAGAGGTGAAGGAAATTAGGCAAACGTGTATGTTCATGCTGCAATTGAACATCAGGGAGTGAATGAACAATTCTCAGTTATTGAAACCCGAGCGGAGTATCAAGGTAACCATTTTACCTTGTTGGTTGATTCGGGAAGTACACATTCTTTCATATCTCCTAAGTGCATCAGAAACCTCATTCTGCTTGACCACCCTAATACAGACCTTGCAGTGGAATTAGCTACGGGTAGGAAAGTTAGATCTTCTACTTCAGTGGGTAATTTGAATTTTTCTTTGGATGGTCATAATACTTCTGCAAACTTCAGAGTCTTACCCATCGGAATTTACAATGGAATCCTAGGAATGGATTGGCTTAAAGCCAATGATGCTCATATACATTGTAAAGACGCTTCATTTACTTTTTAAAATGATCAAAACTCTAGAGTTACAGTTACTAGGAAACGGGGAAAGCCTAAGCTCAAACTAGTGAACTCTACCAAACTTATGAAGAGTCATAGGAAGAATGAGAGGATTTATGCAGTAAAGCTTAACCCAAAAGACAAGAAGATAGATTCACCTGAACCCAAATGGATAACAGAGTTTAATTATATATTTCTCAAAGAACTTTCTCATCTACCACCTAGGTGTGATGTTGATCATACAATAGAGCTTACTCTAGGAGCTCAACCAGTTGCTCATAGACCTTACAAAATGTCAGTACCCAAATCTATGGAACTCAAGGAGCAATTAACTCAACTTCTTGAACAAGGCTTCATTCAAACCAGTGTTTCTCCATGGAGTACTCCTATTCTATTTATAGGAAGAAGGATGGTACCTTACGTCTCTGTATTAATTATCGTGGATTGAATCAGGTAACAGTCAAGAATAACTATACAATACCAAGGATTGATGAATTGCTTGATGGATTATATGGATCTTCTATCTTCACAAATATTGATCTTAGGTCAGGGTATTACCAAAGACCGATTTTAATACTTGTTTTGGACACTATGAATTTACAGTTATACCTTTTGGACTTACTAATGCTCTTGCAACTTTTAATCATCTTATGACCGACGTGTTTCAAGAACATCTTGATGATTTTGTTCTTGTCTTCTTTGATGATATCCTGGTTTACTCAAGAAACAGAGAAGAACACGAACAACATGTACGGCGAGTACTTGAACTTCTCCGTCAAAATCAACTTTATGCCAAACATAGCAAATGCACCTTCTTCACTGACAAGGTGGAATATTTGGGATTTATTGTATCCAAAGATGGTGTTTCTAATGACCCAAGTAAGATTGAAGCTGTCAAAGCTTGGCGTATGCCAAAATCAATACGAGAATTACATGGCTTTCTTGGTTTGACAGGATGGTATCGTACATTTATTGAAGGTTATGCTAAGATTGCATCTCCATTGACTAATACGCTTAAGAAAGATAAAGTGTTTACTTGGAATGAACATGCTCAAGCTATTTTTGAGACACTCAAAGAAGCTTTGGTGAATGCTCCAATACTACAGCTTCTAGACTTCTCAAAGACATTCACTGTGCTCACTGATGCAAGTGGACAAGCAATTGGTGACCTTTTGTCTCAAGAAGGCAAACCAGTAGCTTATGAATCTTGTAATTACGTATACATGAGTTGAATTATCATACACATGACTTGGAATTATTGGCCATTGTGCATGCTCTTAAAGTATAGCGACATTATCTTCTTGGAAGGAGATTTGAACTACATACCGACCATAAAAGCTTGAAGTGGATCTACACCCAACCTGACCTTAATATGAGGCAAAGAAGATGGATAGAGTTGTTATGCAAATATGATTTGGAATCAAATATAAACCCGGGAAGGAAAATCTTGTGGTCAATGCCTTAAGCAGGAAGAGTATTGTAGCGGTTGTCACAACCTCTACTACTTCTCTAATTGACCTTATTCAAGAAGGTATGACTAAGGACCCGTATTACTTAAGAATCCAGTGCTTGATAAGCCTAAATAATTGCACAGAGAAGCAGGAAAGAAAAATCAAAGGCTTTCACATTGAAGGTGATGACCTTTACTTTGGTAATCGTCTTTGTATTCCAAATCAAGGTGGAATCAAACTTCAGATATTACAAGAAGCTCACGATATACCTATAGCATGACATCTAAGATACATTAAGACTTACTCTACTATAAGAAAGAGGTTCTTTTGGCCAGGACTAAAGCGCAATGTGTAAAACAATGTTACAATATGTTAAAATGCCAACGTATTAAAGAGGAAAAAATTCGATATCCCGGTAAGCTTCAACCTATTGATGCTCCAAAAATGAAGTGGGAATGCATATCCATGGATTTTATTACAGGACTTCCTACATCTTTGGGATATGACTCTATTTTTGTGGTTGTTGATATGCTTACAAAAATGACCCATTTATTTCCAGTCAAGACAACATTTATAGCTAAGGATATAGCTCAAGTCTTCATGAAAGGCGTTTTCATGTATCATGGTCTACCTCGAAGGATAATTTATGATCGTGATGCGAAGTTCACCTCTAATTTTTGGAAGCATTATTCTCAGCTACAGGAACCCAGTTAGCCTTTAGTACTGTTTATCATCCTCAAACTGATGGGAAGACAGAAAGAACAAATCAAATCATTGAAGACATGTTGAGAGCTTATTGTATGCATGAACATCATTCCAACGCTCAATTGGAATGTCTCCTTTTCAAGCATTGTATGGACATACTCCACTCAAATGGACTAAGGCCCTCTCATACGAGTTCAAGCATCCAAAGAAATATTGGATGAAATGCAACTACAAATCGATCTTATACGGTAGGATATTAAAACTGCTCAACATAGATAGAAGAGTTATGCTGATCCAAAACGATCTACCATACTTTTTGAAGAAGGCGATATGGTATTTTTGAGGGTGAAACCCAAACGTAGTTCTTTATCAACGGGTAAGTGCAAAAAGCTAAGTGCCAGATATTGTGGACCTTTTGTAATCACAGAGCGAATTAATGATCAAGCTTACAGAGTCTTCTTACCACCACACATAAAGGTACATGATGTTTTTCATGTCAGCTTACACAAGAAGTATGTACCTGATCCACAACATATTCTTGATGATTCTCTATTATCGACATCTACTGACGGAACTTTTGAAGTATATCCCGAGGCACTACGTCAGAGCAGAACCAAGCCTCTACGTAATCGTACCATTATTGAACACCTTGTTAAATGGTCAACGTATCCTCGGGAAGATGCCACTTGGGAACGTGATGATGTAATGAGACTAAATTATCCAGACTTATGACGAGATAAGGACACCTCGAATTTTTCAAGTGTGGGAGGATGTAAGATCCCCAATTTTTGGGTCTCTTTTTAAAATGAGAAAAATAACTTTTAATATTTGTTTCATCAAATTTTAATTTAAGATGCTTGATTGACAATATTGAAAATTCATAGTTACGTCAGGATATTACGGTGTGGCGTAGTCTAGCTACGGTTACCATTAGTTGGCCAGATACTGCTCGGATGATCAAATTTGATGTAAAAACTGAATGGTAAGTGGAAGAGTTGACCACCAAAAAGCAAAGGTTTGTTTTTAGAAAAGAAAGAGTCTTTTTAGAAAGAGAGGAGGGGCTTAGTTTAGAGCTCTTTTTTTGGAAGCCAAGCTTCTTCTTAGAGTCTCTAAATCGCGCATCAAAATTCGTGTCCACAAGAAAAAAAATAAAATTAAAAAAACGTGCGCGAACTTGTCTCTCTTTGCTCGGTATATTCTTGACTTGTGCTTTTGGCCTTGAGAGCCTATATAAAGACCTCTCTCCCTTCACTTGAATACACATAGATACACTCTCAGACGCGGAAGCTCTCTTGCCTTGACGTCACAATTACCTATCTATTATACGGAGTGGTGCAAGCTCTTCATCACCATCTCCATAAGCTCTTCTCTCTCCTGAAGAAGAAGAAGAAGGATACTCTCTCTCTATTTGCTTATTATCTTTTCTCTTGTTTCACGATGTATGCGCTCTTCGTAAGTTTTGTGGCGGATACCTCTACATATCTCTCATCACCGCTCTCTTGAGGAAAATCAAGAAGCCTTTTGACAACCGCAAATCAATTCTAAAGCACGGTGAGAAACTCTAAACTCCATAGTCATCATCTCTCTCTCTCCCTATGTCGTTTTTCTACGTAGTCACCCTCTCGGTGATTGTTTTTTTTGCATACGAGTGCATGTACGGATTAACCAAGTACATACAAGGCTGACTCATGATTGTTTCATCACGTTTAACACGTTGATTTATGCACATGATGCGTTTATGATCACGTACGTGCATAAAAAGCGCTTTTTGTTTCACGTTATAGAGGTGGTAGGAATACCATTTCTTGTCATAAATCACAAACCGTTATGAATCAGCCCGGACTCTTTATACTAGAGATAGAACACATCATTTAGAACATTTTATCTCTTTGGTGTCATGAGAAAACACGCACGAGCTAAGAGATATGGTCAAAAAACAAATTGTTGCCCATTACACTCCAAATTTTTTGACTCCAGGCTCCTTGGAGAACCACTATATAGATTCACCGGATGGGCAAACCCACTTAACCAATTAAAAAGCTTGATGAAACTTGATGATAAATGAATTATTGTCTCCGTTATCACTGCGGGAATGCGAGTTATTAATCACTCTATTATCGGTTTTACCTACGTGCGCGTAGAGTGCTATCAAGGGGGGATACCATATGACGTCGTGAGTTAACCGAGCCGTTTTGATATATTTTATGGTTTGTTTTGGTGAGTTGATTTCAATTATTAGATGGCCATAAACTTGTGTGGGAGTATATGGTTAAACATCCCGAACCGCATAGGCAGATATGAATAAATTGACCTTCTTTTGGGGTTACCGTTTGTTGTGTGAGTATTGTATGGTCAAAGTGACGTGATGGAGTGATAGTCTATATTATGGAACTGAAATTGATGCATTCGTTTGAGGTCAAATACTTTCATTTGCATGTTTTGCATGCTTCCAAACATGTCAAAAATTTGTTTTTGCATATGTGTGAAGTTATGGTTTATGGTTGACCTAAAGGTCGGAGTTGTTTTGCATCATGTTTATGGTGATGGAATGATATCATATGATGTATGGGAACCCATGGATTGATGTGTATAACTCATATGCATGGTTATGAATGCTTTCCACCTTTCTAAGTCAAAGCTAGCTCTATGTGCTAGAGTGGTGAAGTGCAGATGTGATGCATCAACTTTGCATGGTTGGATGTTGTCAAAATTGGATTTTTATATCATGGTTAGTTGCTGGTCGGACTCTTTTTATGCATGAAAGAATCACATCTTAAGGGTCACATGTGCATAGACTACGATTAATTGCAGGAGATGAGTCAAACTCCAAGTGTGGGACTTGGTTTAGTGTGATTATGATTTATGGTTAAGGGTTGAGATTCCCTCATGGATTATGGTTGAAATTTTATGGTGGAAGCCAGTGTGCCTTATGGTTTTTTTTTGGATTGGGTGCCGAAATTTTTGAAGCCATGTTATGTTCTAAAGTGGTTATGCAGGATTGGTTGTGCCTCACCCAAGTAGGGTGGAGTGCTCAACCGTGTGATATAATTGGATTATGGTTTATGGTTTTTTGGGATTGGATCATGAAGTGATCAAGATAGTGTATGGTAGACGTGTAAGGGTAGAGACCCTATACAATCTAACTTTTTGGGAACAGGATTGTTTGTGCATCTGGGAAGTGCTATTGGGATTGGACTCATGTGTTATGTTTCTCATGGTAGTGTTGCTACAAGGCTAGGATCACCTATATCGCTTATCCTTAGATCGAGGATGTTGCTAGGTCTTCTTCTTTTTGTTAGGCTCATCTACACGATTAGTGCGTCGAGGGCTGAATGACCTACACGGCTAGCGCATCGGGGATCTTGCCTTGGCTTTGCCTAAACACCCAGTGCTAGGCATCGAAGAGGTGTGGTGCCTAAAATGGTATGGTTGGTGTTGATACCCTACCACCTGCTGGTATTTGGGATCCTTTTAGAGCTTGAGTTCATGGAGGAAAGCAAATCGGCCTCAGCCTATGTCTGGCTCTGGTAGGTTGGAGGTGTTCTGGCTTGCTCTCGACGAAGTGAAATTCTCTCTGTCTGTAGTAGAGTGGAAGTGGATGGGTGGACTGGTCGATCCCTAGACAGGGTTCGGTGCTCTTCTAGTTGTTTTTTCATAAACTTTTTGATGGCATGGTATACCCAGATTTTGTCATTGCATTGATACATGGCTGCCTGTTCCATTTAGATGGACATTTAAAGATTCTCTGTTGTCATCTTCTCATCTCTCTATGCTATTTCACCCTCACTATATTCTCTCTCTCTCTCTCTCTCTCTTCCCACAACTCGGTGTACACATATATTCACCCTCCACAGTGTTATATTTTTCTTGAGTATGCTTTCATTCATAACACCCATTCAGGGGTAGCACTAGTCGCTAGGTACCTCTGGATGCAGTCCGGCTCATGGCCAAAACTCCATGCTTGGTTGGGCACTGAGAACTCCTCCCCTATGCAAATGCTTCCGCAACTCTGATGTATATTGAAAATTGTATAAAAGTGTAAATTGTACTTTTTGTGCATAGACCCTTGGGGAGGGGTATCTCTAGTGTGGAATTGAAAAACTTGGGCAACCCATGAAACTATGGAGTGTCTATATAGCACGAGGAGGTTACAATGACAAATAGCTTCAACTGAAGAGTAGGAGTGTTGGTCTAGCATGGATCATAGACTTTGAAGTTTTTAGCAGACTGAGCTATGGAGTCATCCTCAAAGCTACCACCTCTAGAGATACACTGCAATGATTGTGCAAGGACACACTAGATATAAGTGTCCCTATAGGCTTAGGAAAGCATAAATCATGTGACAAAGCTCTAGTTATAGCAAGCGAAGAAAACCTTGCTATTGGCATAAAAAAGGATTGAGAAGACTATAAACAAGTAAGTAAAATCTAAGCAAGCGGCCCAAACCAAAGAGGGCACTATGGAGCAAGGAAATATAAATATACCCAAAGAAACTCTCCCCCCCCCCCCCCCCCCCCCCCCCCCAAACCCACCAACATTGGTTTAGTGGGGATAATAGGGTGGTAGCAAACGAAGGTGGTACAATTTCTCCACTTTCCAAGTAGAAAGGTGTAGGTGGACCATAGGGGGAAAGAAGAACCACATCTATGATTTCAAGAATTTGGGGGGAGGCAAAATGTTTTGTGGCAATCCAGGTATAAATTCAAACATTTAATACTCGGAATGTTCTTTGTATGTCCATGTAAAATCTTGTACTCTCCCTCTATTTCTTGTGTGTGTGTGTGTGTGTGTGTGTGTGTGTGTGTGTGTGTGTGTGTGTGTGTGTGTGTGTGTGTGTGTGTGGGGTCTCTTCATTGAGGAACCTTGCACAAGCACTTGGTGGTGCATGGCATTTGATCAAGGAGGGCACAACCCTCATACCTCACTTTTACCTTGAAGAGGAAGCACACACCTCAAAGGTATCGCATTTTTGGTGTCCTCACATGTCACACAACCTCATGAAGTTTAGATTACCTAACAATAGTTTAACATATGCAAACTATTGAACCATACAATGGAACTAAAGAGATCATATGTATGTGCACATAAATGAGAATTAAAGTTTGCAAAAAGATACAAACTTGACTTTACATAGTGATAAATTATATTTACTGAGTACATATACAATTATCAAAAAAAAAATTAAGGATATTTTTATAATGTGAGAAATTTGAATCAACTTATGGATGATGATTTTCTACTACTACTATATTTTCCTTTGTAATCCCAAGGAATGAGACTCTTACCTACCACTATCCAAGAAACACAAGCATGCCAATACTAGCATTACTAAGGAAGCCAAGTGTCAATGACCCCTTCCCCTTGTTATCGGTGTCAAAAATTACAAAGAAACTAACAAGTTAGCATAGATCAAGTAAACTTATCATTACTTGATCTTAATAGCAAGTAAACTTATAATTAGTTGTACATACTCTCCCATGAGAAAATACATCCTGTATAGTTAGCAAGAGAAGAGATAGTATCCAACTATGTTCTAAAAACAATATGTATCCATTAGCAGGAGATATATTATGTTAATCCATCTTTGTTTGTTACAAAGGTATGCAATATATCATAGTAAATGTCCTTATCGACAACACCATTATTACAGAATCATCAAAAAATGTCTTCCCTTGCGCTCCTTCTTACCAACATTTCAAGTATCAAATTGCATTAGTATATGCCAAGATCACTTCTAAAGCAAGCTATACAACCACCCCATGGAGTGTTTACCAGTAACCAAGCAAACATCAGTGATTCTAAACCCTTAAGAGCATCCAAATCCTCAAATTCGACCATATGTGTATGTGTGTGTGCATGTCAAATATTAATTAAAAAAATTCCATCATTTTGTTTGTATTTGGATCATGTTTTTAGTAGATCTCATTGGCTGCCATCTCTCAGAGAGAGATATCCTGACAAGAGGTTGAAGGCATTAAAACTTTTTTTGTTGAAAAGTGCTATATGACCAGACTATCAATCTATGTATAATATACCCGCAAATTTTCAACAAATTTTGACTTATTACTCAAAACAACTAGAGCTTAGAAAGCCTTGGTAGACGCTCATGCGGTGGAGCTGTTTGTGATCTAATTTGCAATCTCTCTCTCTCTCTCTCTCTCTCTCTCTCTCTCTCTCTCTCTCTCTCTCTCTCACACACACACACACACACACACACACACAAGCTCCTTAATGTAGTCCTATAGGTACATTGCCTTCTTGCATTCTTTGCCATAGCCATTTTTCTGTCAACCTTGTCTTCCATAGCCAATTTGCTGACACCTGATTAGAATAATGTAGATATGGCCCTCCCAATTACAAGCTGCATGACGTTACAATAGCCTTGGTAAATGAATTTTCATTGGCGATATCTCATTGCTAGCTAATTCATTGTATAAGATTTGTTGGGCGTGCATGGCCAGTAGTTTCCAACTCTCTCTCTCTCTCTCTCTCTCTCTCTCTCTCTCTCTCTCTCTCTCTCTCTCTCTCTCTCATGATCCCCTTTCATGTTGCATCTTCCATTCTTTTGCATGCAGACTTGCTCCTCCATGCAACATAGGAAATAGGATTGGCTTGAGGTGGTGCTCATAGACTTTGTACTCTCTCTCTTTGTGCATACTATTCCTTGCTCACATCCAAGGTGAGAGGCTGCTCATAGCATGCCATGTTTGAGTGTAGAGGCGACCAATTTGTGGAAGAGGCAGCTACTCGCCTGATAGTGGTGGAGTGCTCAAGCTTGATTGGGGCACGAATCCAGCTAGACGTCGGCTACTCTGTGCGCTTCCTATCAATTCACTATTCCACCGTCGAATTAAGCATGTGCATGGCAATTATTGGAGTTACAAATGCTCTATTTTAGAAGGACTCTCTCTCTCTCTCTCTCTCTCTCTCTCTCTCTCTCTCTCTCTCTCTCTCTCTCTCTCTCTCTCTCTCTCTCTCTCTCTCTCTCAGCCGTTTTTTGACCTAGTAGACAGCAGTTTACTCTTTTGACCATAACTTGCTCATCCGAACTCCGATTTAGGTGATCTATAGCCTCAATCGAAGAGCACGAAGCCCTCTACGCATTGATGTAAAGACAGAATTTTTCTGTGTAATGGAAGGCTTTGCTGTAACAGCATCTCAGAACTGAAAAAACTGTCAAAACTTTGTGTTTTTGTTGCCGACTTGAAGGCAATGTCAGACAAAACTCGCAAGGGTGGAAAAGCCACACTCGCCATGGAGAATGATGCAAAATCTCCAAGGAATTTGGATGCTAATCCAACCACATCATCTACAACAACGGAAGCAATGATCATGGCTTACTTGATCTCGTTACAAGAAACCGTCAACAAACAAGGTGAAGAGTTGCACGCACTTGCAATGGAGAATGGTACTTTAAGAGTTCTCGTTTTGGAGAATGAGCACCTCAAGAAGGTTCTTGAAATGCAAACAACACGCTTGATGCATCTTGAGAATGAAGTTCAAGAATGTAAACGCTCTCTTGTTGACATGAACGTATTGAAAGAGCGCTTGAGCAAAGTTAAGAGTGATCTTGTATTGAAAGAGGAAACAATAGATACAATACGACATGATGTATGTGAGATGAGAAATGCATCCAAATCATGGGCTGATATATGTAAGGATAATGTGGTTTCTACATCTCCTATCACGCAAGCCGTTGTCCAAGCAAAGAATGTAGAGAATGTGGACACTCAAGAATTGCACGAACGACAAAAACGCTCAAAGAACATCGTCATTCGTGGAATCAAGGAGGAAACCATGGAAACACCCCAATCTCTTGCAGTTGCTATTGAAGAGTTTTTTGCTACACACTTTGGCATGTCAGGAATCATGGCTTATGGTGCACATCGAGTTGGAAAACAAGGAGTCCCTCGCTCGAGAGAAAGACCTATTGTATGTACCATGGCTGATGAGGTAAAGAGAAAGATCATCCTCGACAATTGTTGGATCTACCTCAAAGGAACAGGTTGTAATGTATATGAGGATCGCACTCTTATGCAACAAAATGTACGTCGCAAAGCATATGAGGAAAGAAGCAAGAAGGTTAAGGTATCACCTCAAGAAGAAAAGCCACTTAAGGAGGATGCAAGTCCACCCAAAAAATAGGGACACGTGATCTATGAGACCAACTCACGCTTGCGAATAAGCTTTTGGAATTGTAACGGGTATCCATGGAATGCGGGAATTGGCATTGATGAGCTTACCAATGACTCCGATGTGATACTTCTTATCGAAACATGGGAGCATGATGCGCAACGAATTCTTGGATTTGACAAAAACGATGTGCATTCTTTGATGTGGGCCAAAAATGCAAAGCAACGAAGAGGCCAAGGAGGCGTAGCATGTATGACCAGAAAGGGTTTGAAAGATGTTTCCATTGTCAAAGAAGATAAGTATAAACGCTACTTATGGCTGAAAATCAGTCCACCAAATGGTCAAGTCATGTTTGTGGCCGGTTGCTACATTCCTCACTATGACTCCAACTTTTATGCTTGCTTGAATATGGATAGAGATCAGCCCTTTGTTGAACTAGAGGAAGACATTGCTCATTACAAGGATCAAGGTGAAGTCATTGTTTTTGGAGACATGAATGCTCGCACAAATATGTTACAACACGACACACAACAAGTAGACATGCCGCATGTCTCAAGAAGAATGGATGATTCATACATGTATAATCGAAGTTCTAATGATGCAAAAGAAGTGGATCACCATGGAAAGTCACTTCTACATATGTGCAATAGTACCGGAATGCTCATTGCAAATGGTGTATCTCTATGGCAAGGCACCAATGACTTTACATGTAGAAAGCACAACGGTGCTAGCGTGATTCACTATATGTTGTTCTCAGAAGCCACTCTAGAATGCATACAAAGCTTTACACTTGGTGAATGGAATCCGGAATCGGATCATAGGATGTTATGTATTGATCTCAAGTGTGGTAAACGGCCCGAGCATGTAGCCTCCAATCATGATGTGAATCATTTGTACCTACGTCTAGACTTCAAACGAGCACTTATATATGCTGATATGGTGGACCAAATGTTAAGCATGATAGAGCATCAAGAGAGCCCAACATTAGAATGCAAGTGGAAAGTTTTCAAAGAAGTAATTTTCTCTTGTGCGAAGGAATGCTTTTCGGTGAAACACATGTCTTGCAAAAGGTCTAAGAAGGGTAGCACCAAGAAGAAATGGTTTGACATGGAATGTAGTCAAGCCCGAAAACACTTGCTAAGATTGGATGCAATCAAAGACAAGGAAGTTTACTTGGAATGTTCACACACATACAAAGCACTTGTTCAAAAGAAGAGGAGAAGGTGGGAAGTCGAAAAACAACTTCTTTTAGCACAAGAGAAAGCACATGCATGTGGCAAGTTTTGGCAAAATCTAAAAGGCAAGAGCGTTGAGAGCTTTGGTGACTTGACTCTTGAGGATATGTATATGCATTGTAAGAACCTCTATGAGCAACGTAATGTTGATAAGATGGAGTGTTGTAGCTCCCTTTCGTTTATGTCTCCCTTCTTTACCATTGAAGATGTATACCGCGCGCTTGAGAAACTTGCTACTCGCAAGGCAGGTGACCTTCAAGGTGTCAAGGCTGAAATGATTAAATGGACAAGCAAGAAAACACGATATTGGATATGCGATATGTTTAACCTTGCACTTCAGTATGGCATGCCTCATGATTGGAGTGCAAATTGGATCAAACCTTTGCACAAAGGAGGAGATGTAAACAATGTGAACAACTATCGCACTATAATGGTTGGTTCTTAAATGGCAAAGTTATTTGGATGTATCATGGAGATGAAGATAAGTGAATGGGCTGAAAAGAATGGCAAACGTGCACTTGGCCAAGCAGGTTTTCAAAAGCATCATAGCACTATTGATCACCTTGTCACTCTTCGAGTTCTTATGGAAGCGTCTCGATTGAAAGGAAAAAAGTTGTATTGTTGCTTTGTGGATTTCAAGAAAGCTTTTGACATGGTACCACGAGGAAATCTTTGGAAACGTATGCAAAGCCTTCAAGTGCTCAGAGAATTTATGCATGCAGTCTTTCGCATCTACCAAAAAGTGATATGTCGATTACGTATGGGAGATGGAATTTCAGAATTTTTTCCAAGCACTATTGGTGTCAAACAAGGATGCCCACTTTCCCCAACCCTCTTTGGGCTACTCATTGATGAATTGGAATGCATGGTTCTTGACTTTATGCAGCAAGAAGGCATAGAAGAGGTTAAGATTGGAAATGCGGTGATCATGCTTTTGCTTTATGCCGATGATGTAGTGCTCTTGGCACATACCTTAGAAGATGCACAAAAGCTTATGAGTGTCTTGGAACGCTTTTGCCTACATAGCGGGCTGATCGTGAATGAATCCAAAACCAAGGTTATGCTTGTAAAGACCCTCAATGATGAAAATCCATGCATTGTATATAACAATGAGAAACTTGAAGTGGTAGATCACTTCAAGTACCTTGGCCTTGAGGTTCCATCCAATCATAAATGGAAGGATTGTGCAATGCGTCGCTTGGAAGCCAGAAAGAGGGCCTATTATGCATTTGAGAACATGTGCAATGCAGGAGAGATCAAGTGTTGGGCTCTCAAAAAGTACCTCTTTGACACATTGGTGACACCGGTGCTTCTTTATGGAGTGGAGGTGTGGGGTGGAAGCATCGGGAAGTCTACTTGGAAAGAGTTTAAGAATGTCCAAAAGCGTTTTCTCACCAACTTTCTCCAAGTCAAGACACAAACACCCTACATGCTCTTACTTCTTGAGTCCGGATTGCTTCCCATTGAGGTCTTGGGCATGCAAAGGGTTGTGGAGTACATGCGTAAGACACAACGTAGCCCTTTGCATCGACTTCCTAGAATCGCATATGAAGCAAGTCAAATGGTTCAAAACACATGCAAGAGCAAAATACTAAGTTCGGGGTGGATGCTTGATATCAAGAAATGGTTTGGAAGATGGGATGCATGTCACTTGGTCAAGGATGCGTCGATCGACTCCCAAGTTAATGAGGCCTTCTTACAACGCCAATGTATCACGGCTTGGGAGAAATCCGGAGGTTCTCGCTTCAGCCATTACACCACACACGTTGCCCCAAACTACAAATCTCTCTTCTTCTCGGAACGAGGTAACCGAACCCATTCCTACATCCTTGAGCCCATCCCGTTGAGTGCGATCCGCACCATTGCCTCCATTCGTCTTAGCTCCCATTCTCTACGATGCAAGACAGGACGTTGGGGCACTGGCGAGGAGTGTCATCGACTTTGCACCTTATGACCTCGTCAAGTGCGAGAGAGTGAGTACCACACACTACTTGAGTGCTCAGCTTTTGACCACATTAGGTCCTCGTTTCCCCATATATTCAGCCATGATCTCTCCCTACATACCTTCCTCTCCCTACCACGATGTGGACTCTCTATTGCGACGCTCATTTCAGCCATTTTTGAGCATCGAGAGTCACTTATGAACTCCACTCACACCACGTGACATGTTCATTTGGTCCCATAGGTCATATTTGACCTCCCAGGACGATAATAGAACTCTCTCTCTCTCTCTCTCTCTCTCTCTCTCTCTCTCTCTCTCTCTCTCTCTCTCTCTCTCTCTCTCTCTCTCTCTCTACTGGATGATTTAGTGCCCTGCCTCTTCGCCTCCCTTCGTTTCACCAGCTCACTCTGTCATTCACTTCCCTCAGGGCCCTAGACTACTAGCTCACCACCTTATTTTATGCCACGTACCTGGCCTAAAAGAGGCCCTCCATAGTAAAGTAAATAGATACATTTCTAACTTAAAATGAGTCAGATTTTTGTAAAATGGATTTTATTCTCGACTTTGTGTTGTTGGTTATTGGTAGTATTAGGTGCCCCAAAACTCAAGAACATAGTGATGGGTCTATATGCGCAATCAAACTTGCCTTACTATTGTATATACATTGCCAAAAAATTGATCAAAGTGTAAAATTCGTCCATAAATATGCATTGCATGATTTTCATAAATAAACCATAATTTCCAATACATAAAGTATCCATGCAATAGAATCATATAAAAACCTTTATAGTGATGAAGGTTACTTAGGTAGCACCCTAATTGTGAAAAATGTGAAAAAACAACACGTTTTTTTTGGCACAGTTTAGGTTGAAAAATGCTTATGAAAGTTGATTCTAGAGGTGGAATCCATAGACCGAAAAATTCAAAGTTTTTTTTAGCTCATAAGCTATCTTTGTGGATATCAAACACTGTAAGACCTCATTACCATCCCTTGTAATAATTCTGGAAAATTGCTTGGTTAAGAGGACATAAAAGTGTCATGTTACCAATCTAGTGTTAAGGGTGTTGCAAATTTTGGGTCTCTTTTAAAAATAAAAATAAAAGATTACAATATCTGTTTTGTCATATTTTGGTTTAAAATGCTTGTTTCACAGTATTGTAAGGTTCTAAAGTGAAAAGCAAGATCGTTTCCATGTTCTAGGAGGTCAAACGGATGTTTGGTTCAATTTTGAAAAATACCGTTTTTTTTCATGCTTTTAATGTTTTTTATGCTTTTAAGTGCTTTTTTGCAAAAAGCAGGGCCGAACCCTTAATCTACGAGTTCCTCGGAAGCTATGGTTCAATTTTGTAAAAATCTGTTTTTCGAACTTTTTTTCATTATTTTTAGATTTTCATTATTTTTAATGCTTTTAAGTAAAAAAATGAGTCCGCTTTCTTATTCCAGTGGATAAGGGGAACCCGTGGTTCAATTTTAGTTTTTTTTTCTTTTTATGCTATTTTTAGCTTTTCGTGCTTTTCAACGTTTCTTAAAATCAACGTGCTTTCTACGAAAACCTAAACATAACAATTTTATTTTCAGTCTCCATCGGATTTAAAAATGACTACCTAAAAAAAAAACGGGATAAATGAAATTTTTATGGGAATTATTTTTATAAAAAAGCGGTATCATGAATACGCCAGGGCAGTAGGGAAAGTCATAATTATTTCAGGACATCACGATGCGGCATAGTCTAGTTTCGGTTTCATTAATTACAAAATAACTGGTCGGTAAGTCAATTTTTACTGTAAAAATTGAATGGTAAGTGGGAGAGTTGACCACCAAAAGCCAAGTTTGTTTTTAGAAAAGTTTCACAACGCAGGATGCTAATCCAAGCAGAGAAGGTAGCGCTAGTAGCTGGCTTCGACATAACTCTAGCTTACTGCAGTGCCTATAAATTGGAAGGGAGTGCTCAATTTTCAGTGCCGTCAGTTGCATCTACTATTGCAAGGTAATACGTACATATTATATGGAGTAGTGCAAGCTCTTCATCACCTTCGCCATAAGCTCTTCTCTCTCTTTCACGGGAAGAAGAAGAAGAAGAATGCTCTCTTTCTACTTGCTTACTATCTCCTCTCTCGTTTCACGGTGTATGCGCTCTCCGAAGGCTCTCGTAGTGAAAACCTCTACGTAAGTAACTCTCATCGCCGCTCTTTTGTGGAAAATAAGAATCCTTTCAACAGTCCCTAATCAATTCTAAAGCACGGTGAGAATCTCTAAACTCCATAGCCATCATCATCTCTCTCTCTCTCTCTCTCTCTCTCTCTCTCTCTCTCTCTCTCTCTCGTTTTTCTGAATAAATATCCTCAATGGTTGCTTTTTCGTATACGAGTGCATGCATGGATTTGTTGAGTGTGTATGAAGTTGCTTCATGCTTATTTCATCATGTTTAACACGCTGATTTATGCACACGATGTGTTTATAATCACGAAAAGCGCTTTTCTTTTCACGTCACGTATATGGTAGGAACATTGTTTTGGCAATAACTCACAAACCATCATGAATCAGTCTGAACCCCTTAATTCAGAGATAAAACACATCATTTAGAACATTTTCTCTCTTGGGTGTCATGTGAAAATCATGCACGAGCTAAGAGTCATGGTCAAAAAACAGCTTGGTGCCCACTACACTTAGTCGAATTTTTGAATCGCGGGCTCCTTGGACAACCACTATATAGATTCAGTGGTTGAGCAAACCCTCTAGCCAACTAAAAAGCTTGTTTAAACTTGATGATAAATGTATTTAGTTCTCCTTTGTCATTTGAAGAATGCAAATTATTGACTGTTCCATAATCGGGTTTACCTACGCATGTAGGGAGGCTACCCTCTTAGCCAACTAAAAAGCTTGTTTAAACTTGATGATAAACGTTTTTAGGTCTACGTTAGCACTTCGAAAATGTGAATTATTGACTATTCCATATCCGGGTTTACCTAAACGTATAGGGGTGCTACCAAGGGGAAGTATCATATGACGTCGTGAGTTGATCGAGTTGTTTATATATGATTTATGGTTTGTTTTGGTGAGTTGATTTCAAGTATTAGATGTTTATAGACTAATGTAAGGATATATGGTTAGTCAATCCGAACCGTACAGACAAATACGAATAAAGTGTCTTTCTTTCTGTGTTATCGTTTGTTGCATTAGTATTATATGGGCAAAGTGATATGATAAGGTGTCAGTTTATATCATAGAACTGAGCTTGATGCATTGGTTTGAGATTAAACACTTTCATTTGCATGTTATGTATGCATTCAAAAATGACAAAAAGTTGTTTTTTGCATATATATTTCTATCTACTAGAAAGATGAAGTGCAGAAATAGTACATCTGCATAAAAGATTCATGTCTTAAGGGCCATGTGCATGGGCTCTGTTTGATTGCAGTGGATATGTTAAACTCCAAGTGTGGGAGTTGGTTCAGTGTGAATATAGTTTCTGGTCAAGGACTGAGATCCCTCATGGATTATGGTTGTGATTTCAATTGTGAAAGCCGGTGTGGCTCTTTGATTTATTTATTTTGATATGGTTATGCTGTTGAGATTTTTACAGCCATGTTATGTTCTAAAGTGGTTATGCAGGGTTAGTTGTGCATCACCCTGAGTTGGATGTAGTGCTCACCCATGTTATGTGATTGGATTATGGTTTATGGTTTCGGGATTGGATCATGAAGTGATTTGGATGGTTTATGGTAGACATGTAAGGCTAAAGACTATGTACATTTTGACTGCTTGGAAAAGATCATTTGTGCATATGAAAGATATTGTTATGTTTCTCATGGCAGCATCGCTACAAGACTAGGATCGCCTATATCACGTAGCCTTAGACAAAAGTGTCATTAACTTGGGGTTTTGCCTGATCGAGGGTGTTGTCTATGTCTTCTTTTTTTTAGGCTCATCTACACGGTTAGTGTGTCGAGGGTTGAACGACCTACACGGCTAACGCATCAGGATCTTGCCTTGGCTTTTTCTAAACACTCGATGTTGGGCACATCGAAGTGACGTGGCACCTAAACTGGTATGGTTGTTGTTGATATCCTACCACTTGCTCGTATTTGATATCATTTTAGAGCTCAAGTTCATGGACAGAGACGAAGCGACCTCAGCCTATGTCTGGCTCAGGTTGGTTGGAGGTGTCCCGGACAAAGTCAAATTCTCTCTATTCGTAGTAGAGAGAAAGTGGATGCATGGAACGATCGATCCCTACATAGGATTCGGTGCTTTGCTAGTTATTTTGTTATACTTTTTTGATGTTATGATATACCTAGATTTTTGTTATTGCATTAATACATGGTTGATTGTTTGATTTAGACGGGGCATTTAAAATTTTCTTTTTTCATTCTCTTGTGTCTCTGCGCACTCTACTTCACCCTCCACTACATTCTCTCTCTCTCTCTCTCTCTCTCTCTCTCTCTCTCTCTCTCTCTCTCTCTCTCTCTCTTCCTGCAATGCGGTGTACACCTATATTCACCCTCCACAATGTTATTTTTCTTGAGTATGCTTTCATTCATAACACCCATTCCGAGGTAGCACTAGTCGCATAGGTGCCTCTGGATGCAGTCCGGCTCATGGCCTAAACTCCATGCTAGATTGTTGGGCGATGATAACTCCTCCCCTATGCAAATGATTCCGCAAGTCTAATGTATATTAGAAATTGTATAAAGATGTAAATTGTGTATTTTTTGCATAGACCCCTGAGAAAGGGTATCTCTCACATACAAGCAACTATTTGAGTTTCCAAACAAGAGAAGCAAGAGATATTAATTTCTCGATAACATATATGTAACAATTCTTTGGGAATTCATTGCCTATCTTTATGTACAAGTATGTGATGAGGCACTTTTTCTGGAAGTGAGCTATTGGGCATGTAATCTAGAAATGTGGTGAAAATTGTGTGTTGTTTAATAATTGATCCAAGTGGTTCTTGAAAGCTACCTTGGTAGGATTAAACCTTTAGAAATTGCATGAGTATGTTCGTTCAATTTTGGAAGCATTTCTTCAGTGAGAATCAATGAAGATGCATGACTATAATCCCTTAAGTGAGATAATGTTTTCCATTGAACATTGGACCTAAGATTTTTAGTTATTAGTTTATGAAGCTTGGTTACAAACATGAGCAACGAGTGACCTCAACACAGCCTATGCACACGTATTTTGTGTTCTAAAGAAATGTGATGGCATAAAAACTAATATCTAACCAACCCAAATGATTTTATCATATTAAACTGATCACTTAATGTGGGAGAATAAACGAGAACAAGGGTTAAGATATTGAGATGTGCTTATAGATCTATCTCAACACGAGGCCAATAAAAAAGGGGCCCAAATGAGAGATTGTCTATCAAAGAGCAAGTCTAACCAATGGAGCATAAGACCTTAGGGTTAGCTTCATTGAAGACCTCCAATAATGTGTGTAAAAGTCCTTTGACCTTAGGTAAGCTAGGGCTGAGCTTGAGGTGGGAACCCGACCCACAGCTCAAGGTGCTTGTCATGCTTGATGACTAAGGTGCTTGAGGTGCTTGATGATGAGATGCTTGGGGTGCTTGATGATTGAGATGCTTGAGGTGCTTGAGATGCTAGGGTTGTACTTGAGGTGAGAAACAAGCCCAAGCTTAAAGTGCTTAAGGGCCAAGCTTGTGGTGGGAACTAGGCCTATAAATGAGGGGCTTGAGGTGTCAAAAAGTCAAACATTCAATCCCTACAAGGAGGGGGCGAGCCCTACAAGAGGGGGGATGAGAGAGAACACTCACACAAGGCATGCATGGTATAAATATAGCAAAAGGGACACTTGTCAAGTTCCTCCTCATGTTGCCCTCATGGTGTGCCTGAAGCCTATTGGTTGGCCACCCAAGGGGTCCAATGATAATTTAGGGATTTAATTAATTGATTTTGCATTTATCAAGTCCTCTTTCTCAAAGGGGAAAAGGGGACACTTGTCCCAAGGCTACCCTTGCTACTTGTAATGCCTCCTGCTTGTGATTGGCTAAGCTTGGAGGGGTCCAATGAGCTTCAAGCATGAGCTACAAGGGGGGGGCAACCCAAGCAAGATAGGGGGTTTCTTAGGGGGTATACTCACCCACAAACACTCTCATGGTGTGCTATGCAAGGTGCAAGAGCCCCATCTCCTTCTCCAAGCTCCTTGAGAAGTTGAGAGCCTACACTAACAGTCTTGGCTATGGAATGCAAATCCAACCAAGAGATATGCTTCAATGCTTAAGATTTTCATCTTCTCCATCTTCATTACTATGCTATTATGTATACTAAGCAAAAAGAGTGATGATAAGTGAGGAACTATTTCTTTCTCCTATGGAATACTTCTTCTTCATCTTCCCTACCCTCATTCCCTGATAGCTCTCTCCACCTTCGAAGGTGTTTGAGGTCTTGGGACTGAGGCTTAGGATAATCAATGCTTTCCACAAGTTTATGCTATGCTTATTGCAAGAAGACTAATGGTTTATTGCAAGTAGATCAATTGTTGCTTTAAACACAAGTTGATGCATAAAATGTTACATCTGCATGCACCCAAATGATTTAGGGAACACAAGGATTGATAATGCTCACAAGTTCTTGATTGTTTTCAAGCTAAGATTGATTGTTGCTATTAAGCAAAAGCTTGGAGTATGAAACTTCCATCTTCATACCTCCAAAGAGGTCTCAAGGAACACAAAGATTGTATTGTACCAAGTCTCTCTTAATGAGAGAATCTATAATACAAATACCTTTTGGAGGGGGACGGGATCCACATAAATCCGGTCCTCAATTGTTGTCATATTCTCTAAACTCTATCTCTTGCAAAAGATTGATCATACCTAGTTAATTAAGTGTTATGATTAAGTTGCTACTACCAATTAAGTTCACCCTCTATGCTCTCAAAGTTGCTTACTCTAATTCTCTTAATTCCGCTATTCTTTAAGTTCATAGGCCATTTCCATTACATGTGATTTTGCAATGGATGCTGAGATATTCATCCTTGATACTCATATAACCTCTTTCATATTTGGAGACAATTTTTGCACAAGAAATAGTAAGTTGTATGCACAATTAAGACTACCCTAAACGTCATGTGAAAATGTCATAATAGTTGAGTAATTACGTCATCTATACAATAAGAATCTTGCAAGTATACGGGGGTATCTACATCAAACTTGGCAAAACTATGAGTCTTGTCTCATGTAAATAACAAGTTGTGGAAAACCTTAGCATTTGAGACATCAAAAAAGGGATTCATTTGATCAACCTATAACACAAGTGTTAATATCCCTTGAGACATCAAAAAAGGGATTGATTTGATCAACCTATAACACAAGTGTTAATATCCCTTGACAACCACGATTAAGAATTTGTATTTTTATATTACAAAACATTTGTTCCATGGACATAGTTAACATTCATATTCTCCCGGTCCTGGAATGTCATCATGATAAGTCCTAAATCTTGGTGCAGTTCCAAATCTTGGCATCACACAAGATGTTTTTCTTGAGTCTGTTTGTTGACCCTAAAATTAGAAAAACAAGACTATCAAATTAAACCTTCATGTAAGCAAAAGACTAAAACTCCTTGTCATGTAAACTAAATAAGTTCAAGAGATCTATAAATAGAAGAAACACACAAGCATGCAATTGGCTAGTTAGATGGACATGCATAGGTACACAAATTACAGATGATCCATTAATTTTTTTTAAACCGTTTTTGAATTTGTATTACCTTTGCTCTATGTTTGAAATTGTTTGCACTTCAAAGGGAGTATTTTGTATGTATGTATTGAGGTGGTCCGGAGCCGAAAGATGGCTATCAGTATATATGGTCTTCTTATACTAGTGTATATGAATTTATGCATCTTTTTTTTTCACAACATGTTTTAGGTGTGGATATTGGAGTTGAATTTTTTACACATGCACACTGATCACTTTGCTCACCACATTAGCAAACTAACTCATTAATTGGTGATGCATTTGGGTAAGTAGAAAAGTTCAAAATGCACTATTTGAAACAACACAATTATTTATGGGATTAGAATTAGTTGATAGCTTACCAATGAAGTGGAAGCCTTTAAAGCTGACCCCGGACCAGGAGACTCTTCTCCATAGTGAGCTTTATCATGCTCCATAGATATAAAAACCTTCAATGCCATAAGAAAAGCTCACATGAAGGATTCAATTGAGCTTGTGCCATACTATCTAACTGATGGTAGCATGCAAGTATCTCTAACCTTGGCCCTATCATCACGATCTGAATGGGAGAATGTGAAGGAGGGGCAATTGTTTTTCTTCGACTCAGGTTGTTTACCTACTGAGCCAATAGTCTTGTATTGCCCTGCTCCTGGTGACATGTTTCTTTGACTCCAAGCTCCATACTACAAGACATCAAGGAAATTTTACAACACCCAAACGTGCAAAAGTATTCTTTTAAGGGAGGACTTTTTATCAAGTTATAGCAACTAGGGTAGAGCTAGTTATGAGGCATCCTCCAATACAGAGACATACCCAAACTCAATTTAGAGACAAAAATTTGGAATATTGCTTATATGTCACTTCATGATTTGCTAAAAGGTGTACCATTACTAAGTCTTGACTATCTCGCATCAATAAGCCTCGAAAATTGAATTTTCTAAAGTAGAGCACTGAGATGGAAGTCTAAAAAATATCAATCTTGATATTAATTAATTCAAGTTTTCATGTCAAAACTAGCACAATTTTTGCATTTCAAAAATTATTATATTTGCATAATCCCCCCAAAAGTACTATTTTTTGACTGAGTGTCTCTAAACTGGCTCCTCTAACCTAGGTCCTTATTTGTATGCACCCATACTTACCACAAGTTTGGAGTGATACAAACACGTGGTAGCTCAACCTATAGAGAGTGTGAGATGGGCGAATGTGTGGGTTCAAACCTGGTTGGCTTGGGCAACTTTATGAGTTTTTCACCCCACTTGGTGGGTATCACAATAGCAAAACAGGATCCATTGTGTGGTGACCATAATTTCATGTTTATCTCGTGAAGAAACTTCAATTAATTCAGATAGTTTATGTGAAGGAAATATTGTTGCATGCAATTCTTGGCAATTAACCACCATTTGAATTCTCTAGCTGATTCATTTTTCCAACAAACATTGACTCTTATGTGAATTCCATATCATTTTGAAAGACATTACCCTGAACCTCTTTTCTCCTCCAAATGCGATATTTGGCGCTGTTTTGTTTGGTGCAGTTCTTTGAGTGCCCAAGGACGATCTCAAGTCACATACACAAGGTCCCGGTGATTGTGTTCCATACTTGTTCTGCATGTCAAACAACGAAAAATATATATTTGGATTTTTTCAAAGCATGTGTTAATGTGCACAACAAAATTAAAATTTAACAATGGTGAAATACATTTCAAATGCTCTCTCTCTCTCTCTCTCTCTCTCTCTCTCTCTCTCTCTCAGAAGTGGGGCTTTTACCCATTGCATTATATAAAATCGACCCTAGGTCAATATACAAGAAATATGGGAAAAACCCTGAAACAATGGCATCATGGGGAAAAACACCCATACAACCACATGATATATCAATCATAGGATACAATCATGAGGATGGTACAGAAGCTCAAGTTGGCCTCCAGAGGCCTACACAAATCTCTCTCTCTCTCTCTCTCTCTCTCTCTCTCTCTCTCTCTCTCTCTCTCTCTCCAACTAGGATAGCAACACATTACACTCTAATTCCAACTTGGATAACTTCCATAAATGCTGAGTTTGGAGTCCTTGGGAGAAGTGCTATCTCATGCACTTTCATCTTGCATTGTAATGCCCATCAGCATGAGGAAATCTCAAAGGCCAACAAGTAATGAAGCCTCTTTATGCTTCACTTTACAAACTGCAAGCACTCACTCTATTGTACAAGGTCTCCAGTCATTCACGACCGTCAGATGGCTCAATTTGGTCTCTTGGGATTGTTACCATTTATATGTGGAGGACAAGTTCTTCAGGTCAAGACCCATCACAATGTGAGATCTCAACTATCAATCTATTTACACACCAAAAGTTTTCAGGGCAATAAAGAAGTCCGTTTCTAAGTTTTCGACCTTAGAAAGTATGCATTTAGCAGCTCATCTAGCTAGCTTACACACAAGGACAACTCTCCAAAGTTTTCGGTCACACAACATATGAGTGAAGACTCCGACTCCGAATGTCACCGCGAAACGTTTCACCCTCGAAATGCGGTGTTTCATCATGAAACGTTTCAGTCTAATGATAGAGCATAGCGAAACGTGGGACCAAAACGTGCATATACGGATGTTGAGGGGTCCTAAAAGCTCCAATTATGATAACTTGTTGTTAGCAAAACGGCATGTGTTTCACTTAATCAAGGAAACGTTTCACCTATCTAGACCCGTCGAAACACGTTTCATGGTGACGTGTACAATGATTAACTCGTTAAACACACAACATTAACTTCAAGCATCAGCAATGGTTATCTCCATGCAATTGCATAAAGTTATTTTTTAAGAATGTGCACTTAGAGAGAAAAATATGGCGTGGAATTATCAGAATCAGCAAGCCGTTAATAAAAATCTTTGAAACACTTACTTTGTCAAACTCAGAACTTAGATATATTTTGTTTTGTTGATCCCTTGTGGCCTTGCTAAAGTCAGCAAACCAAGGTGACTGCTGGTATGACAACACCTGAAAAATGAAATCTTTGTTAACTTTCTTGTCCTTATTTCCATCTGATCGTAAATAAGAACAGTAGCCTTTTTTCACGTATTTTCTTGCAGCATGCAAGTCAAGTAGTCAACATGAAGATAATTCTTTTGGCACCCTGCATGCAATCATCTAAGTGTTCTTATAATTATAAAGGGAAACTCGGAAATGCCAACCAGAGTGAATATTTGAACTTACATGAGGTGTCAAAAATGGATGATGTGGAGAGTCTAGGATAGAGCCACCAGCTTTCAAAAAAGCAGACCAAAAGCTGGCAACAGTCTCCTGTAAAGCGTGGTATGATTTGCAGCAGAAATTTGCGCCACAAATCACGGGTTTGCTGATGTTCCACTTCGGATGATGGACTTTCTGACATAAAAGCACTTGACTTTTGGGGCTTTTGAACTCCTTAAAACTAAGATCTTTTCAATTGTAAATGCAAAGGCCAAGAGCTTATTAAATTAAAGCCTTGGGGGAGTCACTTTCCGATTCATGCTGTTGTAGATTTTGGATGAGTGCTCCCCCTGGTAGTTGTAACTTGTGAAGATCAACACAAAGATATACCGAAGAGAGCGCCAAGTTTAGGAGTGGAACTCCGCCAATTAATGTCTCAAGTGTAATCTCTCTTTTAGTCCATGTGTAATAAGTGCTTAAGTTTGTTTCCAGTTGTTCTTTTCAGTTGCCATAGTAGTTACAGTGGTATGAGAGCCAAGTTTGGGGCCAGTGCAGCTAGGAGTGGAACTTCGCCACTTAATGTCTCAAGTGTGATTCTCTCTTTCAGTCCAGGTGTAATAATTGCTAAAGTTAAATCCCAGTTGTTCTTTTCAATTGGAACATGCTGCCATAGTAGTTACGGTGGTATCAGAGCTAGCCTTCAATCACTCCCTTTTCCAACAAGTAACCCGATCCTGCATCGACAAACAACTGGAACTTATGGACCCCGATGAGAAATTGCAGTTTCTTGTCAACGAGTTGCACGACTTGCTCTCATGGCATCCTCAGCACAGTTTGCCATTATGCAGAATCTTCAACAATTTTTGAACTACATGATGCCTCCAGTAATCCCTCAGGTGCTTTATCCTCTGGCACCCGACAATTTGAGACCCTCTTCTTGTCAATCAGAAGAAGCTACTATCCCTATTGGAGGTGTTTTTTGTCGGAGGATGGTTGCAAGACCCTCTCTTGCACCACCTTTGCCACCATCTTCTGTGTTTCATAGTTGGAACCCATATGCATATATATTATCCACCACCGCCTATACCTTCCACTTTGGTCCAATTGCAAGTCCAACATCGCCAAGCCGTGGCTATACAGTGTCAAAGTGCGATAGAAGGGATGGTGACATAATAGCATGGGTGGGGGGCAGAGAGAGAGAGAGAGAGAGAGAGAGAGAGAGAGAGAGAGAGAGAGAGAGAAAATGAAATGAAATGAAATGTTATATTAACGTCTTCAAAAGGCCAAAATGACCTATGAGACCAATCAGTTACAAAATAGTGAATCTAATACCATGTCTGGGTACAAAAGAACTAGAAAAGAACTAGAAGTGGAACAAAATACTACTACTGCTACTACAATCTAAAACTACGTGGGTGTAGCAGCTGATACAATAGGTACCCGGTAAACTGGATGTAACAGTGTGTGAAACAAAGATGGAAGAAATGGTGAGGATCCATCCTCATCTGCACTCTGGATGTCGAGAGAGTATGGCTCGAATCTTCTGTTGTAGTCTCCGTCGATGCTGTGTAGCTCCTCTCCTCAGTCGCGGTCGTCTGTATCTCTGTAGCTCCAATGCTCGGTCGATGAGAGTGCCAGTAGTGGTCGAATGAGTGTGGGACGAGCTCTGCAGTGGTGGCTGCTCCTCTGGCTGTCCCATATCTAGTGAAAAGAAATCTGTAATGTGTCTCTGGGACTGCCTCTCTCTAGCTCTCCCCAGTAAAGTGTCTCTATACCTGTGTAACTCAAGTAGATATAGTCCAAGACATCTCTGATCCTCATAACTCATGACCCTAGATAGAGGACCAAAACCCTCTCTGAATAAGCAGTGGAAACGCCCCCGTAACTCATAGAACACTGTGCAATGACATATGTAGTGCAACTCTGTCTCTGGCTCTCTCTGGCATAATCGGCATCTCCTGCTGTCTGCTGGTATCCCTCTGAATCTACCAGTCTCAATCTCGAGCTGATGTGAGGATGTGCGTATCTGACCAATGGCACAACGCAAACCATGAGACATATGTGTGTCCATGTAGCTGGGTCGAATCACAAACCCATCTCCTGTGAGGTGGAGAAGATGCTCTCTATAGAAAGCCATCTTCATGCTCAACTCCTGAGGCGGCTCTATCCATGTCCTCCTGGTGTCGAGCTGGATCAGGTCCTGACGAATGAGTCTAGTGATCTCCACCCGTGTAAGAGACAGCGAGGGTGCCTGAAGAGAATACTGGAAAGGGGGCAACCTGTCCATGGTGAAGCCATGCGTCTGAAACCATGAAGTCATCTGTGCATACCAGCATGAAGTGTCCCCCTGTAGAGCTAACTGTCTGGAAGACTCAAGGGCCAGTCTAGCATATCTGTCTCTAGTAGTATCCCATAGGCTGTGCACAAAGGACACTGATCTGGTAAGCGCCTCAATCTCCATGGGGGGGGCAGCTAGCTCTGCTCGAATGATCGCGTGAGGTACGGAGGCCTTGGCTCTAATCAATCGGGAGATCATAGATACCAAGGGCCTCTCCATACGTCTCCAACCATCCTGGCCTACAGAAGGTCCCCATACGAGAGAGAGAGAGAAGAAGAAGAAGAAGAAAAATGCTTGGCCTGTAGCTCGGTCTGGTCTCGAGCTCTACCATGCTGTAGATGCCGGATGGCTCGAGCTACCATCTCTAATGTGAAGAAGGACGAAGTGGTGGGGCGTGGTCCCTGTGGCAGGGGTATCGGTGGCTGTCCTGGTATCTGGTAAAGGCCCTCTGCATAGCGGTACCATGTGTCCGGACTCCGGGTCCTCGATCGATATCTGTGGCCTGCGCTCGCAGATGCGGCGCCAATGGCCATGCCTCTGCACTATCTCGACTCATGAGCAAGTGATATAAGTCCCAGTACTGCTGCTCCTCCCATTCCCGCTTTTTACGGCGGGTGAGAGACTGTATCTGGCGCTGAGCCTGGCGGTGTGTGAGTACCCCGTGGGCCTCATCCTCTCTGAGCTGACGTCATAATGCTCTGCAATCATCGTCATACCAACTGTTCCGTCGCATGGAACCTGTGCGGGGTGCATGTGTGCGTGTGTGGTGAGGGAAGCTCTGAATGGCAGATGTGTGAATCATGGAGGTAAGATCTGATGTGAGTGATTCTAGGGGGGCATGTGGGTCGAGAGATAGGAGATGTGTGCGGAGATGGTGTGCATAGACATGAGAGAGCTCGTCTAAATGAATAGTGGTATGTGGCTGTGTGAGTGGGGTGGGTGTGTGTGACAAATGGGAGGTGAGTGTGAAAGTGAGGAAAGTGTGGTCTGCGCCGATAGGACGTCTCGAGACACTGAAAGATCGGAGAAGCTGGGCCCCCAAAAGACTCCCAAGAATGTAGTCGACAGTACTCTCTCCCCCCCCTGTGAGGGAAGCAAGTGAGCCCGCTCAAATCTGGCCACCTCTGCATCCCGTTATAAATATCGAGATGATGTCGGCTACCAAGCTCCAATAGGTGACTGCCGTACCCGGTGGTGTCCTGCCCTGAGTCTGCTGACAGTCTGCTAATCCCCATCTCCTCTGGGTCTAAACTGCTCATAATCTCTGGGTGGTCCATATCATAGAGCTCGCACTGCCTGGTCTGGGTGCGCCCATTGAAGTCTCCCATAAGGAAGACCTCTCCGAGTGCTGAGTAGCGGAGTATTTCATCTGAGAGTGGTGTATAAGGGGTACAAGCAATACAAGCAACCCCTGCATATAAGAGGTACAAGGCCTGCACTATCTGCCTACAAGGAAGAGTCCCCCCCCCCCCCAACACACCACCCAGACGTCTGCAGGTGTCACCTAATACATAAATAATTATCACATGTGAATTGTATGTATAAGTGTCTTGGGAGTCACCCAGTACATATAAGTATCACATGTGCACTCAATATGGAACATAGAGTGCTAGAAAAAATCTACAGAGTGCAAGGTTACAGGTATGGGTGTGTATGCATAGAAGGCTTGCATATAGTGAACCCCTCAAGGTGGTTGTTTTCCACATCTACTGGTGTGGGCAGAGAGAGGAAACCTTGCTGTTTACCTTCCTGCTATTTTGTCTTTCGTGGCATTACCCTGAAATTAGATGACAAAAGCAAAAAGCAATACAAGCGATGCCAGAAGGCAAGTGAGCTTACTTGTGGTCCAAAGCTAGAATTACTGTTGTAAGTGCCAGGACCAGGTGTACCTTCTCCATATCTATGCTGCAATACAAAAGAAAATATCGGAACTCCAGCGCAACAACAGAGCAACGAGCCTTAGAAGGACCATACATTGAGCTTAGTAAACTACATTAGCTTATTATCATGTATCTTGTTGAAATAAAGTGGAACATGTGAAAACTCGCACTAGAAAATAATAGACAAAGCCTTCATTATCTCAACGCATGCTTACCAACATACCCTCACAAATCTGTTTGCAGATCCGAATCTGATAGTTGGTGAAGATTCGTTTTTTGAAACAAATTGCTTTCCCAACGATGACTTGAGATCATATAGAGGCCCTGAGATTCATTCACAAGGATCAATTACTATTCCAACTCTAAAGCATCTGATTTTCATACACAGGTCTCAATTCAGACAAGGTATATAGTTCATGCAAGCATTGGAATAAGTTGGTACATAAGACAAAACACACAATCAATGATGGGAACCAAAAAGGTGAGTGCACATGAGAAGTGGTACTTCTCTTGAACTATACAGCTCTAGAGCCTATTTCAGACACTCGCTTATATGTCGACGTAAACATCAATGTTGGTTGATTGCAGTTACATACATTTGGATACATCAGTTTTCACACATGAGTTGTAGATTGAAAAGTGCTATTTTGTGAAATTCAGAGAACATAGCTAGCAAAGCAAGGCATAAAAAGCAATTACCTGGTCCGTATAGTCCTAGCCGGCACTTTGAAAGCTCAGAATTGTAATATAGCTGCATAAAATGTGCACGCTTCAAGTAATGTGATGTAATTCTTAAAGCAAAAAATGTTGGGACCTTTTTATGACCAGTTCGTCTAACATCGTATAAGCTACATGTCAAGCATACGGATAATCAGGCAAACTTAATACAAAGATGGAAAACAAGTATCACCTTATCCATTTTCACTCGATCAGAGCTTCCAAATCGTACAGTTGGCTCCGTGGCCCGATGCGATAGAGGCTATTCAGAAAGATGCATACACAAAATGTTAAGCTTACACACATAGACTCCCTGCAAGCATCTATATAACTACCCCTTTGTCATAAAATGTTGATAGCTCGAGAGAATCTACCTCTCAAAGTACTGCCATCTCATGAAGGTGTGCACAACCTTACACAAAGACTAACATACCTAGAACCATAGACATGCTCCGACAATCAAAGTGGTATAAACATGCAGTAGGGATACCTGGGGCCCAAACATGGAGCGGACTTGCTTGGAAGTAGGGGAGCGAGGAATCTGGAGGGAGAGAGGAGGTCTGCGACGCCCAGAGGAGGCGATACTGGGTGTGTTCCGAGTGGCACCCATGCTGCTGTTGTAGTCTCCAAAACCGCCTGTAGTCGCCGAATATGCATCGTACAAGCTTGTATCTGGCGAAGACAAAACAACCCCACTGGTGCCCGCGCTTCTGGCCTCCCTCAAACCCCGCTTGTTTGTGGAACCCATGTGCTCTCTCGCTCTCTCGCTCTCTCTCTCTCTTATGCAGGCTCACCTTGTGTTGCCTATGTGTGTGCTATGAGTGGAAACTGCGTGTGGGTATGGGGTTTTTTGTTGACCTGCTGACGAATCCAGCTATGGGCAGAAGTGAGATGAAAGCGCTCCTCCTGTCTGCACCTGCGACCCCATCATAATATGAAGCCCTTCGCATCTCTCTTTCCCCCATTTCAATTTCGATGGTGGCGCGATTCATTTTTCAAAAGGCAGGCCTTTGACTCTCCATGGTTTGGTGTCTTTGGAGTTTTGCGTAGGCAACTAGAGAGAGAGAGAGAGAGAGAGAGAGTCAGGCTATGGGATAAGGAAACTAGTCTTGCTTGGTGGGCCTCTATATAACATCTATAGATAGAATATAGCAGGACATATGCGAATTGACATTTAACATCGCGCACTGAAGGAAACTAGTCTTGCTTGGTGGGCCTCACTATATAACATCTATAGAATATAGCAGGACATATGCGAATTGACATTTAACATTGCGCACTGAAGGAAACAGAAGCATGACTAATTTGGCAATGGCGGCACTACGTAAAAGACATATATACATTTGAAAAATGCTTCCGTTTTCTTGAGAGGAGGTAGAGTTTAGTGCTTCAATCAATAGAGATTTTAGGGATGATCGTACAACTATTACTATTTTATTTTTTATTATGGGAGGATACAAAGTTGTTTTAAAAATGAAATAATGGAGATTGATATGAGCATTTTAATAATGAAACCAATCTACTTGATGTGAATTTTGCAAATGGGTTATGGGCACATTAATTGAGGAAAGAGAGAAGAACTGTTATTATGTTTTTTTTTAAATGGGAGGATACAAAGTTATTTTAAAAATGAAATAATAGAGATTGATATGAGTATTTTAGTGATGAACCAATCTACTTGATGTGAATTTTGCAAATGGGATATGGGCACAATAATTGAGGAAAGAGAGAAACAGGATGTTGCGATAGCAGAGAGAACATCAGCTTTCAAGGAGACATGTACGACATTGGCAAAGAAAACTTAGATCTTTCTTTTTTGTTTCAAGAACATGTATTTCTTGCAATGAGGGGGATGAGCTCGCAGAACATTATATCCAAGGAACTTGTACTACTATGTCTACTGATGAGTGTTTTTTCTAGTATGCGTGCTACATGTAAATTCTTGTAGACGAAAAGTATGTCAAAAATAAAGCTTTCATTGAATGGTTGGTAGCGAAGAACGTCAGAACGCATTTTTGAAGGTGGTTGTCGAGTGTGCTCTGTCTTTCTTCTTTTGTAATTTTTTGTGACACCTATGTACTTTTGTCCGTTTGGCTGCATGTGATGGAGTAGACTGTGTATTCGATACCCATTGATTTTTGCTCGGTTGATTGTCTTGCTAAAGCAGTAGAACTTGACTCTTTTTGTCCTATTCTGCACATCGAAAGCAGGAAAAAGGAATCACGATTAGTGCAAGATTGCATGCTAGAACTTGAGAATATTAGGCTATATATTCGACTAAGATATTAGGTGAATTTTTTTTAAAGGTTGTGCGACTTATGGGTTGGTTATCGATGTTGATGAAAGTGTATGGATCAGAACTTCCGAATCGTGCTTTGTAAACATCCTTGTTGTGTTGCAATGTGTCATAAAAATCTAATATCTAACCAACCAAAATGACTTTCTCATATTAAACTGATCATTTAATGTGGGAGAATAGACGGGAACAAGGGTTAGAATATAGACATGTGCTTTCGGGTCTATCTCGACACGGGGCCAATGGTAAAGGGGCCCTAATGAGAGATGATCTATCAAAGAGCAAGGTTAGCTAATGGAGCTTAAAGACCTTAGGCTTAGCTTCATTAAAGACCTCCAAAGGTTAGTGTTAAAAGTCCTTTGACCTTAGGTAAGCTAGGACTGAGCTTGAAGTGGGAACCCGGCCAAAGCTTGAGGTGCTTGTCGTGCTTGATGACTAAGGTGCTCGTCGTGCTTGCTAACTTAGATGCTTGAGGTACTTGTCATGCTTTCCAGGGGTCCAATGATCTTCAAGAATCGGCTACAAGAGGGGGGGGGGGGGGGGGGGGGGGGGAAGGGGGGGGTCGACCAAACCAAGCTAGGGGGTTGCTTGAGGGGTATACTCTCCCACACACGCGCACGCACACACACACTCATTGTGTGAAGTGCAAAGTGCAAGAGCTCCATCTCCTTCTCCAAGTTAGTAGAGAATTTGAGAGCCTACACCAACACTCTTGGCTATGGAATGCAAATCCAACCGAGAGCCATGCTTCAATGCTTCAATGCTTAAGCTTGTCATCTTCTCCATCTTCATTACTATGCTATTATGTATGCTAGCAAGAAGAGTGATGATAAGTGAGGAACTATTTCTTTCTCCTATGAAATGTTTCTTCTTCCTCTTCCCTACCCTCATTCCCCGCTAGCTCTCTCCACCGAAGGTGTTTGAGGCCTTGAGATAGTTAATGATTTTTACAAAGTTTATGTTATGCTCGTGATGCATGAAGCTTTCCATCTTCATTGCATCATCTAGGTCACAAGGAACACAAATATTGTAGTGTACCAAGTCTCTCTTGATAGGAGAATCTATATTACAAATGCCTATAGGAGGGGGGACTGGCTCCACATAAATCCGGTCATCAACTGTTGTCATGTTCTCTAAACTCTCTCTCTTGCAAAAGTATTGTTCATGCCAAGTTAACTAAGTACTAAGTTTATGTTGCTACCATCAATTAAGTTCACCCTCTATGCTCTCAAAGTAATCTCACAAAAATGTTTTTTCTAATTTTCCTAATTCCGATGCTCTCAAAGTACATAGGCCATTTCCATTACATTGGTATCAGAGCATTTGGTTTCTCTTTTCTTGCTCAAGAAGAGAGGTACTTAAGTAGCCTATTAATGTTTTATTTTGTTAATTATATTAGGGTAAGTGGGAGCGGGATCTATTATTGGTTTTGTTGAGTCCACTTTGTGGGATATGGTGCACACCTTGAGAGCTTTGCTCTTAATAACGGAGTCTTGTTAGACTTGCCTACGGCTATACCATTATTGAGCCATAAGAAGTCTAAATGGAGCTATCCCTCGACAACTTTGCAATATTAGACCCACTCCACTACTCTCTATAATCAACCAATTCGAGCCGTGGGTGTAGATACTTAAGAGCTGATTTTCAAAGGCTAAGAGGAGTAGCAACTAAGGTTTTGAATTGCCAAATAATACCCTAAGAAAACACATAAGTTTAATTAGCATGGCTGACAATAACCAAGAGAGTATAATGAACATTGATAACTTTAATTTTGCACATGAAGCTGCTAATGATGATGCCCCCATGTTATCTTGTCACTAGGTTGCAGCAAGCTATGGGCAACCCTGCTTTGCAAGCCGAAGTTACTCAACAACTTCGTGCTTATGGGGTTTCCTTTCCTCTCCAAGAGGAGAGAGAGCTTAGGAGGCCTCTTGAAGAGACCCCCAAAAGAAGACTCTCTTCCATACGAGAGAAGGAATCCAAAGAGAAAGAAAGTAATCAATCTTTAAGTTCCTCTAAAGATGTGGCTCCATGAAGATGGCGGTCTAGACGATCGCCAACTCCTCCCAAGAGGAAACGATCAACCCACATTCCTTCTCCTCATCACCCCAAAAGAGAAGAGAGGAAACAAAGGAAGAAAAGGGCAAGAAAGAGGTCACCCTCTTCTCCTTCTTCTTCACCTTTCTCCTCTTCCAAGGAAAGCTATGGCTATTCTCCTAGAGAATACAAGAGGGGAGGACATCGCAAATCTTACCCTGCATGGAGAACGTCACAAAAGCTCAAGAAGTTCAAAGAGGGAGGAAAGAGTATCTCTTTTCTCACCTATGATGGCACCTTTGGTGCTACCGACAAAGCGTTGGCTTTCATTCAGCAATTTGATGCGGCCTTTGGAGACGAGGGATTCACGGAGTCCTCCAAGCTACACCATGTAGCTATGCACTTCCAAAAATTGGCTCGTCAATGGTGGGCTAGCCTTTGTGGCAACGACAAAGCCCCAAAGACATGGAAAACTCTACGCGTTTCCATCATGAAGCAATTCCTTGCAAACTATGCAAAGGACAAAGTGCTTACCGAATGGCACAATTGTTGAATCTTCTCTCTCATGATTCTATCCACAAACATGTAGACAAGTTTTGGGATTTACATCTCAAGGCTACTGTCTTTCAAAAGATAGACTTTGCCGAGCAAAAGCAACAATTTTGTGCGGGATTACCTGAAGAGATGGTAGAGTACGTCAACTCCCAACGGTCTGGTTCTATCACCGAAGTAATCCACCCCACCATGGTTGCTTCGCACATCAATTTCCAACAAGGGGCTGGATGGAATCTCAAGCCCATGGAAAGCAAAGACAAAATTGATGCAAAGGGGAAAACCAATGTCCAAAATTCTTCCCAAGGCAATTCTAACAACAACAATATCAACAATCAGTCCAAGGAGAAGGGAGTTTACAAAGGTAAAAACAAACTCTCTCTTGAAGAGCTAGAAGCTTTTCGCAAGACCATAAGTGTTTTAAGTGTGGGGATCAAGGACATGGCTATCGTTCTTGCCTCAAGAGAAATGCTTGCAATGAAACTCCTAGAGCTTCCACCATCGAAGTTCCAAAAGAGGATGCTCATTGCAAAGGATCACCTCTCTCCTATGCTTAGGGAAAGGTAAGGGAGTATGATGCCTTCATCTTGTTTGACCTTGGCTCTACTCACAACTTCATATCAACGGAGTTGGCCACCAAGTTGGGCATTCAAACTTTTGAGATGCGAGATATTGTCACAGCTAACACGGCTTTCAAGGGACAACAAGCCTCTGTTACTCCCCTGATTGGGAAGTTGAGGCTTCATGTCCAAAGTTATGTGGACAAAGAAGACTTCTTTATCTCTCCTCTCCAACATGAGGATGCTATCCTAGGGGCACCATGGTTCAGCCGCATGGCTGCCAACATGAAGTTCCCTAAAAGGAGAATCTAATTCACCTCCAGGGGAAAGAACATGTATATAGATGCTAGTGAGTTTGGTCATACTATACCACTTGTAAATCCTCCTGCTTTTGATAAATCAATGAAGAGCTCCGTTTTTGCGTACATGATTTTTGTGAAAGAGTCCCTAAAAGGTCCTAATGTTTCATCAAATGGAAATGGTAGGAATCAAGAAGAGTTAGACTTGTCTAATTTTCTAGTCAATGATACCCCTATGGACACCTCCAAAACGAGGGGATGGTGACCATCGAATTGAGCTCCTACGAGGAAGCTCACCGCTTAACAAGCCTCCTTATTGAGTTTTCCAAGCTTAACAAGAGGAGATCATGAGGCAAGTACAAGAATTGGTAGACAAAGGGATGGTGAGACCTAGTTTCTCTCCCTTTTGTTCTCTAGTCCCTTTAGTGCAAAAGAAAGATGGTACATACCGTATGTGTGTGGACTATCAAGCACTAAACCATATCACTATCAAAAACACATTTCCCGTGCTTGGGGTAGAAGATCTATTTGATAAGCTACAAGGCTCTATCTACTTCATTAGGATTGAACTTAAAAGTGGCTATCATCAAATAAGGATAGTGGATGAAGATATCCTAAAGACCGTGTTTTGTACAACGTTTGGTCTTTATGAATATCTAGTCATGCCTTTTGGCTAATACACCAGCCACATTCAATCGTCTAATGGAGAAAAAACCCTACCGCAAATTCACTAGAGTGTTCTTTGATGATATCATCATCTACTCCAAGTCCTTGGAGGAACATAAGAAACATCTCCAAGTGATTTTTCAAGCATTGAGGGAGAACAAGCTTTTTCTCAATAAAAAGAAAAGCGAATTTTTCCTTCAAGAGATTCAATACCTAGGTCATATTATCTCTCAAGATGGTATCAGTATGGATCTACCAAAGGAGGTAATAAAAGCATGGCCTAATCCAAGGAATCTACATGAGCTAAGAAGCTTTATTGGTATGTGTGCATGCTATAGACACTTCATAGCAAAATTTTCTCAAATAGCACGACCACTACATGACTTAACAAAGAAGAACGTTAAGTATTCTTGGACTGCTAAGGAGAAAAATGCTTTTGACAAGCTTAAAGAGAAGCTTACCTCCCAACCAGTCCTCATGCTACTGGATCTCTCAAAACTATTTGAGGTTCAATGTGATGCTTGTGGTGATTGCCTTGGAGCTATCTTACTTCAAGAAGGGCATGCCATAGCATATGAGAGCCGAAGGCTCAATACGGATGAACGGGTCTTAGCCAGTTATGCGAAAGAGCTTTTAGTTGTTCTACATGCCCTAGACACATGGAAGCACTATTTATTGGGGGCTCCATTCATTTTACGAACAGACCACCAAAGTCTCAAGTACTTCATGACGCAAACCAAGCTTTTCAACAAACAAATGAGGTGGGAAAATTTTTATTCGCAATTTTATTTTTATATTGCTCACATTGCAGTAAGCACAATCAAGTGGCTGATGCACTTTCACGAAAAGCTCTTCAGGAGAGAGTTTGTTTTTACCTTTGTAAACTCCCTTCTCCTTGGACCGATTGTTGTTGTTCTTGTTATTGGAATTGCCTTGGAAAGAATTTTGGGCATTGGTTTTCCCCTTTGCATCATTTTTGTCTTTGTTTTCCATGGGCTTGACATTCCTTCTAGCCCCTTGTTGGAAATTGATGCGGGAAGCAACCATGGTGTGGTGGATTACTTTGGTGATAGAACCAAGCCGTTGGGAGTTGACATACTTGGCCATTTCTTCAGGTAATCCCGCACAAAATTGTTATCTTTTGGAAGACAGTAGCCTTGAGATGTAAATTCCAAAACTTGTCCACATATTTGTGAATAGACTCATGGGAGAGAAGCTTCAAACTGCGCATTCGGTAAGTACTTTGTCCTTTGCATCGCTCGTTGCAAGGAATTGCTTCATGATGGAGACTTGTAGAGTTTTCCATGTCTTTGGGGCTTTGCCGTTGCCACGAAGGCTAGCCCACCATTGACGATCCGATTTTTGGAAGTGCATACCTACATGGCATAGTTGGAGGACTCTGTGAAGCCCTCGTCTCCAAAGGCAACATCAAATTGCTGGATGAAGGCCAATACTTTGTTGGTGGCACCAAAGGTGCCATCATAGGTGAGAAAAGAGATACTCTTTCCTCCCTCTTTGAACTTCTTGAGCTTTTGTGACCTTCGCCATGCAAGTTATGATTTGCGATGTCCTCCCCTCTTGTATTCTCTAGGAGAATAGCCATAGCTTTTGTCGAAAGAGGAGGAAGGTGAAGAAGAAGGAGAAGAGGGTGACCTCTTTCTTGACCTTTTCTTCCTTTGTTTCCTCTCTTCCCTTTTGGAGTGACGAGGAGAAGGAGTGTGTGTTGACCGTTTCCTCTTGGGAGGAGTTAGCGATTGTCTAGACTGTCGTCTTCGTGGAGCCACATCTTTAGAGGAACTTAGGGATTTATTACTTTCTTGTTCTTTGGATTCCTCCTCTCGTATGGGAGAGAGTCTTCTTTTGGGGGTCTCATCAAGAGGCCTCATAAGCTCTCTCTCCTCTTGGAGAGGAAGGGAAATCCCATAATCACAAAGTTGTTGAGTAACTTTGGCTTGCAAAGCAGGGTTGGCCATAGCTTGTTGCAACCTAGTAACAAGATAATTGACAAACATGGGGGCATCATCATTAGCACCTTCATATGCAAAATCAAAGTTATCCATGTTCATTCTTCTCTCTTCGTTATTGTCAGCCATGCTAATTATACTTACGTGTTTACTTAGTGTATTCTTTGGAAATTCAAAAACCTTAGCTGCTACACCTCTTAACCTTTGAAAATCAGCCCTCAAGTATCTACACGGCTCATATTGGTTAATTATAGAGTAGTGGAGTGGGTCTAATATTGCAGAATTGCCAAGGGCTAGCTCCTTTCGGACTTCTTATGGCATAATAATGGTAAAGTTGTAGGCAAGTCTAAAAAGACCCCATTATTAAGACCAAAGCTCCCAAGGTGTTCACCATATCCCACATAACGGTTTCAACAAAACCAATAATAGATCCCAGCCCCACTTACCCTAGTATAATTAACAAAATCAACCATTAATAGGAACTTAAGGACCTCTCTTCCTAAGAAATAAAAGAGAAACCAAATGCTCTTTCATAAAATCTAATATCTAACCAACCCAAATGATTTTCTCATATTAAATTGATCACTTAATGTGGGAGAATGAACGGGAACAAGTGTTAAGATATAGATATGTGCTTATAGATCTATCTCAACACGGGGCCAATGGTAAAGGGGCCCAAATGAGAGATGGTCTATCAAAGAGCAAGGCTAACCAATGGAGCATAAGACCTTAGGGTTAGCTTCATTGAAGACCTCCAATAATGTGTGTAAAAGTCCTTTGACCTTAGGTAAGCTAGGTCTGAGCTTGAGGTGGGAACCCGGCCCAAGCTCGAGGTGCTTGTCGTGCTTGAGGTGCTTGATTAAGGTGCTTGAGGTACTTGACCTGCTGCATGATTAAGGTGCTTGAGGTGCTTTGACATGCTTGCTTGAGATGCTTGTGGGAACACCCCTAGTCCAAGTGCTTAGTCATGCTTGATGACTAAGGTGCTTGAGCACCAAAGGTCAAAAAGATCTCTACAGAGAAGGGGGCGAACCCTTTTCTTAGGGACTAGAGAGAGAACACACACACACACTCTCAAGGAAATCCCAAGCTTAAAGAGGCAATAGGGACACATGTCAAGCCCCTACCCATGTTACCTCCATGAGGCGCTTGAACTCTATTGGCTAGGATTAAAAGGGGTCCAATGATAATTTACAACAATTATCTAATGGTTTTTGCATTTATCAAGTCCTCTCTCTCCAAGGGGAAAGGGGGACACTTGTCCCAAGACTACACCTATTGCTAGAAATGGCTCAAGCTTGTCTTGGCATGAGCCGATGAGCTTCAATGATGAGCTAGAAGAGGGGGACCTAGCAAGGAGGGGGGTTGCTTAGGGGGTATACTCACCTACACACACTCACAAACACTCTCATTGTGTGCTATGCAAAGTGCAAGAGCTCCCTCTCCTTCTCCAAGCAAGTAGAGGTTGAGAGTCTACATCAACACTCTTGGATATGGAGTGCAAATCCAACCAAGAGCCATGCTTCAATGCTTAAGCTTGCCGTCTCCTTCTTCTTCATTACTATGCTATTATGTATGCTAGCAACAAGAGTTATGATAAGTGAGGAACTAATTCTTTCTCCTACGAAATGTTTCTTCTTCCTCTTCCCTACCCTCATTCCCTGCTAGCTCTCTCCACCTTCGAAGGTGTTTGAGGTCTTGGGACTGAGGCTTGGGATAGTTAAAGCTTTCTTCAAGTTTATGTTATGTTTGTGATGCATGAAGCTTTCCATCTTCATTGCATCACCTAGGTCACAAGGAACACAAATATTGTATTGTAACAAGTCTCTCTTAATGGGAGAAATCATAATACAAATGCCTAGTGGAGGGGGGACCGGCTCCACATAAATCCGGTCCTCAACTGTTGTCATGTTCTCTAAATTCTCTCTCTTGCAAAAGTATTGTTCATGCCAAGTTAACTAATTGCTATGATTATGTTGCTATCTTCAATTATGTTCACCCGCTATGCTCACAAAGTCATTTCTCAAAAGTACTCTCATTAATTTGTGCTACTCTCAAATTAAATAGGCCAATCCCATTACATTGGTATCAGAGCATTTGGTTTCTCTTTTCTTGCTTAAGAAGAGAGGTCCTTAAGTAGCCTATAAATGGTTGATGTTGTTAATTATATTAGGGTAAGTGGAACTGGGATCTATTATCGGTTTTGTTGAGCCCACTATGTGGGGGATGGTGCACACCCCGGGAGCTTTGGACTTAATAATGGAGTCTTTTTAGACTTGCCTACGGCTTTACCATTATTGAGCCATAAGAAGTCCGAAAGGAGCTAGCCCTTGGCAACTCTGCTATGTTAGACCTACTCCTCTACTCTTTATAATTAACCACTTCGAGCCGTGGGTGTAGATACTTAAGAGCCAATTTTCAAAGGCTAAGAGGAGTGGCAACTAAGGTTTTGAATTGCCAAAGCATACACTAAGTACATACACAAATTTTGTTAACATGGCTGACAATAATCAAGAGAGTAGAATGAACATTGATAGCTTTGATTTTGCACATGAAGGTGCTAATGATGATGCTCCCATGTTTGTGAATTATCTCGTCACTAGGTTGCAACAAGCTATGGGCAACCCTGCTTTGCAAGCCGAAGTTACTCAACAACTTCGTGCTTATGGGATTTCCCTTCCTCTCCAAGAGGAGAGAGAGCTTAGGAGGCCTCTTGAAGAGACCCCCAAAAGAAGACTCTATCCCATTCGAGAGGAGGAATCCAAAGAGCAAGAAAGCAATGAAAGTTTAAGTTCCTCTGAAGATGTGGCTCCACAAAGACGGCGGTCTAGACGATCGCCCACTCCTCCCAAGAGAAAAAGATCAACACATAGTCCTTCTCCTCATCATTGTGAAAGGCAATAGAGGAAACAAAGGAAGAAAAGGGCAAGGAAGAGGTCACCCTCTTCTCCTTCTTCTTCACCTTCCTCCTCTTCCGACGAAATTTATGGCTATTCTCTTAGAGAATACAAGAGGGGAGGACATTGCAAATCATTTCCTGCATGGCGAAGGTCACAAAAGCTAAAGAAGTTCAAGGAGGGAGGAAAGAGTATCTCTTTTCTCACCTATGATGGCACCTTCGGTGCTACTGACAAAGTGTTGGCCTTCATCCAACAATTTGATGCGGCCTTTGGAGATGAGGGCTTCACAGAGTCCTCCAAGCTACGCCATGTAGCTATGCACTTCCAAAAATCAGCTCGACAATGGTGGGCTAGCCTTCGTGGCAATGGTGAAGCCCCAAAGACATGGAAAACTCTACGAGTTTCCATCATGAAGCAGTTCCTTGCAAGCGATGCAAAGGAAAAAGTGCTTACCGAATGGCGCAGCTTGAAGCTCCTCTCCCATGAGTCTATCCACAAATATGTAGACAAGTTTTGGGATTTACATCTCAAGGCTACTGTCTTTCAAAAGATAGACTTTGCCGAGCAAAGGGAGCAATTCTGTGCGGGATTACCTAAAGAGATGGCCGAATACATCAACTCTCAACGGCCTGGTACTATTAGCGAAGTAATCCATCACACCATGGTTGCTTCACGCATCAATTTTCATCAAGGGGCTAGACGTAATGTCAAGCCCATGGAAAACAAAGACAAAAATGATGCAAAGGGGAAAACCAATGTTCAAAATACTTCCCAAGTCAATTCCAACAACAACAACAATCGGTCCAAGGAGAAGGGAGTTTACAAAGGTAAAAACAAACTCTCTCCTGAAGAGCTTGAAGCTTTTTGCAAGGACCATAAGTGTTTCAAGTGTGGGGAGCAAGGACATGGCTATTGTTCTTGCCCCAAGAAGAATACTCGCAATGAGACTCCTAGGGCTTCCACCATCGAAGCTCCAAAAGAGGATGCTCATTGCAAAGGATCATCACTTTCCTATGCTTGGGGAAAGGTAAGAGAGCATGATGCCTTCATCTTGTTTGACCCTGGCTCTACTCTTAACTTCATATCAATGGAGTTGGCCACCAAGTTGGGCATTCAAGATTTTGAGATGGGAGATATAGTAGTGGCTGATGCAACTTTCAAGGGACAACAAGCCTCCGTTACTCCCTTAATTGGGAAGTTGAGGCTTCATGTCCAAAGCTATGTCGACAAGGAAGACTTCTTCATCTCTCCTCTCCAACATGAGGATGTTATCCTAGGGGCACCATGGTTTGATCGCATGGCTACTAACATGAAGTTCCCTGAAAGGAGAATCTACTTCACCTACAGGGGAAAGAACATGTATATAGATGCTAGTGAGCGTGGTTGCACTATTCCACTTGTAAATCCTCTTGCTTTTGATAATTCAATGAAGAGCTCAGTTTCTGCGTACATCATTTTTCTTAAAGAGTCTCTAAAAGATACTAATGTTTCATCAAAATTTGTAAATGGTAGTAATCAAGAAGAGTTAGACTTGTCTAATTTTCTAAAAGGATTCCAAGATGTGTTCATCGATGATATCCCTATGGACTTACCTCCAAAACGAGGGGATGATGACCATCGTATTGAGCTCCTTCCTGGAAGCTCACCACCTAACAAGCCTCCTTATTGAGTCTCACAAGCTCAGCAAGAGGAGATCATGAGGCAAGTACAAGAGCTGGTAGACAAAGGGATGGTGAGGCCTAGTTCCTCTCCCTTTTGTTCTCCAGTCCTTTTAGTGCAAAAAAAAGATGGTACATACCGTATGTGTGTGGACTATCGAGCACTAAACCATATCACTATCAAAAACAGATTTCCAGTACCTCGGGTAGAAGATCTGTTTGATAAGCTACAAGGCTCTACCTACTTTAGTAGGATTGACCTTAAGAGTGGCTATCATCAAATAAGGATAGTGGATGAAGATATATTAAAGACCGCGTTTCGCACAACGTTTGGTCTTTATGAATATCTAGTCATGCCTTTTGGCTTGACTAATGCACCAGTTGCGTTCAATCGTTTGATGGAGAAAATTTTTAGACCATACCGTAAATTCACTGAAGTGTTCTTTGATGATATCATTATCTACTCCAAGTCTTTGGAGGAACATAAGCAACATCTCCAAGTGATTTTTCAAGCATTGAGGGAGAACAAGCTTTTTCTCAACCAAAAGAAAAGCAAATTCTTCCTTCAAGAGATTCAATACTTAGGTCATATTATCTCTAAAGATGGTATTTAAATGGATCCATCAAAGTTAGAGGCAATAAAAGCATGGCCTAACCCAAGAAATCTAAATGAGCTAAGAAGCTTTGTTGGTATGTGCGCATACTATAGACGCTTCATAGCAAAATTCTCTCAAGTAGCAGGACCACTACACGACTTAACTAAGAAGAACGTTAAGTTTGTGTGGACTGCTAAGGAGCAAAATGCTTTTGAAAAGCTCAAAGAGAAGCTTACTTCCCAACCAGTCCTCGTGCTTCCGGATCTCTCAAAGCTATTTGAGGTCCAATGTGATGCTTGTGGTGATTGCCTTGGAGCCGTTTTGCTTCAAGAAGGGCATGCCATAGCATATGAGAGCTGAAGGATCAATATTGATGAACGAGTCTTGGGCATTTATGAGAAAGAGCTTTTAGCTGTTCTACATGCCCTAGACACATGGAAGCACTACCTATTGGGGACTCCATTTATCCTACGAACCGACCACCAAAGTCTCAAGTATTTCATGATGCAAACAAAGCTTTCCGACAAACAAATGAGGTGGGCAAATTTTCTTTCTCAATTTAATTTCCATATTGCTCACATAGCTGGTAAGCACAATCAAGTGGCCGATGCACTTTCACGATGACCCAAAGTTAATGCGGTGTCTATAGCTACTCACAATGATCTATCCTCTATGATAGATGAGTATGCTACTGACCCTGACTTTAGAGACATAATGTCAGCCCTTGCTTTGGGGAAGAAAGAGGAACCATTCACCTTGCAGGATGGTTATCTTCTCCACGGCAATAGGCTATGTGTTACCCATTCCCTTCGTGAGAAAGTTATGTATGAATCCCATGCTCCTCCATATGCGGGGCATAGAGGTATTCAACCTACTCTCCGAGGAGTAGAGACGTACTTCTATTGGCCTACCATGAAAGTGGACATACAAGAGTATGTTTCAAAATGTGTAGTATGCCAAAAGACCAAGTATGATAGAGGGAAGCAACCTGGATTACTCCAGCCATTGCCTATTCCAAATTCACCATGGGAGAGTATATCCATGGATTTCATTTTTGGATTACCCAAGTCTATCCATGGGAATACAGGAATATGGACAATAGTTGACAGGTTTAGCAAGCAAGCACATTTTATTCCTGTCAAAAAGACTATTAAGGCACATCAAATGGCAACTCTCTTCATATCTCAGATTTTCAAGCACCATGGATTACCCACATCCATCATGTCAGATAGAGATCCTAGAATGACCAGTAATTTTTGGAAAGGTCTCTTTGAAAATCTAGGAACAAGATTGAATTTCTCTTCGGCCTATCACCCACAAACAGATGGCCAAAGTAAGATAGCCAATCTTATGATACTCGATCTACTCAAGACTTATGTTACCGAAGTAGATCAACGCTCACAATGGGAAAAGTACTTACCTCTTGTAGAGTATGCCTACAATAATACTGTACATACTTCTACGGGAAAAGCACCTTTTGAGATCATTGAGGGAAGACCTAAAAGTCCCTTGCTACTCAAAGTACATGGGAAGATCTTCGCCGCCGATGAGTATAGCCGTGACCTACAAGAATCTTTTCAAAAGATAGGGAGGCTATATCCATCTCTCAACAAAGGCAAAAAGCTGCTGCTGATAAGCACAGAAGAGCCTTAATGTTCAAAGAAAATGATTGGGTCTTACTTAAGTTTCCTAAGGCTTGATTAAGGCAAACGACGGGCAAAAATCCTATGGGCCATCAAAAGTATTATGCTAAACTAGCAAAAAGATACTATGGTCCTTTCCAAATCTTGAAGCCCATCAATGAGATGGCTTATCAACTCAAGTTGCCCAACCAATGGCTCATACACAATGCCTTTCATGTAAGCCTACTTAAGCCCTACAAAGGAGAGCCACCAACTGAACCAATTATTGAAGACCCTCCCGAAGTTGAAGACCAAGAAGAGGTGCTACAACCCGAAGCTGTTCTTCGGCATGAAGACAAGGTACTACGACATGGTAAGATTATCCGACGGTATCTTATTAAGTTCAAAAATTATCCTTTTGAAGATGCTAGATGGATGCAAGGAATACAGCTTAAGGATAGTATGAACCTTGTCAATGCTTACAATGCTACATTAGAGTAAGCAAATGTACAAATTTCTTTTAAATGACTCATGTTTTTGTCTTATAAGACTAGTCCTCTTTTTAATTGTGCATAAATTTAACTAGTATGCATGCTTAGAATCATGTTTGTGATGACGACGTCTCTCAAACACCAAGTAGAATTTGTAAATCTACTTTGGGAGAATGAAATGGACTAAAGAGTAGACATGCTTGCGGCAGCTATGTCTCCCAAGCACCAAATGGATTAGTCATCCATCTTGGAAAGATGTCGTAGGGTAAAAAGGGATCCTCTACCCGCTAAGTGAAATTGACTAATGACTAAGGCTTTATCTCTTCTACCTCATAGTCGAGGACGACTATGATTTCAAGAGAGAGGTAATGTCATAAAATCTAATATCTAACCAACCCAAATGATTTTCTCATATTAAATTGATCACTTAATGTGGGAGAATGAACGGGAACAAGTGTTAAGATATAGATATGTGCTTATAGATCTATCTCAACACGGGGACAATGGTAAAGGGGCCCAAATGAGAGATGGTCTATCAAAGAGCAAGGCTAACCAATGGAGCATAAGACCTTAGGGTTAGCTTCATTGAAGACCTCCAATAATGTGTGTAAAAGTCCTTTGACCTTAGGTAAGCTAGGTCTGAGCTTGAGGTGGGAACCCGGCCCAAGCTCGAGGTGCTTGTCGTGCTTGAGGTGCTTGATTAAGGTGCTTGAGGTACTTGACCTGCTGCATGATTAAGGTGCTTGAGGTGCTTTGATATGCTTGCCTGAGATGCTTGTGGGAACACCCCTAGTCCGAGTGCTTAGTCATGCTTGATGACTAAGGTGCTTGAGCACCAAAGGTCAAAAAGATCTCTACAAAGAGGGGGGCGAACCCTTTTCTTAGGGGCTGGACGGAGAACACACACACACACACTCTCAAGGAAATCCCAAGCTTAAAGAGGCAACAGGGACACATGTCAAGCCCCTACCCATGTTACCTCCATGAGGTGCTTGAACTCTATTGGCTAGGATTAAAAGGGGTCCAATGATAATTTACAACAATTATCTAATTGTTTTTGCATTTATCAAGTCCTCTCTCTCAAAGGGGAAAGGGGGACACTTGTCCCAAGACTACACCTATTGCTAGAAATGGCTCAAGCTTGTGATTGGCTAGGCTTGGCATGAGCCAATGAGCTTCAATGATGAGCTAGAAGAGGGGGACCTAGCAAGGAGGGGGGTTGCTTAGGGGGTATACTCACCCACACACACTCACAAACACTCTCATTGTGTGCTATGCAAAGTGCAAGAGCTCCCTCTCCTTCTCCAAGCAAGTAGAGGTTGAGAGCCTACACCAACACTCTTGGATATGGAGTGCAAATCCAACCAAGAGCCATGCTTCAATGCTTAAGCTTGCCATCTCCTTATTCTTCATTACTATGCTATTATGTATGCTAGCAACAAGAGTTATTATAAGTGAGGAACTAATTCTTTCTCCTACGAAATGTTTCTTCTTCCTCTTCCCTACCCTCATTCCCTGCTAGCTCTCTCCACCTTCGAAGGTGTTTGAGGTCTTGGGACTGAGGCTTGGGATAGTTAAAGCTTTCTTCAAGTTTATGTTATGTTTGTGATGCATGAAGCTTTCCATCTTCATTGCATCACCTAGGTCACAAGGAACACAAAGATTGTATTGTAACAAGTCTCTCTTAATGGGAGAAATCATAATACAAATGCCTATTGGAGGGGGGACCGGCTCCACATAAATCCAGTCCTCAACTGTTGTCATGTTCTCTAAATTCTCTCTCTTGCAAAAGTATTGTTCATGCCAAGTTAACTAATTGCTATGATTATGTTGCTATCTTCAATTATGTTCACCCGCTATGCTCACAAAGTCATTTCTCAGAAGTACTCTCATTAATGTCCGCTACTCTCAAATTAAATAGGCCAATTCCATTACATGCTCTAATACCAATGTAAATGAAATGGCCTATGAACTTTGGGAATAGAGGAATTAAGAGAATGAGAGTGAGCAGTTTTGTCAAGGGCTATCTCCTTTCAGACTTCTTATGGCTTAATAATGGTAAAGCCGTAGGCAAGTCTAAAAAGACCCCATTATTAAGACCAAAGCTCTCGAGGTGTGCACCATATCTGTCAAAACAAGGGTCCCGTAGATAGGGGCAAGGCCAGGGGTCACGGACCTAAGGGGCACGACCCAAATCTAAGGACTAGGGCGGTCACGGACTACGGCCAGGCGGTCGGGGCTAGACAGTGTGAACAGGGGATCCACCTAGGGCAAGGGGCTAGGAGCCCGCCTATATAATGGGAGGTTGGGAGGAGGATCCTAGAGTCTAGTTCCCTAGTTCTTACATTGGCATCAGAGCAAGGCACGGTGGCCATGCAATAGAGAGCACCGTGAAGACGATGAATCCGCAAAAGGGCCGTGTGCAACAACCCTAGCAAAAGGGGAAGGAGGTGGGTCGACCTGCTTGAAATCAGGTGTAGGAGGGCTTGGCAAGGTTGCTTGGACCTGCTCAATAGTTTACGTCACACGCGTGCAAGCCGGGGAGCCTCACATCGGGCGCTCTCTCTCTCTTTCTCTTGTGCGTTGCCGCTGCTTTGACACCATAGCTCCAATGGAGCTTTGTTTCAGATTCAAGCGCCCAACCTTATGGCCTTTAAATTAAGCCAAGGGAGGGTGCCCACAGGCTAACCCTCCCCCTTTCTTTCATCTCTTTGCTCTCTGTTCTCGGCACCACGGCACGCCACCGTATTGGGGTGAGCAAACGACGGAACAACAAGGGTTTTCGACATGCAGAATTTTTGTAAATCTCACAAATTCACAACACTTATCGAGTAAGTGCAAATTCAAGAAGAAGTTTGCGAGAATCTCTGTAGTGACGGTGGCCTTCCAAGGCACGGAGATTCCAGATTTGCAGCAATACCAGACAAGGCACGGGACAAAGAATTTCAGCTCTTGCATCCAAGCAAGTGCGACGACGAAGACTGATGTAGCTTTCGGATGGCGTGACTAAACTTTGTCTTTGACCTTCAAAGGTAAGGTATGCAGAGATTTGGTTTTTTTTTTGCCAAAATTTTTGTGCCATGCCGTGTAACTCGCACATGTACTAGACGTGAAAGTGCATCCACAAGCAAGGCTTGTACCAAGCACAAGGTGCTTCTGTGGTTAGCATAATCATAACAAGCACGACTGTTCTCCATCATCAGTACAATCAGGCATGCACGGCATGTCTTGGAAAATTTTCGTGCTTGACATAGCACGGTGGATAGGCCGGATGTTTTCAGTCAATCCGGATTTGCAAATAGATTTTACATGCTTCGACAAACAATTTCAAGTAAGCTTTGTCAATGCATTACAATGCTCCTAATCCATTGTTATATGCATAACTTGATCTACAATTAATTGTTGTATCTCTGCATAAAGTAATGTATGAGAATCGCAAGATAATCTTTACATGCAACATATGTGAGTGCAATTTAGGCACTCCAAGCACAAGCACGTCTTGTGACAATTGTTTTAAGCATTACACTTTTGTTGGCATCGCACCAATGCTTAACCTGCCAACTTGACTCAAGCATGGCTTAAGTACCTGCAGCCCTGATTTGCTGCACGGATCATCAGCAGTTCAATTTTGATGCCCATGGAATCTCAAGGAGATCGGCACACCCTGTGGCTCGGCTTCCTGAAGGGTGCATAGAGCTCGGCATGGCCAACTTCTTGTCACTGCTTCCAGAAGCCGGCAAAGATGCTTGCCACACAACACTAGCCAATTTCATTTGAAATTGCTTGATACGGTCAATTCTTGTTTGCCATGATCTTTGTACGTCGGTACCAACATGTGTTGGCTAACAAAACTAACGTACTTATATGAAACACGGCTTCGATTTGGGCATCTCGCATTGAAGATTCCCACATGTTGACTATGCTATTTGCATACAAACTTGGGGGGGAATTGGCAATATGCTTGAAGGTTATTTCATTACATACCAAAGGGGCGTACATGATACACAAGGGTGTATATGATACACACAAAAATTATCTCGGGACAACTGGTTACAGCAAAGACCAGGTTAGCCAATTTTAAGTTCTTCTTATTTTTTCCATGTTTACTCCTTTGATTGGAACCTACTTGTTTTTCTGCAAAGCAAAGTGTTTTTACCTGCATCTTTGTTGTTTGTAACTCAGATTCAAACATTGGATGTGAGAGGCTGCAATAGCACGGATTGGTGTTGGTACAGAGTCCCAATTGATTCGCTTGAAAAACAGTTGTGACTACAAGTATTTCCATGGTTTGCTTTTTCCAGGACAATCCACATATCAAAGCAGAAGATTTCCTGTGTTCAAAATGTCAGCCAATGGCCCAGGATTTGGTGTTGAGCTTGTAAATAGAATGAGACAAGACTGTAGTGGAGACCTTCGAAAAAGCTGGGTTTGCTTTGATCACGTACGTAGAGTAGCAGGGTGGACAACAATGGCAGTCCATGTCTACGACCCTGTGTAAGACCTGTTGACATACCGTCCCTCTTCTTCTTCTTTTGTTTGTAACAATGGTTAATCAATGCTCTTTGCAGGATCCAAGAAATGCAGACGATACCATCTGCGAGATGAAAGAAGAAGACACACACGCGCAAACCATGTTTTGGGAAATGATGAATTTAGTGATTTTTGAAAGTGGGCACCTTCCATCAGATCTTAGAGGATTCATGGTAGATGAGGCTGGGGCGAATTGGAGAGCTGTTTGAACTGTATTCAATGGAGGGCTTGACAATATTATGAAGGGAAGAGATCTTTCTTGCTTGTTTCATTGGGAGCGAATTTTGCACATTCACACCATGCGATGCATGCATAACAATTTACAAGACAAGCATAAGCGTCTGTGTGAACTTTGGCAATGTGCAAGGAGCGAGGACGAGGCAACAAGCTTGTATAGGACTATTCGAGCTTGGTGGGTAACTAGAAAATTATCCGACAGTAACCTGTCCCAAATGATTGTTGGCTCAGTCGGTGGCACATGTGTTACCCTTGCTAGAGAAAGCACTTTGTTGGGGTAAAACTATGTGGGATGCTATCTTAGGTGCATGTATAATTATATGATTCAATGCATTTACAAGATTTCTTTGTGTTGCAAGAAGTAGATGATTTTTCATACATTCCAACAACAAACCTTGTAGAAACAAAGCACGCGAGTTGGCTTGTTGGCCAGGGAAACAAAGAATAATTGAGCTTGTATGATGCATGCGTTTCCGATCTATCAAACTCATTGTGGAAAAGTGTGAAGTTGCTTGCTTTTGACGAGGGTAGATATCATGGAGCATGCCCTTTAGCCAAAAAACTTGGTCATCATGCACAACAAGGAAAAGCACCGGGTCCAGCAGCCATTGCTAAAGAGATTGAAGATGGGCTGGGAGGTACACCCCTATATCAAAGACCGCCAATGGAGGAAGATAATATTACAGTAGCCAGAAAGCACAAAAATGCTAGTACAGAACATTGTGAGGAAGAACGCTTCGTACCAACCTGAATATATTACACAAAACATTCCTCGCAATCATCGAGGACCTCAAACAATATTTACAAGGGCAGTTCAAGAGGTTGAAGAAAACGAGGGTGGTCTGATAGTAGAAGAGATGGATATTCATAAGACAATGCGGGAAATCCGTCGTGGGGTAGTAGGGCTCAATGTCAAGGGTGGTTGGGATCTAGAATTCGTAAATGCAAGAAAAACATAAGGAACACAGGTGCAGGTGCAGTTGCACCATCCTTCTGGGGGATTTGTACATGGGAAAGAGGGGATACCACTGGACAAGGAAGCACTTCAAAGGCACAATTCATGTGGTTCTTCAACAATGATAGTGTGGATTACACGTAGAAAATCTGCAACACAATCACTCAATGCCCTACAAGAGTACTTAGAACTTGGCCTGTGGAGCAGGGAACAAACATAAATTCCTTGGAGCTGTTGGATTTGGAGACAGGGAGCTTCACAGTAAATAAGATCACAACAAGGGAAACCCATAATGTGCGTTATCGGCCAGGAGTATTGATTTTGGCCTCTAAGAGAAATGAATCACCAATAACCATGAGGCACATGTTGTACAACACACTATTGTAAAGGCAGGCATGCATGAAAAATTCATGGTGAAGACATCTTCTCCTCAAGTTTGAGGAGAGAGGTACGAAGTTCATGTTGCCAGTAGTCTGATGTGTACATGTGGAGACTTTGCAGAATGAGTGGCGCAAAGTAAACCATATATGGCCTGCAAGCATATAGCTATTTTGGCTTGAATTTGAACCACAATATGTTCGTCCATCAGAGCAAGCTTACAAATGAAGATCTGCTACATGTGTTCAATTGTCGACGTGCAACATAATTGCCATTGAGCACTTGTGACTTTGTACGTAATTGCAGGGTGATTTGATATCGAAACTCTTTTAATGAGAATTCCATCTTCGGGATGATGTAATGTCTATTTTTTTGAAAGTCGTCCACTTTGTGCGTAACATATTTCTTTGTTAATGGATGCTAAGTGTTTTGCAGTTTGTCTGCTTTAAGCTTATCATATTGCTTTGTTTGTAGATGCTATGTGCTGGGTTGAAGTTGTTTTGCAGTTCGTATGCTTTGTGCATAACATATTTCTTTGCTAATAGATGATGTGTGCTGAGTTAAAATTGTGATTTGTGTCGGGGCTCACATGTTTTAAAAGTGTGCAATGTATCTTGTTGTCCTTCAAATATGTTTCAAGCATAATTTATATCAAAGAAATTTGTAGTTTGAATATTGTAAGGGATTGATAAATAACAAAAAAAGCCCCCTCCAAGAAGCTCTCTCTAGCGACAATGTGGAGAGCTTTTGGCTAGAAAAAATTGCCTAAGTAGAGGAATAGAAAAAAGATCCCTCAAAAGCTTTCTCCATACCTGTTCCCATGATATGTCTCTCTTTAAGCTATATACCTCGATATGGCTCTCTTCAAGCTCTCTCTCTCTCTCTCTCTCTCTCTCTCTCTCTCTCTCTCTCTCTCTCTCTCTCTCTCTCTCTCTCTCTCTCTCTCTCTCTCTCTCTCACGCGCGCGCGCGCGCACACACACACACACACACACACATTTAAATATGACAGATTGGTTTTACCCTTAATAGATGAGAACTGTCTGTCTCTTCTGGTTCGGAATCCCTATCATGTATCGTTTTCAAGGTTTGGTAGACTATACCAATCTCCGTTCGTGTTTTATGCTCAGAATTTCCGCGTGTATACCGTATATTATGACACAGTTGCCAAAGATATATCTTGTTATCTACTCCTCTTGCCACATTGTCCAACAGTAGGGATCACCCGCATTCTGTTAATCCCAAACCATGCTCATGGCACCTCTTTATTTTTATATAAAGCATGATATACTTGTACATATACAGATTTTGTGAACCTACACTTAACTCATTGCATGAGCAATCATCTCTTGATCATCTGGCATATCAACACTAGTGGCTAATACTATGCCGATGTTACTTTTACATGGATTTCAGAAACGTCCGATGCTACTTGTCAGTTACCACCTTCCGTCATATATTCAATCCAATAATCTAATGTTTTTTAGTTATATCCTAAAATGGGGTTCCACACTTGGCTTGTAACATGCTTGAGAAGACTATAGCTAGTTGGCAGGTTTACCTTTTGTGGAGGCTCTCCAACTTAATGTAGCCTGATGTATTTACTACCTACCATACTACTTGGGCTTGGTTTTCCTAAGCTGATGGCTTACTATTTGTAGTGGTCTCCAACCTAGTATAACGTATTATGTTTATTGCTTACTAAATATAACTGGATTGCCCTTGTGGAGGTCTTCAACTTAATATAGCTTGGTTTAATGAATGCTTAACATACTCCTTATGCTTGGTTTTCCCGGTGTGTGGAGATCTTCAACTTAATATAGCTTGGTTTATTGAATGCTTTACATATTCCCCTACGCAACTCTCTCTATTTGATGGTGTGTCTTTTGGCTTAGCTGGAGCTTTGAACAGGTGGTCGACTTGAACTAATGATCTGTGAAATAATTCAAATAATTTGGTTGATCATAATGAAGTCAACAACGGTAGGCATGGGTGCTTAAATGGCCCCTCTAATTTTGGAATTGTCATTCTTTTATTATAAGAGTGATGGTAGTAGCTTGAGGTATTAATGATCGTTCGAGCTCAATTAATTATATTGATATGCTTATGCCTCTGGTAATGATCGTGCAAGAAGTGGTAATGACTTAATATTTTGAAAATACAATCTGTGTAACTTGAGGATATTGTAGTGTCATTTCAGGGCTACCATACCCAAACTTTATTAGATGGGCACTACTTTAACTAGTGTTCACGGTAGACACTAGGACTGTACGCATAGCAGTAACATAGTACATAAATGTTGGAACATAGTACCATAACTTTACAGGAACTTGGTCCTACATATAAATTTCTTATATTTCTATCTTTTTATGTAGGAACTCAAATTCGATGAAGGTAAGTATATAACGGAGAATTCACAATTGTATAGTGCTTATTGATGCTATAATATACTTTGAAAACTGTCCAAATATTGTTGAAATAGCCTTAATCCTCAAGTGGGGGTCTCGGAGGAGATGGCATTAGACTGGACTTTGGAAAATTGATCCAATTTACAAAGGAGATGTTGTCCGATTTTTTATGGAAATAAATGATGAAAACATTATTGAAAATAAATGGCTCATTCTTTAAACTTCATATTTGATCTAGGTTATGTTGTTAGTTTTCTTGTAATTTTTGACACCAATAACAAGGGGAGGGAGTCGTTGACACCTGTCTTCCCAAGTAATGCCAATTTAGATAGGCTTGTGTTTTTTGGATGGTGTGACATGTAAGAGATTCTTTCCTTGGGAATACAACGACAACTGCAACAATATTTGAATATCATCCACTGTTCGGTTATTTTGATTAATGCTAGATGACCCTTGTATATTTTACTTGGATAAAAACATGTAATTCACTATATGCCAGTATCTAGTTAAATGTCAATTGTAATTTTAAATTTGTCTACTTGTTATCTAATGTATACATAAGGTTTGGTTATTTACATGTTGACTGGCCTCTAGTCCCATTGTTCTCTTCAATAGTTTGTGAAATCAAACTATTATTAGATAATCTTTCTTAAACACACACACATTTGTCTCTAGCTGGGTTAGCACCATACAATGGGCCTAGACCTGCTATAATGTTTTTGACTTGACCCACCTAATCCAAAGGGATGGGTTGGGGCCACGGCTCCTATTCTGGTCAAGCACATATATCATATAGTTTGATTACCTTAGACTGGTAGAGTCTCTTTGACTTTATACTTGACAAAGTATACTTAATCAGATGCTGTATTTGGAATGTGATGCATATATAATTTAGCCCTATTGGCACCACTTTACCAAAACGGTAACCTTTTTTCATATGTTAAATGCCTATTTGAACACTTCATACTGATTATTTGGATGTTTCTATCACTAAAAAGTTCTTAATTTGTTGGGGGTAGGGTTCCACATGGTGGGCCCTACCTCACACCATGTGGATCCTTTCCTCAAGGATGGAGGAGTGCCCCCCACACACACACACACAATCTGTAAAGTTCTATTACCTTAGATTGGCAGACTCTATTTGACTCTGACAAAGTATACTTAATTTGATGGCTCTTTTAGGAATGTGAAGCGTATAAAAATTAGCCCTATTGGCACCACTTTTACAAAAATTGTAACCCCTTTCTATATGATAAATTCCTCTGAGCAGTTCATACTGATTGTTTCAATATATTTGTCACTAAACTATTCATATTAGGTTGGGGGTAGTGTTCCACATGGTGGCCCCTACCTCCCACCATGCGGATTCTCTCCTCAGGGATGGGGGTGGGCCACACACACACACACACACACACACACACACACATTTAAACATGATAGTTTGGTTTTACCCTTAATAGATGAGAGATGTCTATCTCTTCTGGTTCGGAATACCTATCATATATCTTTGTCAAGGTTTGGTAGCCTATATCAATCTTCGTTCGTGTATATTATGACACAGTTTCCAAAGGTATATCTTGTTATCTACTCCTCATGCCACATTGTCCGACAATAGGGATCACACCCATTTTGTTAGTCCCAAATTATGCTCATAGCACCTCTTTATTTGTATATAAATCATGATATACTTGTACATATATAGATTTTGTGAACCTACACTTAACTCATTGCATGAGCAATCATCTCTTGATCATCTGGCATATGAACACTAGTGGCTAATACTCTGCCGGTTTTGCTTTTACATGGCTTTCAAAAACGTCTGATGCTACTTGTCAGACCACCTTCTGTCATATATTCAGTCCAATAATCTAATGTTTTTTAATTATATCCCTAAAATGGAGTTCCACACTTGGCTTGTAACATGCTTGAGAATACTATAGCTAGTTGGCAGGTTTACCTTTTGTGGAGGCTCTCCAACTTAATATAGCCTGATGTATTTACTACCTACCATACTCCTTGGGCTTGGTTTTTCTAAGCTGATGGCTTACTATTTGTAGTGGTCTCCAACCTAATATAACATACTATGTTTATTGCTTACTAAATATAGCTGGATTGCCCTTGTGGAGGTCTTCAACTTAATATGGCTTGTTTTCTGAATGCGTAACATACTCCTTTTATGCTTGGTTTTCCCAGTGTGTGGAGATCTTCAACTTAATATAGCTTGGTTTACTGAATGCCTTACATATTCCCCTACACAGCCCTTGCTATTTGATGGTGTGTCTTTTGGCTTAGCTGGAGCTTTGAACAGGTGGTCGACTTGAACTAATGATCTGTGAGATAATTCACATAATATGGGTGATCATAGTGAAGTCAACAACGACAGGCATGGGTGCTTAAATGGCCCCTCTAATTTCGGAATGGTCATTCTTTTATTATAAGAGTGAAGGGCGTTCTCTTCATACCCACATTTACGTCTAGTTCGGCTCTTTCCTGCAAGAGAACGCAAGTGAGAGCACATACACATACACACTTGTTATTTCTCTCTCTCCCTCCCTCTCTCTCTCTCTCTCTCTCTCACACACACACACACACACACACACACACACATGTTTTGCATGGACAAGACAAATCCTCTGTAATTACTCGCACGCAAACACATACCTGTACCTAGGAATTTCTCTCTTTTCTTACTGGTATGATCGGGTTTGGTGTTCATGATCAGCAGGCTATGGCTCTGCTCACAAATCCATTTTCTCTGATACGCTTGCACATGCTTTTCACCTTGCTAAACACACTCACACACACACAACCAAGATGACGGTATTGGAAGTTCGACTACTGAGAATCTTCCATGGAAAGTGGAGCCAAGATGACCTTCCTAATTGTACATGCAGTCCACATTCACTATGCTACAACGGAAGCATTTATGGAAAATAACACGAGGCTGCAACCTCGACATCAGCATAGCAGGTAGGAGCCCATGCACCTACTCAAGTGTTGGGGATAAAGCCCAATGTGGTCGCCCAGGTAAGTGGGCGGGCCGCCAGGTATGTACACATATTCTTTTGTAAAAACCTAATAAGAACTCACTATGCTCTACACATTACAACAAAGCGAGTTCACCATATCGTCGTGCTCTTCTTCTCGCACTCTCTCTTGCGTCGCACTTCCGATCGTACTCCTTCAACTAGTATCAGAGCTCAGATCAAGGCTCGGGGCAGCATTACAGGAAGCTAGAGTCACCTGCTTAGATTGGAGTGAGATTCGACAGTCAAAGACATGGCCCCATATCCATTGGGAATACCCGTAGGACTCGGCGTTCTCAGAATTTCATTCTGAGGTCATCTCGGCCACCGTTCGGCTTCGACAAAGTTCTACGCATGCCATTTTCGACTACGTGGTCTAGGCGGGTGTGGATCCGCGGGTGCGGATCCGACTCTGCAAATTTGGGGTTTCGGCCTACGACTGTAGGTGCTGAGGATATCGGCACTCCCAGAGTGCTGATTTGTGGCTCTCTGCACATCGAAGGACGGCTCACAGTTCTTGGAGGGATGTCACATAGGACACGGGTGCATCTACACACAGACTGTAGGCGACATCCACTAGTTCATTAGGTAGCTTGTGTTTGCTGCTTGATATTCCAAATTTCATCCTGACATTGCAGGTACTTCCACATGGGATGTATTGTCAGAGATGATGTATGTCTGTTGAGGGTTTACTGGTTGTGAGTCACGTAGCAAACAACCGCCGCAACGGTTACAGCATACAATGGGAAATTTGTGGATGTATGACTTTGTGGGAAGTCTATGTATTGCCAGATTTATTGCAGCCTTTGTTGAGGGTCGAGTGAGGTTTTATTGAGCTGGGGGATTCTCGAATGTTGAGATGCTTTCGGTGATACAGGTCTTGGAGCGATCCCTCGAGCACCCTTAGATAGGCAGCTAGGATGTATTGACTGTGAGTTAGACAGTTGGGATTGCATCTTTGCTTTATTGCCATTGAGGCATTATTGCAATCTATGCTTACAGGACAGTGACAGGACAGTGAGAGACAGAACAGGTGCAGGACAGGTTTACCCACAGCTTACAATGTTAGAGAGACAGTGGTTTTTTGAGTTGTTTTTTGGTATGTTTTTGAGTACACCAGAGCCATTTTACAAAGGATACTTTGCCGAAATTTTTGCAGAATTTGAAGCTTTCTTGGTTCATTTGACAGGTTGATATTGGTTCAGAGGTCAGTTTACAGGGGAAACTCTGCCAAATTTTTCCCAGGAAAGTAAACTACTGTGAAGCATAGCTATGGTTGGATCACAGGACACTGCTCTTTACAATATCAAGAAACTGGATGGAACCAATTTCCCATTGTGGAAGAAGCAGATTTGGCACGTGTTGGTACAAAAGAAGCAGATAAAACCTATAAAGCTCAAGGGGATAAAACTAGAAGATATGGACGAAGATGAATGGAGCAAAATGGATGAATTGGCACTTTCTACCATTATGCTGACTTTGGCAAGCGTTTACTTCAATGTAGCAGACGAGATGTCGGCTTATGAAGCATGGACAAAGCTGAGTGATCTTTATGAGAAGCAGAGTGCAGCTTCACAGGTATAGTGGCTTCAGAATCTTGTTGACTTGAAGATGAAATAAGGGACACCTATGTCCAATCATCTGAATAAATTCAACACCATCTACAGTCAGTTGTCAGCTCAAGGTGTAAAGTTTGATGAACCTGTTAGAGCTATGTTCCTGTTGATCACATTGCCGGAAAGTTGGGACACTTTCCACACAGCTTTGAGTAATTCTGCACCTCCAGATGCTTTGACCATAGCAGGTGTAGAAGGTAGTCTGCCTACTGAAGAAACCAACAGAAAGACAATGCACAAGGGCAAAGGAACAGCCTTAGTTGTCAGGGAAGGACCAAAGAAAAGTACAAAGGTGGAAAGAGGAATCAGTCTCGTAGCAAGTCCCGCAGTGCTAAAGGCAAGAGTGACATAGAATGCTACCATTGTGGCAAGAAGGGTCACATGAAAAGAGACTGTAGAGAATGGAAAGCAGAAATGGCAAAGAGAAAGCTGAAGACCATGGTGAGAAGAACAAGTCCTCTATGAAGATTCAAGAAATAAATGTGACAAACACTGTGCAGAGGATGACAAACTAGTGTCAGGAGACATCTACTTCTTGAAGAATACAATGGACTCAGCTCTTCTTACAGCATCTGATGGACATGCACTGAGTGACTGGATTATAGACTCAGGGGCATCACTTCATGTGTCTCCAAACAAGGAGTGGTTTACCTCTTATGTGACCACTAAAGATCATGTTCGGCTAGGCAATGGGCAGACATGTGAGATCTTAGGTGTTCGAGATGTTCAATTGAAGTTTCAGAATGGCTCTTCTTTCACGCTGAAGAATGTGAGACATGTTCTCGCAATTACAAAGAGCTTGATCAGCACAGGTTTACTTGATGATGTTGGCTACATCACCACTTTTGGACAGAGCATGTGGAAGATATCCAAGGGTTCTATGACAGTAGCACATGGAGTAAAGTCTGGAGGACTTTACATGATTTATGTATCAAATGTCTCTAAAACTGTAATCAATGTAACCGAGCAGCCGAACGTTTCTTTGTGGCATAGCCGGTTAGGACATATGTCCAAGAAGGGAATGGAAATCTTGTCTCGTTCTGGTTATTTGTTTGGCTTTTTATTTAATGATTTTGAATTTTGTGAACATTGTCTGTATGGTAAGCAAACACAGCAGCCACATAAGCATAGAAACAATAAAAGAGATACACAGTTGGCACTTGTTCATAGTGCTTTGTGTGGACCTATGCCTAACCTATCTCTAGGGGGAGCTTCTTACTTTATGACATTTATAGATGATTACTCGAGGAAAGTATGGGTTTACTTTCTCAAGCACAAGGATGAAGCGTTTAGTGTTTTCAAAACGTTTGTGACACTTGTGGAGAATCAAAGTGGAAAGAAGCTTAAATGCTTACGCACTGACAATGGTGGAGAGTATGTTTCAAAGGCCTTTTAGGACTTTTGTGAGTCAAAAGGTATAAAATGTGAACTTACTGCTCCTTACAATCCTCCCCAAAATGGTGTTGCTGAGAGGATGAATAGGACCATACAAGAGAAGGTCATAAGTATGTTGTCTAATGCACAGCTGCCAAATGGGTTTTGGGTTGAAGCTGTATCAACAACTGTTCATCTTATAAATAGATCTCCTAGCAAGGTTTTGCAGAAGGATTCAGTGGGCAGAGATGGTATGGTCAGGCAAGGTGCCCTCATTCAAGCATCTCAGAGTCTTTGGCTGTGAGGCATATACTCACGTTCCAAAGAGTAGAAAGTGCATCTCTCTAGGCTATGGTAATTCTGGTGAGATGGGGTACAGACTTTGGGATCCCGAATCCAGAAAGGTTATCCGCAGCAATGATGTTCACTTTAATGAAGCCGAATATCATTCTAAACCAGAGAGGGTTGAGGAGATTAGAAGAGTTGTCTTCCAAGAAGATGGACCTGCACGTGCAAGACAAAATGTTAGGGCTCAAGAGGAGCAAGGACAGGATAGAGTGGAACCACAGGTTGTGGGTGAGCCTGAGCCACCTATTTTGTGTAAATCTGGACGTATCACGCGACCTCCTGATCGGTTTGTTCCATCTATGAACTATGTCATGTTGATTGATTGCAATGAGCCTTCATGTTACAAAGAAGCAGTGCAAATGAAGGACTCCGGGAATTGGCAATTGGCCATGCAGTCAGAGATGACAGCTCTGCATAAAAACCATACATGGAAGCTAGTTAAATTACCACAGGGGAAAAAGGCTCTACCTTGTAAATGGGTTTACAGGTATAAGATCACCGCTCATGATAGTCAGCCAAAGTACAAAGCAAGGCTTGTTGCCAAGGGCTTTAAGCAAGAACAAGGCATTGACTTTGATGAAGTCTTCTCTCTGGTGGTCAAGATGACTACATTGAGATGCTTTCTTGCATTGGTTGACATATTAGATTTGGTGTTGCACCAAATGGATGTCAAGACAACGTTCTTGCATGGTGATTTAGATGTGGAAATTTACATGCAGCAGCCAGAAGGGTTTGTTGAGAAAGGCAAGGAAGATTTGGTATGCCAGTTGTTAAAGAGTCTTTATGGCTTAGAACAATCACCGAGGGCATGGTACCATAAGTTCCACAAGTTTATGCTTTCTCAAGGCTACAAACGTAGTGAGTTCGATCACTGTCTATATACAAAGAAGGCTAAGGATGGCAGTTGGCTGATCCTTATTTTGTATGTGGATGACATGTTGATTGCTGGCAAGCATTTGGAAGAAATTTCAGCTTTGAAGTCAAAGATGGCAAAATCGTTTGACATGAAAGACATGGGTGAGGCAAGTCATATACTTGGTATGCGCATTGAGAGAGACAGATCAAAGAAGTTGATTTTGGTTATCTCAAACAAAGTATATTGACAAGGTTTTGCAATGTTTCAATATGGAGAAGGGAAAGGAATTGAGTGTTCCATTGCCACCATATGTGAAACTTAGCAAACAAGATTGTCCTGTGTCTGAGGAAGAACAGGCTGAAATGGATAAGATTCCATATGCGTCTGCAATGGGTAGTTTGATGTATGCAATGATTGCTACTCGCCCAGACATTGCATTTGCAGTGGGAGTAGTAAGTCGATACATGTCAAACCCAGGCAAGAAACATTGGAAGGCAGTGAAAGGAATATTGAGATACCTGAAAGCTACAAAGAGTATGCATATATGCTATGGGAGTCAGGAGCTAAGTGTAAAGGGTTTTACAGACTCAGATTATGCAGGTGACTTAGACAACCGAAGGTCTATGTCAGGGTATGTCTTTACATTGGCTGGTGAGCAGTATCATGGCGTTCTAGATTACAAGATTGTGTTACTCAGTCTACTACAGAGGCTGAATATGTTGTAGCATCAGAGGCATGTAAAGAATCAATTTGGCTTAATCGACTAGTAACAGATTTGGGAATCAAAGAAGAGATGCCTGTGTTATATTGTGATAGTCAAAGTGCTATACAATTGGCTCGCAATCCAGTTTATCACTCAAAGACAAAGCATGTGGATGTGAAGTATCATTTCATCAGGGAAATGCTCGAGGATAAGAAAATTCAGCTTGTCAAAGTTCACACCACAGAAAATCCTCCTGATCTACTTACAAAAGGACCCTCAGAGAGCTTTGCGCATTTTTGCAAGCAGTTAGGTGTAGGGTAGTACATCACTTCTCTACATCTCTTGTATATTAGCTTGTATAGTAGCTTCTCTCACACTTAAAGTACCACATTGGACTTTAAGTGGGAGGTTGTTGGGGTATAAAGCCCAATGTGGTCGCCCAGGTAAGTGGGCGGGCCGCCAGGTATGTACACATATTCTTTTGTAAAAACCTAATAAGAACTCACTATGCTCTACACATTACAACAAAGCGAGTTCACCATATCGTCGTGCTCTTGTTCTCGCACTCTCTCTCGCGTCGCACTTCCGAGCGTACTCCATCAGGATGAATAACATGCTTTAGAAGCGGTGTAGATTTGTAGTGTTTATAGGATCTGATGTACATTCCCGCATGCTTTTCACCTTGCTAAACACACTCACACACACACACAACCAAGGTGACGGTATTGGAAGTTTGGCTACTGAGGATCTTCCATGGAAAGTGGAGCCAAGATGACCTTCCTAATTGTACATGCAGTCCACATTCACTATGCTACCACGGAAGCATTTATGGAAAATAACACGAGGCTGCAACCTCGACATCAACATAGCAGGTAGGAGCCCATGCACCTACTCAGGATGAATAACATGCTTTAGAAGCAGTGTAGATTTGTAGTGTTTGCGGGATCTGATGTACATTGCCTCTAAACTGAAAATGGTACCGGATAATAAAAATGTTTACTTAATTTGTACTTTTTGATATAGTTTTTGATGCACTTTCTGGGTCCTATAATGCAATTTTGGATGCAATTTTTGGGTTCTGTAATGCGATTTGATGATGTTGGTAAGGTTTTTTTGTTTGAAAAATGATCAGAAACACAAACAATTCGGCAATTTGCTGGCACCTAAGCTTATTCTTTGATTTGCTGGATTTCTAGCTACTGGTAGTTTGGGCTTTCAACTTACTAACATGTTGTGATGAAATTACTTTGGATTGTAATGATAGGTATTCCTTGTGGGTTTTTACTTTATGCTGAGAATAAACATGGTCTAGGCTTTGGGCTGAACATAAACATGGTTTTATCTCTGGTATTCTCTTAAACTTTTACATACTGACTGCAAAAAGAGACTCAAACATCTACCTATCAACATGGTTATGGCAGACTAGGTATGGGATCCTTTAAGCACACACATAGTAGGCTTATAGCTTCCACTGGGTACCCCCATGGATTATAGATTGACACTTAGATCTGGTTTACATAGATTGGGTTAATTCTGATTTTTCACTTACTAGCTTGAGGTATCAATGATCGTTTGAGCTCAATTAATTATATTGATATGCTTATGCTTCTGGTAATGATCGTGCAAGAAGTGGTAATGACTGAATATTTTGAAAATACAATATGTGTGACTTGAGGATATTGTAGCGTCATTTGAGGGCTACCATACCCAAACTATATTAGCTAGACACTACTTTAACTAGTGTTCACGGCCACTAGGAATGCATAACAGTAACATAGTAAATAAATGCCGGAACATAGTACCATAACTTTACAGGAACTTGGTCCTACACACAAAGTTCTTATATTTCTATGTTTTTATACAAGATCCCAAATTTGATGAAGGTAAGTATATAATGGAGAATTCACAATTGTATAGTGCTTATTGATGATATAATGTACTTTGAAAACTGTCTAAAGATTGTTAAAAGAGCCTTAATCCTCAAGGGGGGATATTTCCAGGTGAGCAATTTTTGGTGAGTGCTTTTCAAATATCAGGTGAGCAGATTCCTAAAAAGATTCTCTCTTCCTCCTTGTCCACTCTTTCGTCTTTTTCTTATCTCTATCACTCTCTCTCTCTCTCTGAAGATTCGAGTGGCAAAAGAAGATTTTCTTTTCTTTCGAGTGGCAAAAGAATATTCACCATGTTCCCTAGCTGTTGTATCATTTGCTTCTCATCCTCCTCTGTGATGAGCCCAATCTTCTTCCAGCAAGAGAAAGCAAATTGTCCCTTCTCGTTCAAGCTGAGTAAGGTCCGCATATTGAGTTACGTGCGGCATTGATAGAGGTGATACACATTGACTATTGCCTTTAGAGCCTCCCTAAACCAGTCGGCTCCATACAACACCTCTCCGTTGGGAATGGCTTCCATGGAATCCCACGCAGACTTGATTTTATTCTCAAGATCGTCGAACATCGTGAAAAAGTAAGAGAGGTGTGCTACAGAAGCTAGTGGACGCTTTCACAAAAACAATTCAAGCAATTGCAATTCATAGCCATTGTGGAAATATTATATTACTTTATTCACGATTTGACACATAAAAAACCATTTCCCAAATTTAAAAAAAATTGCAAATCAATGTATCAAAATGTGGCCATCATAAGATAAAATTAGAACCTGGTAGAGTTGTCCATTTTGTGAATTGACATACAAAAGTGAGAAACGACAAATGCTATGCATCCATGCCTGGATAGGTCCTGGCTTCGGCTTAGTGCCCTAAAGATATCAGCATCTACCACAATTGGTTGATGGATAAACATGTTCTCATTTTGGCTTAACCCTAGCACACCCAGATAAATAAAATACAAATGTTTACATGCAAAATATGGTTTTTGTTTTGATACCCGTTCTATGAAGTCTAGACATGTGCACGATGGCTGGTTGCAAATACAAACATGGTACAGCCCGACATGACCATCTTCACTTTTGGTCTCTACTTTGAAGACCTCATTAACACCATCTGCCACACATATCTCTTCTACAACCTTGGCTCTCAACGCTAGTGCTAAACTAATCTTGTGAGCAGTGTCCTCGGAAATGGAAGTTCGATATCGTACACGCACACCATCTCGCACTGTGGCTCGTGCACTGCCTTTAGGAGTGGATGTATCTTTTGAATTCAAAGGAGAGTTGGTCATATATTGTGCAAGAACAACCGGTGTTACATTAGAGATTCCTTCTTTCCTGAGCTCCCCTTGATACCCCCTTCATGCAATATTTTCACCTCATCCTCAGATAGGTTGGTGCTCACATGCACAGCCCAAGTGTGTGGTGGATGTTGAGGCAGCGGCTCAATGTTCTGGTCCTGAGCTCCACTTGATACCCCCTTCATGCAATATTTTCACCTCATCCTCAGATAGGTTGGTGCTCACATGCATAGGCCAAGTGTGTGGTGGATGTTGAGGCTGCGGCTCAAGGTTGCGGCTCAATGTTCTGGTCTACTATATGGCAATGCAAGACATGATCCGGACAAAACCAAAACCACTGACGCACCACACCATTCGGATGCTTTTGATATCCTTCAAAAGATGGGGCCGGTACACCAAGGCTAGAACCTGCAATACTGCATCCACACCTTCGTCCTCCTCTTGGCGTGCCACTACATGTGACTCTACTACCTTGTGGAGTTCAACGTATGGCCCACATTGCCTCATTGACCTTGCATTCCACTACATACTGCCCACCCAAACCTATACTTCATTTTGGGGTTTGTGATATCCTTTCTTCTGCAAAGTTGATCTTACGTGGTCTTCCACACTTCTTGCGATCTTTGGTGACCGAGTTGTACTCACGCCTATGCGATGCATCATCTTCCACATTGATAACCTCATTTGTCTTACAGTTTTGCCTTGATGTCTCCTTATCTCCTGCCAATGGAGTCGATTGCTTATACATTGGAGTGCCCTAAGTAGCCTCATTCACTGCTCTTATTACTTGACTGGGATGTTTTTCATGGCGTTCTGCAAGCTTCTGTATCGATGGACCCTTCCCAATGTGTTTTCCATGGCTGTATGAAATGGCCTTTGTGCTCTATAAGATGGAATTTGCAAGGTCGGTGTACATGCTTCATATAATGAAATGCGTTTACAAAAACCCTCCCCTGCTAGCTAGCTGCCATGCTTGCTCTCCGCAAGGTTTGTGCATGGAGTGTTTGGTTCATCAGAGCTACTTTCTACGCACGTCATAATGCCAACCCAATGTGCAATACGAATTTCCTACCAACTAAGCCATGAATCCATGTATGGAATGTTACGGTCTATGCAATGACCGTTACACCACCATTAGTGTATCACACGAGCCTCTGCTGCTGCAACCTCTTTTGTTGGTGCTTGCCTCCACTTGTCACACATTTCTTTGTGTGTGTGTTGAGAAGCTTGCGCCACATACTTCATCATGTGTTGATTCAAGCTTTGATTCCAATGGAAAAGACAAGAACGCTCTCGATCGCTCATTGTATTGGTCTTGTCACCACCATTGAAAACAATTTGAACTCCATTCCAATTTGCTTGAGCTTCATCCACCATGAAGCCAATGAAATTAGCTCTGTCACATCCACATGATAGCATTACATCATTGAGGCACTCCCAAAACAAACATTGCGTTTCCATGTCTTCTTGTTTCATTTCACAAGTTGCAATAGTCGTCCTGCATGCTGCAAACCAATTGTTAGAGAGAGAGAGAGAGAGAGAGAGAGAGAGAGAGAGAGAGAGAGAGAGAGAGAGAGAGAGAGTCAAAGGCAACCCACAATGCTGTGAAGATGCACCATGTACCTTGGATCATAGACATGACATGCCATAGTCACCCATTCGTTAACACGTCTGGTGTGATCAAACTGGATCCACGCACATTGAAGATTGCCATACTTATGCTCCATTGCATCTATATGGTGCAACTTTCCCATGGTAGGTGGAAATTCTAAAACAAGATCACCATTGTAAGACCTTGGAATCTCTGTAACTTGTTCCACTTGTTGTATTTGCATTAAAAGCTTTGTCAATGTGCCCTTCTTTTTGGCATGCAATTTTTTTTGTCTTGTACTCCTTTTGAAGCTATTTGGAAGCAAAACTTGAGGCAGGGTGCATAGATCTATTAACTCCTTTTGAGCGAATTGCACCTCTAACGGACTATCCACAATGGCAATGGGAGTTGTGCTAGGTGAGCTTGCATAGTGTGTTTGATGGGATACGTTGACTTTGTATTTATGTGAAAGCTGTTCATCCAGTACATAGATGAATTCATCCAAATTGTTGAGCGTCCTTTCAAGAGGCAAATTCATTTCATTATCACCAACTTCGATGACTGCATCTACAGTTGTAAATTGCATTGGAGAAATTAATTCTAAAAGAGACGATTCAAATATTATAAATTTACCATTGTAAAAAGGATAAGAAAGCTCTTTACCCAAGAAAAATAAAGAGCAAACCATAATAATAAGCTAAACAAATAATTAAGCACAAGATCACATTATATGAACTAACAAATATATTGTTTATATACTCACGTCGAATAATATAGCCATCATAAATTTAAATTTAATAATATTTTATTATTTTAACAAATTTATTTAAAAAATATAAAAAACATATAGTTTCAAAAAAATGTTTGTGTGCGACTGTGTGACTGTGTGAGTACGTGAATGCTCGTCTGATGCAATGGATAAAAGGAGAAATTTTGTCCCAATAATTCTTTAGTTTGTGTGGTAGGGGGGGCGCGCTCGCCTGAGTGTGCACGCTACCGGGGGGGGGGGGGGGGGGGGGGGGGGGGGACGTGTGGGCGACCAGTGTGGCGGACGACGGGTGTGCGGGCGACCGTGGGGGGTCGGGGACATGTGGGCGGCCAATGGTTGGGGGAAGTATAATGTGCGTATGGTCGGCCAATGGCCGGGCGGGCCGGGTGTGCTGTCGGTCGACAAGGGGGCCCGGTATATGCGGGCAGCCAGGAAGGGGGGGACGTGTGTGCGAGGCACTGGCCACGCGCTGCCACGCGACGGTGTGTGTCCGTCCTTGACTAAGGGTTCAAGGGCTAGTATGCGGCGGCCACGCTCCCCCATGCGGAGGCGTGTGTTCGTCCCAACGGCCACACATCACCCGTGGCAACCACGTAGGCCGCCTCGTGGCCACGTGGTCAGCCACGTCAGCAGCGTTGTGGCCACATGGCATGCCACGTGTACCATGGCTGGGCGACAATACACGTGGCACGACACGTGACACTTTTCTGGCACCACGTGTCATGCCACGTGTATTGTCGCCCAGTAGTGGTACACGTGGCATGCCACGTGGCCACCATGCTGTCGACGTGGTAGACCACGTGGCCAACATGGCATGCCACGTGTACCGTCAACTACCGACGGTACACGTGGCAAACCACGTGGCCACGAGGTAGCCTGCATGGCCGCTCCGTGGCCACGTGGTTTGTCACTGGCCACGCGTGGCCGTTGGGCTACGTGTCGCCAAGGCCACGCGGGGAGACACGTGCGTGGCAGCGTGTGGCCCGTGCCCGCCCTACACAGTCACACATGCTTTTGAGCGTGTGTGTACACACACACACACGTACGCACGTGTGTGTATACACACATACACACACGCCAGCGCGCGGTGTGTGTGTGCATGTTGTGTCACATGCGCACACACACACACATCCATGTGCGCTCCTTGCCGCACTGTCGAAGCAAGGGCCTTGCCTAACATTGTGTGCGAGCCATAGACGGCTCCAAGCACACAACTAGCTTAACTAGTAAGCTCAAAAGAGGGCAATGGTGTGTCACTCACCGCTCTATGCTCCTGCCGTGGAGGATTCCTCGCCGCGAAGAAGAAGGAGACGCCGCTACGTCGCGCTCAACCGCTTCACCGCCGTCGTGCCGCCGCAATGCTCGATCACACACTCTCTCTCTCTCTCACACACACACACATACACACACACACACAAGGAGGTGAAGAAGAAGAAGATGGAGATGGAGATGGAGCAAGAGCACTCTTCTATTGCACAAATGAGAGAATGAGTGAATTTTAGGTTTAGTTGGCTTTTATATGAGCTCACCCCATTCACACTTGGGCGCCCATGCTTAGCCAACTAATCCCTTGAATGTCCCAGTTAGAGTGCGCCTCTCATCGGCGATCACTCTTACCCTTTTCCTATTGGACCGACAAGCCCGGTACCTGACTCTACCAAATAAATAATACAATGTCCACCGTAGGTTACAACGTCCGTCTCGTAGGTGATAGGGTGTCCGTGAGCCGTGAGGGTTAACATGCCCCCCTTCCTGATGTAGATTCCGTCCTCGGAAGCTATTGAGTTGAAGCTCGTTGGTCGAGGTGGAAGAGCATTTGAGATGAATGTCCTTAGCCTTCATTAGTCACTGCAAAATCAAACAACATTGCACAGTAATTGCATTTTCATAAGCGATTAAAAATCATATGCAATTTTAGGCAGACAATTGATTGGTAACAGAATTTTAAACAATCTGTCAGCAATAAGCATTAAATTGCAATGTAATCAAATGCATAAACAGATGTAAAGGTAAAAAATTAAACAAGTCTGGGGTCGCTAATTTAACGGTCGAAAGGCACTAGAGATCGACTATTAATACCATGGGTAAGCTTCTTAATTTTCTCTGGTCAATTAAGTTGTTTAATCGCGAGAGCCAAGTATTTCATGTTCGAGGGCTGACTAGAGGCTATACCTAGAGGACCTTGTAGTTAAGCTACGATAAAAGGAATTTCTCATGAAATCATCGCCTGACTGATTACCTTTTCTTTGACCCCCCAAAGTGTTTTCACAGTGATTCAATTTGATGTGTGTGCTTATTTTGTATGCCTTGGGTTTTTTGCTTTTCAAGGAAAAGCGCCCACACTGGGAACCTCTAGGGCTCTAGTACCATAGGCAATACATGTGAGTGAAGTACCAAATCAAGCTGAGATTTCTCTTCTAGCTTAAGATTTTACAGTGTGGCACTTTGATTTTTTGTTTGTCCATTTTCAACATTTTAATTTTGTAACTTTGGGGGGGTCATATAACACTGATACACCTCCCCAGGCTCATCACACTAGTAAACTCCCTTTATAATACTTAAGCGAAAGGTCAATAGGGTCAAGACCACTAGAAAGCCCTAGTACATTTCACAAAATGCTGCCTAAATCGGATTAAGAACCTAAGTAACCATTGATTATTAGGAAGGCATTCCCCATGGTATTAAGAGAAGATCTCTAACACCTAACTTGGTCAAACTAACTTAGTCGGACTACTTGATTTTTAAACCTAGACAAGTGATTATGACAAAAAATTACATTGAATTAAATGTTTGATAGTAAGCAAATGCGGTGAATATTAAGCTACCAATCACAATTAAATCAGACAATCATAGATGCAAAAAAGATAAGGGGCAATGCTAATGGACAAGAAACACCTGCTTGTGTCGATGGTCGCGCTTGATTTGAAGAGTGAGTTGAGATAAAGATTCCATGAAGGTCCAAATCCTATCAATAGCAACACGCTCCTGTACACACTAGGAAACAAAAGGAATACCTCCAGAAGGCACATTAGTGGGAAAAGGTACCAACACTTATTGAACACAACAAAAAACATAAGGAACCCTAACCTAATTATTTTCACTCCCCCTAGAGAGTCAAGGGAATAGGATATTGTAGAGGTTGGGGGGAAACCCTAAGGCTAAACCCCTATCCTCGTCATCGAGATAAAAAAAGTCATCATCCATGAGACCATATGTGCCATCCGTGTAGTCTTGTAAATTTTCTTCTTCATCATAGGTGCCCATGTTTACTAAGAAGGTCACTAAATGCCTATAGTCATCTTGGTCAAAAGGGTAAGCTTGTGCAATGGGAGAAACGCTCTCTACTAAGTATGGATCAGACGTGGTCAAGAGACGTATCAGCCATTCTAACTCCTCAAAATTCCTCTCACATGCTAGCGTACCTATCAAATCCCATTCACATGCAAGCACTGGAAAGACCATGTGAAATATTTGTGAAAAGTAACGAGGGTACCTCTCACCCAAGGCAGGAGTGGATGACTCTAGCGTACTAGGCATATCTATACACACAAATAGATGATGGTTAGAGTGCAAATATTACAAGGGTCGTGTTCTTGTGCATAATTTGTATTTATGATTTGTGTTATGGCTCTTGCTCTTTTACTTTTTTATCTTGTTTTTGTGAGTATAAGGCTTTATATATACATTCCCTAAGATTGGAGATTAAGAGGTCAGGGAGAAAGGTTGAGAGGGAAGCAAGTGAATGATGGATGTCCACAAACACTCCCCCCTTCCTTGGGTAGATCATACCGTTTGAAATGATGTCGTCACCCTTTGAAACCAATTGTTCCAGTTGGTAATAGGTGAGGATTTTTGCCAGTAGTTTTCTATTACCCTAGGTGCCTCGTCAAGTTGCAAGGGTGGTAAGGTACTCTCCCAGGATCAAACTTGAAGTGGTTCATCAGGTGATTCTTGAACACTGGGAGGTGTGGATTCTTTTGTAGCTTCATGGAGGTCCACTATTATAGATGGAGGCTGTGTAGAAGCTTTTACCTCTATGGATGTATTACATGAGGAGCTAGAAGCTTCATGGAACTCCCCCCTTCCTGAGCTAGGTGGAATAAATTGGTTTTGCCTTGGAGCCCAAACTAACTCTGGACTAGGTGTGTAGCATTCTGTGATCCTTCCCTTCCCACGGTCTGCCATTGGCTTTAGCGTTACACTGTTTGACTCATATGGGTTTGTTGTCGATAGGGAAGGAATCAATTTACGTTTAGGTACCCAGATTTGCTCATTTCCATCATAGTAGCCTTGGGCTTCTAATAGTCGTTTTGGAATCCATCGTGATTTGGTCTTGACTCTCCTAGGGCGCGCTCTTGGTTCTCCAGGGAAATTTTTTCTTGAAAAGGATGGGAGGGTTGAGGTAGTTGGAAGTAAGGCCTTGGGGACCCATTGATATGTACTCTTAGGTCGTGCAGGTTGAGTACTTGTAATATTACTGCTTGCTGCAACTACAAGTGTTGAAGTGCTAGGTTCATGGGTAGCCGGCAAAGACGAGTTAACCACCTTGGCTTGTGAATGTTGGCTATCCTTCAACTTTGCTAGAGTTTGCAACGTAGGTGACTTTGCTTGAATGATAGGGGTAAGAGTCGGTGGTCGCGTCGTGACACTACCAGTATCCCAATCAATACTGCATTTGGTTGCCAACATCCATGTGCGTCCTAGGTTTACGTTGCCTTCCATAGCTCCCGCGGGCATGACTAGAAACCTCTGCACTATGCTTCCATTGTCATAGACAACAGTGGTCTGAAGGACTCCAAGAATAGCAGTTTTCTTTTTATTAATGTCCTTGACTTGCATCGTACTCGGGGATAGGGTCGGTTTCCCTAATTGACACCAAACTCCATAGAATAACAAATTGTGTTTAGCTCCCGTATCTAATAAGGCATTGTATAGTACTTTCCCATAGAGGCTATTTAGCTCAATTGGGTATCGTAGGGGTGGCTCAGATTCTAATGAGTCGTCATCCGTGTCCTCGAAAAATACTTGCGTGATTCCCAGATTAGCCTCTCGTTGGCGTCTAAGACATTGTTGTCGTTCTTGAGCCTCAACTCTTGCTTGGATTTTTTAAAGCTCTGCTTGTTCCTTGGCAGCCTTCTTTTGATGGATGGCTTGCAACTCTTCCTGGCTTAGAGGATCATAATATCTTTTGAATTTACTCCCATTAAGGAATCCAATGGTTTCAACTCCATCTAGAGTCTCCACACGAATGGTACCTTGTGAAGGAGTACGAGCGGAAGTGCGACACGAGAGAGAGTGCGAGAAGAAGAGCACGACGATATGGTGAATTCTCTCTACTGTAATGTGTAGAGCAGAGTGAGTTCTTATTAGGTTTTTACAAAAGAATATTTGTACATACCTGGCGGCCCGCCCACTTACCTGGGCGACCACATTGGGCTTTATACCCCAACAACCTCCCACTTAAAGTCCAATGTGGTACTTTAAGTGTGAGAGAAGCTACTATACAAGCTAATATACAAGAGATGTAGAGAAGTGATGTACTACCCTACACCTAACTGCTTGCGAAAATGCGCAAAGCTCTCTGAGGGAAGTCCTTTTGTAAGTAGATCAACAGGATTTTCTGTGGTGTGAACTTTGACAAGCTGAAGTTGCTTAACCTCGAGCATTTCCCTGATGAAATGATACTTCACATCCACATGCTTTGTCTTTGAGTGATAAACTGGATTGCGAGCCAATTGTATAGCACTTTGACTATCACAATATAACACAAGCATCTCTTCTTTGATTCCCAAATCTGTTACTAGTCGATTAAGCCAAATTGATTCTTTTCATGCCTCTGATGCTGCAACATATTCAGCCTCTGTATTAGACTGAGTAACACAATCTTGTAATCTAGAACGCCATGATACTGTTCCACCAGCCAATGTAAAGACATACCCTGACGTAGACCTTCGGTTGTCTAAGTCACCTGCATAATCTCAGTCTGTAAAACCCTTTACACTTAGCTCCTGACTCCCATAGCATATACGCATACTCTTTGTAGCTTTCAGGAATCTATATATTCCTTTCACTGCCTTCCAATGTTTCTTGCCTGGGTTTGACATGTATCGACTTACTACTCCCACTGCAAATGCAATGTCTGGGCGAGTAGCAATCATTGCATACATCAAACTACCCACTGCAGACGCATATGGAATCTTATCCATTTCAGCCTGTTCTTCCTCAGACACAGGACAATCTTGTTTGCTAAGTTTCACGTATGGTGGCAATGGAACACTCAGTGCCTTTCCCTTCTCCATATTGAAACGTTGCAAAACCTTGTCAATATACTCTATTTGAGATAACCAAATCAACTTCTTTGATCTGTCTCTCTCAATGCGCATACCAAGTATATGACTTGCCTCACCCATGTCTTTCATGTCAAACGATTTTGCCATCTTTGACTTCAAAGCTGAAATTTCTTCCAAGTGCTTGCCAGCAATCAACATGTCATCCACATACAAAATAAGGATCAGCCAACTGCCATCCTTAGCCTTCTTTGTATATAGACAATGATCGAACTCACTACGTTTGTAGCCTTGAGAAAGCATAAACTTGTGGAATTTATGGTACCATGCCCTCGGTGATTGTTTTAAGCCATAAAGACTCTTTAACAACTGGCATACCCAATCTTCCTTGCCTTTCTCAAGAAACCCTTCTGGCTGCTGCATGTAAATTTCCACATCTAAATCACCATGCAAGAACGCTGTCTTGACATCCATTTTGTGCAACACCAAATCTAATATGGCAACCAATGCAAGAAAGCATCTCAATGTAGTCATCTTGACCACCGGAGAGAAGACTTCATCAAAGTCAATGCCTTGTTCTTGCTTAAAGCCCTTGGCAACAAGCCTTGCTTTGTACTTTGGCTGACTATCATGAGCGGTGATCTTATACCTGTAAACCCATTTACAGGGTAGAGCCTTTTTGCCCCGTGGTAATTTAACTAGCTTCCATGTCTGGTTTTTATGCAGAGATGTCATCTCTGACTGCATGGCCAATTTCCAATTCTCGGAGTCCTTCATTTGCACTGCTTCCTTGTAACATGAAGGCTCATTGCAATCAGTCAACATGACATAGTTCATAGATGGAACAAACCTATCAGGAGGTCGCGTGACATGTCCAGATCTATGCACAATAGGTGGCTCAGGCTCAGCCACAACCTGTGGTTCCACTCTATCCTGTCCTTGCTCCTCTTGAGCCCTGACATTTTGTCTTGCACGTGTAGGTCCATCTTCTTGGAAGGCAACTCTTCTAATCTCCTCAACCCTCTCTGGTTTAGAATGATATTTGGCTTCATTAAAGTGAACATCATTGCTGCGGACAACCTTTCTGGATTCGGGATCCCAAAGTCTGTACCCCATCTCACCAGAATTACCATAGCCTAGAAACATGCACTTTCTACTCTTTGGCTCACGTTTGTTCCTAAATTCTTTTGGAACGTGAGTATATGCCTCACAACCAAAGACTCTGAGATGCTTGTATGGGGGCATTTTGCCTGACCATACCATCGCTGGCACTGAATCCTTCTGCAAAACCTTGCTAGGAGATCTATTTACAAGATGAACAACTGTTGATACAGCTTCAGCCCAAAACCCATTTGGCAGCTGTGCATTAGACAACATACTTCTGACCTTCTCTTGTATGGTCCTATTCATCCTCTCAGCAACACCATTTTGAGGAGGATTGTAAGGAGCAGTAAGTTCACGTTTTATACCTTTTGACTCACAAAAGTCCTGAAAGGCCTTTGAAACATACTCTCCACCATTGTCAGTGCGTAAGCATTTAAGCTTCTTGCCACTCTGATTCTCCACAAGTGTCACAAACGTTTTGAAAACACTAAACGCTTCATCCTTGTGCTTGAGAAAGTAAACCCATACTTTCCTCAAGTAATCATCTATAAATGTCATAAAGTAAGAAGCTCCCCCTAGAGATAGGTTAGGCATAGGTCCACACAAATCACTATGAACAAGTGCCAACTGTGTATCTCTTCTACTGCTTCTATGCTTATGTGGCTGCTGTGTTTGCTTACCATACAGACAATGTTCACAGAATTCAAAATCATTAAATGAAAAGCCAGGCAAATAACCAGAACGAGACAAGATTTCCATTCCCTTCTTGGACATATGTCCTAATCGGCTATGCCACAAAGAAACGTTCGGCTGCTCGGTTACATTGATTACATTTTTAGAGACATTTGATACATAAATCATGTAAAGTCCTCCAGACTTTACTCCATGTGCTACTATCAGAGAACCCTTGGATATCTTCCACATGTTCTGTCCAAAAGTGGTGACGTAGCCAGCATCATCAAGTAAACCTGTGCTGATCAAGCTCTTTGTAATTGCGGGAACATGTCTCACATTCTTCAGCGTGAAAGAAGAGCCATTCTGAAACTTCAATTGAACATCTCCAACACCTAAGATCTCACATGTCTGCCCATTGCCTAGCCGAACATGATCTTTAGTGGTCACATAAGAAGTAAACCACTCCTTGTTTGGAGACACATGAAGTGATGCCCCTGAGTCTATATTCCAGTCACTCAGTGCATTTCCATCAGATGCTGTAAGAAGAGCTGAGTCCATTGTATTCTTCAAGAAGTAGATGTCTCCTGACACTAGACTGTCATCCTCTACAACAGTGTTTGTCACATTTATTTCTTGAATCTTCACTGAGGACTTGTTCTTCTCACCATGGTCTTCAGCTTTCTCTTTGCCTTTTTCTGCTTTCCATTCTCTGCAGTCTCTTTTCATGTGACCCTTCTTGCCACAATGGTAGCATTCTATGTCACTCTTGCGTTTAGCACTGCGGGACTTGCTACGAGATTGATTCCTCTTTCCACGTTTGTACTTTTCTTTGGTCCTTCCCCTGACAACTAAGGCTGTTCCTTTGCCTTTGTCCATTGTCTTTCTATTGGTTTCTTCAGTAAGCAGACTTCCTTCTACACCTGCTATGTTCAAACCATATGGAGGTGCATAATTACTCAAAGTTGTGCGAAAAGTGTCCCAACTTTCCGGCAATGTGATCAACAGGAACATAGCTCTAACAGGTTCATCAAACTTGACACCTTGAGCTGACAACTGACTGTAGATGGTGTTGAATTCATTCAGATGATTGGACATAGGTGTCCCTTCTTTCATCTTCAAGTCAACAAGCTTCTTAAGCCAGTATACCTGTGAAGCTGCACTCTGCTTCTCATAAAGATCACTCAGCTTTAACCATGCTTGATAAGCCGACATCTCGGCTGCTACATTGAAGTAAACGCTTTGTGCCAAAGTCAACATAATGGTAGAAAGTGCCAATTCATCCATTTCTCTCCATTCATCTTCGTCCATATCTTCTGGTTTTATCCCCTTGAGCTTTATAGGTTTTATCTGCTTCTTCTGTACCAACACGTGCCAAATCTGCTTCTTCCACAATGGGAAATTGGTTCCATCCAGCTTCTTGATATTGTAAAGAGCAATTTCCTGTGATCCAGCCATAGCTACGCTTCACAGTAGTTTACTTTCCTGGGAAAAATTCGGCAGAGTTTCCCCTGTAAACTGACCTCTGAACCAATATCAACCTGTCAAATGAACCAAGAAAGCTTCAGATTCTGCATAAATTTCGGCAGAGTCTCCTTTGTAAAATGGCTCTGGTGTACTCAAAAACAGACCAAAAAACAGCTGAAAAACACTGTCTCTCTGACACTGTAAGCTATGGGTAAACCTGTCCTGCACCTGTTGTAACATTTAATGGCCTAATATGTGTAGCGGAAATTAGCATGAACATAGTGGGCATTTCATTATAATAGATTCCTAATGAGAATTACAAGAGTGCTTGGGTGGAGAGAGCAACAAAAAGCATAACACCTAGTTAGATAGCATCAACGATACTTTCAAAAGAGAGAGAAATTAAGCTATTGACAACAGTTGAGGACCGGATTTGCATGGAGCCGGTCCCCCCTCCAAAAGGCTTTGTATTATGGTTTCTCCCATCAAGAGAGACATTGTACAATGCAATTCTTTGTGTTCCTTCAAGACTAGCTAGTGCAATGAAGATGGAAGCTTCATGCACTAAGCAAAACACTTAATCAAACACAACTTGAATTATCCCTGTTCTCAGACCCAAGACCTCACACACCTTCGAAGATGGTGAGAGCTAGCAGGGTATGAGAGTAGATTGAGAGGAAGAAGGAGTATCTTACGAGAAAGATGTACATCTCCTCACATAATCACTCATATTAGCATAGCTTAGCTTAGTAATTAGCTTGGTAGAGAAGATGAGCATGCATTGAAGCTTGGCTCTTGGTTGGATTTGCATCCACATGCCAAGAGAGTGTTGATGTAGGCTTCTATCTCACAAGCTTGGAGTAGGTGATGAGCTCTCCATTAAAGCTTGGGAGGAGATAGAGTATTCTTTCTTCACACATGGTCAAGTGTGAGTGTGTGTGTGTCAATGCCAAGCAAAAATCAGCCCCCTCTCTCGCTTGGGCGAGCCCTTCCTGCTAAATTGGTATGGCTTTTGCCTCATTGGACCTCCCCAAGTCAAGCCAATGGGTGTTAAGCAGCATAAGTGATAGCCTTCTGACATGTGTCCCCCTTTCCCCTTTTGTGAGAGCCTTAGGCAATTAAATAATTAAACTAAACTCTCATTGGACCCCTTTGCCTCCTGGCCAATAGGAATCAGGCAAGCCATTGGGCTCCTGAATGCTCATTGGACCCCTTGGGAGACTGCCCAATAGTCTTCTAGGAGACTTAATTCTCATTGGTTTCTTTTATTGAATGTTTTTAAATTAATTAAACTAGATTTACTCTAGCTTAATTCTCATTGGTCCACTTCAAGGGTCTTCCAATAGGAATTGGGCACACCTTGTGGGCATCTGGCCTAGGGAGCTGACATGTGTCCCTAATTCCCTTTGTGTAAAGGGAGCCTGTGTGTGTGTGTGTGTGACTTTCTCTCTCATCCCCTACTAAATGGGCTTGCCCCCTCCTTTGTAGGCTTTGAAGAAGACTTTTGTACACACACTAAGCATCCAATTTTCCTAGGGTTGACCTTTGGACACAACCTTTCAATTTTGGAACCTTAGCATTTTGGAAGTCTTAATGGGCTGAACCTTAGGGTCTTTTTAGCCCATTGTTGCACATGGATCTTTTGCAGATGGCCCCCCCTTTTGATCCCTATTTTCCCTCCTTTGGATCCCTACTGTGTCCGGTCTGCTAGCTTAACCAATATTCTAGCTTTTTCTCCCCTGGTACCTCCCCACATTAAATGATCAGTTTAATATGAGAAAATCATTTAGGAGAATTAGATATTGATTATTATGACACCTGTACTGTCTCTGACTGTCCTGTAAGCATAGACTGCGACAATGCCTCAACGGCAGTAAAGCAAAGATGCAATCCCAACTGTCTAACTCACAGTCAATACATCCTAGCTGCCTATCTAAGGGTGCTCGATGGATCGTTCCAAGACCTGTATCACCAAAAGGATCTCAACATTCGAGAATCCCCCGGCTCAATAAAACCTCACTCGACCCTCAACAAAGGCTGCAGTAAATCTGATAGTACATAGACTTCCCACAAAGTGATACATCCACAAATTTCCCACTGTATACTATAACCGCTGCGGCGGTTGTTTGCTGTGTGACTCACAGCCAGCAAACCCTCAACAGACATACATCATCTCTGACAATACATCCCATGTGGAAGTACCTGCAATGTCAGGATGAAATCTGGAATATCAAGCAGCAAACACAAGCTACCTGATGAACTAGTGGATGTCGCCTACAGTCTGTGTGTAGATGCGCCCGTGTTGTATGTGACACGCCTTCAAGAACTGTGAGCCGTCCTTTGATGTGTAGACAACCACAAATCAACACTCTGGGAGTGTCGATATCCTTAGCACCTGCAGTCGTAGGCCGAAAACCCCAAATTTGCAGAGTCGGATCTGCACCCGCTAAGACCACCTAGTCGAAAATGGCATGCGCAGACCTTTGTCGAAGCCGAACGGTGGCCGAGATGACCTCAGAATGAAATTCACGAGATTTGGGGCCGTGTCTTCGCCTGTCGAATTTCACTCCAATCTGAGTTGGTGACTGTAGCCTCCTGCAGTGCTGCCCCGAGCCTCGATCTGAGCTCTGATACTAGTTGAAGGAGTACGAGCGGAAGTGCGACGCGAGAGAGAGTGCGAGAAGAAGAGCACGACGATATGGTGAACTCGCTCTACTGTAGTGTGTAGAGCATAGTGAGTTCTTATTAGGTTTTTACAAAAGAATATGTGTACATACCAGGCGGCCCGCCCACTTACCTGGGCGACCACATTGGGCTTTATACCCCAACACCTTGCGGGGTAATTTCACACACTCGATATGGTCCCTTACCAGCGTATTTCAATTTCTTCTTTTCATTACGTACCCCGTACATAAGAACTTTATCACCAACCTTGATGTCTTTATCCTTTAAATGGCTATCAAACCACTTCTTTCTCCTATCCTTCTCCACTAGAGCATTTCGCACAGCTAATTGCCTCTCTTCATCTAGCCTTTCTAGGATATATAATCGCTCCACTAAGGGGTTACCATCCCAACTTTCTTGAGAAGCTACTCGAAGACTAGGAATGACAAACTCCCATGGCATAACTGCTTCTTGGCCATACACCAGCTTAAACGGTGTGCAATTAATAGCAACTTTATACGCAGTACGATAAGCCCATATAGTTGATGTAAGCTTTAGGTCCCAATCAGTGCGATGAGCCTCAATTGTCTTTGTCAAAATGGAGATGAGAGTTTTGTTGGTACTCTCAGCTTGGCCATTTGCTTGGGGATGATAGGGTGTAGACTTGTGGTGAGATATTATGAAGTTTGATGTGAGTTCTTTTATTACTTCATTTATAAAATGAGTTCCATTGTCACTCACAAGTTCAAAGGGGCATCCAAAACGTGTGATAATGTTCTCAAAGAGGAACTTAGCTGTTGTTTTTGCATCCGCCTTTCGTGTTGCTTTTGCTTCAGCCCATTTGGTCACATAGTCGGTAGCCACAATGATATATCGTGATTGCGTGTTACGTGCAGCCGGGCTAATCGGTCCTACAAAGTCTAAGCCCCACTTTTCAAATGGTTGGGTTACCTTGATGGGATGTAGAGGCATCCTATCACTTTTTTGTGGCTTCTTGAAGCGTTGGCATTCATCACATCCCTTTGCAAAAAGTGATGCATCCTTAAACAGAGTGGGCCACCAATAGCCCGACTTTAAGATCTTTCGGGCAATCAACTTTCCTGAAAAGTGACCACCAGCTACGCCCATGTGTGCCTCTTGTAGAATATATAAATACTCATCCTCGCGGGCACAACGTCTAAGAACATCATCTTTTCCTCTCTTATAGAGAGTTCCAGCCAGTAAGCAATAGGGTTCGCATTCCTTGATTAATTTTTGAGCTATATCTTTTCGCAGTTCTTTGGGTGGAAAACCATTAACTAAGAAGTTAACAATCTTTTCACTCCATTCAGGCATTGTCTCAACAATGAACAAAGGAGTATCAGGAAATTCATCATCAACCCCCGTAGGAGCTTCGCCATTAGGGATACGAGATAAATGATCCGCCATGACATGTTTCCTCCCAGGCCTCACAACAACAGTGAAGTCAAACTCAAGAAGAATTAACAACCATCGTGTAATTCGACCTGTGGAACACGGCTTGTTTACCAAATATAGCAATGCTTGATGATCAACATAAAACACAAACTTGGTAGCAAGAAGGTAATAGCGAAATTTCTTTACTGCGTAAATCATAGCTAGACCTTCGCGCTCTATAGTAGTGTAGTTCATCTCGGCATCATTTAATTGGCGACTTGCAAAGCTAATAGGGTAGTCCAATTTATGTTCTCCTGGTTGAGTTAGAACACACCCAATAGCAAAATTTGATGCATCAATATGCACATGAAAAGGTACATTCCAATCAGGTGTTCGCAGGATTGGAGCACTTGTTAGGGCCTTCTTTAATAACTCATAAGATTGATGACATTCTTCCGTCCAGTGAAACTCGATAAGAAGCTTGTACAATGGACGCGCTATCTCGGCAAAGTTTAAAATAAACCTTCGATAATAACCAACATGGCCCATAAATCTTTGAACTCCTTTATAGTTCGTAGGTGGTGGCAAATCGGCAATGGCTTTAATCTTACTCTCATCTGTGGATATCCCGTTCTTGGACACTATATGCCCTAGAATGACTCCATGCTTAACCCAAAATTGGCATTTGAAAGGGTTCAATGAGATGCGATAAAATCTGCACCTTTCAAATATTTTTCGTAGATATAACAAATGCTTCTCCCAAGAAGAATAAACACAAAGGTCGTCTAGGAAAGCTTCACAAAACTCCCTTAGAAATTCTTTAAACGCAGTGTTTATTAATCGTTGGAATGTAGCAGGGGCATTTGTTAAGCCAAAAGCCATAACACGAAATGCAAACACTCCAAACTCTATGATAAAAGCAGTTTTAGCTTGGTCCTCTAATGCAATTGTGATTTGATTGTAACCAGAGTACCCATCTAAAAAGCTATAAGCTTCCTTGCCCGCAACTCTTTCAAGCACATGTTCTGAATATGGAAAGGGATAATGATCTCTCCTAGTAGCTGCATTAACTTTCTTGAGGTCCACGCATACTCTTAGTTTCCCATTCTTTTTTGGCACAATGACTATTGGAGAAACCCATTCTGAGTGCTCAATAGGGTATATGAATTCACATTGGATAAGTTTTTCAATCTCCTCTTGTACAATTTTGGCGTACTTAGGATTCATTGGATAGGGTCGTTGCTGGACAGGTTTAGCAGTGTTGATCATGGGAATTGTATGTTGCACCAGAGAAGGTGGAACGCCCTTCATGTCATGATATGTCCAAGTAAAGATATCCTTGTATTCCTTGAGGAGCTCCTTAAGTACAGCCTCTTCAGTTTTGGTAAGGTCTTGAGCAATAAAGACTGGTTTAGACTCCTCACCTGGTTCTGCTAATTCTATCTCTTTAACTACCGCTGGACCATCATAGACTCCACTGCTTCCATTGGTAGGTATTCGTTGGGCTTTGGCATACACAACCTTTCGCTCCCCCGTGGTATAAGATTTAAAATGTTCAGGAGCCGTATGTAAGTCAGCAGGCTCTTGTCCTGACAGAGACCTTTCTTTTAGTTCTGCCTCCTTTTGTTGTTGTGCTAACTCTCGGTTTTGACGTCTTCTTATAGTTCAACTCAATTTTGGCTCTGTAACCTCCAATTGAGCGAGGCCAATGGGTCGCGGGCTGCACCACATGACACTCCGGAGATGTTCACCCCAATTGTCTACTAGCTTTCGATGAGCATCACATGTCCCTAGATAGCTAAGCCATTCTGAAGTAGATCTTTCCTTGTTTATCCTAGCTCTCACATTTGCTCGATATCGTCGTCTCTTATATGACCTTTGTTTCTTGTTAAGGTTTTGATTTTGGTAAATGTTTGAACTCGACTCGCCTGATAGGTCTTCGCTTGTATCTTCTTCACTCTCATATAAATTACCATAGACGGTCGTACTAGGCCTTGAGTATTTATTTTCTATACTTGGTTCACTCGATGTTTCCTCAGGTTCTGAATCTATTTCTCCCTGAAATTCCGTTTCCGATGTGTATTGGCCTGAAGCCTTTGAGGAATCATCAGTTTCACTCTCAGGTAGGTGTGCCTCTTTCTTATCATCGGATGTTACATGCGCTACACCTAACATGTTTACTGGTGCAATGTGTGGTATCTCTTCCCCATCTGGTGTTACCCAAGTTGTTCCTCTAGCTCCCCATGTATCTATAGTTGCCGCTAGGGGTACCCAATCGACATTGTCTGACTCAGCCATTCCGGGTAGGATATCCATATAAGGAGAGTTCTCCACAATATCCGTTTCTTCGTTACATGTGTAACAATACTGTAATGGAGCTGAGTGAATTGTTGTGTCTGATCGATTATCAATGATGAATTTATTTCCTAGAGGATGCGTTCGACCACTTAAAAGATCAACTCGAATGACAGAGTCTTGGAACTGTAAGTAGACATGGTTTTTGGACCAGTCATGCACCATTTTTGCTTGCCTCATGAATGGACTCCCTAAGATCATCTCAAATGACATAGGATGCTTGGAAAAATCCATAACAATGAAAGTCTGCCTTACCTTGTGTCCCAAGACCTTGATCCTGAGATCCTTTAGCATTCAAATAGGCGTAACAATAGATCCATTAGCCATTTTTACCACTACGCTTGTGGCTTCAAGGTGAGGTTGCCCCATAGACTCCCAACAACTCTTTGTCACCATGTTGACTCCCGCACCACCGTCAAGGACCCCCTTTACAGTTAATCCTTTAGTAGTGATTGGTAGAGTAGCATTAGATTCATCACCTTCAAAGTATTGCCCCAACTTGTTAACGGGTACTTCAATTACAGATTCATGTCCCGCTAGGTCAGATGGTGGTGCTAAATGTTCCTCATCATTCATTACCGAGTCAGGTTTGTTCATATATGCAAACTGTGGTAATCCGGCTTGTAATTCTCCATTGAGGAAGGCTCAAAGAGCTGAGACTAGCTTGGGGTCTTTATATAGTTTGGACATGATGGTGGTTCTAACTTCTGAAGACATGAAATCCATCAATTTGGCAACATTTAATGGCATCTTGTGGGACGTAGGACCCTGACAATAGAATGGTGAAGATGGAATCTCCACTTCCTCAAGGGGGTCGGGCATTCCCTCACCAAACATTCTCTCTAGTAGGAAAGGTGTGTGTCCACTTTCAGATGTCCTACCCTCACTCTCTTCCCGAATGATACTGGGTATAACTAACGGCCTGTAGTTCTTGTGAGGTTGAACTTGTGTGGGAAACACTATGTCCGACATCTGGATATGTTTGGGTTCAGGTTCTAATGTTCGTTGAGTTTCTTCCACCAAACCCCTCAGTTGTTGGACTCGTTCAATTTCCACTGTTGGGTTTGGATAGGTTCCAATCTTTCTCTTGCAATCCTCATTTTTTGTCTCTCGTGGCTTATCTTGGGGGTTCGCAACTGGGTGGTTTAACTTTGAATACTCTTTTGGTGTTCGTCGTAATTCCCTCTCGTGATCCTCCTCACTGGCTTTTTCCTTTGTAGTAATAGTTTTGGTCTCCGTGGTCTCTATCGAATCTAAGTCATCCTCAGGGTCATTCATATACATGGGATCCTCTCCTGTCCCTATGTTAGTCTTTGAACTAGGTTTTGAGCTAGAAGCATTAAGGGATTTCTTTCTTCGTGTTTTCTTCTTTCTCGCTCGGCCAATGGATGCAACATCTCTCTCTTCGAGGATGTAATTTTGCTTTTGGAGCATCGACCGTGTGAGTGCATTCACTGGTGCTATGTTTATAGTTGGTGGTGTCCCATCAACAATCTCTATCATGTTCAATGGTGTGATTTTCGGTGCGTTTGGATTGTTAGGACACTGTGCGATCAAATGATCTATGCCACAACGATTACAAGTGAGTATTGGCATTGCCAATGCACTCCCTTGACTTGTTTGCATTAGTGCAGCATTCTTTTGCATTCTAATGGGGCACTCAGCTACTCGATGTGGTCCACCACATTCGTAGCATTGAAGAGGTGGTCTCCTGGAAAAACTATTAATGTTTTGGCCTCTTGCTGCTAGCGCAGTAGCTTGATATACCAGTTTGATTTGTCCCCAATGGTCTTCCATATAGTACATGGGACACTCCTCAAGCATGTCGACTCCATAGGTGATACTAGAGTCTATGTCCTCTTCGCAATCTACATAAGTACTAGATGACTCGCAACCTATTTGGTTCATAGGTGTAACTCTTGGATGAGGGGCTTGCGGTCCTAGCACTGGAGGTGGCAACGGTGTGGTTTGGACCACATTTTGGGTTCTAGGGACCATGTGCTGTAATGGCAACTGTTGCTCCATGGGTGGGGTAGGCATCAATGCAGGAACTCGAGGTGAGTCTGCCCAAGCTATAATCGGTCTATTTTCCATGATGCGTTTAAGCATTAGGCAATCCTTCGCTTGATGGCCATACCTACCACACGTGTTACAAGTCCCGTTAAACTTTACTCTGAAAGTAGGGCATTCACTCGTAGTATGTGGGCCCAAGCAGATTGAGCACCATTGCTGCTCCCTTCTTGGATACATATGAGTGTTTTGTGGAGCACGATTACCCCTAAGGCTTTCTTGGATGGCCTTGGTGAGATCTGCCAAAGTCATCTCAGATATCGTTTGCTCTTTCACGATTGGCTTTATCTTCATTGGCTCATGCCCTGACGCTTGCGAGCTACTAGACTTCGGCTCGGCAGACACTCTTTCTCCTACAATCATTAAATTATCCTCCAATTGGATTGCATTCATGGTGACTGCTTCCCAAGTAGTGATACCTCTAATGACTAGGCCATTATAGATACTTTCATGTCGTAGTCCCCTAATGAATCTATCGAGCAATTGGTTGTTGTTGAATCGCTCGTTTGGATTTCATAGAGAATTCAAATTCTTTAGGCGACTAATGAAGTCTCTCACGGATTCACCTTCTTCTCGTTGGGCTTTCTGGAGCTGAGAGGCTACACCCCAAAGTACTCCCTCTCCTATGTATTCTTTTAAGAACAGTCTCCTAAGAGTAGAGTAGATCATTTTCTCTTCTACTCTTAAGGTTCTATACCAATCTCCAGCCTTTCCGCTTAGGGTCAAAATCAAAGCCTTACACTTATGTAGCTCATTGTGCTCTTCCAAGGAATCGCACACATGTTCAAAGACTTCCATATGATTTCTAGCATCTCCGTCTCCACTGAATTTCTGTGTGAGCTTAGCTACTTGAACTGCCTTGCTCCTAGGCTCTCTATCAGGTGCACTATGCATGTTTTCCGCAATAGAGCGAGCGATAGTTTGAGCAAATGCTGCCAAATCTCCTATTTGAGCATGTATAATGGGTGGATGTGCTCCTGGAACCATATGTGAGATGGGAGTTGGCCTTGGCCTTGGCATACGCGCGGCTCTTGGGTCCCATATTTCGTATGATGGTGTACCAGACGGTGGTCCAAAGTTTACAGGCGTGGCCCTAGGCATAGGGGGTGCCTGATATGGCATGTTATTATTAAATGGCATGGCTCCACTTGTATAAGAGCTTGGATAATGCCATTGTGTATTGTAAGCTCTTGGAATAATCGGAGGTGTAGGAGCTACATGAGGCTGAGGTACGACAGGTGCACACGATTGATACATACATGTAGGTATAGTTGGGGGCACTGTGCTACTAGGCATCGGTGCAGTGTTAACAAATGAACTCCATGGTGTACTTCTTGTCATGTTCACCACTGGGATATGCATGGTAGCCGTAGTGTCATTAAGAGAAAGATGAGCTAGATCTGGGAAGGTAAAGCTGCCACTTGTGGGCTCAGATTGTACTGAGGCTCCTGGCGAAACAACATATGGAGGATCAATGGGGCTCACTGAGGGAGTCTCCATTTGTGACAGGGTTGGTTGGTTGGCCTTTCCCGTATCCAAGAATCTCATTAGGCCTGTTGAAGGGATGTTGATCCCTGTGTTTTGTCTTTCTAACTCGACAATCCTATGGAGGACATCACAGACTTTCTGTTGTTGCTCATCTATGCTAGTAGCACCCGATGTGGATTGTAGAACATCTAACCAACCCACATGATAGGTGTGTCCTGTGTACCGATCAGTTAAAGCTTCTGCTTGTAGGTCATACTCCCAATTTTCGTTTAGGAATATCCCATCTAGGCCTGGCGTGCTGGAGGTTTCCCTCGAAGTGGAAGCATTATTGCTCCCCATCGCTTGCCCCTCCGTGACTGCTACCTTGGGAGCACTCGGTTGCTCGGCTGGCATGATTGTTGTCATAGGAGACTTTGCTTTCAGGGCTCGACTTTGTTCTAGCCTTCGTAGGTTCTCAATTTCCCTCTCCCTTGTTGCTTGCATATAGCGTTCGATCTCTTGTGCTTCGGCAAGACTCCTACCATCGGGTAGTAGAACCTCAGAGGGAGATAGTCCTAAAGGATCAGGAGGTGCAGTGGATGGAACATTCACATGCACACTCTCAAGAAGCATAGGGTCTATTTTAGACATGAATGATGAATTTACTTTCCCACTCGCTTCATTTATTTCATTGACCGCATGTTCGGAGCGAGTAGCTCTACTAAGGGTCTCTTTTAAGCGGCTAAACACGCTGGACCCGGGCCGTGGGCCCATGGCATGCATGTCTTGACTTGAACTATCAGGGTTTGGTGTAGGATACCCCTCCATGACTTCGTAGTCAGAGGAAGAATCACTAGACGCGATATGAGGATCTTGGGTCGCGCTACCTTGAGTCCCGGCCGAAGGTCCAGAACCTAGGGTGGAGGAATAATGGGTGCCCGCGTAAATAGAGGCACTACCAATATGCTCGTGCTCTAACACTCATCCATAGCGTAGGTTCATATGACTTGGATCCCCTAGAAGTGTTAGTGAGTGCCCGTGAAGGCTGCTCACCTAGTAATTTTGGGTGTTTTGCAACCCAAGTCTTTTCTTATTTATTTATTTATTGATTTTTTGGTCCTTTTTTTCTGACCCAGCTGTAGAATAGAACGTATGATAGCTCAAAACGAGCGTCTCGGTCAAAGGGACGTGCCGTGCTTTACAGCCCTCCGTTTGGTCACTTTATGCCCTCGGAATCCCTAAAACCGTCAATTTCTAGTAGGGAACTAGGCCCAAATTAGAAAGTCTAAGGGTGTAAGTGGAAGGAGAAGGGAGGAGAGTGGAGGACTTGCCCTGTTGGGTTAAAGGCCCGTGTGCCCGGCTGCCCGTTGTTCAGCCGCCCATGTACAGCCATTCATTTACTCATTCATAATAAATATACTCATAACTACACATTGTAGTGTGAGTACCGCCCCGCCACACACTGTGTCTATCTCCTTCTTCGTGTTGGCTCTCTGTGTGTGTGCTCTCCGATCCCAACAAGTGGTATGAGAGCTTGGTAGTGAGAGCATTGAGAGCTTCATCATCATTGTTGAGTGTGTTGAAACTTGCTGCTGTTTCATTGCCGTTTTTCGGTTTCGCGCACGCGCGCATTTCCAAAGAGCAGAAGGTTTTTCTAAGCTTGGCATTGGAAGGTTCAGCACTCTGCGAGTATTTTCAGCAGGTGTCCTATGGTTTAACCCCCCTTTCGGAGCCATTCGTACCATTAGAAATCCCATCCGAGCTACAGACTAGGAGCTACGTTTTTCATCTCTCTTTGGTAGTTTTCTGCTGCTAGAGCTTCCATAGCCATTACAGGTGCCATTGTTGTAGTGTCTTCCACTTATGTGTGCCCACAGCTCATTTGAGAGTGTGTAGCCTCTTCTTGGAGTGGCCTCATACACACAGATAGAGTGGGAGTTTGGCGACATTGTCTTCTTCGACTCCAGGTACAGGTACAGGTGCAGGTACAGGTACGGGTACAGGTTACAGGTTACAGGGAGCTTTGGATACAGGTTTCTTCTGTGGTTACAAAACATGTATTTTGACTGTGGGACAGCCATGCATATGGTTGTGGTTTGAGTGGGAGCTTCTACTCTTCTGGGCAATCTGTTTATGCGTGTTCTTGAGCTACAGGTTTACATCATCTATGTATGTTGATGGATGTGGATACGGCAGTTTGACAGACACTCTTTATGCATGATATTGTGGAGATTTGGTTCACTTATACATAGAGCGGGTTTGCTCTTGCTTGCAGTGTTGCGGTTTGAGTACGGACAGGTACTTGGTTGACAGTAGAGATTGGACTTCGCTGAGCTTGTGCATTGGTTATATGCTCACTTGGATCCATTTATGCTCACGGATTTGTGTAAGCTTGGTCAGCTTATGTCTCTATTGTGGTTATTCAGACATGGAGTATGTTTATGCCTCTATGACAGCTCATTGTTGATGCATTTTGTGGCACAGTTTGCCTAGGCCGGTTGAGTTACAGGTGTCACGGGTTTATGCATTTGTTTGTGGATTTCTACGTACGTTTTTTGACCATATTATGGGCTGATTTATACTCTATGCGTTTGCTCTTTGATTGAGCAGCAGGTGTTGTCAGATTTGCAACACTACTTTGTTGTGGCAGTTTGTTGGTTGGTTACAGGTTTCTCATTGTTGCATTCTTGTTGTAATGGGCACTAAAGAGGACACAGTTTTCAATATTGAGAAGTTGGATGGTGCTAACTTCTCATATTGGAAAGATCAGATTTGGGATGTCTTGGTGCAGAAGAAACAGATTCGACCTCTAAAGTTGCAGGGAGTTAAGCCAGAGAACATGGAGAGGGATGATTGGGAGGAGTTGGATGAGATGTGCAGGTCTACCATTAGGCTTTCCCTTTCAAAGTCTGTTTATTACAATGTGAAAGATGCACATAGTGGAGCTTATGAGCTATGGCAGCGGATTTGCGATATGTATGATAAGCATTCGGCTGCTTCTATGGTGTATTGGATTAAAAAGCTTATTGATTTGCGAATGGAGGAAGGTGCTTCCATGAATGCGCATTTGAATGAGTTCAATACAATTTTCAGCCAACTTGCTACGCTGGAAATTACGTTTGAGGAAAATGTAAAAGCTATGTTTTTACTTGTCACGTTGCCTGAGTCATGGGACACATTTAGGACAGCCATAAGTAACTCGGTTCCTGCGAATGAGTTGACAAGTACTAATGTGGAGTCTAGTCTTCTCACGGAAGAGATTAATCGAAAGAATAATGCAGGTAATAAGTCTTCTAGTGCAATGGTTGTCAGAGGCAGGACTATGGACAAGTATAAGTCCAACAGGGGTAAATCTAGAAGCAGGTCCCGCGCAGGCACAAGTAAAAAAAATGTGGAATGTTTCCATTGTGGTAGAAAAGGCCATTTCAAAAAGGATTGCTACAAGTGGAAAAGGGAAAATGGAGATGGTAAGAAGAAAGACCATGATGCTAAGGACAAGCCTAAATCCAATGTCAAGATTGAGGAGTTAAATGCAACACAGGGAGAGTGTAGCTCTCAAGATGACCATGTATGTGCTCCGACTAGTGCTACTAGTGAAGAGCTTGGTGATGTGTTGCTTGCATCCTATTTTGATGACGCTTTTCTTCTCACTCATGAGTGTAGTATGCCTATGGATTGGGTCATTGACAATGGTGCTTCTTTTCACGTTACGCCTCATAGGTCGTGGTTTCATGACTATGATGCTTCGAGCACAGGTACTGTCAGGATTGCCGATGGGCGTTCTATGCAGATTCATGGCATTGGGGATATTCATTTGGCTATGCCAAACTCTACTACGTTTGTCTTGCAGCGTGTGCGTCATGTGCCGGCTCTTGCAAAAAGCTTGATTAGTGTGGGTCAGTTGGATTCACTTGGTTTCAATGTATCTTTTGGTGATGGAGGTTGGAAGATCACTAAGGGCAGCCTTGTTTTGGTTAAAGGTGCTAAGAGGAATACGTTGTATTCCCTTTGTGTAGCTAGTGTGGCTGATCACATTGTGGGGATCACTGAGCAACCTCCTGCTTCTTTATGGCATCAGCGTTTGGGGCATATGTCACTAAAAGGTATGAAGTTGTTGGCACGTGCGGATTACATTCCCGTTTCAGATTTTGGTGGTTTTGAGTTTTGTGAGCATTGCCTTTATGGTCGACATGCTCGGTCTTCTCATAAGAAAAGTGTTCCACACAGATCTTTGGAAAAGCTAGCTTTGGTGCATAGTGATGTATGTGGGCCGATGCCCAATGCTTCTCTTGGAGGTGCTATGTACTTTGTTACGTTCATTGATGATGCTAGCAGGAAGGTATGGGCATACCCCATTCGTAAGAAGGATATGGTGTTTGATATATTTAAGCAATGGTTGGCTCTTGTTGAGAACCAATCAGGTTGTAAGTTGAAGTGCTTACGTACGGACAATGGGGGTGAATTTATGTCTCATGCTTTCACAACATTATGTGTTGAGAAGGGTATACGGCGCGAGCTTAGTGCTCCCTATACACCTCCTCAAAATGGTGTGGCAGAGCGCATGAACAGGACTATACAGGAAAAAGTCGGTAGTATGCTTTCTATGGCTGGTTTGTCAAATGGATTTTGGGCTGAAGCTGTTGCCACTTCTGTGCATTTGATAAATCGTTCACCTAGTGTTCCTTTGGGCTTCAAAGTGCCTGAAGAGGTATGGACAGGTTTGACACCTTCGTATGGTCACCTTCGTGTTTTTGGCTGTGAAGCTTATGTACATGTACCTAAGGCAAAACGTAGCAAATTGGATCCAAAGAGCAAGAGATGTATCTTCTTGGGTTATGGTAGCTCTGGTGAGATGGGTTATTGATTGTGGGATCCTATTGACAGGAAGATTGTGCGCAGCCATGATGTTGTTTTTCATGAGGACTCTATGTATAGAGCATCACCGCGAACGGTTGAGGTTCGGCGTGTGATATTTGAGGAGGATGGACATCGGTATGATGGTCCCATGGCTGCTCGTGGGCAGCCCATTGACCCTCAAGTGGGAGATCAGCCCTTGTTGGGAGATCATGTAGATGTGGGACAGCCAGATCAGCCCTTGTTGGGAGATCATGTAGATGTGGGACAGCCAGATGCACCTCCTACACAGTCTTGAGGCGTTCAGAGCGGCGTGCAAGACAGCCTCAGCGTTTTGTGCCTTCTATGGATTATGTATTGTTGACTGATTGCGGGGAGCCATCATGTTATGATGAGGCCATGTCTAGTGTTGACAAGCTCAAGTGGGAGCAGGCTATGCAGTCAGAGATGGATTCGTTGATCCAAAATGAAACGTGGGAGCTTACTCCTTTGCCAAAGGGTAAGAAGGCACTACCATGCAAGTGGGTTTACAAGATAAAACTGTGTTCAATGGATGCAAAGCCTAGGTACAAAGCAAGGCTTGTGGCTAAAGGATTCAAGCAACAGAAGGGCATTGATTTTGACGAGATCTTCTCCCCAGTGGTGAAGATGTCTACTTTGCGTATGTTGTTTGCTTTGGTAGCTACAGAAGACATGGAGTTGAAGCAAATGGATGTAAAAACAGCTTTCTTACATCCGGACTTGCACGAGGATTTGTACATGGAGCAACCAAGTGGGTTTGTTATTCATGGTTCAAAGAAGATGGTATGCCGGCTTCTTAAGACCTTGTATGGGCTGAAGCAATCATCTCGTGAATGGTATCGTAAGTTTGATGCATTCATGAGTTCATTGGGCTATGTACGCAGTTATGAGGACCCATGCCTCTATACTAGCAAGGCTGCAGATGGTAGTCTTATTGTTTTGGTTTTGTATGTGGATGACATGCTGATCGCAGGGAAGTGTATTTCTGATGTGGATGCCTTGAAACATAGGCTACATGAGACCTTTTCCATGAAGGATCTTGGGGATGCCAGTCATATTTTGGGTATGCGGATCACTCGTGATCGTTCTCGCAAGATGCTCTTTCTTAGTCAGAAAGAGTACATTGACAGGGTGCTTGAGCGTTTTCATATGGAAGGGGGGAAGGCCATTAGTACCCCATTGCCTCCATATGTAAAACTCAGCCATGATGACTGCCCTCAGACAGATTTGGAGACTACAGAGATGTCTCAGATTCCCTATGCGTCAGCTGTTGGTTCCTTGATGTATGCCATGGTGGCTACGCGTCCAGATCTTGCTCATGCAGTTGGTGTGGTTAGCAGGTACATGTCTAACCCGGGCAAGCGTCATTGGGATGCAGTGAGAGGTATTCTCAGATACTTGAGAGGGACTTCAGAGTTGTCCCTATGTTATGGTGAGAAGGATATGTCTGTTTGCGGATATACAGATTCAGACTATGCAGGGTCAGTGGACTCGAGGAAGTCTACTAGCGGCTATGTGTCCACAGTTGCAGGTGGACCGGTTTCGTGGGCATCACGTTTACAGCCATGCGTTGCTTTGAGCACTACAGAGGCTGAATATATGGCTGTCACTGAGGCTGCCAAGGAGGCCGTATGGCTCTCACGACTAGTGGGAGATCTTGGTATGGCTTGTGATGCTCCGATTCTACATTGTGATAGCCAGAGTGCCATAGCGTTGGCACGGAATCCTGTCTTCCATGCGAAGACAAAGCACATTGAGGTGAGGTATCACTTCATACGAGAGGTGCTAGAGGACAAGCGCATAGAGCTTGTCAAGGTACACACTGACGATAACCCTGCTGATCTACTCACGAAGTCGTTAGCCTCACAGCGGTTTGCACACTGTAGATCGCTGATGGGTATGGCTTGACTTCTTTTGCTGTACTTTGGCCACTTTAAAGGCACACCGCCTTTAAGTGGGAGATTGTTGGGTTAAAGGCCCGTGTGCCCGGCTGCCCGTTGTTCAGCCGCCCATGTACAGCCATTCATTTACTCATTCATAATAACTATACTCATAACTACACATTGTAGTGTGAGTACCGCCCCGCCACACACTGTGTCTATCTCCTTCTTCGTGTTGGCTCTCTGTGTGTGTGCTCTCCGATCCCAACATGCCCCACATGCTCTCATTCCCTCTTGAGGGGGTAGGGTATATATATAAGAGTGAGTCTAGTATATATCATAAGACTGAGGACTGAGGCTTGGGCTTGGGCTTGGGCTTTTTTTTAAAAAAAGGCGACGATCGCGCGCAGTTTAGGTGACCCTTTCTTGGCCACACACACTGTCAACACCTACCTAACCTCTCTGTCAACAGCTCACAGCTCACAGACAGCTCACTACCTTATCTACTTATTAACAGTGCTGCTAACCACTAACTAATCTACTAACTAATCTGTTAACTGCTTATTGACAGTGAGCTAACTGTCCACCTACTTCCTCTCTCACTACCTTACTGTGCAAAGACTGTGTGCAGGCAAACCTTGACAGAAAACTGTGTACAGACTGTGTGCAAACAGAAATTGCTAACTGCCTTCCTACTTATTCATTCACTGCAAACAAGCTAACGACTACTAATTGTGCAAAGACTGTGTGCAAACAGAAAACACAACATCACGCAGAAATCACAGAACTTGCAGACAATACCGAAATTAACAACTTGCAGAAAAACAACTCATTCCTCTTCCTCTTCCTCTTCCTCTTCTTTCCTACTACAAACAACTCATAGGAGAAGCACAAAGTGCCTCTTGGGCTTAGTGCAGGGCGATTCCCCGGCAGCGGCGCCAAAAATGTGCGCTCCTTGCCGCACTGTCGAAGCAAGGGCCTTGCCTAACACTGTGTGCGAGCCATAGACGGCTCCAAGCACACAACTAGCTTAACTAGTAAGCTCAAAAGAGGGCAATGGTGTGTCACTCACCGCTCTATGCTCCTGCCGTGGAGGATTCCTCGCCGCGAAGAAGAAGGAGACGCCGCTACGTCGCGCTCAACCGCTTCACCGCCGTCGTGCCGCCGCAATGCTCGATCGCACTCTCTCTCTCTCTCTCTCTCACACACACACACACACACACACACACACACACACACACACACACACACACACACACACACACACACACACACACAAGGAGGTGAAGAAGAAGAAGATGGAGATGGAGATGGAGCAAGAGCACTCTTCTATTGAGAGAATGAGTGAATTTTAGGTTTAGTTGGCTTTTATATGAGCTCACCCCATTCACACTTGGGCGCCCATGCTTAGCCAACTAATCCCTTGAATGTCCCAGTTAGAGTGCGCCTCTCATCGACGATCACTCTTACCCTTTTCCTATTGGACCGACAAGCCCGGTACCTGACTCTACCAAATAAATAATACAATGTCCACCGTAGGTTACAACGTCCGTCTCGTAGGTGATAGGGTGTCTGTGAGCCGTGAGGGTTAACAATCCACCACACACACATGCTCACCCACCTCTCTCTCACACGCACACACATCTCAATTAATATAAATAAATAAATAAATCTAATTTTAAAATTTAAAAACTTTATAAAGAACATTTAGAAGCTCTTTTTCATTTCTTTCTCAACTCTTAGCTCTTCATAATTCTCCTCATCTCTACTTTCTTATGTTACACAGATTTCACTCTGTCAAGTTCTCTTTTGCTCACTTTTCTTTCTCAACCTCTTAGCTACAATTTCTCAGAAGCCATACTTATATCTATTTTCTCTAATTCTTTAGCCCAAGTATGAGAACAAGAAATCAATCAAAAAATAATGATGTCATGGATGAGGTTTATGTTACTACGTCGCAAGAAGTCCCTCCGCGATGCACTCAAGAGAGTGAACAATCTCAAGCCTTAAGTTCTCTAGATCAAATTGTGTCCGTCGTAACCGGTGTGGATGGAACAACACAATCAAGTGGAGAATTGAGTCATTGTGTGGAAACTACTACCACAACTGAAGATGTAAGAGATGAAGCATTTGGAAATGTGGTCGACAAGCATATTTCTTTGGGCTGGGTGGATTCTCAAAGAGCTCCCTACGAAGGCAAACCTCCATGCTTGTGTAAGGTTTCCAGTTTCTGAAACCTTAAGATTGTATAAAGCTTAGTTCAACTAATATGATTATCGAAAAAGCAATGTAGAATTGTCCGATCGTGGAAAATATTGGTATTTTTGGAATCTTAAGCACAGCAAACCCCGTGCTAGAAATTTTCAGAACAAAATCTGGAAAAGTTACGTGCTCTGAAAGATTACACTAGGAATTTAATTAGTTAAATAAAATTGGATCGTTTCAGTAATTATTATCAATAAAGACTTTCTTATCCTAAGGTTCTAGAAATTATTGATATTTCCAATTTTCATCATTAAAAATAAAAGAAATTAGTAAAAATCAATTCTGTGTATCTAGGGGCCTGTGTGGGATAATGATGAACTCTCCTAGACTAGATTTAGCAGCAGGGACGTTTTTTGACCTGTAGGGCTGCTTGGGATGCAAGTTATTGCCATTTTTCAGCCTGTGAGTGCCCAGAAACCTATGAATATGACCTTTGCTTCACAATTTCAGACAGACTCGGAGCCTTGACACACTCTCTCTCATCTAGAGAGACCACTACGCAAAAATCACTAGAGATTAAGCTCTAGTCGATTAACTTAAATGGTAATTAGCCTAATCCTTCTTACTTAGCAAGGCTAGATTAATCTATTTTCTTAATAAATTAAAGATTAGGCCTGTGTATACTTATAAATCCTCCCTTAATTAAATATTCCCTACTGGTTATTGTAATTAAAACTTGGGAATATTAAGCCAATTAATTATCTTATCATATTAGGACTGAAATTATCCAAATTAACCATAAATTAAAGGGAAATATATTAATTAACTTTATATTAAGTTGAGGTAATTATCACAGTTGCATTAAATAGTCATTAAGCTAGGAAAATTATTTTATAATTTTTTGAGTAATTTTCATAATTAATTAGGCAGAATTACACTATTTCTTAGAGAAAATTAAAGGGAAAAATAATCAAATTGATTCAAATTGCTTTGAGTGATTTATTAGAGGTTAATTATATGTTAGGGAACCTGTGATAATTATGTCAAACTTAGATAATTACTTTACCTAATTACTGTAGCAGAATTATTCTATTTTTAGGACAAATTAAATAGGAAAACTTAGCAAATGGATTCAAATTGGTTTGAGTTATATATCAAAGGTTAATTACATGTTAGGGAACTTGTGATAATTATGTCAACCTCAGATAATTAATTTATTTAATTACTTTTAGCAAAATTACTCTGTTTTTAGGACAAATTAAAAGGGGGAAATTAATAAATTGATTCAAAGTGCTTTGAGTTATTTATCAGAGGTTAATTATATGTTAGGAAACCCGTGATAATTTTTTCAAGCTCAAATAACTATATTACCTAATTACTTTAGCAAAATTACTCTGTTTTTAGGATAAATTAAATAGGAGAAATTAGAAAATGGCTTCAAATTGGTTTGAGTTATTTATTATAAGTTAATTACATGTAGGAAACCTGTGATAATTATGTCAAGCTCAGATAATTAATTTACCTAATTACTTTAGCAGAAATACTCTGTTTTTAGGACAAATAAAAAAGGGAAAATTAGTAAATTGATTCAAATTGCCTTTAGTTATTTATCAAAGATTGATTATATGTTAGAGAACCTGTGATAATTATGCCAAGCTCAGATAATTAATTTACCTAATTACTTTAGCAGAATTACTCTATTTTTAGGATAAATTAAATAGAGAAATTAATTAGAAAATGGATTCAATTGGTTTGAGTTATTTATTAGAGGTTAATTACATGTTAGGAAACTTGTGAGAATTATGTCAAGCTCAAATAATTAATTTATCTAATTACTTTAGGAGAAATACTCTATGTTTAATATAAATTAAAAAGGGAAAATTAGTAAATTGATTTAAATTGCTTTGAGTTATTTATCATAAGTTACTTATATGTTAGGGAACCCATGATAATTATGTCAAGCTCAGATAATTAATTTACTGAATTAATTTAGGAGAATTACTATGTTTTTATGACAAATTAGAAGGGGAAAATTAGTAAATTGATTCCAAATGCTTTGAGTTATTTATCAAAGGTTAATTACATCTTAGGAAAACCATGATAATTATGTTACCCTCATATAATGAATTTACCTAATTATTCTAGAAAAATTACATTATTTTTAGGGAAAAATAAAAGGGGGAATATAGTAACTTAATCCAAAAACCTTTAATATAAATATCAGAGGTAGAACACACCTTGAGGAATCCATGAAATACCCCAATCTCAAATAAATAGTTTAGGTATTTATCTTCAATAAAAGTAACCAATTTTGTGTATAAAATAGAGAAAAGAAATTAATAAATGAATTTATCTAATCACCAAATAAATACCTGAGGTCAAAAATCAGTATTGAAGGGTGAAAAAATTACCTCAATGTAAATGGTTGGTATAACAAATTACTATCAATAAAATTATGCCTAAATTAAACCATAAGTATAGGAGGGAAAGGTTATAAATCAAATTGATGAAAATTCCTAAAGACAATTTAAGGTGAGTAATTCATTAAGCCGATAGAAATTTATAATTTACTAAAGCTAAAATAGAATATAGACTAAGGATAAAACCTAGTTAAAGGGCTTCCCAAATTAAATGGTAATTATGGAAAATTACTTATAGCATAAATAAGTTACAAGAGGAATATCTCATCAAATTGACTATTAAAGATATCTATTTACTCCAAAAAAATCCTTATTTTTGGATAAAAAAAAGATTATTCAATTAAACCTCTAATCGATTAAGTCTTTTTATAAGGATAAGAAGTTATGGCACCTAAAAGACCCGAGCAAATCCTACATCTGATGATGAGGACGTAGCTCTAAAAAGAACTAGAGCGTCGCACGACGACGAAGCCGGGCCTAGTAGGTTGCCTACGAAGGAGAGTCTTCAAGCGCCAGTGCAGCAGCAGATGGCCGATCAATCTCAGGTGGGTTTCACATTATTCAATTAAGTTTCTAAATAGTTTAAGTTCTTTTATAAGTTAGCATTGCATACGTAAGGAGTGAGAAAGAATCATGAAAGGAATAATTGACAAAAAACGGAAGGTAAATTCCAACGTGTATTTGTTTATAATATAGGAAATAATTGTTTGGGTTAAAATTGGTTGAATTAGGAAAGATATGATTGATCATCCTGAAGACACCTTGTCTCAAGACACCTCCGACTCCTTGATATATTTTGATGATAATGATTGGCTTTCTAGCGATGGATAAGTCGGTTACCCCCATGAACGATGAGTTTCTACTCCATGTCATGTCTTGATGTTTCTACATAAGTTAGGATATCGTTTTTTATCCTAGGGGAGCCGCCCGGTTGTATGGGCACTGGTTTGGTGTATGGGCACCTAGAACCTTGGGTGGGGGTTTATCCACTCCGGATTATGAATAAGGAATGGGTGCCGTTTTTTCACCCTTAGGTGGTCTTGAGACAAGAAGAGTACTGGTCATGGTTATTATGGACAATGTTTTTGATTGACAGTACCCTGTCTTAAGTTTAAAGATGTCTGTTAGTTAAAAGAATGCTTTACAATGCTGTCTTTAATAATTGATTGAAGAAATTACTGTGATAGAACATTAAAAGAAACCATTATTTTAAATGTTAAAACAATGTGATATTAATTAAAATAACAAAAGAATCATGTGTGAGTGCCGGGTGGTAAGTGGGGATTGACTAAGGTTGTCAATCATGGACGGGTGGACCTGATTAGTCAGGTAATTATCCATCCCTGCGCACTAAAACGTTTAGAAAACTTCTTCACTTGGAAGAGGAGTCCACCAGTGGTTGTGCCCTCACATTTGTTAGGGGGAAAAAAGCGTTGGTTGAGGATACCTTAGCCCAATTGTGGCAGTTATAGGGCCGAAATAGTTTTTTTGGACTTTTAATACGTTGTCCCGTTTCCGCTGCGAGACAGGACTAGGTCTTCTTCTAAGGCTATAGACCCAAGCCATTGTCAGTGATAAAGGTCTATTCCTTGGATTTTTCTCGTTTAGAGACTCTGATTTTTATCAGACCTAGAGACCTGTCAAGGCTCCCATCCCGTTTTTGGTATCGGCGGGATTGGGGACCTTAAGCTTGCCTCTATGTCAACTTCTTTCAAACCCCACCATCCGCACGCATGATGACCATGTGGTGGATTTGCAACTCTCCATTGCAAACAAAAGCTAAAAACCAACCATGGCAAGATTTATTGTTAGTGAACGGATTCTTGGGGATGATCATAAGGAATTCTCTCATCATGGTCACACTTCGAGAGATCTTGCAATGTCATATGATTTGGACGAGGAACTTTGTCTAATCCGTGAGCTTAGTCAAATGTTCGAGAGGTACTTTGTGCTTTGGGACGGAAATCATAGATTGAAGACATGGATGCGGTGGATGAACGAGAACGACATCCCAATTGAGAAGGCACCAAAGGTGGAGTGCGTGCTTGTCGATTTTCAATCCCATGAGACAACAGAGTTTTTATTAATTTTGGGAATGATAAATAGGTAGGTCCAACTGTTTTTTTGCAAATGTAAATGCATCTTATTGTTTTGACAATGTGAATTACATTCGAGTGTTAAACAGGGCCACAAGGGTTTCAGTCCCTCCTCACACAACTGTGCATGATATATTCATGATGAGAAAGCTAGGGTTGGCGGACTCTACTTCACTCCTGCAAAAATTTTCGAAAAGAGCACGTCTGGCAGCAGAAAGGGCTTTGAATTTTAGGGGTCCAAACAAATCAAAGTGGCTAAAATTGTCAATGGTTGTCCTTGTGCAACTCATTTGGAAGGTAGGCTTGAAACCAAACCTAAATGAGAATATGTATTGATTGCAAAATCTTATTATGTGTGTTTTGATTGTGTCCTTGGCAAATGATAGGAAGAGTTCGATGCTATGTATAGTAGTAAAACGGAAGGGCTGCCATCAAAAGGGAGTGTCGACTACGAGTTGGCACCTGACGCAATCATTTTAGCGCTATCTCAAACAAAGCAATATTTCACGCGCAAAGGGCTTGAGATAGCAACCATTACAAATCCAGAAAATGGCAACGATTTTTTCCAAAAATGTATATCATTTACAGGTTGGGGCAAGAAGACCACCAAAATGACACCTTTTAGAGTGGTAAAGGTTGCACGTGCACGCATTAGCCCAAAAGAGTAAGTAAATGTCATTTAAGTCATTCGATATCTTTCTCTTTTGATTATGTTGCAATGAAAAATAAGTCTTACTATACCTTTGCTCGGAAGTGTCGCTTAATTGATTTTCTCCAAGGTGGTGGTGGTGATGCATCCTTGAAAGATAATGGCGTAGGGTTGACGGAGAAGGCATGGATCCAGTGGCTTTGATATCACGTGTATTGGTGGCAATTGGAAAGGTGGGATCAAGTGATTATGTCCTCAAATCAATTTGTTGATAATCTAAATTGTGTCCTACTATTTGCTGTAGGAGAGTGCTTGAGATGGCTGAGTAAATGGAGGGCGAGAATCAGCACGTTGCTATCCAACACGAGAAGGATGAAGAGAGGCATTGTTGCACATTTGCACACACATTGCAAGCATACAGACAGAACCACTTTGACAAAGCCTTCAAGAAGTGAAGTGCACGGATCAAGTCCACACAAGATCCCAAAGAGCAACCCCACTTTGCTTGCACGGCACGACGCATGTTGTACAGGTTGGACATCTTTGATTGACACATTACAAATGTTGTAGGATACACTAATCTTGTCAGGGTGGCTCAAAACATTGTTTGCTGTCTTGTAGATGGTGGAGAGATGCTCTCGTCTTCCCTATTCCCGAGCACCCCAGTGATGCTGCATGGTGTAGGTCGAAGAGAGAGGAGACGGGCTTATATCCGGATGCGTGGATAGATGAATTGCAGCCAAAGGGAGAATGGCTCAAGTGTCCTTGGTGGTTGGATTACCCGGACAAGGAGTACCCACATGAAGAGGAAGCGCTTTACATAGGGATCGTACTATGTAGATTTTACCTTTGCCATGCAATACGACATGGGCACAATAATTGTTCTTTTTTAATTAATAGCGGAGCATACTTCTTCACGGAAGAAAGCCGTTGTGATAGAGGATGCACTATCTCCGAACACAACAAAGAAATCGGACTCAAAGAAACATGACTCAAAGAAAGACCCAAAGATTAGCTCCACCCCCATCGGCCCCGCAAGCACCATTGGCTGACCGGCAATGTGGGAAGAGAAAGAAGAGAGATGTTGCTTCCAATGATAGTGAGAGTGAGCTTGTGGTTGAGGAGTATTCTGTAGAAGTCAGCGATAACGCTCAGAGCCTTGGTGCTATGAGCCACAGTGTACCGACACTTTCCTTCACTCTGAGATCAGAGTGTTAGGAAATAAGACGTAGCTAAATAGATAATTGAGTAGATTACTTAATGGAGAGAGACAGATTTATATACACGAGATTATAGAGTAGAGAGAGAGAGAGAGAGAGTACACACGATATACGTGGTTCACCCAATGTGGGCTACGTCCACGGGAAAGCAGCCACTCAATGGCTTTAGTACTTCAAAACAAGAAGTAGTTTACAAAGGGATTATACCCTTAATGGAGCTCCCGCCTTGCTTCACTCTCACCACCTCACACTCACCTTGTTGCATCAACTTCACACTATGAAATGTGTGTAGAAATGGCCTCCTTTTATAGGCCAAAAGGGCTGCCCTCTCTTATGAGAGACAGCCATGTGTAGCCGCCCTTGTGCGAATAAGTCCAAATCGGACCCTCTAATCCGCCCATGTGTGGTCGCCCTTGAGAAGGCAAGTCCGCTTTTGAATTCGGCCACCGGCCACCGGCCATTGACTTCCGACCACCGGCCACCGGCCATTGACTTTCGACCACCGACCATCGGCCATTGACTACCGACCACCGGCCAACCGATCGGTTGTTTTCCGGCCACTTTCCGGCCGCCGTCCGGCCATAATATTCAGGCGAAAAAGAATATTCCGGCGAATAAAAAGTCTTGGGGGCCTCCGTCCCCGAGGCCTTTAAAGTTGCCCCTGATTCTTGTCCGTGAAAATTTTTGTTTCCGGTGAGTGATTTTCCTTCACGCACGATGGCTTCTCCTCATAATGGGGGCCTTACAAATGTGCGCTTTTACCACAGAAAATTACAAGGGTAAATCAGGCTCCATACTTAACACAGAGGGGGGATCCAGGAGTTCCCTCCATGTTCACCATCACATGGCAGGGCTGCAGAGGACCTATCGAACATGGCCAGAGTGGTCGAAGAAAACCCTCCAGGTACGTGAAAATGGTTAATGTCGTGTTGTTCTCTTTAGCATTGCCTGAAAGATATATTTGATCTTAGGTTGAGCATACAGATATGCATGTAGAGACACACCACCTTGCAGTGCATGCTAGTGTCAAGTGCTTGGCAAAAGCTATTCCAAATGTGTTGTGCAATGACAGGTAAGCAACGCTAATTTACCTTCCTAGTTATGTCCACAATTTTAGTGCTAACAAAGATTGCACACAGTTCTATGCAGTCACTACGTAGATTCTTGGGCTCTCTAGCAAAAACAGGGCAGATGAACCCTAGCTTGAGATTGGGTGGCATATGTTTGATGTACATGGCCTTTCCCTTACACACTAGGCCGCATGCAGCTAGCACGGGTGGGGTTCCTTTATGGAACCAATGGGATAGTGAGCTTGTGGATGCTACATTCCTTCTCGCAACCGAGTTTCTTTTGGTTGATGGCATGGTTGTGGCGACATGTCGTGCAGAACATCTGTCCATTGTCACTTTGAAGGTAGAGGGAGCTCATTTCCAGTTGTTGAGGATATTGTACATATGGCTTCTGGAGTCTAGCTGCACGACTGTTCAGGACTATGTAGAGGGGGTATTTTATTTTTTGTTTTGATATTGAATAGTATCTTTAATGTTCACATTTCAAAATATCTATGTTTTAATGTTATTAGTAGGTTGGTACTTTGTTGCTAGTCATTTTTTCACCCCCTAGAACCGGTGGGTGTCGGCTTCCGAGGTATGATCGAGCGGATGGAGAGATTGCATCAAATGTATGTGGCTTCTCTACAGATGACAACATGTTGTGGGAGAAGCTACCAGGTACAAATTCCACACAGTGGATGCATGATCGTATGGGTAGGCCTTATTGTAGAGGTGTTGGGAGGAGTCCAACGTTTGCCAGGTGCTAGAAACTTATTGGATGTTTTTTATTCATGTTCCTAAAAAATTGGAGGTATAACAAATCTAAAGATTTTTGTTGTTTTGTAGATGGGAACTAGGTACCTTCACAAACATGGGAGATGTTGTGTTGGACTATTTTGCAGGAGTGGGGACATTGGCAGCACAACGTTTACTACTACGCAAGCATTGCATCAGTTGTGAGAAGGATTGGTCAGTTTTTAGTGCTTGTCTAGAGCCGGCTCAGCGCCTACCTTCCGATTTAGGCTCGACATTGATGTTCCGTAGGAGTGACAAAGTTCATGTAACTGAGCATCCGAAGTAGGTGACAGAGCAGATTCATCCGTTGGAGCCACCTTTGCCGACACCGCTCAGCAGTCAGGGCGGGGCAGTAGCAGGTCCATATACTACTTTCACGGCCCCAATTTTGGCATGGCGTGCAATTGGACCATCTCCCAGTGCATTCAGTGTCTCCACATTTGAGGCCCTGCCTGAAGTTAATCCATTGCCTCTTTCACTACCTACAACCCCCCCCACATATGGTTTGCACCCTCTGCCATTTGGAGGAGTTCCCCCACCATTTGGTGCACTGCTCCCGTTGGCACGACCTTTGTTTCCTCCCGGAGCATATGGCCCCCCACTGCCCTTCTTTCATCCACCTTACCCATGATGTATCCCCCCCATATGTATTTACTTTTGATGCAATGGAACACATAGATTTGGGATTTGCTATATGACATAGACCATAATTGTGTTTAAGGAACTTCTCTTTGTCTTATCAATAGTATATTGAATGCATCCATGGTGGTTTTTGTTTGAATGTAAGTTGGCCGTGAACCTACAATCAAATTTTAGTTGAAAAGAGAGAGAGAGAGAGAGAGAGAGAGAGAGAGAGAGAGAGAGAGAGAGAGAGAGAGGTAGATAAAGGATCTTTTGGGAATCCTCTCGCCCGATTCTTAAAAAGCGCTTGCCAAAAATTGCTCGTCCAAAAATTGCACCCAACCTCAAGTGGGGGTCTCGGAGGAGATGGCATTAGACTGGACTTTTGAGAATTAATCCAATTTACAAAGGAGATGCTGTAGGACTTTTTCTGGAAATAAATGATGAAAACATTATCGGAAATAAATGGCTCATTCTTTAAACTTCATATTTGATCTAGGTTATGTTGTTAGTTTTTCTTGTAATTTTGACATTAATAACAAGGGGAGGGAGTCGTTGACACTTTTCTTCCCAAGTAATGCCAGTTTTGATAGGCTTGTGTTTTTTGGATGGTGACAGGTAAGAGGTTCTTTCCTTGGGATTACAACGACAACTGCATCAGTATCTGAAGATCGTCCATTGTTCGATTATTTTAATTAATGATAGATGACCCTTTTATATTTTACTTGGATAAAAACATGTAATTCACTATATGTCAGTATCTAGTTTAAATGTCAATTGTAATCTTAAATTTGTCTACTTGTTATCTTATGTATACATAAAGTTTGGTTATTTACATGTTGACTAGTCTCTAGTCCCATTGTATGGTTCAATAGTTTGTGAAATCAAACTATTGTTAGATAATCTTTCTTAAACACACACACATTTGTCTCTAGCTAACCTTTGGTCGGGTTAGCACCATACAATGGGCCAAGACCTGCTATAATGTTTTTGACTTGACCCGCCTAATCCAAAGGGATGGGTTGGGGCCACGGATCCTATTCTGGTCAAGCACATATATCATATAGTTCAATTACCTCAGACTGGTAGAGTCTCTTTGACTTTATACTTGACAAAGTATACTTAATCAGATGGCTGTTTTAGGAATGTGATGTATATAATTTAGCTGTCATAAAAACTAATATCTAACCAACCCAAATGATTTTCTCATATTAAACTGATCACTTAATGTGGGAGAATAAACGGAAACAAGGGTTAAGATATAGACATGTGCATATAGATCTATCTCAACACAGGGCCAATGGTAAAGGAGCCCAAATGAGAGATGGTCTATCAAAGAGCAAGGCTAACCAATGGAGCATAAGACCTTAGGGTTAGCTTCATTGAAGACCTCCAATAATGTGTGTAAAAGTCCTTTGACCTTAGGTAAGCTAGGGCTGAGCTTGAGGCGTGGGAACACGACCCAACTCGAGGTGCTTGTCCTACTTGTCATGCTTGATGACTGAGGTGCTTGAGATGCTTGAGGTGCTTAATGATTGAGATGCTTGACATGCTTGAGATGTTAGGGTTGCACTTGAGGTGAGAACCTAGCCCAAGCTTAAAGTGCTTAAGGGCCAAGCTTGTGGTGGGAACTGGGCCTATGCATGAGGGGTTGAGGTGTCAAAAAGTCAAAGATTCAATCCCTACAAGGAGGGGGCGAGCCCTACATGAGGGGGGATGAGAGAGAACACCCACACACTCACACAAGGCATGCATGGTACAAAGAAAGAAAAAGGGACACTTGTCAAGTTCCTCCTCATGTTGCCCTGATGGTGTGCCTAAAGCCTATTGGTTGGCCACCCAAGGGGTCCAATGATAATTTAGGGGATTTAATTAATTGATTTTGCATTTATCAAGTCCTCTCTCTCAAAGGGGAAAGGAGGACACTTGTCTCAAGGCTACCCTTGCTGCTTGTAATGCCTCCTGCTTATGATTGGCTAGGCCTGGAGGGGTCCAATGAGCTTCAAGCATGAGCTACAAGGGGGGGTTGACCCAAGCAAGCTAGGGGGTTGCTTAGGGGGTATACTCACCCACACACACTCACAAACACTCTCATTGTGTTGCTAGGCAAGGTGCAAGAGCTCCATCTCCTTCTCCAAGCTCCTTGAGAAGTTGAGAGCCTACACCAACACTCTTGGCTATGGAATGCAAATCCAACCAAGAGCTATGCTTCAATGCTTAAGCTTTCCATCTTCTCCATCTTCATTACTATGCTATTATGTATGTTAAGCAAGAAGAGTGATGATAAGTGAGGAATTATTTCTTTCTCCTATGGAATACTTCTTCTTCCTCTTCCCTACCCTCATTCCCTGCTAGCTCTCTCCACCTTCGAAGGTGTTTGAGGTCTTGGGACTGAGGCTTGGGATAGTTAATGCTTTCTACAAAGTGCATGTTATGCTTATTTCAAGAAGGCTAATGGTTTATTGCAAGTAGATTGGTTACTTAATGCAAGTATATTAATTGTATTGCAAGGTAGATTAATAGTTGCTTTAGGCACAAGTTGATGCATAAAAATATACATCTTCATGCACTCAAATGATTTAGGGAACACAAAGACTAATGATGTTCACAAGTTCTTGATTGTTTTCAAGCTAAGATTGATTATTGATATTATGCAAAATCTTGGTATATGAAGCTTCCACCTTCATACTGCCAAAGAGGTCTCAAGGAACACAAAGATTGTATTGTACCAAGTCTCTCTTAATGAGAGAATCTATAATAAAAATGCCTTTTTGGAGGGGGGACCGGCTCCACATAAATCCAGTCCTCAACTGTTGTCATATTCTCTAAACTTTCTCTCTCTCTCTCTCTCTCTCTCTCTCTCTCTCTCTCTCTCTCTCTCTCTCTCGCAAAAGTATTGCTCATGCCTAGTTAATTAAGTGTTATGATTAAGTTGCTACTACCAATTAAGTTCACCATATATGCTCTCAAAGTTGCTCACTCTAATTCTCTTAATTCTGCTATTCTCTAAGTTCGTAGGCCATTTCCATTACATTAGCCCTATTGACACCACTTTACCAAAAGGATAACCTTTTTTCATATGTTAAATGCCTATTTGAACACTTCATACTGATTATTTGGATATTTTTGTCACTAAATAGTTCTTAATTTGGTGGGGGTAGGGTTCCACATGGTGGGCCCTACCTCCCACCATGTGGATCCTCTCCTTAGGGATGGAGGAGTGCCACACACACACACACACACACACACACACACACACACAGACACACACACACACACACACACACACACACGCGCACACGCACAATCTGTAAAGTTCTATTACCTTAGATTGGCAAACTCTATTTGATTATGACAAAGTATACTTAATCAGATGGCTGTTTTAGGAATGTGAAGCGTATATAAATTAGCCCTATTGGCACCACTTTTATCAAAATGGTAACCCCTTTCCATATGATAAATGCCTCTGAAAACTTCATACTGATTATTTCAATATATTTTTCACTGAACTATTCATATTTGGTTGGGGTTAGGGTTTCACATGGTGGGCCCTACCTCCCACAATGGGGATTCTCTCCTCAAGGATGGGGGTGGGCCACACACACACATTTAAACATGACAATTTGGTTTTACCCTTAATAGATTAGAGCTTTCTATCTCTTCTGGTTCGAAATCCGATACATGAGATGTTGCACATTTTGGTGGCAGGATTGCTTCTACAAGAGTTGTTTTGCCTATGGCCGAGCAAGCTCGTTGGGATGTAAAAGATGCACATGTGCATGCATTGATTGTGTTGTCTGTGAAGCACACTATTACTCCTCACATTTGTTCAACAAAATCTGCAAAACAGGCTTGGGATATTATGGCTGGTCTTTATGCAAGTCGCAATGTGGCAAAAATTGCATTGCTGTATAAAGAGCTAGGGTCATAGATTAGGCATGAGGAAGATCATATGGACACTTTCCTTGCTGGTGTCAAGGATATCAATGAGAAACTTATTTTTGTAGGCAAAGTCATTTTTGATAGTTCCCTTGTGCATACTGTTCTTGATGCTTTGCGAGATGCTTACTAGACTTTTGCAAGTACTTGGAGACTTATGACCCAAGGAGATCCAGAAGTTATCAAGTTTGATGCATTATGCACATTGTTGTGTCAAGAGTTGTTGGGTTTATGCTGGCCATGTCCGGCCGCCCATCTAACTGCTACTAACCCAAGTGTATAGTACACTTGAGCCACTCTTCAATATATGTGTACATTATAATTGGGGGCCTTAATCTTTGGCTCACCCCCTTCCATACGTGTGTCTGTGTGCTCTTTCTCCCTGCCCACAGCTTCTCCTTCACAGATCCTGCTTCATCAATTGGTATCAGAGCGACAGGTGGGAGCAGAGAGTTCAGCCATAGCTTGAGCTCGGAGCTTGAGCGGAGTTGAAGCTCAAGCTTAGAAGAGGAGAAGAGAGAGGGCTGCACATCAGATCTGAGACATTGCAAGAGAGTAATGTGCTTGCAGATGGTTGTGTACTGGAGTGTGTGTGTGCTGCAATTTTCAGCCCGTTTTAGTGTTCATTAAGAGAATTTCTGACAAAAACCGTTTTTTGAAATTCTGTTCGCGAAGGCTACCGAAAACAGCGTTTCGCAACTTTTTGCCACTCACGCGCATCTGCTAATTCCTCACCGTTTGGAAGATACGTTTGATCAGGAGATTGTATGCAGACAACAGCATGTTTCTTGCAGATCTGCATTCTACAGGTGTTTTGCCTCTTGTGTGAGGGCTTCCATAGCTCTTTCATTTCAACTCCTAGATCCCTACTCTACACAGGTGTCCGGCATCGAATTTCGTTTCGACAACGGTATCGACACACAGAGTACAGGTTGCAGTATTTATGTCACTTTTGGTTCCAGTGGGAGCAGTTTATATGCGTACATGCATATTTTGACACTTTTTACAGTGTTTGAGCTCTTTTGAGAGCAATTTGCCTCCCTGTAGGGATACTTTTTGGCATGCATATGCTTTTGGCGCTTGTTTGTGCGTAGTGACAGCCTTGTACGTCTTTGTGGATACTGGCAGTGTACGTCTTTTGTGGAGCCATCTTTTGGCTAGTATGGTAGTCCCGGCCATTTCTGAGACTTGGTCCGGAAGATAGCCATTTCTGAGACTTGGTCCGGAAGATAGCCATTTCTGAGACTTGGCTATACGTTTTTTGCTGCATAACCTACGTTGTTGAGGGTCGATAGTGTGAGGTTTTCATTGAGTTGGGGTATTCTCAAATGTGGAGATACCTTCAGTGATACAGGTAGCTGGAGCATCCCTTACGAGGCCTCGCCATAGGATATGTATAGAGTGGTATAGGTGCTTTTGACGCCGAGTTGGCGGTCTATGGTCAGTTTGACTGTTTATGCGCCTCAGTTGGTCTCTATACAGTGTGCTTTTGAGAGGTATTGCTCTCTTCTATGCTTTGTGAGTGACATACTTGGTCATTTTGTCGCGTATTTTGGTTGACATAGTCCCAAATACAAAGGAGACTCTGCCAAAATTTTCCCAGAATCTTTTGGTAGTTTTTTCACCATGTCTACTAGCAAAGACCGTGACATTTATGACATAAAGAAGTTTGATGGCACTAATTTCAGCTTTGGAAGAATCAGATGCAAGATGTGCTTGTCCAAAAGAAACAAAAATTGCCTATTATTTATGCGACATGGACTGAAGAGATGAATTTGACTCAGTTTCAGTGGGAGGAGCTTGATGAGCTATGCAGATCTACTATTAGATTGCACCTCGCTGAGTCAGTGTACGTTTCAGTGCTAGAATGTGAATCTGCCTATGCTTTATGGAAAAAGTTATGCAACACTTATGAAAAGGATACAGCAAGTAATAAGGTTTTCATGATGCGAAAACTGTTTAACCTTCGCATGAAGGAGTCAGCCGGTGTTGCTAGTCATATTAATGACTTTGATTCTCTATTTGCCCAGATTCGTGCACAACGGATCAATATTGATGACGAGATGAAAGCAATCTTCTTACTTTGTTCGTTGCCACCCTCATGGGATATCTTTTGCACAGCTGTCAGTAACTCTGCTCCTAATGGTACGCTAGTGTACATTGATGTCACTAGTTCTCTTTTGTTAGAGGAAATGCGCCGCAAGGCTATGGATAGCTCGCATCATGGCGAAGCTCATTATGTGCAAAAGGATGGAAAACAGCGTAAAGGTCGTTCTTGGAATCGTGAATCCAAGAAAGAGGGCAATAGAGATGCTTCAAAGGGTAGATCAAAGTCTCCTGGTCGTCGCAATGTTCAATGCCATTATTGTGATAAGTTTGGTCACATAAAGAAGGATTGTTATGCTTGGAAGCGTGACAAAGGTAAAGGCAAAGGCAAAGGCAATGATGATAAAGAGGAGAAACCAAAGAGTTCTGTTAAGATTGAAAAACTAAACATAGTGCAAGATGATTCTGATGCACAAGACATCAATATGTTGACTGAAAATAATGATGTCTTTTATGATGCACAAGAAACTTTATCTTTGTAGTGTTCTATGCCAACAAAGCTACTTGTTAGTGGTGAAGTGTCCCATACATGGATTCTTGATTCGAGCGCTTCGTTGCATGTCACACCTCATAGGCATTGGTTTACTACATATGAGGAAACCATTGGCACTGTTACGCTAGGTGACAACTACTCTTGTGACATTGTGGGCATAGGTGATATTGCTATGGTTATGGCAAATGGAGTGAGGTTTACCATACATAATGTGCATCATGTTCCAACTTTGACACGAAATTTGATTTCGGTTGGACGTCTTGATGACTTGGGTTACAAAGTCACTTTTCATCAACAGTCTTGGCGTATTGAAAAAGGTCATCTTATTTTAGCCCATGGTTCTAAAGTTGGTACACTTTATCCTCTTTATGTATCTGACAAGAACAGTGTTCTTTCTGTAACCGAGATGCCAACTGTTGCTTTGTGGCATAGCCGGTTAGGTCATATGTCAAAGAAGGGAATGGAAACTCTTTCTCGTTTGGGCTACTTACCGTCTTTATCATTTTCTGATTTTTCCTTTTGTGAACATTGTCAATATGGTAAACAAACACGAGCACATCGTACACAGTCTTTTGACAAAGAAAGAAAGCCCTTAGAGCTTGTGCATAATGATTTATGTGGGCCTATGCCTTCTAAATCCCATGCTGGTGCGTCTTATTATGTTACATTCATTGACGATGCAACACGGCATGTTTGGGTTTATGCCATGAAGTCTAAAGATGAGACTTTTTCTTGTTTCAAAAAGTTCTTATCTAGTGTGGAAACTCAGTCTGAACATAAGTTGAAAGCTTTACGCTCAGACAATGGTGGAGAATATGTCTCCAAAGAGTTTGCAGACTTCTGTTCAAGTAGGGGAATTAAGCGCGAGTTTACAGCTCCTTATACCCCTGCACAAAATGGTGTTGCCGAACGAATGAATAGGACCATCCAAGAGAGGATTATGTCTATGCTAACACAGGCTAATTTACCGCAAGCGTTTTGGGCTAAAGCATTATACACTACTGTGTATTTGATCAATAGATCACCACATGCTTCATTACAGTTTCGTGTACCTTTGGAGTTATGGTCAGGACATAAGTTGTCTTATGAAAAACTCCGTACATTTGGCTGCGAAGCTTATGCACATGTACTCAAGGAGTTGCGTGCTAAGCTTGACCCTAAGTCCAGGAAATACATCTTTATTGGCTATGGTGTAGATGGTCAATTTGGCTATCGTTTATGGGATCCGGAAAGTCGATCAGTAATCAGTAGCAGTGATGTTGTCTTCAATGAGACCAAGATGCATAGGCAGCCAACGAAAGAGGTTGAATTCCGGAAAGTGACGTTTTTCGATGTATCACCTCCTGTAAAAATAGCTCCAGAGCCAATTACTACACAGGCTAGTACAAGCTCTGATCAGCCGAGGAGATCTCAAAGAGTCTCACATCCGCTAGAACGGTTTGTTCTAGGCGTGGACTTTGTGTTGCTGATAGATAGTGGTGAGCCTTCTTGTTACAAAGAGGCTATGCTAGCCAATGATAAGGTTCAATGGGAACATGCTATGAAGAGGGAGCTATCCAGTATTGCAAAGAACAAAACATGGGAACTTGTTCCATTGCCAAAAGGTAGGAAAGCTTTGCCTCGTAAATGGGTTTACAAGAAGAAGATTGCATCCAATGTTGAGAATTACAAAGCTCGTTTAGTGGCCAAAGGTTTCAAGCAAGAATATGGTGTAGATTTCCAGGAAATCTTTTCTCCAGTGGTCAAGATGACGACACTAAGAATGCTGCTTGCTTTGGTTGCCATTGAAGATATGGAGCTTGATCAAATGGATGTCATTACAACTTTCTTACATGGTGATCTCGAGGAAGAGATTTATATGCAGCAACCTGAAGGGTTTGTGCTAAAGGGCAAGGAACATTTGGTCTGTAAGCTTTTGAAAGTCTCTATGGATTGAAGCAATCATCCAGACAATGGTATCAAAAGTTTGATGCATTTATGCGTTCCCTAGGCTATAAGCGCAGTAATGAGGATCCATGTCTTTACGTGAAAAGACAACCAAATGGACAACTTATTATGCTTATCCTTTATGTAATTGACATGCTTATTGCTGGTCATTATAAGAAGGACATTGTTGACTTGAAAACCAAGCTTAAAAGTCAATTTGACATGAAAGATTTGGGTGAAGCCAATCACATTTTGGGTATGCGCATTACTCGTGATCGTAAGAAGAGGTTGTTGTACCTTTCCCAAAAAGAGTATGTGCACAAGGTTCTTGATCGTTTCAACATGCAGAAGGGGAAGGCTTTGAGTACTCCATTGCCTGCATACTTGAAACTTAGCAAGAAAGATTGTCCCAAATTTGCTGAGGAAAAAGCTGCGATGGCTAAGGTTCCTTATGCTTCAGCTTGTGGTAATCTTATGCATGCCATGGTGGATACAAGACCTAACATTGCACATGCAGTGGGAGTTATCAATAGATTTATGTCTAACCCTGGTAAAAAGCATTGGGATGCTGTCAAGTCAATTCTCAGATACTTGAGTGGCACTGCAGATAGAAAGTTATGCTATGGTCATGGAGAGTTATCCATTAAGGGATATGTAGACAGTGATTATGCAGGCTGTGTTGACAGTCGTAAATCAACTACAGGTTGGATTTACACATTTGCTGGTTCTGCCATTTCTTGGAGATCAGTTCTTCAAGATTGTACATCTATTTCCACTATAGAGGCAGAGTATGTTGCATTGAGTGAAGCATGCAAAGAAGCTACTTGGCTTGCTCGCCTAGTGCAGGATCTTGGATTGAAGCAGTGCTTACCAGTTCTTCACTGTGATAGTCAAAGTGCTATTGCCTTGGCTAAAAATCCAGTGTTTCATTCCCGAACAAAACACATTGATGTGCGTTATCACTTCAGTCGTGAATGCCTGGCAAACAAAAGCCTTGACTTAGTGAAAATTCCTACGTAAGAAAACACAGCGGATGCACTCACCAAGAGTCTCTCCAACCATCAGTTTCAACATTGTCGTGAGTTGATGGGCATTGGGTAAGATAGAGACTTACTCATTCATTCTCTCTTTTGGCCTCTCACATTGGCCAAAAGAGAGAATGACACAGCGGATGCACTCACCAAGAGTCTCTCCAACCATCAGTTTCAACATTGTCGTGAGTTGATGGGCATTGGGTAAGATAGAGACTTACTCATTCATTCTCTCTTTTGGCCTCTCACATTGGCCATCAAGTGGGAGATTGTTGGGTTTATGCTGGCCATGTCCGGCCGCCCATCTAACTGCTACTAACCCAAGTGTATATTACACTTGATCCACTCTTCAATATATGTGTACATTATAATTGAAGAGTGGCTCAAGTGTACTATACACTTGGGTTAGTAGCAGTTAGATGGGCGGCCGGACATGGTCAGCATAAACCCAACAATCTCCCACTTGATGGCCAATTAGAGAGGCCAAAAGAGAGAATGAATGAGTAAGTCTCTATCTTACCCAATGCCCATCAAGTGGGAGATTGTTGGGTTTATGCTGGCCATGTCCGGCCGCCCATCTAACTGCTACTAACCCAAGTGTATAGTACACTTGAGCCACTCTTCAATATATGTGTACATTATAATTGGGGGCCTTAATCTTTGGCTCACCCCCTTCCATACATGTGTCTGTGTGCTCTTTCTCCTTGCCCACAGCTTCTCCTTCATAGATCCTGCTTCATCAAGAGTCACTTTCCAAAAAAATAGGACTAGACGGCATGCAGTTGAACATGCCTTTATTGTTGCTCAAAGAAAAGTTGGTAACAACAATATAGCCACTTCTCATGGTTCTTCTATGAGTGATAAATTACATGTTCCTAATGCTTTTTTTGGAAGTAATTCATCTGGGAATTTTAATGAAAAAGGAAAAAAGAAAGTGTGTTCTTGTTATTGTAAAGCTAATGATCACTTGATCAAGCAATGTCCTAAGTTGAAGGCCAAAGAGACTAAGAAGAACGAGGCTAGTTCCACTACAAATGCAGCTATTGTTGAGTCTTCTGCGAAAGGAGAGTGTGATGCTAATGTTGATGTAGAATGGGGTTTTAGTGCAAAGTCCACTTATGATCCTTCTGTCCATGATGCATGTTTGTCAGTTGCTGCAATTTCTCATGTGTGGTACTTTGACAATGGTGCTACAAAGCACATTACCTCTCATCGTGACTTATTTACCTCTCTTGAGGATGTCCTAATGTGAATTCAGTCACTTGTGCCAACAATGCCTCTTATCCAAGGGAGTTGGAAAGATTGTGCTTATTGCTGCAAATGGCAAATTTTTCACACTTGTTGATGCATTGTTTGTACCTGGGATCAAGAAGAATATTTTGTTTGTATCTTCACTTGCTAGACTTGGTCTTTCAGTCAAATTTGCGGATGACAGATGTAAAAATACTCTATGGCATCTAGTCTCATTCTTTTCTTTGGATTCTTTTGCAAGGTAAACACAAGGGGAGTTTTTTTGTTGATAGAGTCTACTACAGGTCCACCTAAAAGAAAAAGACCTAAAAATTACACACATACATATAAACTACCCTTACCAAAGTCACCATCTCCTTGCTTGCACTGCCTCTTGGATGACAATCAGCATACCCTTGGAAAGACAAACCAAATGAAACAAAATCATATTAAGGTAATCTATCCATATCATAACTATACTCCTACATCTATTCATATTAAGAAGAAGATAATCTATCCATATCATAAATATGCTCATGCATATATATCGTCACTCAAGTATATCATACTCTCTAATCACCTAGCATTGCCATTGTCTCTCAATGAGTCAAAAACAAGTTGTGAGAGTCTATCTGATATTACGTCTCTAAATTATGGGAAAACTCATTAGTCATGAATAATGCATTGGCCATGGATGAAGCATAAGACACTACTATCATCATATCACAAGGAAATAATAGGTAGCTTTGAATTATGTTTGAAAACATTGCATCTTGTGGGCTTTGCTCTACTTCGTGAGAGGGCTAGGTAAAAGCTCAAGTCCAAGGTACTTAAAGCTTTCAACAATTTCAATTGTCTCATTTTTGTACACAATGCATGACTTCTCCTTACGGTTGGTTTTCACAAGCATAACTTTGTCTTGGATTCATTCACAATCAGCCCATTATGCGAGAGAGAGAGAGAGAGAGAGAGAGAGAGAGAGAGAGAGAGAGAGAGAGAGAGAGAGAGAGAGAGAGAGAGAGAGAGAGAGAGAGAGAGAGAGAGAGAGAGAGAGAGAGAGAGAGAGAGAGAGAGAGAGAGCCGGGCCAACAAGCATGCATGCATGTTTTGGATGGGGTAATTTGAAAAACGTCCTCCTCGCACATGTTGAGATGGGACAGCAAGCATATATGCATGATTTGGGATGGGCTAATTAGATAAACCTATTACTCCCCTATTTTCCCTACTAGATCATGTGACCTACCTTTGACAGGTCTCGCTCGCTCTTACCATGACACACATGGTATTTAATTAAGTTGTGCATGTATTACTTTAATCAATTGTTTTCATAGTTATCATAGATGACAAAGGGCTTGTTGAAGTAGTTCAACTCCTAATTCCTAATTTCTATAATATGATATCACTTGCCCACCTCCTCAATGTGTTGAAGGCACTACATTCAGAGAGAGACCCTCACTCCAGGGTCTAGACTTTGTGCAAAGAACCTAGAGCTTCCTAGCCTTGCCTTGATTGATGACCATACCCTATGCTTTTGTTCAAACAACAAAGGGAGACAGTGCACATCGTGGCCATGACCCACACTTGGGGATGACACGCCTATGTCTCTCTAAAAGGAGAAGTATTATGTCACGCAATAGATATAAGCAAAGGGGTAACATAAGAAGGCTAAGTGCAAGCAGCCTCTTGAAGCATCCTACTCGTGTAAAGATCTCTCTACCAGCTCTGTTCTTCATATGTGTGTCCCTTCACCCCTAATTACTTCATGCCACTTAATAAGATAAATAAATACACAAAACTATCTCATCCCAAGCTATTCAATGAAACATGAGGAGAAAGGGATTAAAGTTTGAACAACCTCACAAAATTTTGTTGACACAAACATAGTGGGAAACCATCCGGACGCCATGTACTTGTAATTAACATCAACACCATTAGCAACATTTTCACCTTTCATGATGCAAGAATATGTGATTGCATCTAGAGAGACACCCTCACTTCACATCCACCAAAAATAACCCAGAACTTCTCAATCAGTGCATTCCAAGAGACGACATCCTGGATAGGAATCTTCTCATGCACTTATTGTCCTTTATGAAGTGCACCACATTTGGCATACATGTTAGCAAAGTAATGTCAAGCACGATGTTTTATTTTAACAACCCCAGTCTAACAGTATCATCGTGAATTATTTTGTTCATATCAACATCTTGTGTAATTCCACATGCCTTCCAGGTGCAAGTGTACGTGTTTGCATTTGGAGAGATGCCCTCTCTCTGCATTTGTTGAAAATAATTGAAACCTTCATGACCTTGACCCTGTTGGTCATATCCCACAATCAATGCTCTCCATGTGACAAAATTGCAGAGAGGAAACTTGTCGAGGACCTGTTGCACTCTTTCAAGTCCGTTGCACTTGACATACATATATTGGGTTGCCTACGTATGTGTTCTTTTCAAGAAACCCACTATCACAAATATCAACATGTATCATATTGCCTTGGTTATTATTATTCTCTTCCCCTCCATGTTTGCTTGTGTAGTGGATATTGCTGCTTTCATGGTGTTGCCCTCTGTTTACAACATCAAACTTGTATGCACGCGACGCATGTGGTCATGACCTGTGTAGCGGATATTACTGCTTTGTGCTTTATGAAGTGCACCACATTTGGCATACATGTTAGCAAAGTAGTGCCAAGCATGATGTTTTCTTTTAGCAACCCCAGTCTAACAATATCATCATGAATTATTTTGCTCATATCAACATCTTTTGTATTGCCACATGCCTTCCAGGTTGCTGTAGTGTATGGTCTTTACGGAAGACATAAACAAAGCACATAGACCATTTGTTCCTTTACAAACAAAATCTTCTTCTTCAACTAACTTTGGAGGGATGTTGGTCTTAAAGTGGGCAGCCAATCATATAGGCTACACATAATGTTCTTGAAAAGACCACCATTGGCACAAAGAGACCCTCCTATACCTTTCACCATTCAAACAAATTGACAAATTACTAAGTGCAGTTAGATGAAATTCCATTGCACTCCAAGTTTGCAATTGAACAAAACTTGGAATGATCCAAAGAGATCTCTACATAAAAAGCATGAATTACATACGTGTGACATATATTCTGGAAACACTTACCATAGTAGTTTAGTGGAAAATGTGTGCATTTTCCACTACATAGTACTACCCTAACCATTGTTCACTTAAAAAAGAAGGCTATTGTAGTCCACAACCAAAAGAACAAAAAGATTCTATACATAACAATTTGGAACATGTGTACAACTTCTGCAAAGTCCAAACTGGATATCCTCCAGCAACAACCCGGTTCACAACTTGCTTCACATGGATCACAAACATGGACCCTGTAAGTGTGTGCACACGTCTTTGGTCATGACTTGATGCGTTCAGTGGCACTCACTCTGTGTGTGCGTGCGTGTGTGTGTGTGTGGCGCTTGTTGTATTGCCGGGCTAATTTGTGAGACTCAGAGCACACTCGCCGGTTGATTTAGCTTCTTCCACATGGCTTGGGAGGGTGCCAGAATCCCTCCCCCTATTATCTATAGTATAGATGTATATATCAACTTCTCTATCTCTCTTAATTGGTCCTCTCTCTCTCTCTATTTTAATCATTCTAAAAAAATTAATGGTTTTAGGAAAAAAATATTTTTTTATAACGATTAAAATAGAGAGAGAGAGAGAGAGAGAGAGAGAGAGAGAGAGAGAGAGAGAGAGAGAGAGAGAGAGAGAGAGAGAGAGAGAGAGAGAGAGAGAGAGAGAGAGAGAGAGAGAGAGAGAGAGAGAGAGAGAGAGAGAGAGAGAGAGAGAGAGAGAACCTATGCCTGACAATGATGTTGACAATGATGATGATCTAGCTCTCTTTCTCTCTCTCTCTCTCTCTGTCTCTCTCTCTCTCCTCTCCAGGGTTAAGCACCCGTGCACCTCTGTACTCTCTTCAGTTATGTTCACTTTAAATTGCAACTGCCAATGCGCTCTAACTATAAGTGTGGATGATGTTGGTAGTGTCTTGTCCAACAACCAATCATCCATAAGGCCTCTGAGCCAGACACACTCAGCCGTACCTGTGAAGACTGCCTTGAAGTCAACTTCACAAACTAGAAGTGGCCACATTAGGTTTCTTCTTTCTCAACCATTATATGCATGGACTACTGATCATGAAACCAAAACCACTTGTGGACACTCACATGTCATAACAAATAGCCCAATTTGTGTCTTAAAAACCATGTAAATCTGGCAACAATTATCTTCCCTTGGGATAAAACAACCCAAGATGTAAAGTGCCGTTCAAGTAGCAAAAGATCCTCTTGAAAACGTGCCTGCAATTCTTAGACCTTGGGCTATGCATAAAGTTGCTACCTGCTGCGAGACTACAAATTGGAATGTTTGGCCTCATATTACATAAATAAATAAGGCATCCAATAGTAGTTTGATAAAGAGTGACATTAGCAAGATGACCAACATCATGAAGACTTAATTTCAAACCTGCATCCATTGGAGTCGCAATAGGTTTGCAGTCTTCAAGACCAAACTTACATAGTAATGTCTCAATGTAGCTTGTTTCACACAAGGAAATACCTCCATCACACTGCTGAAACTCTATGCCCAAGTAATGATCCAAATGCCCCAAGTCTTTCATATTGAAAGTAGCATTCAAATCAGCCTTGAATTCAATAATGTGTGTCTCATTCAGACTAATGATCAACAAATCATCTACATATAGAATGATGATGAGAAATATATCACCCTCACACCTGACATAAAAAGTGCTTTCAATTGGCTACTACGAAAGCCTTGTTTAACCAAATGAGTTTCAGCTTTCTCATACCAAGCACGAGAAGATTGCTTCAACCCTATGTGGATTTTGTTAGCACATACACACGTGAGTACACAAAGGAGGAGAAGATAGAGGTAGAACAAGAGAACTTCTTAGCTTGCACCTCCAAGAATGAGGATTTTTAGGTCAAATGGACCTTTTATAAGAGTTTGACCCATTCACACATGGGCGCCCATTGTGTGTTAGGACTTGGATCATGCTAGCTATGGTGGATGAAAGAGAAACATAGCTTCAATGTGTGAGCGTGTGTGTAAGCAAGGTTATCACTCAAGTGAATTAGGTTCCAAGATAGAATTAGCTTGGACTCATAAACACAATCTTGAGTATTGACTTAGCTTAGCACAAGCTCACCATAGACAAGCATGTAGTGCAAAATGAGGTTGTTGTTTATTCATTCAAGAAATGAGCTTTAAGTAGCTCTACAACCTTGCTCCACAGTATGTGGGATAAATCCACTCTCCTCTCCTTGACTCACACCTTAGGACAAAGCTCACACTTTACAATCCTCCCCTTGAGGTTTGGACTAAGACAAGATACTGAAGATGCATGATCCACACATGCTAACAAAATCCACATAGGATGGTGATATCCACACAGAAAAATAAAGTCCACAAAGGATGGTGATGTCCACACAGGATGATAAGATCCACACAAGAAAAATCCACAAAGGATGGTGATGTCCACACAAGTGATAAGCTGGTATCCACACAGGAAAAAGTCCTCCCCTACAAGTAGAGAGTCTGCATCTTCAAAATGGGTCTTCATAAAAGACAATGTTGCTCTCGTTTTCATCCTTTTTGTCTTCTACTATGTGAGCTTATCCTCTGTCAGGTCTTCTATTGTTGCTTTCAACTGCTTCATGGTCTAATTTCGTATCCTCCCCTCGAATGAGTGCTTCTGTCCCCTTATTGTTGTGCAATCAGGCTTTTTTCCGTGCGTCATAATGACATGCAACAATATGCTAAAGTATCCTATGAAAAGGTTTATGCAAAAATTAATGCTCTCTTCCATCTTGGTCATACTCCGAGAGCCCCATCATGCGGTGTTTTTCATACAATTTGTCACAAATTCTTCACACATGGAGAGTTTTAGCAATTTGGAAGACTCTCCAATGCCAATGTCTATCCCATTACAAAAGCACATAATGTCATCCATGTAAACAAATATAATTACATACATTGCAAGAAATTTGTTGTGCTTGCCTGCAAGATTCCAATTTTAATGTCTTCTTAATAAAATGTGAAGTACCTCTTCACTCGAGGTGAAGTCACCCTTCACATACACTTTTGAGTTCTTGATGATTGGAATGAGCCTTTGAAGTTGGCTTTGGGTACCTTTGGAGCTCCCTTTTAAGAGCTTTGTATGCTCGAAGAAGCTTCTTCTACCTTTCTTCTTTAGTGCTTGAGGGGCCGCCTTTTGAATTCCGGTGTAGAAGCTTTGCAAAACTTTGAGGCTTGATGCCCTTGTGTGGCTTGGGAGGCTTCAAAGCCTTAGGCCATGGGGAATTCCTCTTACAAGGTCGGGGATAGGGCTTTTGGAATTGGAAGTGAAGGCCACGGGAAGGAGCTCTTGATTGGAGCTTCGAGCCTTTAGAGTAATGGGGCCGCGTGATAGGGTACTAATGCCAGTGGGCAAGGCGGGCCTCAATAGGCGTGGGAAGGGGGGGACCAGGGGCGGAGGTTGAAGCCCTTGAGGCAGTGCATGACGGGAGGCTTCAAGGGTGCTTTTTGGGCAAATGGTCAATCGGGCAGGCAGGCCGGGCAAAGCGTGCGCATGTGGGTATCTACCCTAGCGGACCCGCCAGCAGGATTAAATTGCAGTTCACCGCACAGCTGAAGTCCGCTTGTGGGCGGCCAGGGTGGGACTCCCTCCTTGCAGACCCGCTAGCTTCACAAAAAGCCAGTTTGATATTCCGTTTCGGGTCCACCCGTTCTCCCCACTTTTGGGCAAGGGTATTTGATCCCGAAACCTCAAGCCGAGAATAGGATTCCTATTTTGGGCTAGCCTACAAGCCCACGGGCTTCCTTGTGGAATCGGCAGGCCCTTTCCCACACAAACTCACACACACACACACCTATTTTTAGGCAATTTTGAGGATGGAGTTTGAGATGTTCTTGAGCTCGGATTGTAGAGCTTGAAGGCTCTACGGAGAGCTTGCATCGAGCACTTCAAGATGAGGTCAATGTTGTTAGGCGATTGCAAAGGTGGAGAGATTAATTGGAGGTGCAAACTAGGACACAAAAAAGGACCAAAAATTGGATAAGCTTGAACCACTTGACATCAAAGATAAAAATATGAAACTTTCTAAAGCTAATCTTCAAGATGTCTTGGATGTAGCCAAAGTATTCAAGTTGGCTAGTCTTTGTGTTCTCATCTCTGGCACTACTCCTACTTTCTTGGAGGAAGCTTGCCCTAACACCACTATCATAAAGTGACCCTTTGTTCTTCGATCCGTTGCACTCTAAAGTGTTTTTCATGCGACCACAAAGCTCCATATTTGTGATATTGCAGCCACAAAATTGAAACAGACTTAAAGTTATTAAAGTAATGTTATCATGTGGAGCTCAAAAAGGAAGTTGTGAAAATATACATGCCAATTGCAACCCCTTGACATCTCCTCTTCCTCTTCAGTAATCAACACTCCATTCCTCTTTTCCTATGAGATTGTCGCATCTAACCACCGCCTAGTTGGAAAGTCAGGCAATTTCTAAAGATGATCTGGAAAAGGAAGGTTTCTAGTGGCACGGTTGCACTTAAATTGCACGCGATCTGTCAAGCGTTGTTGCTTTCCCCTTCGTACCTCTCTAGCCACTTTTGCATGATGTCTGAGTTGAGAAGGAAAAATCTCATAACCTTTTCTCGCATTGTGATGTCCATCTTCCTAATGATGCCTTGTCCCTGCGGCTCATACCCTCTCACCTTGACATTGACGTCAGTAGTCCACATTCGGGGCATCTCTGGATTAGTTGAGCCCAAAAAATCACCGATGAGAACAAAAGACTCTTGTACAAGCCATCCTTCGGCCATACTACCCTCGGGGCGAGCCCTTTGACGAACGAACCCCTTTCAAGTCTTCATAATGCTCTCCAAGAAGAACATCCACCTGCTATGGACTACCCCAGCAACTGCAACTTCATTGACCACATGCACAAGTACATACATTTGGATGGTAAGAATGTTTGTTGGAAAGTACTTCTCCACCATGCACACTGCTTCAATAGCATTTAAGTGTGCTGCATCGATGACGTCTTCTCTTATCTCTTTTGAAATGATCCAGCATACCAACTCACTGAATTTGTAGATTGTTCTTCTAATCTCATCTGTCAAACAATCTTTTATGGAAATTGGTAAGATAAACTGTAAAAATTTGTGCCAATCGTGGAACTTAAGACCACTAATATTTTCATCTCTTGTAAAATCCGTTTTCGAACATTGCATGCACCCAGTGGGAGTCTTGAATGAAGATATAGTCTTCTTCACTTGTTGCTCTTCTGCACGACTCAAAACCCATGGTCCTTTTGGTATAGCAAACTTTCCATCGCGTTTAAGTCCATCTAGTATTTGAGTGCCATGTCATCAAAGTGGCTATATACTTGCACCTGAACATGCTCTTTATTCTTGGAATGATAGGAAAGTGTCAAAGGACCTTTGCAGGGATAAATTTCCCTTGTGTGTCCTCTCTATACCTGTTTGATCCACAATTGGGACACTGTTTCAAATTTTCCTTGTGTGTCCTCTCTATACCTATTTGATCCACAATTGGGACACTGTTCCAAATTTGCATACTCATTGTGAAAAAGTATACAATCACTAGGACATGCATGTATTTTGTGATAATCCAAGCCCAAATTAGTAAGAAGCTTTTTACAACTGGACGGGTAGGGGGCATGTGATTCCCTTCTGGCAAGATTTGCTCATTGGAAAACCTTTCGTTACATGAACAAGTCAGCTCCTTGATCAAATTATTGAATTGTAGCTTGCACTTTATCATGCTTAGGATACAATGTATTTACCTGAAAGCTCTGCGACAGAGGTGTCAGACCACCCATAGACAAACTGCAAATTAAGCATTGCCAAAGCGATACGGAGAATTGAGATTTTTGCACCATTGTAAAGCGACATGCGTACAAGAGTTTTCATCATCTCGCCCTATTTATTGTTGCTATCATGCCGTCGATATGGATGGGATGGCTGAGGTTGGTTGGCAGTATTGCCTTGAATGATGTCATCTTTTATGTTTTCAATGATGGGATCCATGTCAAAGAACGCGTCTAATATCTGCTCCATCTCTACTTCTTAAAATGCCACATTAGGTATTGGTTGGGAGGACTCAATCGATGGTTGTTCGTTTGAAAATTTTCTTCTCTGGGATGAAGTTGGAGCAATATCTACTTGTGGAGTTTGATCTATTGTCTCTGGACCATGAGATCGATAACGCAGGTCTTGTAGTTGCTCTATCAAAAAGAGACCGTGATTGTGTATGTGTTGGTCGTAGATTATTTGTTTTTGAAAGATCTGATGCTTGCAATGCACACAAGGACATGCCATCCTATCATCCATACTTTATCTACCAATGATGCAACAAATAATTAAAACACTCTTGTTATAACTACACACTACTAACTACATGACAATACATGACAACCTCACATTCTCTAACCAGGCCTGATCCCCACACACCTGGATCTAGAGGTGCACGGAGATCAGGACCACATGATAGTAATTTTGTCTTTATTGATCAATGACTATATATTAGGGCTTTTGAAGTCTGTGTGCGTTATTTTACTTTTGTTTATCAATGTCTACGTTTTGAAGAATACAAGTCATTTTTGAAGTCCGTTTGCGTTTTTTAAACTATTTACCGCTAGCTCTAACAACCTCACATTCTCTAGCCATGCCTGATCCCCGCACACCTCGGTCTAGAGGTGCACGAAGATTAGGACCATAGGGTAATAATCTCGTCTTTATTGGTCAATGACTATATGTTATTGTTTTTGAAGTCTATATTTGCTTTTGAAGTCCAATTGCGCTTTTTAAACCTATAACCTATAACCTAACTTAAACTTTTACGTATATACAACCTAACCTATAGCCTAAACCGGACCTAACATACAACCTAATCTTTTACGTACAACCTAACCTAACAAAACCTAACCTAACCTAACCTTTTATGTACAACCTATCACCTAAACCTAACCTACATAACTTATAACCTAAACCTAACCTAACATAACCTATAACCTAACCTATAACGTAAACCTAACCTATAACCTACCCTAACCGAAGTTTGTTTGCGTTTTTTGAAATACACGAGTCATTTTCGAAGTTCGTTTGCATTTTTTCTATTATTTGCCGCTAGCTCTAACCCAACCTATAACCTAATCTAATCTATAACCTAAACCTAACCAATAAGCTAATCTAACCTACCCTATAACATAACCTTAAAACCTAAACCTAACCTATAACTTAACCTAACCAAAGTTCGTTCGCGTTTTTTGAAGTACACGAGTCATTTTTGAAGTTCGTTTGTGTTTTTTCCACTATTTGTCGCTAGCTCTAACCTAACCTAACCTAACCTAGCTTAGCATATAACCTATAACCTAACATATAACCTATACCCTAACCTTAACATAAACCTCATCAATCGCATGATGATGATGAGATAGTAGCGTAATTTCAAAACAAAATTTCTCCAAAGCATAATTTCAAAACAAAATTTTTCCATAGCATAATTTCGAAACAGAATTTCTCCAAAGCATAGTTCCAGAACAAAAAATTTTCATAGCATAATTTAGAAACAAAAGTACTCCAAAGCATAATTTCAAAACAAAATTTTCCCAAAGCATAGTTTCAAAACAAAATTGAATAAAAAATTAAAGCATTGAAAGTCTAATGAATGAAATTTTATTTTGTCAATATGCAATATAATTTTAAATTAAATAAAAATGCATAAAACTTTTAAGCACTCGCAGACTATTTGAGCAAGAAAGGGTCTTAAAAATGTCTTCAAACCTACAAAAATGCACACACACACACACACACACACACACACACACACACACACACACACACACTATGCTTGACACACATACACACAAACCTACAAGAGAATCTCACCTTGATGTTGGGGAGTAGTCCACAAGCAAGAATCTCATCTCCAACAACTCGTTGGGCAATGAATCTACAGTAGGTGAGGAGGAGGAGGGCAAGAGAAGAGGCAGAGAATGAAATAAATGCACAGGGAAAGACTTGCGGCTTCGTTTTTTGCAGGGTCCGTGGGTACAGAGGCTGGTACAGACGTCAGAATATCCGTCAGTACAAGCATAGGAATAGCTACTGGTAGAGGCGCCAGAATAGCTGCCGGTACAAGCGTCGGAAATTCAAAAATTAAAATTTTAAAAAAGTTGATCTCTCTCCAGATTTACCTACACATATACCGACGCCCGCCATTCACGCCGGTATTTTGATGTTGGGATTCAAGCGGGCTCTTGTAGTGACATTTCTCAGGGGAGCTAATTGCTAGAAAGGTGTTGTAATCAGGCTATTGGTGACCTACCTTATTCAAGGATGCATCACTTTTTGCAAAAGGGTGTGATGAATGCCAAGGTTACAAGATCACACAAAGAAAGGATAAGATACCCTTACATCCTGTTAAAGTGACTCAACCATTTGAAAAATGGGGTTTATAGTTTGTAGGCCCAAGTATCCGACAGCTTGTAACACTCAATATCAATATATTATTGTTGCCACACTGACTATGTGACAAAGTGGGTGGAAGCCAGGACGAAACGCAAGGCTGATGCAAGGTCAACTACCAAGTTTGTCTTTGAGAAGGTTATTACAAGATTTGGTTGTCCCTTGAAATTGTGAGTGACATTGGTACTCATTTAATAAATGGAGTGATAAAGGAACTCACAACAAACTTCATGATAGATCACCATAAGTCTACATCGTATTACCCACAAGCAAATGGCCAAGCTGAGAGCACTAACAAGACCTTAATTTCTATCTTGACCAAAATAGTGAAGCTCATCGCAGAGATTGGGATCTGAAGCTGGCATCAGCTCTATGGGCTTACTGTACTTCTTACAAAGTGGCTATTAATTGTATACCATTCAAAATTGTATATGGCCAAGAAGTAGTTATGCCATGGGAGTTTGTAATTCCTAGTCTACGGATTGCTTCACAAGAAGGTTGGGATGGTAACCCTTTAGTTGAGTGTTTATATATCCTTGAGAGGTTAGACCAAGAAAGGCAATTGGCTGTGCAAAATACACTTGTGGAGAAAGATAGGAGGAAGAAATGGTTTGACCGTTATCTAAAGAACAAAGATATCAAGGTTGGGGATAAAGTCTTTATGTATGGAGTGTGAAACGAGAAGAAAAAGATGAAATATGCGGAAAAAGGACCATATAGAGTATGCAAAATCACCCCACAAGGTACCATTCGTGTGGAAACTCTTGATGGAGTTGAAACCACTGGATTCCTCAATGGGAGTATATTAAAAGATACTATGATCCTTTAAGCCAATAGGAGCTACGTGCCATTTATCACAAAAAGGCAGCCAAGGCACAAGCAGAATTGAAAAAGATACAAGCTCAAGCGGAGGCTAAGGAGCAACAACAACGTATAAGACTCTGTTGGGAAATAAGAAAACTGAAACACCTCTATAGCGATGTCACCCAAGAGCGTTGAAAGAGAACTACAAGACACCAAAATCTTTGCAAAATTATTTTGAAACACCACAAGTCCAATAGGAGTAGACCCTTGGGAATTTACTAGCCGTCGCCCACCCAAGAGACTATGTCACATAGGAGCAAAACCCTGTCAAAGCACGGATTTACAGCACACGCCAACCAATGCATATGAAGACAAGAGCCTTTCCTTTCACAATCAAACATCACAAAACCACAACTTTAACATCAATTCCAAAATTCATAGATACATGTCCTCCGAATCTGTCTACACACAATTTGCCACTAGGCTGCCATAGCCATAACCCTACAGAGAACTAGTCATAACCTGAAGAGCACAACTCCAATTGGGGCACTTTAAAGCTTGGAAAAAATATTAAAAAATGAATGTCAAGAAAGCTGAAGATGACCAAAATTGATTCCATACGCCGCCATGAGAAAAATTGACGCAAACAGAAAGCTGTCCCAGCACGACTATATGTAGAAAAGGCTAGTCGGGGCAAAAAACTGCATCCAAAAGCACCAAGGAGACACAATGAGCTAAAACCTGAAAATTTCTGATATTTTGGCTAAACTTTTTTAATTTTGTACATGAGTTTTAGTTTTATACAAGTCTCACTTCAAAAAACTCACTCACGGGCACTTACAGTAGCCCGACAGCTGTCACTAGACTAGCGACTTGCAGTGCATGTACATGTGCTTGCTAAAGCAAGCTAAAAACCCCACAAAAAGAAATCCCACACACGATTTTGACATCGAGCGTCATGTACATATGTACAAATTTACAATAAACAGGGTGTCAGAAATGCGCCCAACATAGTTTGCCACACCCCAGCCTGCTAGATCATTCATGATCAGCAGCACAAAAGAGATCCTGTAAACCACATGAGAGAATCTTCACTTCATCTTCATCGTTAGCCGCATGATTAGAAAATTCTTCGAAAGAAGGCTCATCCTCAATCACAGTCATCAACCTTGCAATATACTTCTTCAACATGTAGCCATTCACACGTGCCTTATGTGGGGTACCATCCAAGTCAGCTGATATGTGCCATTTGCAAACCTGTTTAAGACCAAGAACGGACCTTGCCACTTGATTTGAAAATTTATTTTGAAAAGTGCTATCAAGCTTACTATTGTAACGAAGCACCATGTCACCCTTCTTGATGTCCATGTCCTTCACCTTCTCATTTGCCTTTGCTTGATTCTTCTTCAAGACCTGCTCATAATGCTCAAAAGCCAACAACCTATCCAAATGTACACATTGCAAATATAAAAGCCTTTCCTTGAATGCATCATTGGGCTCTTCTTCAAGCTTTATTATCATTTTTGAAGCTGGTATCTCCACCTCAATAGGAAGTAAAGCCTCTTTGCCGAAAACTAGATGGAAGGGAGAGAAACCAGTACCTGATTTGATGGCAGTCCTGTAAGCCCATAGAGCACAAGGTAGCTCTAAATCCCAAGTCTTCACATTGTTTCTTGTCATCTTTGTAGGCATCCTTATGAGCTCTCCATTAAACCTTTCATTCATGCCATTGCATTGGGGATAATATGGAGTAGTAAACTTGCGATGCACATGAAGCTTCTCACATAGATAATCCACCAACTCTCCCTTGAAACCTGGACCCTTATCAGAAAGTAGCTCCAATGGCATGCCAAATTTACAGCAAATATTTTTATATATAAATAAGGAAACATCTTTACTCGTGATGTGTTTAACAGCTTTGGCTTCGGCCCACCTGGATAGATAGTCAACAGTAGTAAGTATGTAACATTTGCCTCTAGCTGTCATAGGTAGAGGACCTATTGCATCAATACCCCACTTCTGAAACACATCATAAGCCACAATGGTGCCTCTAATTTCTGATTTGAGAACCCTATTTGCCATGCTTTGACACTCTTTACAAGACTTGCACCAATGATGAACATCACGTTGAATGCTTGGCCACACATACCCCTCCTGCAAGACTTTATGCAAAGTGATCTTTGAAGCAAAGTGACCACCACAAGAACCCTCATGATTCTCCTCTAAAATTTTGTAAATTTCCTCTTTCCAAGGCACTTTTCTCATCACAAGATCAGCCCCCTTCATATACAAGGCATCACCAAGTAGCACATACCTTTTGGCACGACGTAGGAAGGCGTACTTTTTTGACTTCTCCAACCCCGATGGAAGCATACCTGTTTGTAGAAATTCTTCCTCCCTCTCTAAAGCTTCCCTTACCGAATAAAGAGAAGAATCAGCCCTAATCACATACAATTGCCCAATTGAAGCTTGCGCTGCACCATGCGCTTCTTCATTTTGAGACCTATCCACATGCCTTAAACTCCAAGCTTCAAAATGTTTAAGCAGATTCTTCACTTGAAAACACATATTTTTCAGCCTTGGATTCTTACTTTGCCACACCCCAAGTACTTGCTTAACCACCAAAAGAGCATCACCTCTTACCCTCACACGACGGATGCCAAGCTCAAGGCAAAGGTTGAGACCTTTTTCCAAGGTAGCATACTTAGCTTCATTGTTGCTTTGTGCTATAAGCTTCAAACTCCTTTTAGTTACCAATGCACCTTGAGGATCATAAATTACAACACCTCCTGAAGCTTCACCATGCGCTTTCCTGTAAGATCCATCAAAAAACAATAGATAGGCATTGTCTATGTCAGGAGCTTCCATGTGTTGCCTCTTCACTGCATCGTCCTTAAGAAGAAGAGGGCTTTCCTTATAAGTAAGCAAATCAGCCAATGCAGCCCTTGTACTCTCCTCAACAAGAAAAGAGAATTGGAATTCCTGTAGCTCCACAATCCACTTCATGAGCCTCTTTGACAAAGTAGGGCTATTCACCAATTGAGGTAAAAGAGTGTAGCTAGTGAGGAATGTGAATGGTTTAGGGAGAAGGTAGTGCCTAAACCTTCTACATGCATAAATCACACTCACCATGATGAGCTCCACCTCGGTGTAGCCTCTTTCCACCTCTAGCTTCACCCTGCTAGCTTAATAGATAGGCTTCATGTAGTGGGAATTGTTACCTCGTTGAAGAAGCATAGCTCCAATAGCATCCTCACCTACTGATGGATTCACATAAAACTCCTTATCCCAATTAGGAGCTTGCATAGCAGGAAGAGAACCAAGAACCTCTTTGATACCTTGAAAAACCTCTTCACATTCATTTGTCCATTGTAGAGGATCCAACCTTGCTACTTGTTGTAGAGGATAAAGAAGTTGAGAGGACAAAGGAATAAACCTTGCCATATACTTCACCTTTTGAATAAAAGTAGAAAGTTGCTTTGTTTCTTTAGGTGATGGGAGGAGCACCAAAGCCTTCACTTTGTCCGGATCCGCTTCAATCCCATTCTTTGAGATCATATGCCCCAAAAACTTCACTCTTGGTTGAGCAAGATGACACTTCTTTGGGTTGAGTTGACCTCCACTTTCATCATATTGCTTCAATGCCATCCCAAGCTTTGCACAATGATCCTTTCTAGAGCTTGTATCAGCTCTTGTTTGACATTAGGTTGAACTTTGGGTTGCATCAGTTCTTCAATTTGCTCATAAGGACCAGAGATATCCTCATTCTCCATAAGGCCAAGAAATCTTTGTTTCTCATCATGCTCTTCTTCAAGAAACAAGGAGGAAACATCTAGATCGCTATCGCTACTATCTTCCACTTCACTGCCATCATCCCCATTGTCTTCTTCTTCACTTGAGTACTCTTCTTCATCACTTTTCTCATCAAAATCAGCATCCAAAGATTGCTTTCTAGCCATGTAAAACCTCTTCTTATCACCCCTTCTATTGTAGAGAGTGATGGTACCATATCCCCAATCCTGTACAGCTTTGGTTGCCTGTAACCATGGTCTTCCAAGGATGAGAGGGAAAGCACCAATACCTGCGGGCATAACATGGCAATTGACCAGCACTTTAACATCAAATACATCCACCTCCAAGTCCTTTACAACTCCCAAGCACCTCACCCTTGATTGGTTGGCAATCTTTATGCGAAAACCTGAATTCTTCACCATGTTGAGTCCCAACTTTGATACACAAGTTTGAGTAATAACACATACCTGTGCATCTCCATCAATATAAGCCTCTCCAATGCACTTCCTCTTATGCCATGCATCCATAGTAGGACATATATCAGGTAGCTCATTCAAAGACAAGACTCTCACTGACCCCCTTGCAGGCTCCTTCCTTATGGGGTTGACTACATGCTTCCATTGCCTCTTTAACTTGGGACACATCTCCATGAGTTGCCCAAAGGTAACATCAGCCTTTCTACCCACCAAATCAGCCCTTAGACTATAATTTGGTTGCCCTTCTCCCGAAGGAAAGTCGGATGCATTGTAATGTTGCCTGGGTTTTCTCTTCTTCTTCTCTTTACCTGTACCTGTTTCGACCTGTTTCCCTCTTTTATGGCTGGGACTTGCATCACTCATATCATGATATTTTGTAACCCTCTTACCTACAGGCATGACAATAGCTCCCGAATCATCCTCTGTCTTCTCCAAACGGATTATGCTTACCACTTTTGTTTTGCCCTTCTCTTTAGCTGTCAAACCGCTTGGACCTGCTTCCCCTTTAATCTCAACACCATAATCTTGAGCTTGAGAAGGAATTTTGTGGAGGAAGAGGAAACATGTCGCCACCCATTCTCTTTGGCTTGTCACATTGAGGGCTTTTATGACCCCATTCACCACAATTGTAAGATTGAAACATATCCCCTCTTCCAGCAATGCCTCTTCCTCTACCACCTATCTAACCCTCATTGCTTCCATAACCACGTCCATATACATGACTTTGACCTCTTGCACATCCCATCATATGCACACTAAGATGCTTCATAAGACCTACAACCTCTTGCATCTCCTTGTGAAAAGCATTCACATCATGAGAAGCTTGTTGATCATAACCTGGCTCCCTGATGAGGACCCTTGGTTGTTCTACCGCTTTCACTTCAAGCTTTGGCTCGACATTGATTCCAAGTTGATGAAGACGCTCTGCTTTCCACTCTTTATTCTTTGCAATTTCAACTGCCTCCTCAAAGGTCCTTGGCTGCTTAAGCTCTACCTTCAAGCGTAGCTTACTCCTCAAGCTTGCAAGAAACCTGTCCTTTTTCAACATTGCTAGAGGAATTTCAGCCCCCAAAGATGTACACCACTTTGTCCATAATGCATTGAACGCCTTCACAAAGCCTTCTGTGGTTTGGCCTTCACCTTGTACTAAGCCTTGAATAGACTGCCACACCTTTTGTGGGTCTTCCACCTGTTGAAAGTGTGTAAGAAAAGCATGTCTTACCATTTCATAAGTCATAACTTGAGGAGGTTGGGCTGATTGTAGCTCCATCTCGTAGCCTTCCAACCATTCCCTAGCATCTCCCTTCAAACAAAAGTAGAAGATTCGTAGCACCAACGCTGGGTCTTGCTTGTCAGCAAGAAGGAAATCAAACTCCATTCTCTCAATGAAACCTTTGGAACTTTCATTTGATTTCCCACTAAACTTCGGAAAATTAAATGCCATGTCTTCTAAAACCTGTAAACTGAAGGTAACTTGAAGCGATTCCTTGGTGGCGGGCACCAAAACACTGTTGGGAAACAAGCAAACTGAAACACCTCTATTGCGATGTCACCCAAGAGCGTTGAAAGAGAACTACAAGACATCAAAAGATTTTCAAAATCCTTTTGAAACACCACAAGTCCAATAGGAGTAGACCCTTTGGAATTTACTAGCCGTCGCCCACCCAAGAGACTATGTCACATAGGAGCAAAACCCTGTCAAAGCACGGATTTACAGCACACGCCGACCAATGCATATGAAGACAAGAGCCTCTCCTTTCACAATTAAACATCACAAAACCACAACTTCAACATCAATTCCATAATTCATAGATACATGCCCTCTGAATCTATCTACACACAATTTGCCACTAGGCTGCCATAGCCATAACCCTACAAAGAACTAGTCGTAACCTGAAGAGCACAACTCCAATTGGGGCACTTTAAAGCTTGGAAAAAAGATTGAAAAATGACCGGAGAGAAAGCTGAGCATGACCAAAATTGATTCCATATGCCGCCATGAGAAAAATTGACGCAAATAGAAAGCTGTCCCAGCACGACTACATGTAGAGAAGGCTAGTCGGGGCAAAAAACTGCATCCAAAAGCACCAAGGAGACACAACGAGCTAAAACTTGCAAATTTCTGATGTTTTGGCTGAACTTTTTTAAGTTTGTACATGAGTTTTATACCAGCGGCCCTAATGCAATTGTGCACAAAGACAAGAGTGGATTGATTCAAGTGAACTCTAAACGGGTGTGGAAAGATGCACGGGATACATTCGTACTTTCACAGCATTGTGAACAAGTTGTGTTCACACTAGATCCACTATCGAGAGAAAATGATGAAAATGATCCGTCTAAACCGCGCTGGCTCTATGTTATTCAAGTTGCTCCACGAAGGGGATAATAATTATGCAAGCTTTCAATTTAGAGCTTTTGGTACAAATTTAGAGCTTCTTTAATTGTGTGCTCAAATAGGCTTATTGTACATGAGAGTGTTCCTGAATGTACAACTCTCTGACATAATTTTAGAGCTATATATTTAAGAGTCCAAATTAAAATTCTATTTTGTGTGCAATATTCAACAAGAATATTTTTTGGATTCTTTAATCTCAAACATGATGCATATCTGAAAATTGTATTATTTATGCCCATTCTATCCCACAAAAATAGACTTTTACATACTTTTTCAATAGATATGTGTCTTTTCTCTTGTTTATTAATGGCTAACCTTAAGGTTACTGAAGACACAATGTAGCCTTTCTCCTCACAAAGAAGATTGAGAGCTAATTGCTCTACTAATGTAGATTGAGGCACTTTGTAGTCTGAAAGGGTTTTCAAAAGTGAATCAGAGGTAGATATAACGCACTACATAATGCAAAATCTTTCTCAAACATCACAACTTATCCATATCTTGCATAGAAATTGACATATTATCATCCAAGTGATTCTACCTTCCTCATTACCATCCAAGCCCCTTTCTCTCCTACATAAGGTTGGAGTATCCGATTTATGTATTATCATTTTAGTGGTTCTACCTTCCTCATTATGATCCAAGCCCCTTTCTCTTATAGATCAGGTTGGAGTAGCTAATATTGAAGCGAAGGAGAGGCAACTCATGGAGTGCCAACAATGAACCATGTTAGGAGAACTATAGTCAATACCATGCACTCTGGCATGGTTGTAATGTTTTTACTTCATATTGTAATTTTTGCATATCACAAATAATATTAGGATGAATCATTAAAATGAAATAGACATTGAACATCTAGGAAAGATACATACAAGCATCCCAGAAAATGATAAATGCCTTGAAAAAACCATGACATAAATACACGACCATTCTCAGACACAAAAATAATAACAAATTCAAGTAGGCAACAAACCAAACCCCCATTGGAATCAAAACAAAGGTTCGGTGCATCTCAATGCAATTTTGGGAATATCTTGTTGGGATGGGAAAGATTAAGTTCAAGATCTTGTAATTCAAAACATCTTTGTTCACTATATGTGAATGCTACATCCTAGCTTGCTTTAGATGTATATAAATATTCTAGCCGCTTCTTAGATACCATAGTAGATAATAATATCATTTACAAACATGATATGGTGAGTTAGTACTACTACACAATGCACACTCAAAGACAAACTTTACTACCTCAAAATGTTCAACTTCAATAAGAACTCAGAAGGAGAAACCAAGCTTTATTGAAACCCAAAAAGATAAACCATGCAAGAATAATGTCGTCAAAATACATTTAGCTTCCATCCATTAGGCTTGAGTGACTACATGCTTTGAGCACCATAACAAAAGTGACTATATTTGGGGAGATCCTTTGCTATATTTGGACCTCACAAAAAATGATCATAGATCTTTCGTTGCCGACCCTTGCCAGAATATCCTTTTATAATCTAGTCCCATACACTTCATCTAGAAACAAACCCTTGCTTTACACGTGCAAAAGCAACACAGAAGAATTCACCATCAGCTGGCTGTTGGGTACTTGCAATCGAAGATGCTAGTGAGGGCTTGCTGCTGCAGGCTAAGAGCAATTCTCTCCCTCTCCCTCTCTCAACTTATAACTATATCCAGCAGAGCTACGGGTGCTACACCAAATTTATTTCTCTCTCTCTCTCTCTCTCTCTCTCTCTCTCTCTCTCTCTCTCTCTAAGAAATGTTTCCAACATGGGTACAGGTGCTACACCAGATCCTCTCTCTCTCTCTCTCTCTCTCTCTCTCTCTCTCTCTCTCTCTCTCTCTTTGGGAAAACTTTCTCTATACTACATTACTTGATATCCATACATCTTTACATTTCATCCCTTACAATGCATCAATATACTTCTGCATTTGACTTACACCGCAATTTTCATCTTGCAAGTTAGTAAAGTTTGATTTCATGAAAGCTAAAACACCTACTTCTTTTGTTACATTTCATTTGTTGTGCTCTGACCGACAAATAACCTGCAAAAGACACAACTGCAAGGGAAACATCTATGGTTTGATCCTGCAAAAGAACACGTTAGCCATGTCAAATGGAGTTGCTTCATGTTCAAGTTTCCACTACTGTATCTTTGCTCTGCATTCAGTACTCCCTTACCTGATGGGGCTTTGATCTCTATGCCTTGGTGGACTTGCAGGACTATACCCTCTGGTTGAACCTCTTGAATGTGATCTCTGAACATCAGAATCTCCATATTCATAAGCATACCTTGAATGCATGTGACTTCCATATCATTCTCGTGTGTCGTAATCTCTCCAAGGATTATAATTTGATTTGAGGGTTGCAGCTCCTACTTCCTACATGCCTTTTGTAGCTTCCAAACATCTTTCTTTTGAGCTCGATCCCTGCTAATTTGCATAACATGCATAAAGTTACCATATCCACCCCAATTACAATTTCCTCAAGCTGTCGACAAATAGCCTCTCCAAAATCTATAAGTGGTGAACAATCTACAATAATATTTGGGCGGCCTACATAAAATCGTCCAGTCAATCCTTGCAAAGCAGCAACTTCTTGCTCCTCTTCTTGGAATTGAGCATACATATTTCCAACCATGTGATCGACAAGATTATTGCAAATGTGTAAACTCTCCAGCTTGTCAAACTTCCCAAGCTCTTCAAAGATGTTGAGGTAGAGCCTGGAGAAAAGAAGAGTGCCAAAAATGGATGCCAAGTTCTCCGTTGGTTTGCTGTCAACAACGACCCTGATGCAATGGCACTTGTAGACCTCGTGGAGACGAACCTGCTTGTTGCTGCACCCAAGATTGCCGCCTCCCTTGCAAAAGAGGACGAAGCACCATCTGACCCTCTCCACGCTGCCTCTTATGCATGGAATGCTCCTGCAACACCCAACCTTGCTATGCACACCATGTTGCCCTGCAACATTAATGAGCATGCAACATGTTTCATTTGGTCCCATAATCTCCAATAAGTCAAATACTCTCTCTCTCTCTCTCTCTCTCTCTCTCTCTCTCTCTCTCTCTCTCTCTCTCTCTCTCTCTCTCTCTCTCTCTCTCTCTCTCTCTCTCTCTCTCTCTCTCTCAGACTATGCGTTGCATCTTTCTTTGGTTTACTCCCTAGCATGTGTGTCAGCATTGCGATCTTGTGCTCCAGGAGGGTTGCATAGAAATTACCAATGAAATTTCATTGTCAATTTTCAAGAGCTGATGATGACGCTACAACTGCCATCATGTTGCTGCTGGAGCTGTCGGACGACGCCTTCCAGGCAAGGGAACAGCCAGACACAGATCCTCTGTAGCCACCATCGTGATGGAGGGTCTGGATGTGACGAGCCAGAGGAGTCCTCCTCTCGTTCAAGAGCACGCTGCTCGTTCGCGCGCGCGCAGACGATCGGTGAGCTCAAGTTTTTTAAAACATTTTATAAAGTATCTTGTCACAAGTTGGCCTTAATTCACACTTGGTGAGAGCTTTCATCCGTTTGAAAATTTAAGAAGGCCACTTGAGAGGGAGCAAAAAGAAAGCCACGTTGGCGGATGAGCACGCACTCCGTCCGAGCGCACACGAATAGACTGCGTGCTCATCCGCCAATGTGGCTCTTTCATCAAGTAAATGCAATCCATTTTTGGAAAAAAAATAAACTATATTTATAGCAATTTGTACCAATTTCCTGCAAAATTCAAACATATAGACGGTCCATTGTCCTAGTCCATTCTTTTAATGATTACCTTAGCTACAATAGGAAAGTCAAAATGGCACAAAACATTGGATGTAAGAGAGACAACTTGACAATCAGAGTTGGGAATACCGAGAATCTTACAAATAATAATGCAATTGAAAAAAATATATGTGAAAGTCATTGCTCCAAAAACTATTGCCCTTCCTCCACCAATCTCACTTTGGGACACACAAACATAAACACAAACACCACACATTCATTTTATTGAGGTCCAATGTGTGTGTGAGAGACACACAAACACACTTTGTGACACAGAAACACAAACACAAACATCAGTTTTGCTAGGATCCGATGTGTGTGTGTGTGTGTGTGTGTGTGTGTGTGTGTGTGTGTGTGAGAGAGAGAGAGAGAGAGAGAGAGAGAGAGAAAACCAAACAAGATTACTTGCACATGATAAACACAAATACGAGAAATTTTTTATGCAAGATGATAAGGAAAAATTCCTTTGAGATCAATAGAAAGGTAGGTTTATAGACCTTTCATTACTAAGAGGATCAAATGATTTCACATGTACAAGAATAAAGATTAGCTTGTTTGATAACATTAATCTCTAACAAGTTGAGGTAATGTAATGTACTGTTGGTCGCAATGTAGTAGGAGTGTTGCAAAATGTTCCACTTGCCTTGCTACATTTTACAATTGGCTCACATCCACTTGTGTCTTTGCTTGAGGAAAATGGTACAGAAGGGGAGATTCAAGGATGATTATGAGTTTGATTGATGACAATCCTCTACTCTTCATAAAAGCCAACTCCCAAATGCTAAGAAGAACTCTTAAGAATGTCCAAATGTTTGAAACTACATCAGCCCCTAAGTGCGGCATTGAAAAATCAAGATTGATTTCAACTAGTTGGAAATGACTAGATTAGCCCTACCAAAAGATTATTTCAAAAGTCAAAGTGTTTAAAAACCTCAATGCACCACTAGGGGTGGACATCTCACACAAACAAGGATTTCACTAAGTTCCAAACAAAACTAACAATAACATTAGAAGATGGGACAATACACTCCTTCCCTTCCACAACAAAGTGGCTATAATTAACTCCTTCATAATTAACAAAGTGGCTATATTTAACTCCTTCATGATTCTTTACATATCCTTTGTCTCAATTGTTTTGAACGTGGCTATATGTAATTGGAAAGAAATTTTAAAACGCATCAAAAGGTTCATATGGAAGAATATTACAAGAGACACATTTCAATGGTAGTGGGGGGAATGAGATTGGGTGATAAGATCAAGGGACCTAGGTAACATTGGGATCTTGAACCCAGCACTACATGCAAAAGCCATGTGTGCAAAGCTAGTAGTTTCCCTAACAAATCAAAGGCAAGATGAGGCGGTCATGGCTTGGGATATGATTGACAAAGTAGAGTGCTTTTAGAAATGAGGCCCATGGAAGGATCATACTAAGTGCGTGACAAATTTCTAGCTCCAAGCTTGAATTTTTTGAATCAAAGGGGTTTAGCTGCTAGGGGGTTTGCATAGGGGAGATACTTCAAAAGAGAAAATTAGTGGTATCATCACTTGAATGAGAAGAGATGTTTATATATTTTAGGTGCTCCAACTTACATTAGTCCCTTGGATTTCCAAGCTAGAAGGAGTATCTTTTGGAGGGAAGTTACTAGAAAGGGGAATAACAAAGGAATCTCCAAGTTGACACATTTCTAGAATGACGACAACTACTGTTGCAAGAATGTGGACTAGTCGGTGGCCGTGCATAGTTTGAATCTAATTAAAAGGCTATTGATCTCTATGGAATTTATAGGGTGGTCTAGTTCACTCCGCTCATCAAATTGTCAAGGGTGAATTGATTAGAAGACAAGTGTCTAAAAAGTGTAAACAACATTTGGGTAGCAAAATGGTCATGCTCAATGAAGATAATCACCTGGAAGGTGTTGTGGGGGCCTACCTATACTAGGATTAAGATTCTTGCCAAAGGGATTTGCATAGATACTTGCTTTGGGTACAAAGCAGCTTTTGAAGATCCCTTGCATCTATTCAAAGACTACCCTTTCTTGCAAGGTCTTGTCACCAAAATTTTCAAATGGGTACAAAGGACTTGGAAGGTGCTCTTCTTTAGGAATGACTTGGTATTAAGGGGAAGAATATTTCAGCACGAAGCATTTCTTCTGTGCACTCATATAGTGAAATACTACTATTTGAAGCAGATTTGGAAAGTCGAAAACCTTTGTGTTTTTGAGAAAAATGTTGTGGTAGCTCAATTCAATGATATTGTCTGTGATAGCACCAAGATTGTATATAATAGGGTCAAAATTTGGAACATCTATAGAAGCCAAATAATGGAACATGCACTAAGTTATATTGGCTACTCAGGCGGTGCCCTCTATGGGAAAACAAGAGTGTTGAACTCTGGCTAAAGCTACTGGTGGATATTGATTAGGGTATTTTGCTATGAATTCTACATCACCTTTTTGGAATTGTTTTCCCTTCAAGGGACATGGCTATATGTAATTGGATTTTAGGTGGTAGATCTTTAAAAGAGCCTACTAATATTACACCATACCTATTTTCTCAAATGGATTTCTATGCATTTCTCCCTTGTTTTCCACCTTGACACACTAGATCTCCGTTTCTTGTTTTGCTTACCTACACAAGAACTTATTTCCTTTAGAAATTAGAAGTTGGTGTCTTAAGAGATGACAAAAACGTCTTTGCAAACATCCTATGCTACATATTATGGCCAAAAACCCAAATAAATTAATGACAACGACTTTAAGCTTAGTGATTACATTTCCTCTTAAAATAAAGAGTGTTTGAAGAAATGGTTGTTTTAGTAGAGAGACACTCTTCATGAAGCTCAACATCTATAGACTCAACATATTCCTCACAATTTTACTCTTTCTAATCAAGATTACTATCAAATCATGGCTTGTTTGGACATTTTTACTCAATGCTTTGCTACTAGATTTAAGGTGTTGATCCACTCGATCAACACTTGAGATCATGTATTTTATGTAGATTTTAATCACATTGCACTTATCATCACTGGGTTTCCCTTGACTTGAAAACCTATCATAAAGGGAGTAGACTATTGTTTTTAAGAGTTGATGAGGTCTCCTCAAATTGAAAAAGGAAAAAGTTTTTATTTATTTAAGGCTGAACCAGTGAGAGGTGCAATGGAAAATTTGAAATTGGAAAGCTAAGGAAATTGGGATATTAACGTGGATTGAGAAAGTGAAGGTTGACAATATACGAAAGAAAAAGTATCATGCAATTGGAAAGTCAAAGGACTTTGTACAACTATAAGATTTTGCCAAATTCTACGAAACAAAAAGTATCATGCAATTGGAAAGTCAAAAAAATTGTACAACTACAAGATTTTTTGAAATTCTACCCACAACTTGAAAAGACCAAATAATTTTAAAAAAAGCTCTAAGTTAAAAGCTCCCAAAAATAAAGCACTCCTCCACGGAGCAAGCAAGTGTGTGAAGGATTGGGCGTTGAGGTCGAAGAGGTGATTCATGAACAAAGTGCAAGGACGACGGATGATATAAGTTTGGAATTTGATCTAGAGGTCAGTGGTGAGCATATGCCCGAACTTAGAGATAAAGTGTCAAATATTGAAGCTGATGCGGAGAGCGACGAAGAAGTAGGGTTTGATGATGAAGATGCAGAAGTACAGATTGTGATAGACATCTTTGGTGCATGAGATCTCATAGAAGATGAGAGATTAACTAATGATTTTTGCTAGGAACTCTTTTGTAAAACTCTTTTTATTAGTCTACAATACACTTTAGATTCATTCATTTGTGTTGGTGATTCGTTTATTAGTTATTTGTATTGATTAAGCATTTCTTCTATAAAATAATATATTTTGTGGGTGTTATTTGTGTATCTATAGCCATGGCCGATGACGATGAGCCATACTCTCCTAGTTTTAGTTTTCCTATCACTCCGATCGGCATGTCACCCGAGCAGATGGGTCTCTTTTTGACACAGTTCACAACACTAGGGAAGATCGCCAATGACACAGAACCTTTGGGCAATAGGTTCCTCCAACCCTACGTCTAGGACTGGTGTGGTCCCTACATCGACCTGCCCCACACCTCAGTCGAGTGTGCCCCCTACGCCAAGGACTAGTGTGCCCCCTACATTGATGGCGGTTCATCCTCGAGACGAGGTAGGTGTCATTCTGGAGGTGGTGGTTATTGTATAGTGGTTTACCGATGCGTCCACACCACCGAGATAGAATCCCCCACTCTCTTTAGTAGATAGTTCATCGATTGGCACACCACATACGCTTGGGGATCACATGATCATGATCCTAGCAAGGTGTACAAGAGCAGGGATGGGACTGTTTTTAGGGTCGAAAAGGCCATGTAACAGAGGATTAGACAACTCTGTACAGTTTAGTTTGGTCACTCTATGATGCAGATTTGGGATAATCTCGACGATGAAAGAAGGAGTTACATTGTCGAGTCCATTCACAGAGCACAAGCCGACAGAGGGGTACGATCTAATCTCAAATGGCTGGATTTTGGGTGTGGCGAAGGCCACAATGTCACACCATCAATCAAAGAGAAGAGACACGTACAATGCCGACAGTCCAAAGCTGGCATGGTTGGATGCAGAGGAATGGGCGGGGATTGCATGAGAGACACAAGACAATCCTGACAGATTTCAGTAGAGAAGAGAGATGCAGCAAGAGCACGTTTGGATTTTTTTGGAGCATCACATCTTGGGAGTGGAGGCCGCGACACACTTTGATATGAGTTTGTAAGTATTATACGTATGCTTTGCATTGTTGAAAATATATATGTTATTTGAAGATTTATCTCATGATTAAACCATAATTTTGCAGGAAGTTGCCATGAAGCGCCTTCCAACATGCCGAGAGGAGAAGTATAGGTACAAGCATGGATTTGTGGCCCTTTGACCCACCTGCAGGAGGAGGGAGAGGACATTGATTGGGAGGCATTACCATGAGGGTCTTCTTCATACAGTCTTACTCAATCATCTTGATACAGTTTTCTTGGTACAATCATTTTTGTAGCTGTGGTCTTCTTGATACAGTCTTACTCAGTGATTGTTTGCATGTATAGTTTTGTAGTGCTTTATGTTTATGGTTTTGCATTCCGTTTGTGATTATGATTTGTTTCAAAATTATGGAATGGCACAGAGGTTTTGGTCATGGTTTGGCGATCAAGTTATGGTTATGGTTTTGCAATGATGGTATGGCAATCATAGTATGGTTAGGATTTGGCAATCAAGTTATGGTTATGGTTTTGCAATGATGGTATGGCAATCATGTGATGGTTATGGTTTGGCAATCAAATTATGGTTATGGTTATGGTTTTGCAATGGTGGTATGGTTGTTATGGTTATGGTATGACAAGAAAGTTATGGTATGGGAAGTGGGTTATGTTTATGGTTTTGCAGTTTTCGAATCATGTTTTAATTATGGCTATAAAATCTTTATGCCGTTGTGCCTATGGTTTGGGAGTCGCTGTTATGGTTATGCTTTTGAGAACTTGTCATGATTAAGCTTTTGATTTTGTGGTTTTGTTCTTTTTACAATTTTGCTAATTTGTATACACTCACACTTTAGCATCAACTTGTAGGTGGAGTGCGATTGCTTGTGCACTCTTCCTTTGGGTAGAGAGGGTTGTTTTCTGTTGCTCTAGTACATGCAGCATCAATTCCCAACCCTCTCTGCCCAAAAATAATTGCAGGTTTGGTCGTTGAAACAGAATTCAATACATGTGTCGGTATGGGCCTCAGAACAAGCATGGATATATGAAAACATTTCTGGCTTAGATAACTGCGTTTATTTTGGCGCATATAATAGCGTGTATTCCGATGGCCTCTGTAGGTGCATATACTGACGCTGTGATATTGGCATTTATTATGATGCTTATTCCATGGTATTTTACTTTTAAAAGAATCTTTGTCTCGTTGGTATCTGCGTAGATTTTTGTGTGACGTGTTATAGTGTGTCCTCCGGCTATACCCATGTGGGCTTCTTGGAGTATGTATAAATACTCATCCTCAAGAGAAAAATGCCTAAGAATATCATCCTTCCCTAGCTTGTATAGAGTTCATGCAATTAGAGAATGAGGTTCACAGTCCTTTAACAGTTGCTGAGCTATATCCTTACGAAGCTCTTTGGGTGGAAAACCGTTAACGAAAAAGTTCACAATCTTCTCACTCCATTCAGGCATGGTCTAGACTAGGAATAGGGAAGTATTGGGCAATTCATCATCAATTCTAGTAGGGGCTTCACCATTGGGTATGCAAGACAAATGATCTGCCATGACATGTCTTTTATCAAGTCTCACCACAATGGTAAAATCAAACTCAAGAAGAATTAACAACCATTGTGTAATTCTTTCCATGGAACAAGGTTTGTTTACCAGATACAATGATCAACATAGGAAACAAACTTGTTGGCAAGAAGGTAGTAGCAAAATTTCTTCACTGCATAAATCATAGCTAAACCTTCCCACTCTGTAGTGGTGTAGTTCCTCTCAACATCATTTAATTGACGACTTGCAAAGCTAATGGGGTAGTCCAATTTATGTTCTCCTGGTTGAGCTAAAACACACCCAATAGCAAAGTTCGATGCATCACTATGGACATGGAAAATTACATTCCAATCGGGCACTCGTAGAATGAGAGCACTGGTTAAGGTCTTTTTTAATGACTCATAAGCATGGTCACACTCTGCGGTCCAGTGGAACTCAATAATAAGCTCGTACAAAGAACGAGCTATCTCAAGAAAGTTTAAAAATAAATCGCTTGTAATAACCAACATGGCCCATGAACCTTTGAACTCCTTTATAGTTTGTAGGTGGTGGCAAATTGGAAATGGCTTTAATTTTTCTCTCATCTATGGAAATCCCATTTTTGGACAATATACACCCTAAAATGACTCCATGTTTAACCCAAAATTGGCATTTGAAAGGGTTTAAGGAGATGCGATACAATTTTCACTTCTCAAACACTTTTTGTAAACATGATAGATGTTCCTTCCAAGAGGAATAAACACAAAGGTCATCTAAGAAATCTTCACAAAATTCCCTCAGTAGTGTTTATCAATCTTTGGAAGGTAGCAGGGGCATTGGTTAAGCCAAAAGCCATAACACAAAATGCAAATATTCCGAATTCGGTTATAAAAGCCGTTTTAGCTTGGTCCTCTAGGTTTGCGTAAAGGAGGGGATGTAAAGAATGTAAACAACTACCGGACTATAATGATTGGGTCTCTTATGGGCAAAGTTTTTTGGGTGCGTAATGGAGATGAAGTTGAGTGGTTGGGCTGAAAAGAATGACAAGCGTGCAAAAGGACAAGCGAGTTTTCATTGATGCCATAGCACCATTGATCATCTTGTCACTCTTCGTGTTGTCATGGAGGAAAGTTGATTGAAAGGCAACCGATTGTATTATTGTTTTTTGGACTTTAAGAAAGCCTTTAATATGATTCCACGTATCAATTTGTGGAGAAGGATGGAAGAACTCCAAGTGCCAAAGTGAGTTTATGCTTGCAGTTTCTAGAATCTATGAGAAGGTGATTTGTCAATTGCGCATGGAAAGAGGAATTTCAGAAATATTTGTAAGCACTATTGGGGCTAAACAAGGATGTCCGCTGTCACCAAATCTCTTTGGTCTATGCATCAATCAATTGGAAATTGAAGAGGTCACTATTTGCAATGCGGTATCATGCTTTTGTTGTATGTGGATGATGTAGTGCTTCTAGCACACACGTTAGAAGATGCACAAAAGCTTATGGTTGTCTTTGATAACGTTTTCTTGCATAGTGGGCTGATTGTGAATGAATCAAAACAAAGGTTATGCTTGTGAAAGCCAACCATAAGGAGAAGCCATGCATTGTGTACAACAATGAGACACTTGAAGTTGTTGAGAGCTTTAACTACCTTGGCCTTGAGGTTCCGTCCAATCATAAGTGGCATGAATGTGCTATGCATTGTTTGGAAGCGAGAAAGAGAGAATATTATGCATTTGAGAATATATGTAATGCGAGAAACATCAAGTGTTGGATTCTCAAGAAGTACCTTTTTTATGCATTGTGACACCAATTCTTCTTTATGGAGTTGAAGTGTGGGGCAGGAGCATCTCAAAGTCTACTTGGAAAGAGTTTGAGAATGTCCAAAAGCGTTTTCTTACAAACTTTTTCCAAGTTAAGACACAAACACCATATATGATCCTACTTCTTGAGTCGGGATCTCTTCCAGTTGAGGTTATGGGCATGGAAAGGGTTGTGGAGTACATGAAAAAGATGCGTCAAAACCCCTTAAATTGACTTCCTGCAATTACATGGGAAGCAATCAACAAAGTTCAAAAGATGCATAAAAGCAAGATCTTGAGTATGGGATGGATGCAAGTCATAAAGAAGTGGTTTGGGAGATGGGATGCATTACACTTGCTACATGATGCTTCAATTGACTCCCAAGTGAATGAAGCTTTTCTACAACACCAATGTATTACAGCTTGGGAGACATTTGGTGGGTCACGCTTCATACATTACACCACCCATATTGCCCCAACTACAAAACCATGTTCTTCGCTGAAAGAGGAAACCGTATTCACACTTACATGCTTGAGCCTATCCCCTTGTTGGCGATATGCACTATCATAGCCATTCGGCTTAGCTTCCATTCCCTTCAATGCAAGACAGGGCATTGGGGCAATGGAGAAGAGTCAAATCAAATGTATTTTCATCCATTACTTACACCCACACACTTTCCTCTCCTAGCCACAGTGTGAGCTCTCCATTGCGACTCTTATCACGACAGTTTTGGAGCATCGAGAGTTACTCATGAGCCATACATATACTACATCACATGTGACTTTGGTCCCATAGGTCATATTTGACCTTCAAGGACGATAATAAAATCTCTCTCCCTCTCTCTCTCTCTCTCTCTCTCTCTCTCTCTCTCTCTTGTGCACACTACAAGTGGATGCTTTTTCTACAAGAGAGAGAAATAGAGTAGAGACTAGTGCCCACTTGTAGTATGAGAGAGAGAGAGAGAGAGAGAGGTGGAGGTTAAATATTATAAAAGAATGACTTTGCACGAGAAAGAGAGAGAGAGATAGAGAGAGAGAGAGAGAGAGAGAGAGAGAGAGAGAATGTAAACGCTCTCTTGTGGACTTGAATGTTTTGAAGGAGCGCATGAGCAAAGTAAAGCATGACCATGTATTGGAAGAGGAGAATTTTGACACTATGAGCCCAGATGTATGCGGCATGAAAAATGTATGCACAAACAAGTTTCGGGCTGATGTATGTGGTAGCAATGTGGCTCTGTTGGACGGGAGCGACTCACACACCCATGAAGTGCATGCAAACACTACCTAGATCAACATAATGTCAATCGAGGACACAGATGACACGATAGGCACACAGAGGAAATCTCTTTAGCTTGTCAGGCTGAGACCATCCTACACATACAACACTCTGGAAGGCCAACTAAACCACAATCAAGAACCTCACTGCTCTCAACTACACCACCTAGCCACATACACACATACGGAAGGTAACTCACCTAATCATGCCAGATTTGTACGAAACTTAAGGAACACCATCCCCTTACTAGGATACACCTGTCCCTAAGCTTCTACACTCAAAACCCTCACTCTAAATCCATCTGCAGAAAACGCGTAGGATGACAGGGCAGAATTTTGAAAGTGCCCGAAACTGAAATTTATGAGTACCTATGCGTAGCTTATGTCGCCACGATTCTATAGACTACTAGCACGCAGAAAACAGACATCGTTTGATGCACTTACGGCCACAAATAGCTCGTAGATGCGTCGACGTGTGCGCTTCGTCTCGCGTGGAATGCTTGGCATTGTCGTGTAGCTCTCCTCGAGCCTACAACAATGGTGCAGTCGGATCTCCAATGTGTTGAGCGAGCCGGGCGTAGCGAGAGGATAAAGCTCACGCTCACTCTCTTTCTCTCTCACACACAGTAGACGGCAGCGCTAAAGTTTTGATTATGATAAAAAGTCTTCTTTACAAAATGACCTAGGTACCTTATATACTAAGGCTACCTTAGGTTTAACCAAAAATGGGGTTGAAAGGGTCAAATGGCTTTGTATTTACAATCTGCAAGTGCCATTGCACCCCGGCTTCTGAAACTAGAATAACTACTCATTACAAATGACGTTTATAGCCATAATCCGCAGCATTTCATAACTCGCAAAAGATAAGACTTTGGTACGAAACTTGAGTTATGTTGTGTTGTTGACCCAGCGGTCAACATTCCCCCCTTCCGCGTTCATGTCGTCCCCGACATGACCTGATTGTCGATGGCGATATGGTCTTTGCTGTCGTTTTGTTGTTGTAAAGAAAGTATAGACTATAGCCTTTGCAGTAGCTTGTCTTGTTCATCCAATCCGATGTACATAGTCTTCACATGATTCAGAAAAATCAGAATTGATGACGAACTTTATGTCTTTCACATCGACGCTCCGAGCTGCAGCATCTGTTTCTGTCATTATAGGTCTACTGCCAGATCTAAATTCAAAAAGAACCCAATGTCGTTGAACTTGACTCTTATCATCATGGATAGAGAAAGCTCCATCCATCACTTGCTACAACAAAGCTGTCAATTCGGAGTATTTGTGGTTCTCAGAAACAACTTCTACAATCTGTAGAATTGAGTGATTGGTTTTCTAATCTTGTGAGCCAATGACAACTTTGTAAGGATTTTGTAGAAATTGTATGGCTAAACCCTTAACTTCTTTAGGCCAAGTTGCACTCCAATGCAAAGTTTTTCTGTTGCACTGCTTGTATCTTTGTCGAACCACAACAAGAACTATAATCCATTAGAGCGGACGTCTATCATCGTAACCATTCATCTTTTGAGATCCTCTGATTACTTTTATGTCTGCTCTTCTTCATTGGGGACTTCTTTGTTCCTGTGAAATCATGTTGTTAGTGTTGTCTGCAGCTTTGTCATTGTAGGCCATTCTTCGACTCGCCATTGAGGAGAAGTATGCTATGATCTGAAATTGGTGCTCCAATTCATTTGTCAATTGATTTGAGTAGCATTTCCTTATTGTTGATGTAGAAGGAATATGTACAAGAGGATGGTGATAGGTGTCTTTAGATTAGGGTCTAAAACCTGGATGACCAAAGGGAAAAAACCCGGTGGGAAAAAAATGCATTTGGTATACGCTCTTATTGGAGTTGAGTAGTGGAACATGAAGTACATGTTCATGAAAGGTGAGTGCTTGGGTGAACCACGGAAAGAGTGCCTGATGCAAGTGCCAATTATGGGACACTCTATATGCATATGAGAAATTTGTCAACAAAATCATGCAATGTGAAAGAAGGAGATGATGGGTTTTTCGATGAATAAATGTAGCACATGTGACATCAAAATATGTCTCAATAGCTTCCACCTTTCCAAGAAGGGTTTTCGATGTAGAAGTTTCTCCACTCGTATCTCACTGTGCTCAGTACGTGAGTGTCTTTTGGACCTTCTCCATCACTTCACCAGACTTAAGTACTTAGACTTCGACTCTTTTGCTCACCTATACCAGCATGAGCGACAAAACGTAAATATGCTCAACTCTTCCAGCTTGAGCAGTACCTAGAATAGCTAAGACGCTTAGACCACAGAGAATATTACTTGAAGCTTTGGGACTAACACCTCACTCATTTTGTGGCTTAGCTACTCGACTCTGACTTGTATGACTTGTCGGTTGCATGTTGACACTGCTTTGTGACAAGTTCTTCGGCTGTTGTAGTGGATGTTGAGACATACTTTGTGAAGTTTCATCGTTTCCCGTACCTTCTTCTCTTTGTAGTGCTCAGGCCTCTCGTTAGTCTTTTCTTCATGTGGATTATGGATTTTTTTATTTTTTCTTAATAATAAACAAAGAAAATCTTAAAACGAACTTAACAAAAGAAAAATCATTCAAATAGAAATCTAAATGCTATGTACACTATACACATGTCCCTAGGGGCTCATATATGGATTTTGTCCCCATACTCCTCTGTAACACTACTATGAGGGCATATACTCTAAATTTTGTCAAAAAATTATCACAATAAAACGCAAAAATTCAATGCATCTCACAAAACATTGCCCTCTAATAGTCATAATGTTAGGTCTGCATTCAGAATGCCTCCCCCCTTCCTATTTGGAGTCATCCTTTACGACAGGGTATCGCAAAGGGTATGTGTTGTGCTTGGGCAATTAAAAGTTGTGCCTATGCAGGCCTTGTAATGTAGCCCTATTATGCATACACAGTCAATGCATGGAAAAGATTTATGTTGTGCAAGATGTGGGTATAAGCAATTTGCTTATTGGAATTTGTTGGCGAGGTTTCCTATTCTAAGCAATGTAATGGTCTTTGAAGCTCCGGTATCGTTGCTTGATTGAAGCGACTTGCTCTCTTCTAACTATAATGTAATCGTAGGAAGAATTGTAAGAATTCAAGCGGCGATGCACTAACAGCAGTTTTGTTGTTCTTTTTTGGGACCCATTTCTTTGCGATTATTGGTTGTTTTGTTGCTGGCTCTCGTTTGGGAACCCATACTTGCCCGTGCTTTGTTTGTGTTTGAAGAGACTTCTTTGGGATCCACCTTTTTGTTGTGTGAGTTGACAATGGTCTTTGCTTCAGCCCTTGTACGCTTGGTTGGGGACGGGATTCAGGCTTTGAAAATTGATATTGTGGTTGTTTGGGAATCCAAATGAATTCCTGACTTTTTTGTGCTTGAATCAACTTCTTTGGAGCCCCAACCTGAGTTGTGAAAGCTTGAGACTTTGTGATATTCTTACCCATTCGTGCACGCTTTCCTTGTTTTTGTTTTGGCGTTGGATCTTGTGATTTGTCATTAGAGATCTTTGTCTTCTTGATCCATATCTGTTTTTGGCCGATCTGGCTTTTTGGTATCCAGATTTGTCGAGCTTTTTGGCTTTGACTTGTTGTCCTGTTCTTTTGACCTGTCATGGTTGTTGCTGAAGGGGTTGGTGATAGTGATGGTCTGAGTTGATGATAGGGGATGTCGTAAGATTCATCACTATCGCTACTATCCTCAGCAAGGTTGACTTCTTGTACTTTCCCTTGTTTTTTTGGCTGGTAGTGGAAAGATACTGTCTGTTTGCTCGTGGGTGGTAGTTTCTTGGAGGACTTTTCTAGTCCATTGATTAGAGCATTGTTAGCTCGTTGCTCTAGTCGTATTCTTCCTAGATGAGTCTTTGCATCCTTATTAGGAGCCATGTATGAGGATGCTTGTGGTGGCTGTGTCTTCATCGAGGACGAGGACTTTGGAATCCACTTTTGATGCACTTTACTCAGGTAGCGATGACATTGATTCCCGGGTCGTTGATCTTCTTGAAGCTCGAAGTGTTCTACAGAGTCATAGAACTCTTCGTCTTCTTCATCTTTTGATTCTCCATATTTCTTTGTTTTCTCCTTATTTCGAGAGCTTGTTGATGTCTGGATCTCTTCGTTTTCCTGGATTACACTCACTGCAAAATAAGGAACGAACTGCGGAATCAAACTCCTCAACCGGTGCTCTCGTCACATCCCTATAGCTATGGTCCCTCAAGTTTACCTTTGTTATGGTTTCCATATGTCTCAAGTATATATGGTCATAACCCCAATCTTGGACCATTTTATATTGTCGCATGAATGGTCTTCCCAGAATGATGTCATAGTTGTTCTTCTTGCCAAAGTCAACAACAACAAAAGTGTGTTCATATTCAATGCCACAATAAGTAACAAGTACTTTTTCTAGCAGTCCTAGGGGTTTTTCCTTGTGTCCGTCTGCAAGCTGCAGGGTCATTCGTGTGGATATCAAGGCAGGTTTTTCCCATTTTTTCCAAATCTCTTTGGTTGCAATGGCCACACCAGCTCCACTGTCAAGGGTTGCCATGGTTTTTACATTATTGAATTCCATAGGAAGGGTGGTTTTTCCATCTTCTCCCTCGTAATACTTGCCTACCTTGTTTAATGGCACTGGCCTAGTATTTAGTTGAGGCATTTCAAGCTCTTTGAAGCCTTCCTCGATTTGAGTCATTGGTGGTTTTTTACACCAAATTTCTCTAGACATTTACCCACATTAGCCCACATGTTTGGTCTTATTCTGAGCAACTCGGCTAACATTATTGTACAGGTGACTAGGGTAGATAGAATATCTACTAGCCCCTTTGAATTGATGGCCTTGTTGGGAGACAGTCTCTGTGATGGGACTGCAACCACATCTGACTTGGTCTCGTACTCGCCGATGTAGGACGGTAGTGTTCTTAGCGAATGGGGTTGACTATCCATAGATTGTACAGATCCTTTGTCTCCCCAATATGATCGCACGTCTAGATTCATTTGAGATCCAGTCTCAAATTCCTCTATTGGTGGTAGAAACACTCCTCGTTCATCACTAGTCTTGTCTACTCGTCTTCTTAGGTCATCGGCTTCATTGGCCTCTCTGACTTGTTTCCACAATTCGTCAAGACCATCTATCTCTTTACAATCCTCAGGTATAGCTTGGTGAAATCCCTCGGAAGAGTTATCCATGGTATTCAGTACTATCCTTGGTTCTAATGCTAGGTCTCTGAGGTTTGGTCTGTGCTCATGATAGGAATCTGGCTCTTTTAGTTCCTGGTTTGGTGGGATTACTTGTGTAGGCATGACACGGATCACATCCTCAGGTTTTGCAACTGGTGGTTCTAGTAAAGCTTGGGCTGTTTGAATCATTTTCTGGCACATTTCAAACCTTTGCTTTTCTAGTTCCGCATCGGGATATGTCATCCACCTGTGTTCTTGGGTTTGGTTGTTTTTGAGCCTCACCTCATAGGCTTTCAAGAGGGCATCTAATGTCTCATTAACCTTCTCTGCCAACACAGATCCTCCTGAACTAGCACTTCTCGGTTTCTCATCCGTGGATGGTTCTTCTAGAGGTTTAACCATCTGTGTAAGAGAAGGTGCCTCCTTTTCTTCATGTTGTTTTATCTTCTTCTGAGCTTTGGTAAGCTTCTCAGCTAGGGATTTTTGCTCTCGTTCCCTGCATGCTTTCATCCTAGTCTTTCTAGCTTTCCAACTATTTCGTTTGCTCTTGGTTTTTTGACTAGGTGCGTCTGTCTTTGGTCCATCATCCGTCTTTGGACTCGTGTCACTTTCCATGTTCTTTGTCTCTGGATTCTCATCAGCTTTCTTTTGAGCTTGTGCTCTCGTAACCACTTGAATTGGTACAACATTTTCATTTTCTGAGCTACTAGGGAGCTGAACAATCCCTGATACATTTGTCGTGATTTTCCTGATTTGGTTTGGGTTTTTCGGGCAATCGGGGATCAAGTGAGTGATGCCACACTCAAGACAATAGGCATTTACTTCAGTGATCTCCGTATGAGGACATTGTTTGACAAGTGGTTGTCATGACTTTTGTGACAATCTGTCTCTGGTTGAGGAGATTCTTTTAGCATTTCCTCTTGGCTATAAGCAAGCTATAAGCAAGCTTTGACCTAAATAAGCCGCTATTTGCAATGAATCACAATGTCCTTTCGTCCATTTCATACCTTCTTTCTTTCGACTAAAACCCAGGAGGTGGAGGTTGTACTGGCCTCACCACTCCATGTGTTTCTCTCACATTTTGTTGCTCCGAAGGGTAGTACTCACTTTGGTTGCTATACCACATTGTAGCTGGTACTAGCGTTGGTTTATTTGATGCTTCCATCATTGGCATGTATCTCATGTCTACCGGCATTCTAGCACCTGGTAGCAGAGGTTGTTGTCCTAAGACAAGTTGTGGCCTTAAAACTCCTACTGGTCTTGGCGCATTCCCCGTAATGTATCTAGGTGGAGTAGGTGCTTCTGGAACAGGTTGTACATACCTCTCCCTAGCATTTTCCATGCTATAATAGCACTCTTCACCCGTATGGTTCGTCCATTTTCTCTCAATTTCACACCACTTCGGCTCTCCCGAATCAGACCTTACAAGAGGAATCAACCTCTTGACCAAGTCATCGATAAGCTTTTCTTGATCAATAGGTGCCGTTGGCTTGGCAATGGACTCACTTATCTGTGAAACACTGTGCTGAGAGGATGTGTCATCTCCTTGAATCTTTAAGTCCTTTTCTTTGTATGCCTCACAGTTATCCACTAGATAAAGAGCTTCTTTGATCAACTCGTTTAGAGTCATCCTCCTTATCATATGCAGATCCTTCTGAAGGACCGCATGTCTCATTCCTTGGATAAAGATCAGCATCAGTCGTGCTTGCGTAGGTAATTCCGCTCTCAGACAGAGCTTAACATATCTCTTGAGCCGTAATGATGCTTTGCGTACTGATTCATTCTCTTTCTGTTTGAATCTATGGATTTGCGAGACCGTGTTGTGAGCAATGCCTTTTGGCGAGAATTATTCAATAAACTCCTCAAACAGCTCATCTAGGGTCTCAAAATCCCATTTTTCCACCGAGTCGAACCATGTAGCTGCATCATCTTCTAGAGTCAATCCAAATCCCGCAAACTGTGTCGCAAAATCTGAAACTTCCTCTGCTCTAATCACTCTTCTAAAAGCCGTTACGTGATCTCTCAGATCTTTATCTCCGAAGTATTTTCTGTTTATCCATTTCTGGACTTGGGATGGTCTAACTCGTCGATTGTCTAACCAGAGACTCTCCCAATCCTTCTCTCGTTATCGCTCTTGAAGGGAATCCTGGTGGCTCTCTTCTTGGAATTCCATAGGAATTCTCGTGTTTGGTGGAGGCATTTGTGGTCATTCATTGACCAAATATCCACCTCTTTCTAGTACAGTTTGTGGATTTGTTCTTTCTACAACTCTGTATTCTCGTCCATACTTGTCGACAACTATAGATCTCCATTGATAGTCGACTCCGTATGTGTAGACATATAAGAGCTTGTAATCCGTTATCTCTTCTAGGTATGGATCTGAGCACCTATAAAGATTGACCTCATTGTCGTCAATGTATCTATATAGTCCTTCACTCTCATGACCAATCATCCAAACTCTCTCAACAAGATGGGTCTTTATCAATTGCAAGTTTGGAAGATCCATTGTGGGGGAGGATATTCCTCTATCGTTGGGATCTCCAAGCTTGTGTAAGTTGCGTTTGAATCTAGGGTAGACATGATTTCTGGGCTTAAGAGGATTTTCTTGGTTCAAGTAGACTTAGTCCACTGTATTCAAGTGCTTTGGTTTATGGAAAAGTCGAAACTATGTCCAAAACCGCAACCGTTTTCTCACAATTCTCGCAAATTGTCGCTTTCAGACACCCCTAACTTGCGGATGTATTTTGAGGCCTCAAACGATGTTTTTTTCAAAGTTGACCTAAACGGTTGCCATAGGCATGCATTTAGTTCAAGTTTTGCTCTTAGATCTGTAGAGCCGCTCTCAGGCTACGTTTTGATATAAAAACTTTTCCGATCCGATACCGTTGTGAAAGTTATGGCCAAAACAGTGAAATGCAGTTTAGACTGTTCAAAATGAGTCCAAATTCAATTTTGAAAGAAGATTTGGAATCTCTGTGACACTGTGAACACTCCTGTATGGTCAAAAGTACAGTTGGACCCTAAAACTGGCTAGAGACATGCTACGCGTAGGATGTCTATATGCTCAGAATTTAACAAAATTTGGTCCAAATACTCCCCTTAAGTCCAGCAACACAATGGTATGCTCAGAATTTCATTTGGACCTAGAAATGGCCTTGAGACATCCTACGCGTAGGATGTCTTTTTGCTCAGAATGACTTGAAATTTTCACCCCAGCTTCTCCTTGATGTGCAGATCACAGTGGTGTGCTCATAGGTTGGTTTGGAGTCCTAAATCAAGCTGGAGACATCCTACGCGTAGGATGTCTAAGTGCTCAGATTTTGTCCAAACTTGATCCCAAGATTCTCCTAGTGCTCAGCAACCCAATGGTATGCTTAGAATTGATTTTGGATGCCAATAGGTCAAGATTTAGGCTGCAAGAGCTTCTAGTGCACTCCAAGAGTAGGATGTCTGACAATTCTTGTCTTTGCTTGGTAAATAGGCCAAACAAGGTCCAAATTCACTTTTGAAAAAAGTTCTGGAATCCTTGAGACACTTAGAACCTCCCTATATGGCCAAAGTAGAATTTTGACCACTTTATGACCCTGGAGACATCCTACGCGTAGGATGTCTTTTTGCTCTGTTTCAGCTCAAACTTGCACTGTAGCTTCCCCTTGATGTGCTAAACTCACAGCTCTTTTACTTTTTGATTCTGACACCTATAAGTTGGTCAAATGATCAAGAATCTGTTCCAAAAGCCTGATGTCTGTTCTAATGAATTCCCAAGTCAAATCAACTCCAAATTGGACCAAAATTGACTAGGAGGCTTGCCTAAGGCTATACAACACCCTGCTATGTCCACAGTTTGAATTTGGCCTCTAAATCATGCCTTAGACATCCTACGCGTAGGATGTCTAACTGCTCATAATTGCCCCAAATTTGAACCACAGACTCTCCTTAAGGTGCTGATCACTGTGGTATGCTCAGAATTTTGTTTAGAGTCTAAAATCACACAGAAGACATCCTACGCGTAGGATGTCTTTTTGGCCTGTTTGACCCCAGACTTGTCCCACAGCTTCCCCTTAATGTCAGCAACCCAATGCTATGCTTAGATTTGAGTTTGGATGTCAAAAGACCCCAAAACTAGCTATTCTTGCCTTTTTCAGTCAAAAATGCTAAAGTCTGTTCAATCTTCACTTTCACTGACCCAAATGAGATGCAATTTATCACATGCACTCAATACAACATTTAGAACATGCCTATGGAGTCATCCTATGGTTTGGTCTCAAAATTAGGCCTTGACACAATTTGGGTAGGATGTCTGGCAATTCTCGTCTTTTGGGTTTGATCTGTCAAAATTTGGTCAAATTTCCACTTTCTAGGTGAAAATAGGGTAAAACCTACCTTCTAAACACACAGGTAACCTCAAATTTTCAAAAAAATGCCCAGATCACCTTGTAGACATCCTACGCGTAGGATGTCTACTGCTGATTTTTTCAGACTGAAGTGTCCCTGATGCTTCCTTATGCTCTCAACAAGTGCAAGTATGCTTCACAATTGCAAAAACATGCAAAAATCACTCAATTAAGCCTTTGCTGAAATTTTACATTTTCTGACTCCGCCTTTTGGCTTTTGGTCAACAAAAATAGGGAAAAACACCCAAGTCAATATGTTACTAGGGTAAAACCTACCCTCTGAACCCACTGGTGCAGTCAGAATTTTCAAATTTGGTCTCCAGAATTCCCTTGAGACATCCTACGTGTTCGATGTCTATGTTTACAGAATTGCATGTTTTCTTCACAGAATCCTTGGAAATGCTCTTTTATATGCACAGCATCAGTCAGTCATACAAAAATATCCACAAAAGCTTGTTTAATGCATTTTTACCCTCAAAAGCACACTTTTCCGTGATTTCAAATGCAATCAAGCACTTTAGAAAATAATTCAGTGTTTGAATAGCTCTAGATCAGAATCGGATCACTTACCTAAAGCTACTCCTACAAATCATATGGGGTTTTGCATCTATGAGTAGAAAAACACTTCACTGCCACACACGGACTAGTAAACTCTTTTATCACCTCACAAATCACTCGACCACCAAAAACTACTCTAATCCACAGATCCTAACTAAACCTATCTAGTCGCAGACCCTCGGCAAGACACACGCTTCTTGGCTATCCACTTGATCGCGGAATATTCTCTTCCGGATCCACTTAAGAAAAACGCTTTCTTTAGCCGAAACTAAATCAACCAACCATCACACGAGTCTTAGTAGGAAACCTACTTAGGTCCTTGTGTCCCCGACAGCGGCGCCAATGTTGGACGGGAGCGACTCACACACCCATGAAGTGCATGCAAACACTACCTAGATCAACATAATGTCAATCGAGGACACAGATGACATGATAGGCACACGGAGGAAATCTCTTTAGCTTGTCAGGCTGAGACCATCCTACACATACAACACTCTGGAAGGCCAACTAAACCACAATCAAGAACCTCACTGCTCTCAACTACACCACCTAGCCACATACACACATACGGAAGGTAATTCACCTAATCATGCTAGATTCGTACGAAACTTAAGGAACACCATCCCCTTACTAGGATACACCTGTCCCTAAGCTTCTACACTCAAAACCCTCACTCTAAACCCATCTGTAGAAAACGCGTAGGATGACAAGGCAGAATTTTGAAAGTGCCCGAAACTGAAATTTATGAGTACCTATGCGTAGCTTATGTCGCTACGATTCTACAGACTACCAGCACGCAGAAAACAGACATCGTTTGATACACTTACGGCCACAAATAGCTCGTAGATGCATCGACGTGTGCGCTTCGTCTCGCGTGGAATGCTTGGCGTTGTCGCGTAGCTCTCCTCGAGCCTACAACAATGGTGCAGTCGGATCTCCAATGTGTTGAGCGAGCCGGGCGTAGCGAGAGGATAAAGCTCACGCTCACTCTCTTTCTCTCTCACACACAGTAGACGGCAGCGCTAAAGTTTTGATTATGATAAAAAGTGTTCTTTACAAAATGACCTAGGTACCTTATATACTAAGGCTACCTTAGGTTTAACCAAAAATGGGGTTGAAAGGGTCAAATGGCTTTGTATTTACAATCTGGAAGTGCCATTGCACCCCGGCTTCTAAAACTAGAATAACTACTCATTACAAATGACGTTTATAGCCATAATCCGCAGCATTTCATAACTCGCAAAAGATAAGACTTTGGTACGAAACTTGAGTTATGTTGTGTTGTTAACCCAGCGGTCAACAGGCTCCTAATTCCTCCCTCATTGCAAGCTATGGCTCAAACAAACAATGTTGAGAATGTGGATGTGGAGGAGTTGAAGGAACGAGAGCGACGTTCCAAAAACATTGTAATTCATGGAATTCCTGAAGAGAAGCTAGAACGCCTTCTTCTCTTTCCATTGTTATCAAAGATTTCTTCAAAACCTAGTTTGGCATGTTCAGAGTTATGGTCTATGGAGCACAAAGAGTGGGTAAGAAAGGAGCTCCTCGCTCGGGATAACGGCCAATTGTATGCACCATGCCGAATGAGACTAAACAAAAGATTATCGTTGATAATAGTTGGATCTACTTGAGGGATACAAAATGTTTTGTATGTGAAGATTGCACTATTAAGCAACAAAACATGTGTTGCAAGGCATATGAGGAAAGGAATAAGAAAAACAAGGAGATATCTCATGAAGAAAATGTGACCACGGAGGAGAAAAGTCCCTTGAGCAAATAAGAATATACGACCTATGAGGCCGAATTAAAATTAAAAATATGCTTTTGAAATTGCAATGGCTATCCATGGAATGCAGGGCTTGGCATTGATGAACTAACAAGCAAAGCCAATCCTGTACTTCTTGTTGAAACTTGGGAGCATGATACACAAAGGATTAATGGATTGGAGGATTACAATGTACATTCATTGATATGGCCAAAGAATCTCAAGCAATGAAGAGGGCAAGGAGGGGTAGCATGTATGGTTAAAAAAGGATTGGAATATTTTGTATCAATTGTGAAAGATAACAAGTATAAACATTATGTATGACTGAAAGATATGACACCAAAAAGAGCACCCATTTTTGTAGCCGGTTACTACATTCCTCATCATGATTCTCCCTTTTATTCTTGCATGGATAGAGATCATCCATTTTTTGATTTAGAAGAAGACATTGCTTATTGCAAAGGCGAAGGTCATGTTACTGTCTTTGGAGATATGAATGCTCGCATAAAAACATTGCAAGATGATACTCAACAATTTGATATGCCATATTTTTCAAGGGAGTTGGAGGAAGTTCACTTGTATGATCGATCGTACTTCAATGGATGAGAACGAGCCGGATCACTATGGACAGTTCCTTTTACTCATGTGTAATGTACGAGTATGCTAATTGCCAATGATGTATCTTTGTGGAGTGGAACCAATAGATTTACATGTAGACAACATAATGGGGATGCTGTAATTGACTATATGCTACTCTTTGAAGCCATCATATATCACATAAAGAGTTTTTATTTGGCCAGTGGACCCCAGAATCAGACCATCGGACCTTATGTATTGACCTTGCATGTGGAGAAGCAACTAAGCATGATAATCTCAGCCAAAGGGAAGAGAAATTATCACTATGTATGGATTTCAAACGGGCACCAATGTACATTAAAATGGTTGAGAAAAAGTTATGGATGACAAAGCTTCAATATGGCGTACCATTGGAAACTGAATGGGAAGATTTCAAAAAAGTTATTTGTTCTTCTGCCAAAGAATGATTTGCCATAAAGCATGTCCGCGGTATCAACAAAGATAGATCACGCAAAAGGTGGTTTGATAAAGAATGTCAAGATGCTCGAAAGTCCTTGATAAAGCTTGATGCAACTATGGGCAAAGACAACTATGAAATTTATCTGCATATATGCAAGGCATTGATTCAAAAAAAGAGAAGAATATGGGAAGTAAAGCAACAACTTTTTCAAGTCCAGGAAAAGGCACGTGCATGTGGAAAGATTTTGGAGAAACGTGAGGGGCAAGCGGGTTGAGAGTTTTGGTAACTTGAGTCTTGTGGATATGTACACTCATTGTAGTCAACTATATGGCAACCAAATGCAAAAATAATGTCATTTTATGGTTAACTCCCATGTATGCCCTCTTTTTTTACTATTGAGGATATATGCAGTGGGCTTGAAAAGTTGGCCACTCGTAAAGCGAGAGATCTTCAAGGTATCAAGCCAGAGATGATCAAATGGATGGAAGATTTTACACATGAGTGGATATGTGATATGTTCAACCTTACACTTGAACATGGTATACCTTATGATTGGAGTACTAATTGCGTCAAGCCTTTGCATAAAACAGGGGATGTAAAGAATGTAAACAATTATCGAGGGAGCTATGGGTAAAGAAATCGATCATGGCCACCAAACCAAAGCAAATATGGATACCCAAGGCAACAACTCAGAAAGTGGCAACCAAAATGAAACGACATAGTCCTCCTATAAAAACTCAACAACCTCAAAGCAATTATACTTGGTAGTGGCAACCAAAACGACAGCCGAAATCCCCAAAAATACCACCCAAGTATCGATGGATTCCAAAGCAACCACAAACCCACCAATCCCAACCAGTGCAGACAACTTGGCAATGGAGACCAAAACTACGAACTCAATATTGAGCCCAACCATCTCCACCAACCACAACAACCAACTACAAGTGGGTACCTAAACCACCAACAACAACTGAAATCATGACTACTTCCCAAACCGACAATCAAAGCAAGAGTGTGACATCATAAGGCACTTTTATTCTAGAAAAAGTATTATAGATGAAGCCTCTATAGCAAATACCACTGACCAAATAATTCAGCACCCACATCTTGCATAGCATAGTGTTTCCCCATGCATTTCTTTCATTACCATGATAGGTTCACATTACACGGCCTTGCATAGACACAATGTTACTGTCTATGCACATTGCACAATCTTTTGTCCGACACGACTCAAATAGGAAGGGGGGATTAGCAGCCTATGGCCACTACAAGATGATGAGAATTCATGTCTACAATATATAAAATGTGTTTTGCTTAATTTTTGCTTCTCGTTTGGTTTTTCCCTCTTATAAGGCAAAATAATGAGCCGTATTGACCACATTTTGGCAATTATGATGCCTAGAGAGAGAATGTATATATATACAACTGTGAGAAATAATTTTGGCTAATTTTTGGTCGAAAAATAATAAATTCCATTTATTTTTTTAATTTTAGTTTTTTTAATTTTTAGTTAATAAGGATTAAAAATCAATAAAATTACCCAAGAGAGTTGAAATCAAGTTTTGAAAGCAAGCACCAAATCAACAAAGCAAAATCTTCAAGCATAGAAGGTTTTGAAAGATTTGGTGCAAAGCCATTTTTTGGTTAACTTATGATTGGTTAAATTCGTAAAATCAAGGGCAAACAGTGACATGATATCCAAATTATGAGTCGTTTGAGTTGCATGTGATATGACATGAGCAATCTAAGCAAAGAAGGTAAAAGTACACTTGGGGTTCTAGGTAAGCCGGATCCTTATACCCAAGGAGATGTGTGTCAACGCTTCTCAGCTCAGCTTTGTAATCAACATAACTCTTGATTGAGTAATCTATTTCAAATTTGGAAACTTGCATTGTGTTCCTCCTCTCTTTATCTTTCATTCGAGTGTGAGAATTTCAAGTTTTGTCGTGTTTTGTGATGAAGTCTCTGCAAGAGTTATCTTGAGTTTTGAGTGCTTAAAACTTTGTTGTATGACATTTTGACTATAAAAGAGTGTTACAAGACTCTAGGGCGACCTATTTAAAAAGTTCTATTGCAATTTTAATGATGTGGAGAGTGATGGATCGTGATTTTTTTTACCTTGTCAAAATGCTTCTAGACTTTGTAGAATTGTCTCTTTAGACATTGTATATCTTCCCTTCAAGTTTTGTGGCTATCCAAATCCATTTAGTCATTGAAATAGTGTGATGATCCAGAGCGGCGAGATAGGACGTAGGCAAATTTTTTTAATCTTTGAGTTGTAGATTTGCTTATAGAGTCTAACATCTCTGCTTGTTAGGTTCACTTCTTAAGGTTGACACCCTCAAAGAGTCTCCGTGTCCCATCCGAGTCACTTCCGTGAGTATTGACAAGAGTATGTTAGTGCCAAAAGTATATGTTATGGATATATGTTGTGGCGACACGCTAATAATGGATGTAGACATTTAGCGCCAAATTTTTTATGAATGTCACGGTAGTTTAAATGTAGGACACCTAGGGATAAACAAATTTTATGCACTTGTACAATGACAATTTTACTGGTCGGGCTTACATGAACATACAGTACAATGCTATGACTTGTATTGCCACAAATGTCAAGTAAAAAACATAAAAAAATTGGTCGAGCTTACATGAGTATGTACAATTCTATGACTTGCATTGCCAAAAGAAGAGTGTCTAAAGGTAAGAGGTCTCTTGCATCCTTTAAAGATTCCCAGTTGCATCCTTTAGAGATTCCCAATGGTAATGGAAAAGTATCTCTATGAATTTCATTGTGGGTCTACTAATCACATTATCGATCATGACTTGGTATGGGGTGATGGTATTTTATTCCAACAAAGTCTATTATTAAATCTCTAGAGTTAGCTCAGTTGTTTGTTGATAATCTGTACCAATTACATGGAGTACCCAATAACATTGTGAGTGATTGTGATCCAAAGTTTAGCAATCATTTTTGGAGGGTTGTGTTTAAACAATTGGGAAATCTCAATATTAATACTACAGATCGCCCAGAGACAGATGGCAAACTTGATGTGTTCATCAAGTACTAGAGGATATGTTAAGAGTGTACATTTGTAAGAAGCAAGCCAATTGGGAAGATTATCTCCCTAGTTTGGAGTTTTCTTATAATATAGTGCAAAGCATGTTGCAACTAGGTTTAGTCCTTTCATGCTTATGTATGGTTCTCAACTTAGATCACCAGTTACGGTGCAGTTGGATACAAAAAAAATCGGCATGTGAAGGACTTTATCCAAGACCATATGGATATGCTGAAAATTGCTCATTAAACGTTCAACAAGCACAAGACAAATAGAAGAAGTACGATGATGAGAAACATCAGCAAATCATCTTCATGGAAGGTGAAGATGTATTCTTATGCGTTCCAAACCATTCAAAAAGTCCAAAAACTGGTCCTACACTTAAGTTATCTCCTCAGTATAAGAGTCCATTCAAAATACTCAAGCGAGTTAAAGATATGGCCTACAAACTTTCTTTAGCTATGCAATCTTGTATTCATCCAGTTTTTCATGTAAGTATTTTATGTAAATGCTTGCATAGGGAGGACAATATAATTGATCATCAAGTTTTGATCAATTTTAGTGAGCCTCCAACCCAGCCCGCATGAACCTCCAATGTAAATGCTTGCAAAGGGAGGACAATGGAATTGATCATCACGTTTTGGTCAATTTCATTGGACCTCCAATGTAAATGTTTTCATAGGGAGGACAATGTAATTGATCATCAAGTTCTCGCTCAATTTCGTTGAACCTCCAACCCAACCACATGAATCAAAGCACATTATAAACTATCATGATTTATGAACTCGTCATCATGTGCATTACCAAGCATTATTAAGTGAAAAGACCGACCTAAAGAAGGTGCCACTTGGGAAAACATAAGTGTTCTTAAGAAGAAATACCCCACTTTTGTTTTTGAGGACAAAAGCACTTCTCCATTGGGGAGTAATGTGAGGCCAAGGGTTGGGCACAGCTTAGTGGGGAACCAACACATGGGCCTATCAATAAGAATAGGAAGGGATGGCTAGGAGGAGCACTTGGTTCCCTGGCACCAGCTCTCTCAAAGAGAACACACAACACAAGGATCAAGGTTGGGCCAACTTTCCCAAGCGTCTCTTTTCCCCATAGAAAACATTACAACTAGATTAAACAACATGCTTCTAGCACCCAACTTAATGCCATAACTCTACTTTCTTCAAGGCACATTAGCTAGGGTCACACCAAGCGCAAGCCTTTTTTTCCATACTCACAATTGTGAGTTGAGAGAATTTATATTAACCCTAGTCCCCTCAAGGCACATGTAGTGCTTGAGGGCAATTGTACACCAAGAGCAAGCATTGACAAGTCTATGCCATAGGGAATGAACTTGTACCAAAAACAATTAGTTGATTAAGGCAAAACCGTTTAAGTGATGCTTGAAGAAGGACGACAAAGAGTGGCTCTAACACAATGTAGGAAACCCACGGGGACAAACTTCTTGGCCCAGTATTGCCATCACATGGGCGTGCTTAATTACAAGGTCTGCCAAACTAGTACTTCAAGTCCTCCTACATGTTGGAAATAGTCCACCCAACATTTTTATCCCTTAAGTATCGATCATTGTATGTTATAATTACTTTTTGTGCATGTGAAAATTACATTGCACTTCCTTGATGCATCACATGCAAGCATGAACACAATGACATCAATTCAAATGTAAGCGGTGTTGTATGTTTCTTTTCTATTTTTTAACATTGGTTTTATGCCAATAGTTCATTCAGTGCTACACAAGAATGTGGTGGTGTTTTTCTCTCTTTTTTGTTGGCTTCATCCTCAAGTTCATGCACACATTTATTTCGATTGTAATGTGTAAAGATTGATGTATAGAAGTTCGTTATGTTTCCATGCCTCATATCAACTTGTGTAACATATTCCCTTAGCCTATTGTAAGGAACATATCGAATTTACATATGGCATATCCTGACTTTGCATTCCAGCACAATAGTTTGTGAAAGAAGATATCTTTTGTGCATATTTACACATGAATTTTTTATGAAATTTAATACATGAAAGCCTCCATTATTATAGATCACACTTATATCCTTCAATGATGACATAGAAGCATGATAGGTGGCTCATTAGTTGGTGTTCATGGATACCTAGCCGTAGAGTCAATACTTACTTTAAAATGCTAATGTAAACTGTGCACAAAATGTAGACCTCCTTAAAAAGTCCTTAAACAAGTATTTCATAAAAACGGAACGAGTAAAAAGGAGTCCTTAACTCCACTCCCTTTGAAGAATTGAGCATGAGATTTTTGACACCGTGTCTTCCTCTCTCACACATGCATTCCCTATGGATAAATGTCCATCCTTTAGCTCTCTACCTAGAGCATGCCCAACACTATACCTTACCCCTGTTACAAGATATGGATAAGTAGGTTTGATTATCTACTAGCAAGTACATTGTTTTTATAGACTTGGCTATATTTGTCCTTGTTTTGAAAGTCACCTTTAACTTAGGGTTAAAAACAGATGCATAGCCTTTCACCCTTACCACATATCTACTACTATAAACGTCTTATATAGAGTTTTTTTCCCATACTCACTCAAATGAGTCAGTTAAAATAAAATTATTAAAAAAAAAACTTACACCCTCCATGCTCAAAATGAGCAGTGGAGTCCAAAAAAATTTACAGCAAATTCGAGCCAATCTCCAATCCAAGCTACAAAGTGAAACCCTCATACGTAAAGACATATCAGATACTAGTAAAGCCAAAAGGGGTGGGCCTAATGACCCCATCACGATATCCAGTCCCCCAAGTTGCCACCATGTCATCACCCTGCCACCGAATTTGACATGCCTCAAGAGAGCCAGACAAAAAAACCATATATAGTCACCAAAATCCCAGTCTAGGCCGCAGAGATGCCCAAGCTTCAACTCGTCCAAAACCTGGAACCACCAGTCCAACCAATGGCCGATGATACAACGAGCCTCTCTGCACACAATCTTGAAGGGAATGGTAAATCAAAGCATGGGCATCCTCCTATCATTAAAGCTTAGGCTAAGGTCGGATTTGTTGAGCAACTTTGGCTTACAAAGCAGGGTTGGCCCATAGCTTGCTGCAACCTAGTAACAAGGTAATTAACAAACATGGGGGCATCATCATTAGAACCTTCATGTGCAAAGTCAAAGTTATGAATGTTCATTCTACTCTCTTGGTTATTGTCAGCCCCCGGGGCAATCACTTATCAAAAGACCCCTATATCACGTGCGTTCAAGAGGTAATTAATAATACACCAATATACATACTATACTTACACTGTGAGCCTATTTAAAAAATCTCCACCCCCCTATGTATGTATACATTTTTATACATTTTGGTCTTTTAATAATCCTCTCCAGTTAACTCACGTGATATCATACACATTCTAAAAAGTGACCGCCCCGGGTGTCAGCCATGCTCATTATACTTATGTATAGAATTACTTTGTGCTTTAGTACCCTCAAAAACCTTAGTCACTACACTTCTTTACCTTTGATATAAATTCTCAAGCAACCACACCTTGGTTTAGACATTGTTGATTGCAACGACTAGTGGAGAGGGTTTAACATTGCTTGGTTGATTATGGTTCCTGTTGAGCTTGCTCATAGCTCAATAATGGTTAAGACAAAGGCAAGCCCGAGAGGCTCCATTATTAAGACTATAGTTCCCAAAGGTGTACCTCAAACTATGTCCTTCTTAACCAAGATAATAGATCCCTGTCCCACTTACCCTATTGCAATAAGAGGCCCAACTTTTCATGGACAACTTAAAGCCCTCTCTTCTTAATCAAGAAAAGAGAAACCAATAGCTTTGATACCAATGTAATGGAAATGGCCTATGAATTAGAGTGAGCATTTTTGTGAGACTAATTTGAGAACATAGAGGGTGAACTTAAATAGCGGTAGCAATATGACCATAGTACTTAACTAACTTGGCATGAACAATACTTTTGGAAGAGAGAGAGTTTAGAGAACTTGACAACAGTTGAGGACCGGATTTATGTGGAGCCGGTCCCCCTTTAATAGGCTTTTGTGTTCCTTGTGACCTAGGTGATGCAATGAAGATGGAAAGCTTCATGCATCACGAGCATAACATAGACTTTGTGAAAAGCATTAACCATCCCCGGCCTCAGTCCCAAGGCCTCAAACACCTTCAAAGGTGGAGAGAGCTAGCAGGGAATGAGGGTAGGGAAGAGGAAGAAAAAACATTCATAGTAGAAAGAAATAGTTTCTCACTTATCATCACTCTTCTTGCTTAGCATACATAATAGCATAGTAATTAAGATAGAGAATATGGCAAGCTTAAGCATTGGAGCATGGCTCTTGGTTGGATTTTCATTCCATAGCCAAGAGTGTTGGTGTAGGCCTCAACGTCTCTACAAGCTTGGAGAAGGATATGGAGCTCTTGCAATTTGCAACTCCCACAATGAGAGAGAGAGAGAGAGGGGGGGGGGGGGAGTATATCCCCCAAGATAGCCCCCTCCTTGCTTTGGTTGACCCCCTCTTCTAGCACTAGCTTGCACTTGATTGGACCTCCTCAAGCTTTGGCCAATCACATGCTTAGTCTATATCAAGCAACAAGCAGCAAGCACAACAAGCACCTCAAGCTTGGGCCGGGTTCCCACCTCAAGCACAACCCTATCTTGCCTAAGGTCTAAGGACCTTTAACACTAAAATTTGGAGGTCTTTAATGAAGCTAACACTAAGGTCTTTAAGCTCCATTAGCTAGCCTTGCTCTTTGACATACCATCTCTCATTGGACCCCTTTACCATTGGCCCCATGCTGAGATAGATCTATAAGCACATGTCTATATTCTAACCCTTGTGCCCATTTATTCTCCCACATTAAATGATCAGTTTAATATGAGAAAATCATTTGGGTAGGTTAGATATTAGATTTTATGGCACGCTATCTCAGGCGGTAGGGCTTGCTATATTCTGAAGAAGAGCGTCTTGGGGTAGGTTTTGGCTTTGGCAGGAGTACCTTGGTACATGCGTCCGGTATGGATTTCATTGTTGTGGTGGTGGGCTCTCATGCATGGATCTGGTATTGGTGGTAGTAAATCTTCTATCTATGAATGTTTGGGGCATGTGCTATGGGATTTCCCTTCCTCTCCAAGAGAAGAGAGAGCTTAGGAGGCCTCTTGATGAGACCCTCAAAAGATGAATCTCTCCCATAAGAGAGGAGGAATCCAAAGAACGAGAAAGAAGCGAATCCCTAAGTTCTTATGAAGATGTGGCTCCACGAAGACGATGGTCTAGACAATCCTCAACTCCTTCTAAGAGGAAACAGTCAACCCATAGTCCTTCTCCTTGGTCACTCAAAAAGGAAAGAGAGGAAACAAAGGAAGAAAACGGTAAGAAAGAGGTCACCCTCTTCTCCCTCTTCTTTAGCTTCCGACAAAATAAATAGCTATTCTCCTAGAGAATACAAGAGGGGAGGACATCGCAAATCTTACCCTCCATGGCGAAGGTCCCAAAAGCTCAAGAAGTTCAAAGAAGGAGGAAAGAGTATCTCTTTTCTCACCTATGATGGCACCTTTGGTGCTACCGAAAAAGTATTGGCCTTCATCCAGCAATTTGATGCGGCCTTTGGAGACGAGGGCTTCACGGAGTCCTCCAAGCTATGCCCTGTAGCTATGCACTTGCAAAATTTTGCTCGTCAATGGTGGGTTAGTCTTCAATGTGGCAACAGTGAAGCCCCAAAGACATGGAAAACTCTACAAGTTTCCATCATGAAGAAATTCCTTGCAAGCAATGCAAAGGAAAAAGTGCTTACCGAATGGTGGAGTTTGAAGCTTCTCTCCCATGAGTCTATCCACAAATATGTGGACAAGTTTTGGGATTTACATCAAAGCTGCCGTCTTTCAAAAGATAGAATTCACCGAGCAAAAGCAACAATTTTGTGATGGATTACCTGTATAGATAGCTGACTCCATCGATTCCCAACGGCCTGGCTCTATCACCAAAGTAATCCACCACACTATGGTTGCTTTGGGCATCAATTTCCAACAAGGGGCTAGAAGGAATGTCAAACCCATGGAAAGCAAAGACAAAAGTGATGCAAAGGGGAACACCTAACAAGCCTCCTTATCGAGTTTCCCAAGCTCAATAAGAGGAGATCATGAGGCAAGTATAAGAATTGGCAGACAAAGGGATGGTGAGGCCTAGCTCCTCTCCCTTTTGTTCTCTAGTCCTTTTAGTATAAAAGAAAGATGGTACATACCGCATGTGTGTGGACTACCAAGCACTAAACCATATCACTATCAAAAACAAATTTTCCAGACCTCGGGTAGAAGATCTATTTGATAAGCTACAAGGCTCTACCTAATTCAGTAGGATTGACCTTAAAAGTGGCTATCATCAAATAAGGATAGTGAATGTAGATATCCTAAAGACCGTATTTTGTATAAAGTTTGGTCTTTATGAATATCTAGTCATGCTTTTTGTCTTGACTAATACACCAGCCATGTTCAATCATTTAATGTAGAAAATCCTTAGACCCTACCACAAATTCACTGGAGTGTTCTTTGATGATATCATCATCTACTCCAAGTCCTTGAAGTAACACAAGCAACATCTCCATCGGATTTTTCAAGCATTGAGAGAAAACAAGCTTTTTATCAAGAGATTCAATACTGTTATAGGAAATAAGACGTAGCTAAATAGATAATTGAATAGATTACTTAATGGAGAGAGATAAATTTACATACACGAAATTATAGAATAGAGAGAGAGAGAGAGTACACACGATATACGTGGTTCACCCAATGTGGGCTACGTCCACGAGAAAGCAGCCACTCAATGGCTTTAGTACTTCAAAACAAGAAGTAGTTTACAAAGGGATTATACCCTTAATGGAGCTCCCGCCTTGCTTCACTCTCACCACCTCACACTCACCTTGTTGCATTAACTTCACACTATGAAATGTGTGTAGAAATAGCCTCCTTTCATAGGCCAAAAGGGCTCCTTCTCTCATGAGAGGCAGCCATGTGTAGCCGCCCTTGTGTAGATAAGTCCAAATCGGACCCTCCAATCCACCCATGTGTGGCCGCCCTTGAGAAGACAAGTCCACTTTTGAATTCTGCCACCGGCCATTGACTTCCGACCACCGGCCATTGACTACCGGCCAACCGACCGGTTGTTTTTTGACCACTTTCCGGCTGCCGTCCGGCCATAATATTCCGGTGAAAAGGAATATTCCGACGAGGGAAAAAGTTGCCCCTGATTTTTGGCCGTGAAAATTTTGGTTTCTGGCGAGTGATTTTCCTTCATGCACGATGGCTTCTCCTCATAATGGGGGCCTTAAAAATGTGCGCTTTTACCACAGAAAATTACAAGGGGTAAATCAGGCTCCATACTTAATAATCTCCCACTTGGAGACTGATCTCCAAACCAAACCAGTCAGTTTTATTTAGGTAGGTTCGATTTTGACGTGCAGATACTTTCTCACCTCAAAGTGAACATAGATAGAAATTTTGTTGTCCTGTGTAGAGCCATCACACTATGCTCTCACTGGAATCAAAATTTAGGAAACTCATCTATAAATACATTGATATTATATTATCTTTATTTGGATTGCTGCGTCTATCATATTGTGTGATTGTACACGCATATCAATTGCAGATAGAAAAGCTTTCAAAGATCTACTGTGGAGTGTGAGAACTTCATGTTTGCACTTCAGATAGATCTGACAATTGTCAAAGATTGAAACTAATCTCATTTTCAATGAGAATCAATTGCAAGATTTGATCAATATTACCGATTATCGTAATGTGTGAAAGCTTTAAGCTTTCACTTTAGATAAATCGATATAGTGCAACGGATTATAAAATCGATTATCATAATGTGTGAAAGCCAAAAGCTTGCACTTTAGATGAATCGATATAGTGCAATGTGATTAAAATATTTTGTTTGAACTGATGAAGTTATTTAGTGCATCAAAATATAATTCGATTGACATGAGTTTATTGAAGAATACAAAGACTATTATTGTCTATTGTTAATTGATAATGCAGGGCGATACTAATTGATAATGTGGATAGATTTTGATCACTCTATTGATTTATAGAGCATTTCTTGTGCAGTTTGTTGCTTTGAATTTATTTTGACTTCAAAATTAACAAGTGGATTTGTTGATTTGGCAACTTAAATTTATCTATCAGCATGGTGAAAGGACATGAGTGGAATTACATCCACGAGCTGCATGCTGGAAAGAATACATCTGGATTGAAATGCAAGACATGCGGCCGTGAGTTCAGTGGGTGGTAATGCGACCAGAATCAAAGAGTATTTGTTTAAAGTTCCTAGTAATGTGTCCAAGTGTAGGACGCCGCCAAGAGATATTCATGCTAGATTACCAAAGTACACTCACATTGCATAGAAAATTCTTGTAGCTGAAAAGAAAACTGTGAATGCCAAACAAGCTACAATGGATGTTTAAATGTCACTTGTCAATGAGAGGACAGAGCATGTGCCTACAGAAGCAAATGTTGAAACTCCCCAATCAACTCCTTTTCACAAACGTGCTTCACATTAGCAGCAACAAATCCTAGCTCAACTAAAGCTAGTAAAGCATCATCCAATGGCCAAATATTGTATGAAGTGATAGATAAGCAAAAGTTGCTTGAGTTGCACTTGAAATGGATGCAAGATTTTGTGGCGTGTGGTATACCATTCAATGCTATGCGCAACCCCATATTTCAAGATGCTTTAATGAACACGACCAAAAAGGGATTTGTGCTTCTTGATTATAATAAGATGCACACAGAGTATCTAGATAAAGTGAAAGATAGTACTGAAGCCATCCTCAAGCTCACTTTGGTGGACTTTGTTCCTACATATGGTTGCACTATAGCGTTGGATGGATGGACCAACTGTCAGAAGAAGCCACCCATCAATGTGATGCTTATCAATCCTAGAGGGTCTATCTTTGTGGAAGCCATTGACACCTCTTTAAAAGACAAGGCTAGTGATTATCTAGCAAGGATATATGAGCGCGCTATAGCAAAGGCAGGTGGACCAAAGAATGTGACTGCAATTGTCACAGATAATGCATCCAATTACAAGGCTGCAGGAAGGGCTATCCAAGTTAAGTACCCAAAAATTACTTGGGTGCCATGTGCCGTGCATACTCTCAATTTTCTATCAAAAGATATTGGAAAAATGGCCGACATAAAGCAAACACTGCTAGATGCTAATCATGTGGTTAAATTTATTTGAGAGCATCAATTTTTGTATGCTCTTTTTCGATTAAAATCACCCAAAAAAACTTTGTAGATATTTTGTGCGACAAGGTTTGCAACTGCACATTATGTTCTTGCCACCTTGCAAGAAGTGAAGCCTGCATTGATTGGAACAGTAGCTGATAGATTCTGGGATGCATGGCTCAGCAAGTATCCTAGTTACCAAGAGGCAGATGCAAGATGTGTACAACTTGTGAACTCGCAAGTTTTTTGGCCCAATGTAGAGAGAATTGTCACCCTGGCCAAACAATTTGTAGATCTTTTACGAATAGTTGACAAAGACTCTTTTGTCTTTGGTTGAGTCTAATGGTATATGTCAGAGGCATTGCACAAACTAAGAGAGCATGTTGGCTTTGGTGCAAAAGACAAAGCTTCCATGATCACAACTGCCAACAAGCGATGGGTGCAATTGCATACACCGTTGCATGGTGCTGCATTTGTATTAGATCCTAAATTTCAAATGCACCAACAATCGGCCAATAAAGTATTCATGAATGACTTCAAAATAGTGTGCTAGAAACTATTAGGACAAGAGGATGGGAAGACTGCTTTTCATAAGCGATTTGATTATGCTAATAGAACTGGCATGTTCCAGGATTCATGGCATATAGATGCCATTGCACACACAAGCGCACCTCTATGGTGGAAGGAGTATGGTGGGGAGAAACTGGAGCTGCAACACATTGCTGTCAGGGTTCTATCTATTGTAGCATCAAGCGGAAGTTGTGAGAGGAACTGGTCGGCTTTTGACTTTATGCATACTAAGAAACGAAACCGGCTTCATCCTCAACGTGTTGCTAATTTGGTTTATGTTTTCTGCAACATGAGACTCATTTACAAGCCAGTGAACATTGCGTCAAGAGCAGCACAAAAGCACGATGGTGTTTTTCAAACCCATGAAGCTATAGCTGCGGAAGTAGACAATGATGATGATATGGAATGGGAGATAGCTTCATAATGCTATGATATGGATGAAATAGATGATATCGTTGGTGTGTTTGGTGGAGACGAAGATGTATGACTTAAGGTCTATAAGTTTTGCTCGCTGCGAGTGTAAAAATTATGACACTACAACATGTTCACCTCTCTCTCTCTCTCTCTCTCTCTCTCTCTCTCTCTCTCTCTCTCTCTCTCTCTCAAGTTACTTTTGCAATAAGAGTCATAATTACAATTAGATACAATACAATACAATTTTTTCCAATCAAGAATAGTTGACTTCCACTCTTGTGTGCTTTGCTGCTCTTTCTAGCTTTCACTTGCTCTTAAACTCACTATACAACTGTTGCACAAGTTGTATGCGAGTAGCTACGCCTAGCAAAGTAATTATTTCAAGGTTTTTTAGATCCTGGAAAATCTTTGCAATCTGTCCAATAGACTGCTTGACCATGTTTGATAATGAGCCTGATGTCATTAAAGATATGTCAAATGCATTCTGGGACGTACATGAGTATTGAAGCTACTCAAAGATAGACTTCGATAAAGCCTCTGTGAATTGGTAATATTGTTCCGAAGCCGAGGGATTTAGGCAACGAGGAAGCTCAAGCTCTAACCTGCGATGAAAGTGACATATTATCACTTTGAAGATGAATTTTTGGTGATGTTTCACCAACTTAATATCCACCATATCTGCAGTATAATTTTATAACATAAATGTTCTCAGAGAAGAAGAAAAACTATCAAATTTGTGTCATGTATGTTAATCCAGATTTCATACACAATTTGACTTAATTCATAGCAAACGACGATATATTATGATTGCAATACATAGATTGTACAATAGAGAGGAGAATACAAAAAGAGAGAAATGGAGAGAGGTGAACAAGCCAAGAGTGTGAGGTACGCTCATCACAAGAACTGGACCCTGTTCTGTGTGCTACATAATACACGTAAACAATTGGAGCGTGAATGTGAGCAACCCAGCTGGTGTCAGGTACACTCAACACAAGTCCTAGACATTGTTGTAATGTTATTGATGGTTTAATCAATCTAATCCCTGATGAAGTGTGTGGAACGCACAACACAACCATCAGCGGCGGCGGATAATTTAAAAATCTTGGATTGTGGTCAAACATCGTACATATTTACATCCAAGACAACACCAATTCATCTACTGATAAGTGGTGTATCTAAGGATCAGAAAATACAAGGCGTGTCATGCTAAGATGAAGAGGGCATAGGTATGCATCTCTTCACTCTTAGGTAGACAAACGTATCTCTCATATTTCTACGTAGTAAGAACAATGATGTGCCTTAATCCAATCCCTGATGAAGTGTGTGAAACTCACAACACAAACATCAGCGGCAGACAACTTAACATTCTTGGATGCATGCCAAATATCGTATGTATTTACATCCAAGACAACAGCAAGCCATCTAGTGATGAACAATGACGTGTCTTTGGAGTTTGAAACACAAGAGTAACCTGTGCATCACACAAAGATGAAGAGGGCATAAACTATGCATCTCTCCACTCTCTATTTGACGAATAGAAACTCTTGTGTGTACGTGAAACAAATAATAATTTGAGTTGAATTAAAATTGAGCAACCTATAGGCCACTCTGGAGTGAGAGGTGTAGCATCATGCCTACTGCACACCACAAGTTGACCACTAAACCCTAAACTCAGCCCTATGGTGAGAGATAGACAACTGCACCACACAAGTGAGAATCCAAATCTGTCCTAAAACCCTTCTCTGCAGTGAGCCAAGTGGCTGCACAGCACAAGAAAAGTGACTAATTTCTACACACTTTTGGAGTGAGCCAGATGGCTACACACCACAAAGTGGCCTATAACCTGCAAGCCAACTATGTGGTGAGAGTAAAAGACCTGCACCACACGAGTCTGGCACAACACACAAAAACAAGTTAGAAAAGAGCAATACAAGTTGAAAATTTTACCTCAAGCTCTGGCTTTCCCAAAATCCTCCTCAAACTCTGGCAATCTCAAGCTCTATCTGTCTCAACAATCTTCTGAAGCTCTAGAACTGCTTTCGATTGAAACCGGCAATGGTTTCTTATATAAGATATTTTTTGATCGAAAGATTTTTCAATCAAAATATCTTTCGATCGAAAAAAATAAAACGACAATACGATGATTATACAAGATTTTGGCGTATAGTAGTGTTTTATACATAGAATTATTTTGGTACGGTCATATAAATGCAACATAATTAGTCATCCATCTTTGAATGATGTCATAGGGTAAAAAGGGATCCTCTACCCGCTGAGAAACATTGGCTAATGACTAAGGCTTTATCTCTTCTGCCTCATAGTCGAGGACGACTATGATTTCAAGAGAGAGGTAATGTCATAAAGTCTAATATCTAACCTACCCAAACGATTTTCTCATATTAAACTAATCATTTAATGTGGGAGAATAAACGAGAACAAGGATTAGAATATAGACATGTACTTATAGATCTATCTCACCACGGGGCCAATGGTAAAGGGGTCCAAATGAGAGATGGTCTGTCAAAGAGCAAGGCTAGCTAATGGAGCTTAGAGACCTTAGGTTTTTCTTCATTAAAGACCTCCAAAGATTAGTGTTAAAAGTCCTTTAACCTTAGGCAATCTACGGTTGAGCTCGAGGTGGGAATCTGGCCCAAGCTTGAGGTGCTTGTCGTGCTTTTTGACTAAGGTGCTTAGACTTTTGGCATACCACACATTTTAAAACATACTCTTGTATGTCCACTTTCATGGTAGTACAATAGAAGTACGTCTCTACTCCTCGCAGAGTAGTTTGAATGCCTCTATGCCCCGCATAAGGAGGAGCTTCGACTGGGTAACACATAGCCTATTGCCGTGGAGAAGATAACCATCTTGCAAGGTGAATGGTTCCTCTTTCTTCCGCAAATCAAAGGCTAACATTGTGTCTCTAAATTTAGGGTCAGTAGCATACTCATCTATCATAGAAGATAGAACATTGTGAGTTGCTATAGACACCACATTAACTTTTGGTCGTCGTGAAAGTGCATCGGCCACTTGATTGTGCTTATCAGCAACGTGAGCAATATGAAAATTAAATTACAAAAGAAAATTTTCCCACCTCATTTGTTTGTCGGGAGTCTTGGTTTGCGTCATGAAGTACTTGAGACTTTGGTGGTCGGTTCGTAGAATAAAGGGAGTCCCCAATAGATAGTGCTTCCATGTGTCTAGGGCATGTAGAACAGCTAAAAGCTCTTTCTTAGAAATGTCCAAGACCCGTTCATCGGCATTGAGCCTTCCGCTCTCATATGCTATGGCATGCCCTTCTTGAAGCAAAACTGCTCCAAGACAATCACCACAAGCATCACATTAGACCTCAAATGGCTTTGAGAGATCCAAAAGCATGAGGATTGGTTGGGAGGTAAGCTTCTCTTTAATCTTGTCAAAATCATTTTTCTCCATAGCAATCCATGAATACTTAATGTTCTTCTTTGTTAAGTCGTGTAATGGTCCTGCTATTTGAGAGAATTCTGCTACAAAGCGTCTATAGTATGCACACATACCAATAAAACTTCTTAGCTCATGTAGATTCCTTGGATTAGGCCATGCGTTTATTACCTTCAATTTTGATGTATCCATTCGGATACCATCTTGAGAGATAATATGACCTAAGTATTGAATCTCTTGAAGTAAAAATTTGCTTTTCTTTTGATTGAGAAAAAGCTTGTTGTCCCTCAATGCTTGAAAAATCACTTGGAGATGTTGCTTGTGTTTCTCCAAGGACTTGGAGTAGATGATGATATACTCCAGTGAATTTGCAGTAAGTGTTACCACCAAGCGACCACCTTTAATGTAGCCATGGGCCGGGCTTGTCGGACCCGCTAGTAGTGTATTATGTTATTGGTCGGGCATGTTGGTCAGGTAGGAATGGTTAAGAGTGATCGTTGATGAGAGGTGCACTCTAAAACTGGAACCTATAATGTTTGGATAAGATTGTCTAAGTGTGGGTGCCCAAATGTGAACCGGCAAGCCCATATAAAAGTCAATCTAAACCTAAAATACCTCATTCTCTCATTTGTGCAATGCAAGAAGAGTTCTCTTGCTCCATCTCCTTGTCCGTCTCCTTTGTGTACTAGTGTGTGTGTGTGTGTGTGTGTGCTTGAGAAAGAGAGAGAGAGAGAGAGAGAGAGAGAGAGAGAGAGAGAGAGAGAGAGAGAGAGAGAGAGAGAGAGAGAGAGAGAGAGAGAGAGTGGTGATCGAGCATTGGGGCAGCATGACGTTGACGAGGCGGTTGAGCGCGGTGCAACGACGGCTCCCTCTTCTTCGCGGTGAGGAACCCTCCACGACAGCAAGCGTAGAGCACTGAGTGACACACCATCGTCATCTTTGAGCTTACTAGTTTAGGCTATTTGTGTGCTTGGAGCCATCTCTGGCTCGCACACAGTGCTAGGCAAGTCCCTTGCTTGGATACATGCGGCAAACGCCCACATTTTTGGCACTGCTACCGGGGAATCACCCTGCACTAAGCTCAAGAGGCACACTATGCTTCTTCTGTGATTGTTTGTGTTAGGAAGGAAGAGGAAGCAGAAGAAGAAGTTATTTTTTGCAAGTTTTAATTTCCTCCATAATCTCTGTTTTCTGCCAATGTCTGCTTTTACACAGTTTTTCTAAATTTGCACAGTTAGTAGTTAGTGTGTCAGTAGTGAATGAGTGTTTTCTACCAATGTTTGCTTGCACACAGTCTTTACATAGTTAGTGAATAGCTTGTTTTCTGTCATTGTCTACTTTTACACAATTTTTTGTTTGCTCAATTAGTAGTTAGTGTGTTAGGTAGTGAATGAGTAAGCAGTTAGCAGAGTAGGAAGCTTCACTATGAGTTAGCAGTTAACAAAGTAGTTAAGCTTAGTTAGCAAAGTAGTTAGCTGTAGAGGTAAGGTTAGGTTAGTTAGGACAGTAGGTAAAGGTGTAGTGTGTGTGGGGTCCAAAAAGGCCACTGAAACCACGTGCGATGACTGCCCAAATATATATATATATATATATATATATAAAATAAAAAAACCCAAAAATATTTAAGCGTGAGTGTGCTCTATGAAAATTTTGGATCGAGATTGGTTCCCCAAGCCCAAGCCCAGACCTCAGTCCTCAGTCTTATGATATATACTAGACTCACTCTTATATATATACCCTACCCCCACAAGAGGGAATGAGGGCATGTGGGACAAGTTCCTCAAGTCCTCCACCATCCCCTTCACACTCACCCTTTGGACTTACTAATTCTAACCCTCTCCCCACCTAGGAAAAGACTAGTTTTCGAATTTCGAGGGTTGTACGTAACCGAATCGGGGGCTGTAAAGCATGGCACGTTTCTCTAGACAAGATGTTTGTTTTGAGCTATTGGACACTATATTCTATGGTTCGTTTTAAAAAAAAGGACCAAAAATATAAAAAAATTGGGTTGTAAACACCTAAGAAACTAGGTGAGCGGCCTCCACAAGCACTCACCAACACCTCTAGAGTGTTGAGGTCACATGCACCTACGCTCTGGTCAGGTGCTAGAGTACAAGCACATCGAGAGTGCTAGAGTACGATCACATCGAGAGTGTCTCCGTTTATGTAGGCACTCATTTTTCCTCTACCTGAGGCTCTAGGCCTCAGCAGGAACCCAAGGTAGTACCACTCAAGACCTGCATATAGCGTCTAGTGACTCTTCCTCTGACTACAATGTCATGGAGGGTTATCCAATGCCTACTCCTGATAGCTCAAGCCAAGACATGCATGCCATGGACCCATGATCTAGTCTGAGCGTGCTTAGCCACTTGAAGGAAACCTTTAGTAGATCCACTTACTCCGAACATGGAGCTAACAATGTAAATGAGGGGGGTGTGGAAGTAAATTTTTCATACATGACCAACGTAGACCCCATGCTCTTGGAGAGTGTGCACGTGAATACTCCATTCACTGCACCCCCTAACTCTTGAGAGCTATTCCCCTTCGAGGTTATATTACCTGATGGTAGAAGCCTTGCCGAAGTGCAAGAGGTTGAGCGATATATCATTGCGGCTAGGGAAAAGGCAAGTGAGAGCTTACGCAAGGTGGAGCAATGAAGAGAGTTAAAAGAGAAATCTCCTATGTCAATATCATTGCTAGGAGAGCAATCGAGTGCTCCTGAATTAGCAACCACTAAGGGTCAACCCCATAGAGAGCCACATTGCATCTAGTTCAAAGGACACCCCTAGCACCTCAAACTTAGATGGAGTGTTCCTAAATGAGGACTGGGAGTACAAACTACAAAAGGAAACTCTAACCGACCTATACATAGATCACACCTATCACGTGGGTTGGTTAGATGTCCTACAATCCACTACGGATGCTACTAGTGTGCAAGATCAACAACAAAGAGTTTGTCAGGTCATCCATAGGGTTATTGAGCTACAGAGACAGAACAAGGAGATCCACATGCCTTCAACGGGTATCATGATATTCTTGGATACAGGGAAGGCTAAACAACCAACCTTATTGCAAATGGAGACTCCCTCCGTAAGTTCGATGGATCCTCCATATGTTGTTTAGCCAGGGGTCTCAGTGCAATCTGAGCCCACAAGTGATAGCTTTACTTTTCCAAGCCTAGCTGATATTTCCCTTGATGACTACCATGCCTACCCCAATGATGGGCATGCCGAGAAACAAGCCATGGACCTCATTTGTTAGTAAAGCACTGCTACATGGTAGCTCAATGCCTACGATAGTATCTACAAGTGTGTACCAATCGTATACACCTATGGGTCCTCGCACTCATGTAGCCCCTACCCCTCCCATCGTTTCAACAACCTATGCTCCACAACCACAACACCCAAGCTCTTATTTCCATGGGACCATATCGGCTAGCATTAGCATGTCACATCCGACGTCTAATATGCCTAGGGCCACACACATGAACTTTGGGCCACCACATGGCACAATACCGTATCAAACGTGGAACCCAAGGGCTTCCTATGTGCCAAGCCCAATGCCAATACCTACTCCACATGTAGTCTCTAGAGCGCCTTCACCCATGGTGCCTACTCACTTAGGTGACTTGGCAGCATTTTCTCAAGCTATCGATCGATCTATTGCTGAGAATATGCGTAACAGCCTGATAGACAACCTAGAAGTAAGGCAGTACAAATAGCCAAGCTCACACAAAAATTTAGTGGAGACGGGGATGTGAGGAAGCATATCAAAGTGTTTGAACAAATATGCGATTCTCTAGGAGAACACAATGACCTGCATAAGACTAATGCTTTAAGCCTAACCTTAAGTGGGAAGGCAGGGGATTGGTATAGAACCCTAAGGGTGGAAGAAAAAATGATTTACCCTACTCTTAGGAGACTGTTCTTGAAAGAATACATACAAGAGGGAGTGCTTTGGGGTGTAGCCTCTCAGCTCCAGAAAGCCCAAACGAGAGGAAGGAGAGTCGGTGAGAGACTTTATTCGTTGCTTAAAGCATTTGAATTCTCGTTGTAATCCAAATGAGTACTTTAATAATAATCAATTTCTTGATAGATTCATTAGGGGATTACGACATGAGGATATCTACAATGGCCTAGTCATTAGAGGTTTCACCACTTCGGAAGCGGTCACCACCAATGCGATCCAATTGGAGGATAATTTAATGATTCAAGGAGAAAGAGTGTCTATTGATCGTAAATCAATTAGCTCGCAAGAATCAAAGCATCCGCTAATGACACTAAAGCCTATTGCTAAGGAACCAAAGATATCTGAGATGACTTTAGCAGATCTCACCAAGGCCATTCAAGAGAGTCTTAGAGACAATGTTGCTCTGCAAAACAATCATAAGTATTCAAGAAGGGAGCAACAATGGTGCTCAGTATGCTATGGTCCGCATGGTACCAGTGAATGCCCTACTTTTAGAGTGAAATTCAATGGGAATTGCAATGCCTGTGGGAGGTATGGTCATCAAGCTAAGGATTGCATAGTACTTAAGTGCGCGATGGCCAATAGACCAACATTAGCATGGACAGATACACCTCGAGTGCCTGAATTGATGCCAGCCCCACCTCTTGAACAAACATCACAACACATGGTCCCTAGGGCCCAAAATGTTGTTCAAACAACACCCTTACCACCTCCAGTGCTAGGACCGCAACCACCACATCCGAGAATCACTTCTGCAAATCAAGTGGGTTGTGAGGAAGATATAGACCCTAATATTGCCTCTGGGATGGATGCGCCTAAAGAAAGTCCGCAATACTACATGGACAACTATTGGGGACAAGTCAAACCTGTCTATCAAGTAGCTGCTCTTGCTGCAAGAGGCCAAAATATCAATTACATTGCTAAGAGACTACCTCTTCAATGCTATGAGTGTGGAGGTCCACATCGTGTGGCCGAATGTCCTATTAGGCTACAAAAAAATGCCACACTAATGCAAACCAATCAAGCAAGCACGTCTACAATGTTGATACTCATGTGTAATTGATGTGGCATAGATCATTTGATTGCCCAATGTCCGAATAATCCAAATGCACCGAAGATCATGCCATTAAACTTGATTGAGGTTATTGAGGAGCCATCACAAAGTACACTTGTAGTACCAGTAAACGTACTCACACGATCAATGATCCAAAAACAAAATTATATTCTAGAAGAAAGAGACACGGCATCAATTGCCCAATCTCAGAAGAAGAAGAAAACACGAAGGAAGAGATCGCAAAAAGCTGTGAAGTCAGACCCCAGTTCAAAGACCAACGTAAGGACTGGTGACGACGCTGTATATATGAACGACGCAAAAGAGGATTCTGATTCAGGTGAGACCATGGAGACCAAAACGACCACTACGAAAGAAACCAACAAGGAAGATCGTCATGAGCCGCAATGGCCAGGATCCAAGAAGAAGATAAGAACTTATCCAAACCCTATAGAGGAGATCAAGCGGGTCAAGCAATTATGGAGTTTGGTAGAAGATACCCAAAGGGATCTAGAGCCAGCACCTAGGGAGATCCAGATTATAGACATAGTGTTTCCTACACAACAACAACCTCAAAAAGTCCATAGATCCCTAGCCATACCTAGTGTCATCCAAGAAGAAAGTGACTTAAAGTCATGGGAAAGTGGGCATACTCACTTCTTGTTGGAAAGAATGTTTACAGAGGGACTACCTGGCCCTATCGAAGAAATGGAGATCCCATCTTCCCCATGTCAAGGGACTGAAGCCCAAAAGGTGTCCTTAAATATTGCCAAATTGATGGATTTCATGGCTTCCAAAGTTAGAACCACCATCATGTCCAAACTATATGGAGACCTTGAGCTATTCTTAGCTCTTTGAGCTTTCCTCAATGGAGAACTGAAGGTCAGGCTACCACAATTTGCACAGATGGATGCAGTTAGGGAGATGCCATAGAGGAGGAACACTTAGATCCACAACCCAACCTCAATGAGAACCCTATTGTATAAATGTCTGTTAACGAGTTGGGACAATACGTTGAGGGAGATGAATCCAATGCAGCCATACCAATCACTACCAAGGGATTAACTATGAAGGGAATCCTTGATGGCGGTGTTGGGGTTAGCATTGTGGCTATTGCTGGGAAACTATGGGAAGACCTCACCTTGGAACCACAACCATAGTAGTAAAGATGGCCAATGGGTCTATTGTTAAACCTATTGGGATGCTAGAAGATCTTAAGATCAAGGTCTTTGGACATAAATAAGAATTACCTTCATTGTTATGGATTTCTCCAATCACACTCTGGCATCTGAGATGATCTTACGACGTCCTTTCATGAGGGAAGCAAAAATGGTGCATGATTGGTCTAAAAACCATGTCTACTTGTAGTTCCAAGATTCTATCATTTCAGTGAATCTTGTAACTGGTCGAGCACATCCTCTAGGAGACAGGTTTATAATTGATCATAGATCTGGCACCACAGTTCACTCGGCCCCATTACAGTATTGTTACACGTGTAAAGCGAACACTGATTCTCCTTATATGGATGTACTACCTGAACACTTGGGGAAACAGGGGGACAGCCTGGGTAACACTTGAGGGGGATGACATGCCACCACTCGTAACCTTAAATATGCTAGAAGCAATGCATATAGCTTTTGATGACCTACAAAATGAAGGTTTGACTAGCATTGAAACCAGCAGCGTCTCACAAGACTATAGCCCACACGATTTGGGGTCTAAATCATCAATTGAAATTGGCTCTGAGGATGAAGAATCTAAGTTAAATCTTAGTGCAAATGTGGGGACAAACCATTCAAGGCCCAGTGGTACCCTAGATGGCAATCTATCCAAGGGAGCAGAAGACACAAGTAGCAATTCATCTAGTGACTCTTCACTAGATGAATTCATCTAGTGACTCTTCACTAGAGATCGGCCGTAATAAAAAAATTAGACAAGAAGAGTAAGAAATATAAGAGGCGAAGATATCGAGCAAATGCGTGTGCTAGAATAAATGAAAAGAAATCTACCGTAGAATGGCTTAATTATATAGGGGCATGTGATGGTCATCGAAAGTTGGTAGATAGCAAGGGTGAATACCTTCAAAGCGTTATGTGGTGTAGTCCACAACCCATTGACATCACACAACTAGAGGCTACAGAGAAGCCCAAGTTGAGCTGTACCGTAAGGAGACTACAAAATCGAGAGCTAGCTCAACAACAAAAGAAATCGAAAGTGAAATCACAGTCCACCGAACAACAAGACCCCACAGACTTTTACCCTACACCTAAACATTTCAAATCCTACACCACAGAGGAACATAAGGTTGTGCATACAAGGGCTCAAAGAAAACCTATCGATGGAAGCAATGGAGTTTATGACGGTCTAGTGATAGTTCAAGAAATAGAGTTAGCATACCCAGGAGAAGAGTCCAAACCTCTTTTCATTGCCCAAGATCTGACAGAGACTGAGGAATGTGCACTTAAAGAACTTCTCAAGGAATTCAGGGATATATTTACTTGGACATATCATGATATGAAAGGTGTTCCACCTTCCATGGTGCAACACACAATCCCCATGAATAGCATGGCTAAACCAGTTCAGCAACGACCCTAACCAATGAACCCTAAATATGCAAAGATTGTTCAAGAAGAGATTGAAAAGCTTGTGAAATGCGGATTCATATATCCTATTGAGCACTCAGAATGGGTGTCTCCAATAGTGATTGTAACGAAAAAGAATGGGAAACTCAGAGTGTGCATGGATCTCAAGAAGGTCAATGCTGCCACTAGGAGGGACCATTACCCCTTACCATATTCAAAACATGTTCTTGAAAGAGTTGTAGGAAAGGAAGCTTATAGCTTTTTAGATGGGTCCTCTGGCTACATTAAAATCACAATTGTGCTAGAGGACCAAGCTAAAATAGCCTTTATAACTAAATTTGGACTGTTTGCGTCTTGTGTTATGGCTTTTGGCTTAACCAATGCCCCTCCTACCTTTCAAATATTAATAAACACTGCTTTTAGATAATATTTGAGGGAGTTTTACGAAGCTTTCTTAGATGACCTTTGTGTTTATTCCTCTTGGAAAGAACATTTATCATGCTTATGAAAAGTGTTTGAGAAGTGCAGATTGTATCGGATCTCCTTAAACGCTTTTAAATGCCAATTTTGGTTTAAACATGGAGTCATTTAGGGCATATAGTGTCCAAAAATGGGATTTCCACAGATGAGAGCAAAATTAAAGCCATTGCCATGTTGGTTCATGGGCCATGTTGGTTATTACCAACGATTTATTTTAAACTTTGCCAAGATAGCTGTACAAGCTTCTTATTGAGTTCCGCCGGATCGTGGAGTGTGACCATGCTTATGAGTCATTGAAAAAGACATTGACTAGCACTCCTATTCTACGAGTGCTCGTGTAACATTTTATCGCCTAGTAACTTGTGTGTAGCGGAAAATAGCATGAACTTAGTGAGCATTTCATTAGAATAGATTCCTAATGAGAATAACAAGAGTGCTTGGGTGGAGAGAGCAACAAAAAGTATAACACCTAGTTAGATAGCATAGACAATACTTCAAAAGAGAGAGAAATTAAGCTATTGACAACGGATTTACATGGAGCCGGTGCCCCCTCCAAAAGTCTTTGTATTATGGTTTCTCCCATCAAGAGAGACATTTTACAATACAATTCTTTGTGTTCCTTCAATACTAGCTAATGCAATGAAGATGGAAACTTCAGGCACTAAGCAAAACACTTATTAAACACAACATAAATTCCCTCACGGTCTCAGACCCAAGACCTCACACACCTTCGAAGATGGTGAGAGCTAGCGGGGTATGAGAGTAGATTGAGAGGAAGGAGTAGTCTTACAAGAAAGATGTACATCTCCTCACATAATCACTCATATTAGCATAGCTTAGCTTAGTAATTAGCATGGTAGAGGAGATGAGCATGCATTGAAGCTTGGATCTTGGTTGGATTTGCATCACAAAGCCAAGAGTTGTTGGTGTAGGCCTCCCTTCTCACAAGCTTGGAGTAGGTGATAAGATTTCCATTAAAGCTCGATAAGGAGAGAGAGAGAGAGAGAGAGAGAGAGAGAGAGAGAGAGAGAGAGAGAGAGAGAGAGAGAGAGTCTTCTTACTCCACACATGGACTAGTGTGAGTGTGTATGGAATAATGCCTTTGAAAAATCAGCCCCCCCTCTCTCTTGGTCGACCCCTCTTGCTATTTGCTCATGCTCACACCCTATTGGCCCATGCCAGGCTTAGCCAATGAAATTCAAGTAGCATAAGTGATAGCCTTCTGACATGTGTCCCCCTTTTCCCTTTTGTGAGAGCTTTAGGTAATTAGTTAATGCAACTAAACGCTCATTGGACCCCTTTGTCTCCTAGCCAATAGGAATCAGGCAAGCCATTGGGATGTTGAATGCTCATTGGACCCCTTTGAAGGCTGTCCAATAGTCTTCTATGTTAGGAAATAAGACGTAGCTAAATAGATAATTGAGTAGATTACTTAATGGAGAGAGACAGATTTATATACACAAGATTATAGAGTAGAGAGAGAGAGAGAGAGTACACACGATATACATGGTTCACCCAATGTGGGCTACGTCCACGGGAAAGCAGCCACTCAATGGCTTTAGTACTTCAAAACAAGAAGTAGTTTACAAAGGGATTATACCCTTAATGGAGCTCCCGCCTTGCTTCACTCTCACCACCTCACACTCACCTTGTTGCATCAACTTCACACTATGAAATGTGTGTAGAAATGGCCTCCTTTTATAGGCCAAAAGGGTTGCCCTCTCTTATCAGAGACAGCCATGTGTAGCCGCCCTTGTGCGAATAAGTCCAAATCGGACCCTCCAATCCGCCCATGTGTGGCCGCCCTTGAGAAGGCAAGTCCGCTTTTGAATTCGGCCACCGGCCAACGGCCATTGACTTCCGATCACCGGCCACCAGCCATTGACTTCTGACCACTTTCCGGCCGCCGTCCGGCCATAATATTCCGGCGAAAAAGAATATTCCGGCACACATTTAGAAACATACTCCTGTATGTTTTCTTTCATGGTAGGCCAATACCACACATTTAGAAACATACTCCTGTATGTTTTCTTTCATGGTAGGCCAATACAAATATGTTTCAATCTCTTTTAGGGTAGATTGAATCCGTCCATGCCCTGCATAAGGAGGAGCATGAGATTCATACATTACTTTCTCATGGAGGGAGTTAGTAACGCATAGTCTATTGCCATAGACAAGATAACCATCTTGTAAACTAAATGGTTCCTCTTTCTTCCTTAGTGCAAGGGCTGAAATCACATCTCTAAAATCAGGATCAATAGCATACTCATCTATCATAGAAGATAGATCATTGTGAGTTGCTATGGAAACTGCATTCACTCTCGATCATCTTGAGAGTGCATCGGCTACTTGATTATGCTTGCCAGCAATGTGAGCAATATGAAAATGAAATTACGAAAGGAAATTTTCCCACCTCATTTGTTTTTCGGAGAGCTTGGTCTGCATCATGAAGTACTCAACACTTCGGTGATCCATTCGCAGAATGAAAGGAGTCCCCAATAAATAGTTCTTCCATGAGTCTAAGGCATGTAGAACTATGAGAGGAGTTCCTTTTCATATATGCCTAGAGCTTGCTAGACAGGGTCGAGCGTTTGAATTTCATAGGCTATGGCATGCCCTTCTTGGAGCGAAACAGCTCCAAGGCAATCACCACAAGCATCACATTGGACCTCAAATGGCTTTGAGCGTAGTGTAAGCATAGGTTGAGAGATAAGCTTTTCTTTAAGCTTTTTGAAACCATTGTTCTCCTTGGCAGACCATGTATACTTAACGTTTTTCTTTGTTATGTCATGTAATGGTCCTGCAATTTGTGAGAACTTTTCTATGAAGCGTCTATAGTATGCACACATACCTATAAAGCTTCTTAGTTCATGAAGATTCCTTGGTTTAGGCCATCCTTTTATTACCTCTAATTTTGATGGATCCATTTGGATGCCATCTTGAGGGATAATGTGACCTAAATAATGAATCTCTTGTAAGAAAAATTCGCTTTTCTTTCAATTAACATAAAGTTTATTCTCTCTTAAAACTTGAAATATTACCTAGAGGTGTTGCTTGTGTTCGTCTAATGAATTAGAGTAGATGATGATATCATCAAAGAACACTCCACTAAAGGTTCGGTGAGGCCTAAGTAGCTTCTCCATCAAGCGGTTGAATGTAGTTGATGCATTGGTCAAGCCAAAAGGCATGACAATATATTTGTAGAGACCAACGTAGTCTGAAATGCGGTCTTTACAATGTCTTGATCAACTATCCTTATTTGATGATAGCCACTTTTCAGGTCAATCCTACTGAAGTATGTGGACCCCTTGTAGCTTATCAAATAGGTCTTCTACCCGTGGAACAGGAAACCTATTCTTGATAGTGATCCTATTTAGTGCTCTATAGTCGACACACATATGATATGTGCCGTCTTTCTTTTGCACTAATAGCACAGGAGAACAAAATGGAGATGAGCTAGGCCTAACCATGCCCTTCTCAACTAACTCATGCACTTGCCGCATAATCTCCTCTTGTTGAGCTTGAGAAACTCTATAAGGAGGTTTATTAGGCGGTGAGCTTCCTGGAAGGAGTTCAATTGCATGGTCATCATCGCCTCGTTTAGGAGATAGGTCACAAGGGATGTAGTCTATAAAGACATCTTGAAACCCCTTGAGAAAATTGGATAACTCTAATTCCTTGTGAGTGTTCATATTTTCTTTGGCTAAAACATTAGGTTCATTTTTAGAATCTTTAACAAAAATCATGTACATGGAAATAGATCTCTTTATTGACTTATTGAAAGCTTGTGTTTGTACAATGGCTATGGTGTTACCCATTTGCTTGGCATCTATGCACATATCTTTTTCACTGAACCTAAAGTAGATTCGCCTTTCAGAGAATTTAACATTGGTATCCATGCAATCAAACCATGGTGCCCCTAGGATAACATCCTCCTGCTTGAGAGGAGAGACCTCTTTGTCCACATGGAGCTTCAATTTCCTGAATGAGTGAAGCTTCTTGCCCTTGAAAGCACCATCTTCCTACATCTCCCAATCTCGTAAGCTTGTATTCCTAGCTTGGTGGCCAACTCTGTGGATATGAAAGTGTGAGTACAACCAGGGTCAAAGAGAATAAAAGCATCACGTTCTCTTACCTTTCCCCAAGCATGGCATAGAGGAGATCTGTTGTGGTGAGTTTCCTCCTCTTGGATTTTGACCAAGGTAGCTCTAGGAGGTTCATGGCAGGTGTTCTTTTGGGGACAAGCGCGGTATGCATGCCCTTGCTCGCCGCACTTGAAACAGTGGTTATCCTTGCAATAACGCTCAAGCTCTTCATGAGAGAGTTTGTTTTTGCCTTTGTAAACTCCCTTCTCCTTGTCCTTCCCCTTAGGCTCATTGGAACCCTTGTTTTCCGTGGGCTTAGAATTTCTCCTAGCCCCTGTTTGGAAATTGATTCAAGAAGCCACCATAGTATGGTGTATAACCGCCCGTATGGTGCGTGGCCTTTGGGAGTTGACATACTCCGCCATTTCTTCGGTTAAGCCTGCACAAAATTGCTGCTTTTGCTCTCCAAAATCCAACTTTTTGAAGATAGTGTCTTTGAGTTGTAAGTCTCAAAACTTGTCTACATATTTGTGAATGAATTTGTAGGGAGAGAGCTTCAAGCTTCACCATTCGGTGTGTACTTTGTCTTAGGCATCGGTGGCCAAAAACTGCTTCATAATGGAAGCTCTTAAAGCTTTCCATGTTTGTGGAGATTCCCCGTTGGCCCTTAGGCTAGACCACCATTGCCTTGCAGACTTTTGAAAGTTCATAGCTACATGGTGTAGCTTAGAGTGCAGCCCTCATCTCCAAATGCCACATCAAATTGTTCGATAAACACCAGACTTTGTTCGTAGCACCAAAGGTGCCATCGTAGGTAAGGAAAGAGATGCTCTTCCCTCCATCTTTGAACTTCTTGAGCTTGGATGACCTCTTCCATGCGGCATAGGATTTCTTATGGCCTCTTCTTTTTTATGGTTCAAAAGTTGCACCATCACTTTCTTCAAAGGATGAAGAATTTGAGGAAGATGGATAACAGGATGACCTCTTTCTTGCCTTTTTCTTGCCTTGATATTCTTTATTTGCACCATCACTTTCATAAGAGGAAGAGGATGAAGAAGATGGAGAAGAGGGTGTCCTCTTTCTCGCCTTTTTCTTCTCTTGCTTTTTGTCATCCCTCTTTGAATTATGGTGTGGAGAAGTGTGCGATGGTCTTCTCCCTTTTGGAGGTGATGGAGAGCATTTAGCCCGCCGTCTTCATGGAGCCATCTCCACCGAGGTGGCAGGAGACTCACTTCTTTCTCGTTCCTTCGGTGGGGACTCTTGAGTTCTTCTTTGAGAAGGAGATGCGTCATCAAGAAGCAAATTTTTGAGCCCTTTGTATGGATCCTCTTCTTCTTCCCGAATCGGAGAGAGGCCTCTTTTGGAAGTCTCGCAAGGAGGTTTCCTAGGTGCTCTCTTGTCATGGTGGGGAGCTTGGAGAATCCCATGAGCATGAAGCTGCCATTGCACTTCACTTTGGAGGGATGGATTGCCCAGGGCTTGTTGAAGCTTAGAAACAAGGTAGTTAACAAGCATAGGGGCATCATTAGTAGCTTGCTCTTGTCAGCCATTCTAACAACTTTTAGGTGTAAAATTTTTAGTATACTTTGGCACTTCAAGCCCTAGTTGCTACTCCTCTTTACCCTTTAGAAAAAGAACTCGAGCTACTGTACCCATGGCTTGAATACCATTAATTGCAAGAAGGAATAGAAGAGAGGGTCGTTCAACACCAAAATAGCACCGGCTCCTATCAAGCTTCTAATAGCTCAATAGTGGTTAAGCCGTAGGCAATCTCCGTAGGACTCCACTATTAAGACCATAGCTCTCGATGGTGATGCCCCGTTATCGGCACGAAGGCAGGCGCACTGCAAGGCTGAAAAATCCCTATTCTACTTACTCAAATGCAATGAATAGTACCAACCAATTATAGCTAGCTTGAGGACCTCTCTTCTTGAGCAAGAAAAGAGAAACCTTGTGCTCTAATACCAATGTAACATTTATGGCCTAGTAACTTGTGTGTAGCGGAAAATAGCATGAACATAGTGAGCATTTCATTAGAATAGATTCCTAATGAGAATAGCAAGAGTGCTTGGGTGGAGAGAGCAACAAAAAGTATAACACCTAGTTAGATAGCATGAACAATACTTCAAAAGAGAGAGAGATTAAGCTATTGACAACAGTTGAGGACCAGATTTACATGGAGCCGGTGGTCCCCCCTCCAAAAGTCTTTGTATTATTGTTTCTCCCATCAAGAGAGACATTTTACAATACAATTCCTTGTGTTCCTTCAATACTAGCTAGTGCAATGAAGATGGAAACTTCAAGCACTAAGCAAAACACTTATCAAACACAACATCAATTCCCTCACGGTCTCAGACCCAAGACCTCACACACCTTCGAAGATGGTGAGAGCTAGCGGGGTATGAGAGTAGATTGAGAGGAAGGAGTAGTCTTATGAGAAAGATGTACATCTCCTCCCATAATCACTCATATTAACATAGCTTAGTTTAGTAATTAGCATGGTAGAGGAGATGAGCATGGATTGAAGCTTGGCTCTTGGTTGGATTTGCATCACAAAGCCAAGACTTGTTGGTGTAGGCCTCCCTTCTCACAAGCTTGGAGTAGGTGATAAGATTTCCATTAAAGCTCGATAAGGAGAGAGAGAGTCTTCTTACTCCACACATGGACTAGTGTGAGTGTGTATGGAATAATGCCTTTGAAAAATCAGCCCCCCCTCTCTCTTGGTTGACCCCTCTTGCTATTTTCTTATGCTCACACCATATTGGCCCATGCCAGCCTTAGCCAATGAAATTTAAGTAGCATAAGTGATAGCCTTCTGACATGTGTTCCCCTTTTCCCTTTTGTGAGAGCTTTAGGTAATTAGTTAATGCAACTAAACTCTCATTGAAACCCTTTGTCTCCTGACCAATAGGAATCAAGCAAGCCATTGGGTTGTTGAATGCTCATTGGACTTGGGAGACTGTCCAATAGTCTTCTGGAGAGCTTATTCTTATTGGTTCTTTTATTAAGTGTTTTTAAATTAATTAAACTAGATTTACTCTAGCCTAATTCTCATTGGTCCACCTCCATGGCCATCCAATACGATTTGAGTACACCTTGTGGGCATCTGAGCTGGGGAGTTGACATATGTCCCTCTTTCCCTTTGCGTAAATGTGTGTGTGTGTGTGTGTGTGTGTGTGTGTGTGTGTGTGTGTGTGTGTGTGTGTGTGTGTGTGTGTGTGTGTGTGTGTGTGTGTGTGTGTGTGTGTGTTTCTCTCTCATCTCCTACTTCTAGGGATCACCCCCTCCTATTTAGGGATGCATGAAAACTTTTTTAGCACACACAAAGCATCCAATTTTCCTAGGCTTTTGACCTTTGGACACAACCTTTGAATTTTGGAACCTTAGCATTTTGGAAGTCTTAATGGGCTGAACCTTAGGGTCTTTTAATCCCATTGTTGCACCTTGCTCTTTTGCAAATAGCCCCCCTTTGGATCCCTATTTTCCCTCCTTTGGATTCCTACTGTGGCTAGTCTGCCAGCTTAACCAATATTCTAGCTTTTTCTCCCCTGGCACTTCCCCATATTAAATGATCAGTTTAACATGAGAAAATCATTTAGGAGAATTAGATATTAGTTATAATGACATCCCGATTGGAATGTAATTTTCCATGTGCATATTGATGCATCAAACTTTGCTATTGGGTGTGTTCTAGCTCAACCAGGAGAACCTAAACTGGACTACCCCATTAGCTTTGCAAGTTGTCAATTGAATGATGCCGAGAGAAACTACACCACTACAAAGAGGGAAGGTTTAGGTATGATTTACGTAGTGAAGAAATTTCACTATTACCTTCTTGCCAACAAGTTTGTTTTCTATGTGGATCACCAAGCCTTGTTGTATCTAGTAAATAAACCTTGTTCCACGGGAAGAATTACACGATGGTTGTGAATTCTCCTTAAGTTTGATTTTACCGTTGTGGTGAGACCGGGTAAAAGACATGTCATGGCGGATCATTTGTCCCGCATCCCCAATGGTGAAGCCCCTACTGGAGTCGATGATGAATTTCCCGATACATGTCTATTCCTAGTCGAAACCATACCTAAATGGAGTGAGAAGATTGTGAACTTTCTAGTTAATGGTTTTCCACCCAAAGAGCTTCGTAAGGACATAGCTCAAAAACTGTTAAAAGAATGTGAACCTTTTTCTCTCATTGCAGGAACTCTCTACAGGGTAGGGAAGGACGATATTCTTAGACGTTGTGCTCGTGAGGATGAGTATTTATACATACTGCAAGAAGCCCACATGGATATAGCTGGAGGACAGTTCTCAGGGGAACTAACTGCTAAAAAGGTGTTACAATCAGGCTATTGGTCGCCTACCTTATTCAAGGATGCATCACTTTTTGCAAAAGGATGTGATGAATGCCAATGTTACAAGATCACACAACAAAATGATAGGATGCCCTTACATCATGTTAAAGTGACTCAACCATTTGAAAAATGGGGCTTGGACTTTGTAGGTCTAATTAGTCCGGCAGCTCGTAGCACTATATCTTGATATATTATCGTTGCCACTAACTATGTAACAAAGTGGGTGAAAGTCAGGGTGACACGTAAGGCTGATGCAAGGTCAACTGCCAAGTTTCTCTTTGAGAACATTATTACAAGATTTGGTTGTCCCTTTGAGATTGTGAGTGACAATGGTACTCATTTTATAAATGGAGTGATAAAAGAACTCCCTACCAACTTCATGATAGCTCACCATAAGACCATACCTTATTATCCACAAGCAAATGGCCAAGCTGAGAGCACCAACAAGACCTTAGTCTCTATCTTGACCAAAACGGTGGAAGCTCATCGCACTGATTGGGATTTCAAGCTGACTTCAACTTTATGGGCTTATCATACTGCGTACAAAGTTTCTATTAACTGCACACCGTTTAAGATGGTGTATGGCCAAGAAGCGGTTATGCCATGGGAGTTTGTCATTCCTAGTCTTCGAGTAGGTTCTCAAGAAGGTTGGGATGGTAACCCCTTAGTTGAGCGATTATATATTCTTGAAAGGCTAGATGAAGAGAGGCAATTAGCTGTGCAAAATGCACTTGTGGAGAAACATAGAAGGAAGAAATGGTTTGATCATCATCTAAATAACAAAGATATCAATGTTGGTGATAAATTCCTTATGTATGGAGTGTGTAACAAAAAGAAAAAATTGAAATATGCGAGAAAAGGACCATATAGAGTATGTGAAATCACCCCACAAGGGACCATTCGTGTGGAGACTCTTGATGGAGTTGAAACCATTGGATTCCTCAATGGGAGTGAATTTATAAGATACTATGATCCTTTAAGCCAAGAGGAACTATGTGCCATCCATCAAAAAAAGGCAGCCAAGGTACAAACAAAATTGAAGAACATACAAGCTCAAGCTGAGGCCAAGGAGCGACAACAACATGTAAGACGCCAACGAGAGGCTAATCTTGGAGTTACACATGCATTCCACATTGAAACCGACAAGGATAGGTTGGACTCTAACACACCTCTACGATACCCTATTGAGCTAAACAGTACCTATGGAAAAGTACTATATAACGTCTTATTGGACACAGGTGCTAAGTATAATCTACTATCATATGGAGTGTGGTGTCAGTTAAGAAAGCCATCTCTATCTGAGAGTATTATCCAAGTCAAGGGTGTCAACAAGAAGAAAACCACAATTTTTGGTATCTGGCACACTTCTGTCAATTATGACAATGGGGTTGTAGCTCAAGACTTTCTGTTCATGCGTGCTAGAGCAATGGAGGGCAACATAAACCTTGGACGCACATGGATGTTGGCAACCAAATGCTCTATTGATTGGGGTACTCACAGTGTCACAATGCCACCACCGACTCTTACCCCTATCCTTGAAGCAAAGTCACCTACATTGTAGACTCTAGCGAAGTTGCGGGATAGCCAAGATTCAAAAGTGGTTAGCTTGTCCTTGTTGGCTACCCATAAACCTAGCATTTCAACCCTTGTAGTTGCAGCAAGCAGTAATATTGCAAGTACTCAACTTGCACGACCTAAGAGTACATATCAATGGGTCCCCAAGGCCTTACTTCCAAATACCTCAACCCTTCCATCCATTTCAAGAAAAACTTCTCATGGAAAACCAAGAGCGCGCTCTAGGAGAGTCAAGGCCAAATCAGAATGGATTCCAAAATGACTATTAGAAGCCCAAGGATACTATGATGGAAATGATCAAATTTGGGTACCTAAACGTAAAATGTGTCTTTCCCTATCACCTATAAAACCATGTGAGCCAATCAGTGTAACTCCAAAGCCAATGGCAGACCGTGGAAAGGGAAAGATCATATAATGCTACACACCTATTCCAGAGCTAGTTTGGGTTCCAAGGCAAAACCAAATTATACCACCTAGCTCAGTAAGGGGGGAGTCCCATGAAGCTTCTAGCTCCTCATGTAATGCATCCATAGAGGCAAAAGCTTCTCCACAGCCTCCACCTACAATAGTGGACCTCCATGAAGCTACAAAGAAATCCACACCTCCTAGTGTTCAAGAATCACTTGATGAACCACTTCAAGTTTGATCCTAGGTAAGTACCTTACCACCCTTGCAACTCGATGAGGCACCTAGGTAATAGAAAACTACTGGCAAAAATCCTCACCTATTATCAACTGGAACAATTGGTTTCAAAGGGTGACGAGCACATTTCAAACAGTATGACCTACCCAAGGAAGGGGGGAGTCCTCACTCACGTCAATATTTTAGATCCCCATCCTCTTAAATTTTCTTCCCTGACATCTGAACTCTACAATTAAGGGACTGTATATACATAGACTTATACTAGTTCTAGCAAACAAACAAAAAAAGATAACAAATAGTAAAAGAGAAAGAGCATCTAGCAACTAGAGATCACCCTATCAGATCCTACACATAAGTCCAAATTCACCATGTCACATCAAAAAGCACACAAAGACAACTCTTATGTTTTAAAGACCTAACCAAATCTATCTGTACTCTCAGAGATGGCTAGTTCAACAGAGGCATGTGCTTCTGTTTTTATGAAAGGTACCCTTTTTATTTTTCTCAAGTGTTTCACATCTGCTACCCTATACTTTCTTGCGAATGGGATTTGGTAGAGAGACTTGCACGTGAGAGAAATTTTGAGGAGTTAGAATGGCTGATACATCTATGGATAACTAGTGATCCCTACCCAGTAGCGAATGTTTCTCCAGTGGCACATGCTTATTCTTTTGCACAAGATGAGTATCCACGCATAGCGAGGTTCTTAATTAACACGCTTGCGTAAGAGGATGATGAAGAAGAAATAATAGAGACCGAGCAAGACTATAGCCTCACGAAAAATGATTTCGTTTATCTAGATGATGAGGATAGAGGCCAAGCCTTAGGGATGCCACCCGGTTTATATAATATCCTCTTTCCTTGATTCTAAAAGGGATGACGGATAGGTAGGTTAGGGGTCTAGATTGTGTTTTGAGTTTGTTTTCTAGGAGTTTAATTTTATCACACTGACATACCTCCTCAAGGTATAGTGCCGTGTTGTTTGATATTGTTATGTGGGACTTATATGGATTTCCATCCACATGGTTGAGGACATCTGCTTTGACGAAATGAGAAACTCCATACCTTTAGGTGTACTACTTTTCATGATTCATGCTGGTGGATATGTATAGTTGCTAATTGTGGTTTTTCATGGTTTGTTTGAGTGCAGTAGTACGTTTGTTATCTGCCATTATAGATGTATAAATTTGTCTTTGCTTAAATTGGTTGACAGAAGTTTAATCTTATGGATGAGCCTTGAGATTAGGAGACCGTGACTTTAGGTTAACTCATTTACTTGACCACTAGGCCTAGCTGATAAAATTATCTGAGCGTTTGAGACCTTAGGAATGTTTTAGGCATAGAGAAGCTTGCTCACTTAAACAACAAAAGACACTAGTAAATACCAATGTAATGAAAGTAAAAAACATAGTGCCACAAATGAAAATTCTTACGCTGGAAGAGAACTCCTGGTTTGATTTGGTACTTCACTCACATGTATTTTCTATGGTACTAGAGCCCTAGAGGTTCCCAATGTGGGTGCTTTTCCTTGAGAAGCAAAAAGGCCCGGACATACAAAATAAGCACACACATCAAATGATTGTGAACCAAAGTAAAAGAAAAAAGAAAAAAAATGACATTTAAAATACTTCCATCGAGATTACATTTAAAATTTCAAGCTTTTGTCTCGAGTTGTAAAGCTAGTTTGCTAATCAAAGCTGAAAAGCACAATTAGGGAATCTTGCATTTAGATAATCTTCTTAGCTTAGCTAGTACTAGAGAAGTTGTTTTAACCTTAGTCATAGCTAACTAATTGATAAACTCACCCATAAGCCCAAAACTCTTGATTAATTAATTTCATCAAAGTGCAGTTTATTTGTCCTTAATGGCAGTCTAGCATTTCATAAATCTTGCATTTACTCATTTCCACATGTACTTTACATTCCTCTCATGATTTATTGCCATATAATTCCACTTGCATAAAACAGTGACTTTGCCTTGCAAATTCAAATTAGGATGCTCTACAACATGGACGTAACGGGCTTTCTCTCACTAGCTTCGGAGGGCGGAATCTACATCAGGAAGGGAGACATGTTATCGTTGGTTAGATATTAGACTTTATGACATTACCTCTCTCTTGAAATCATAATCATCCTCGACTATGAAGTAGAGGAGATAAAGCCTTAGTCATTTGTTGGAATTAGGGTTGCAAAGAAATGCACACAGCTTGGAGAAGACGAAAGAACTCAAGGCACACAATAGAGAGTGTGTTTCTTAGTATGCAATGGAAAGATAGATAGCCCTAGAGTGATGGGCATATATACAATGCACGGGGGAAAAAACATCCTAAAGAGGGAAAAAATGCCCCGGCGGTTCTAGTGTGTTCACACATATCACTACCACATGTATATGGTAACATTGTTGGAATTAGGGTTGTAGAGAAATGTTACCATATACATGTGGTAGTGATGTGTGTGAACACACTAGGACCGACGGGGCATTTTTTCCCTCTTTAGGAGGTTTTTTCCCCCGTGCATTGTATATACGCCCATCACTCTCGGGCTATCTATCTTTCCATTGCACACTAAGTAATACACTCTCTATTGTGTGCCTTGAGCTTCCTTCGTCTTCTCCAAGTTGTGTGTGTTTCTCTGCAACCCTAATTCCAACAATTGGTATCAGAGCAGGTTGCGTCCTCCCGGGCTTAGTCGCCAGCTGCACCAGTACACACCTGCTCACTTTCTCCGATTTCAGTGAGCTTTGGCAAGCGTTCTCGCAGGTCAACAAATATTTTGGTTTGAGCTCATTTCGGCCTCCATTTCCACTACTGGCAGTACTGCACAGGCTATTTCATCATTTTGTGCAGAATTTCTGTCAGTGCCATTTTCTGCATAACAGGTGCCTTATAGTCATCTACGGTTTGTGCTATATATAGCACAGGTTGTTCCCACTCCGTTTCTCCTATTTTCGGACAGTTTTCACATCAGGTGCATCATTTACCATGGCTGACAACAACAACACAGATGTGTTCAAGATGTTTGCTGCTCTGCTAAGGACAAGTTGGATGGGGACAACTACCCTATGTGGGCTTATATGATGCAACATGTTCTTGTGTCAAAGGGTGTCTGGAACATTGTGCAGGGCATTGATGTACGTCCTGGTTCTGAGGATGTGCAGAGCATTGATGTACGTCCTGGTCCTCGTTCCAATAAGAAATGCACACAGCTTGGAGAAGACGAAGGAAGCTCAAGTCACACAATAGAGAGTGTGTCTCTTAGTATGTAATGGAAAGGTAAATAGCCCTAGAGTGATGGGCGTATATACAATGCATGGGGGAAAAAACCTCCTAAAGAGGGAAAAAATGCCGCGGCCGTCCTAGTGTGTTCACACACATCACTACCACATGTATATGGTAACAAATCCCCCCTGGAGTGATGTGGTGAACGAGAGCTGGCACATGAGAAAAGGGAAGTGACATGCCCTAAGGACATGATCAGTCCACAAAGGGGAGTAAGCCCAAAGCTTTGCGGAAAGCTTCAAGCTTCTCAGGAGACAATGCCTTTGTGAAAAGATCTGCAAGGTTGTCCTGTGTTGGCACATAAGCCAAGCTGATCTCTCCTGTTGAGAGCCTCTCCCTGACATAGTACTAATGCACCTCAATGTGCTTTGTGCGAGCATGAAAAATTGGGTTCCTCGCAACTGCCAATGTGCTCTGACTGTCAGTGTAGATAGTGTTGGCAGTATCCTGTCCAACACCCAAATCAGCCATAAGGCGTCTGAGCCATACACACTCAATCATAGCTGTGAAGACTGCCCTCAGCCTCACAACGCGAAGTAGCCACGGTAGGTTGCTTCTTGCTTAACCATGATTTACATGAACTGCCAAGCATGAAACAAAAACCACTTGTGGACACTCGTGTGTCAAAGCAACCAGCCCAATCTGAGTCCGAAAAAGCATGTAAGTCTAGCGGCAATGATCCCCCCTTCGGATAAAACAAGCCAAGATGTAAAGTGCCACTAAGGTAGCGGAAAATCCTCTTGACAGCCTGCCAATGCTTAGACCCGGGGCTATGCATAAATCTGCTGACTTGTGAGAATCCAAACTGAATATCCGGCCTCGTGTTGCATACATAAATGAGGCAGCCAACAGCAGTTTGATAAAGAGTGACATCAGCAGGCTTGCCAACATCATGTAGACTCAACTTCAAACCTGTTTCCATGGGAGTGGCAATAGGTTTGCAATCCTCAAGTCCAAATTTACATAGCAATGTCTCTATGTAACTTTTCTGACACAAGGCAATACCACCATCACACTGCTTAAACTGTATACCCAAGTAGTGATGCAACAGCCCCAAATCTTTCATCTTGAAAGTAGCATTCAAATCAGCCTTAAATTCAGCAATATGTCTCTCATTTGGTCCAATGATCAACAAATCATCGACATAAAGAACCGCAATGAGAAGTACATCACCCTCACGCTTCACATACAGTGTGCTTTCTGTTGGACTGTTTTACGAAAGCCTCGTTTAACCAAATGATTGTCAGCTTTCTCATACCAAGCACGAGGAGATTGCTTCAACCCATACAAAGCCTTCTTACATTTTCACACTTTGTCCTCTTGTTCTTTTATGACAAAACCGCGAGGCTGCGTTACATAAACTTCCTCAAATATGTCACCATTCAAGAAAGCAGTAACAATGTCTGATTGATGTACATCCCAACCAAAATGAGCTGCCAATGCACATAGAAAACGTACAGTAGTCATACGACAAGTGGGAGCAACAGTCTCTTCATAATCTGTGCCTTTTTGCTGTGCATAACCTTTTGCAACAAGTCGAGCCTTATGGCGATCAATCTCACCATCCGGCTTGCATTTCAACTTGTAAACCCACTTCGTACCAATGGCCTTTTTACCAGGAGGAAAATCACATAAAGTCCATGTGTCATTTTCTGTAGGTGCATCATATTCTGATTGCATGGCAGCCATCCAATTTTTTGAATTCTGTGCTTCATCAAAAGACAGAGGCTCCTCAACATCATGTAAGCTAGACACAGCCAAAGCATAACACTCTGATGCATAAGATGCATGGTGAGAGCCTGAACGAGTACGACTAGACAAAGGTGCATCCAATTTACTCTCACGCAAAGTGTGCACCAGCCATTTTCTCATACCTCTAGCCTGCTCATTTTCAGTCCTTTCCTCATCAAGTACATCATGTACATCTGCATCAGAAATAGGCTGATCTAAAACATTTTCAGAAACCCCCATAGGTTGTACATTTGCCTCATTGGAACTTACATTTGTATTTCCACCACTGATAAGAGGCAACAAAGTGTCATAAATGTCCTGTGAGCTTACATTACTGTCTCTAGTACATGACAGCAAGGGCTGAACAAAATCTTCCACAAACACTACATCCCATGAAACTAGAATACGTTTTTTTTGCAGATGATACAACCTGTAACCTTTGCTTTCAGCACTATAACCAAGAAAAATACATTTGACAGCCTTATCATCCAATTTTCTGCGCTGTGTTTTTGGCACCAAAGCATATGCCAAACAGCCAAAAACACGCATGTGCTCAATAGAAGGCTTTCTATCATGCCATGCTTCATATGGAGTAATAGACTGCAAAGCTTTCGTAGGACACCTGTTAAGTACATAAGTGGCACACATGATGGCCTCGAGCCAAAAAGAATGCGGCAAAGCTTGACTTTTGACCATACATCGTGCCATTTCCGTTAGTGACCTGTTTTTCCTCTCAGCAACACCATTTTGCTGAGGTGTATAAGGCACTGTACATTGGTGTTTTATCCCACAACTAGCTAGAAATGCATTAAATTCATGAGACATATACTCCCCCCCTCGATCGGAACGGAGGGTGCCCATAGTACATTTCGAGACATTTTCAGCCATAGCCAGAAATTGTTTGAAGCACATAAAAACTTCGGACTTTGCTTTAAGCGGAAATACCCATGCATACCTAGAGTATCATCAATGAAAGTCACGAAGTAAAGGTAATTTCCCAAGGACGGAGCTTGCATGGTCCCACAAACATCATTATGCACAAGTTGCAACCTGCATGTGGCCCGAGCTGAACTATCCTTTGGAAACTTAGAACGCAGCATCTTACCCAAAATACAGCCTTCACAAACATGTTTGATAGGTGCTTCAAGAGGCGGCAAAGAAGCAACCATATCAGATTTCTGCAAACGCAACAAACTGGCAAAATTCAGATGACCAAAATGTGTATGCCAAAGTTTTGCATCTGAAATAGCCCTTGAATCTACAACAACATTTGCAAAATTTTGTCCACACTTGTCATACAAAGTGAGCTTATACAGCCCACGACACAAAAGGCTAGATGCAACAATTTCATCACCAAAAATGAGATCATGAACTGTACATCTGTCATCCACAAATTTGACTACAAGTCCAAGTCTAGCAAGTGCAGATACAGACAAGAGATTCTTCTTGATCCCAGGTACATAAAGTGCATCAACAAGTGTGAAAGAACTGCCATTAGCAGCAGTAAGCACAATCTTTCCAACTCCCTGAACTGGATAAGAGGCGTTGTTGGCACAAGTGACTGAATTCCCATGAGGGACAGACTTGAGAGAGGTAAACAATTCACGATGTGAGGTAATGTGCTTTGTAGCACCACTGTCGAAATACCATACATGTGAATTAACACCAACTGACAAGTATGCATCATGGACAGCAAGATTGTAAGTGCACTCTGCGCTAAAAGCCCATTCTGCATCAACATCAGCAACACAATCTCCTTTCACAGAAGACTCAACAATGGCTGCATTTGTAGTGGAACCAGCATTTGCAGTGGAACCACCCTCTTTCTTCTTAGCCTCTTTGGCCTTCAACTTAGGACACGACTTGATCAAGTGATCATTGGCTTTACAATAATGGCAACGCATCTTCTTTTTGCCCTTATCACCACATTGCCAGACGAAGTGCTACCAACAGAAGCATTAGGAACAGAATTTTTGCCACTCGCAGCAGAACCATAAGAAGTGGCTGCATTACTGTTACCACCCTTTCTTTGAGAAGCAATAAAAGCATGTTCAACTGCACACTGCCTAGTCCTGTTTTTTCTAGAAAGTGACTCTTGCAAAGCAATGTGCATAATATATCAAACTTGACAACTTCAAGATTTCCTTGGGTCATCAGTCTCCAAGTACTAGCAAAAGTCTGGGAGGAATCTGGTAAGGCATCAAGAACAGTCTGCACTAGGGAACTGTCTGAAATGACTTCACCTGCAGAAATAAGTTGCTCATTGATATCCTTGACACTAGCAAGGAAAGTGTCCATGTCATCTTCCTCATGCATAATCTTTGACTCCAACTCTTTACGCAGCAACGCAATTTTAGCCTCGTTGCGACTTGCATAAAGACCAACCCAAATATCCCAAGCGTGTTTTGCGGATTTTGCTGAACGGATGTGAGGAACAATGGTGCGCTTCATAGACAACGCAATCAATGCATGAGCCTGCGCATCCTTAACATCCCAACGAGCTTGTTTTGTCGTAGGCAAAACAGCTCTAACAACAGCAATCCTTGCAGCAAGACCTGGAACATCCTCGACATCGCCTACATCCTCAGAACCAGGACGTACATCAATGCCCTGCACAATGTTCCAGACGCCCTTTGACACAAGAACATGTTGCATCATATAAGCCCACATAGGGTAGTTTTTCCCATCCAACCTGTCCTCAGCAGCAAACATATTGAACACATCTGTGTTGTTGTTGTCAGCCATGCTAAATGTTGCACCTGATGTGAAAACTGCCCGAAAATAGGAGAAACGGAGCGAGAACAACTCGTGCTATATAGCACAAACCGTAGAAGACTATAAGGCACCTGTTATGCAAAAAACGGCACTGACAGAAATTTTGCACAAAATGACGAAATAGCTTGTGCAGCACTGCCTATAGTGGAAACGGAGGCCGAAATGAGCCTGAATCAAAAATCTAAGTAGACTAAGCTCTTCAAGCTTTCCCGAAATATTTGTCAACCTGCGAATGCTCGCCAAAGCTCATTGAAATCGGAGAAAGTGAGCAGGCGTGTACTGGAGCAACTGGCGACTAAGCCCGGGAGAACGCAACCTGCTCTGATACCAATTGTTGGAATTAGGGTTGCAGAGAAACGCACACAGCTTGGAGAAGACGAAGGAAGCTCAAGGCACACAATAGAGAGTGTGTTTCTTAGTACGCAATGGAAAGATAGATAGCCCTAGAGTGATGGGCGTATATACAATGCACGGGGGAAAAAACCTCCTAAAGAGGGAAAAAATGCCCCGACGGTCCTAGTGTGTTCACACACATCACTACTGTTGAGTACGCGTGTGCGTGTACGGAGTGTGTGCAAGAGAGGGGAAGAAGAGAAATGGGGAAGGGGGTGATGCACAGGCAGCTTGTGTGGGTTAGTGGAGAAGAAAGAGGAGAGTCAACTCTACCTCTTTTTCTCCCTATATTGATTAGGTGAGAATCAAGTGTACAAGAGTGGTTTCCCACGGCCACCTGGCCTACACCCCAACAACCTCCCACTTGAAGGTCATGGTGGCCAATAGTGGCATTAGTATAGTTAGTCTATACAAAACTGATGAAGCATTGCCGAGGCCTCATCCTACACCCATAAGTTCTATACAATGTTTAAATCGCTCCGAGGCTAGGCTCTTTGTGAGAGCATCTACGGGGTTGTCGTCAGTGTGAAGCTTGACAAGCTCAATACGCTTGCCAGCCAATGCATCTCGTATGACATGGTATCTGACCTCTATGTGTTTCGACTTTGAGTGAAACACCGGATTCTTTGCCAAAGCAATGGCACTCTGACTATCACAATGTAGTATTGGAACCTCATGAATGCCCAAATCTCCCACTAGACGAGCCAACCATATGGCTTTCTTGCTGCCGTCAGACGCAGCAACATATTCTGCCTCACTGGTAGATGAAGACGTGAAATATTGGAGACACGATCTCCAAGAGATAGCTGCTCCAGCAAACATGAACACATAGCCAGATGTGGATCTTCTACGATCCACGCAACCCGCATAATCCGCATCCGTGTAACCTACAATAGATGCATCACTGTTTTCGAAGCGTAAACACTTGCTAGCTGTACCTTTCAAGTATCTGAGGATTTTCTTGACTGCTTCCCAATGCTTCTTGCCAGGGTTTGCCATGTACCTACTAACCACTCCCACTGCATGTGCAATGTCTGGTCTTGTGGCTACCATAGCGTACATCAAACTGCCAACTGCTGAAGAATATGGTACTTTCACCATTTCCTTTTTCTCAGTCACTGTCTTGGGAGAGTCTTCCTTGCTAAGTTTGGAGTATGCTTGCATTGGGGTACTCAATGACTTCCCCCCCTGCATACTAAAACGTTGCAAGATTTTGTGAATGTACTTTTCTTGAGATAATTCAAGAATTCCACGTGGCCTGTCTCTCTTGATGTGCATACCAAGAAAGTGATTGGCATCTCCCAAATCCTTCATGGAAAACTGAGTGCTTAGCATCTTTTTCAACTGATTGATTTCATCAATTGATTTGCCTGCGATAAGCATATCATCTACATACAAGATCAAGATGATTAAAGAACCATCGTTCAACCTTTTTGTGTATAAGCAGTGATCCTCTTGACTTCTAATGTAACCCTGAGACTGCATGAATTTGTCGAATTTTTGATACCATTGCCTTGAACCTTGCTTGAGGCCATAGAGTGCCTTTTTCAGTCTACAAACCAATTCTGTCCTCGTTGGTTTTTGGGTTTCACATACGAATCCCTCTGGTTGTTTCATGTAGATATCTTCATCTAGATCCCCATGAAGAAATGCTGTGTTCACATCCATTTGGACAAGTTCCATGTCCTGGATAGCAACCAAGCCAAGCACAGTGCGAAGTGTAGTCATCTTGACTACTGGAGAGAAAATCTCATCAAAATCCACACCTTTTTGCTGCTTGAAACCCTTGGCAACTAGACGAGCCTTGTATCTAGGCTCAGGATCTTCCGCTGGATACTTCTTCTTGTATACCCACTTGCAAGGTAAAGCATTTTTTCTTTTTGGTAATTCAACCAAATCCCATGTCTCATTAGCCACAATCGAATTGTATTCTGATTGCATAGCCTGCTCCCACTTAACGCTATCTTCCATTTGTATAGCTTCTTTATAGCAGAATGGCTCTCCACTGTCAGTGACCAAAATGTGGTGTCTACCCGGCTCAAACCGCTCGGGTGCACGTGATACTCTCTCAGAGCGTCTAAGTGCCTGACTGCTGGACTCCGCTCTCTCCGGAGCAATAGTAGTATCTTGCACTTGAGGAGTGGGTGCAACACTACTGAACTGAGTTGGTTTGGAGGCTACATCCTCAAAACGAACACGTCTGTACTCAACATCTTTGATGGGCTTCTTGTGCATTTTTTATTCATTGAAAATCACATGTGAGCTACGAATGACTTTGTTTGATTCTGGGTGCCAGAGACGATATCCCATCTCTCTGTTTGCGCCATAGCCAATAAAGATGCATTTGTGTGATCTGGGATCTAACTTCCGACGAAGTTCTTTGGGCACATGTGCATATGCCTCACATCCAAATACACGTACATGCTCATAGCTTGGCCTTCTGAGCTTGGCCTCTGGAATTTTGAAATTCAAAGGAGAACTAGGTGACCTGTTGATGATGTGCACTACTGTCAGAATAGCTTCCCCCCAAAACTCTGGAGTAAGCTTCGCCATAGACATCATAGAGACAACTCGCTCTTGAATTGTACGATTCATTCTTTCAGCTATCCCGTTTTGTGCAGGTGTGTATGGAGCAGTAAACTGCCGCCGAATGCCTCTTCTATTGCAAAAATCCTTGAACTCTGTGGAGACGTATTCTCCACCATTGTCCGTGCGAAAAGCATTGAGCTTTGTTCCTGATTGGTTCTCAACCATGGCGAGGAATTTTTTAAATGTTTAAAAGACTTCTTCCTTACGCTTAAGGAGATACACCCACACCTTTCTGGTAGAATCATCTATGAACGTGAGAAAGTAGTTTGCCCCCTCTAGAGTTTTATGTGGCATTGGACCACACAAATCACTGTGCACCAAGTCTAGAGGTTCGCCTAGTTTCTTATTCAATGGCGAAGATGTCAATCTAGTCTGTTTTCCATACAGACAATGCTCGCACAATGGAAATTCCGTGTAATCTAACACAGGTAAGTAGCCAAAACGCTGAAGTGTTTTCATTCCCTTTTGGCTAATATGCCCTAGTCGGCTATGCCACAACTCAAGAGACGGCGGCTCGGCAACATAGATAGAGTGTTCGTCGACGCTCGAAACAAACAAAGAGTACAGGATCCGTTTTTATTGCCTTTCATCATGATAAGGTTGTTCTTGCGGATCATCCAAGAACGATTACCAAAAACTATAGTGTAGCCAAGATCATCCAATTGCCCTATAGAAAGCAAGCTTTTCGTAAGCTTGGGCACATGTCTGACATTCTGCAGCACAAAAGTAGTGCCATTATGCATCTGAAGTTTCACATCACCAATGCCAATAATGTCAAGCTCATAGGAATCACCAAGCTTGACTATTCCATGCATGGGTGCATAAGAGGAAAACCACTCTCTATGCGGTGTGACATGAAAACTTGCACCAGAATCAAGGATCCAATTCTGTGCATAACCCTCATCCTATGCAACCAAAGCATCTAGGGTGAGATCTGAAGTGAAAATGAGAACATCTGAGGCATCTGTTGTCACCTCGGCATGAATCTCTGTGGGTCTAATGAGCATCACTGGAGGAGGAGCATCCTCTACTGCAGTGGTAGGCATGGGAGACTCAACAATGTTGAGCTCTTCAATCTTTACTGTACTTTTGCCTTTGCCAGAATTATCCTTTTGCATGTTTTTCTGATCTCTTAGGAAACTACTACAATCCTTTTTGTAATGACCCTTCTCGTGGCAATAGTAACACTCAACATTTTTGGCATTGCGGTCTCTACTTTGGTTCCTGTGTCTGCTAGGACTACGAGGATTCGCTCTCTACTTTTGCTTTTGTATTTGTTCTTGTCACGGCCTCTTGGCTTTGTTGAAGTGCCAGCCATATATGCATCTCCATGACTAGCATTATTGAGAGATTTACGACGAATCTCTTCAGTGAGCAACGCATCTGTGACAGCATTGAATTCTAACTTGCCATTCGGAGCCGAATTGCTAATGGCTGTGCAAAAGATATCCCATGAACTGGGTAGAGAGCATAATAAGAAGATAGACTTGAGTTCATCGTCAAACTCCTTAAAGCCCTGAGATGTCAGCTGACTGAACAAGGAGTTGAACTCATTTAAATGACTGGAAACTGTGCTACCTTCTTTCATGTTGAGCTTCATAAGCTTTTTCATGAGAAAAACTTTGTTGGATGCACTTTTGCTCTCCCATGCTGAACATAAGCTATCCCAAAGTTCCTTGGTTGTTTTCTTCCCGATGATAGTGAAGAAGACTGACTCGGCTAGATGTAGACGTATCGTAGCCATGGCTTTTTCATCCAAAAGCTCCCATTGAGCTTGTGTATAATCATCATCCTCTGCGCGCTCTTTCAACGGTTCTGAGAGGCCTTTGTTTATCAAAACATCTTTCATGCGCTCTTTCCACATGGTGAAGTTGCTACCATCGAACTTCCGAATGAAATACTCCTCCTTTTCTAAAGAAGAAGCCATCGCTGATAAGAGGGTTTGAGAGGTGCCAAACTATGGCGAGACGCTGTAGAAATTTGGGCAGAGTAACCTTTGTATCGGGAGTAAAATCTCAACCAAAATAGACTCAAAAGTGCCAACTATGGAAGGCACGACTCGCGGGAAGTAAATCCGGCAGAGTCTCCTTTGTATGAGGAGTCAAAACTCAACTCAAAATGCATATAAATGTGCCAACTGCACTAACTGGGCATCTGCTGCACAAAACAACTGCTATGTGAGTGCCAACTCGGTGTCAAAAGCATAAATAACCGTCCAGATACATATCCTATGGCGAGGGTACCGTAAAGGGGAACTCCAGCTACCTGTATCACCGAAAGTGTCTCAACATTCGAGCACACCCCAGCTCAAAGAAAACCTCACACTATCGACCCTCCAAAGGCTAATGCAGACACAAATGGACTAGCCACAGTCTCAGAAAGGGCTCTTCCGGTCCGAGTCTCAGAAACGGCCGGGAAAAACTGCCAAAATAGCCAAAAATGGCTCCACACATAGAACAGTGGGCAGTGTCCGCAACTCAATGTACATGAGTCAAATTGCGCTCAAACAGGCGCCAAGAACTGCTACATGCAGTGAAAGTGATCCCCACGGGGATATCTGCTCTCAAAAGAGCTCAGTAGCACTATGTGTGCTCACAGCAAAATGCATCTGTCAACGCATGTGTCCGCAGAGAATCTTCTGTCGAAATGACTGCCAAATCGCCTGTGAAAGCGCTGTGTCTAGTAACCTGGAGAATCTGTGAGTGAATGGGTTGAAAAACCCCCTTGTAGCCTGTAACCTGTGTGTCGGTGTCGCTATGTGCCGATTTCTGCCGCCGGGAATAAATATGCTAGTCGAATAGCCGCCAAAGGTGTCATATCTGTAAACTGTGTCGTACAAGGCGATCGGTGCGCTCGGTGCCGATGCCAGTTGTCACTCCTCTATGATAGAGGTACCTCACCCGCGCATGTCGCAAGCATGGTCATCGATCGCGAGAACACGCTCGTGTGGGGAAGCGCCCGGTGTCTAGGTCGGATGTCGGAGATCCGTCGCAATGAGTAAGTAATGCGGAGCCGATGCACTAGAAATGGTGTCATAAAATGATGCCAATAGCCGGTGCTCGAAGCCGTGGAGGAGAAATGCGAGGAAATCGTCAAATCAGTGTCGAAAAACTGATGCCGATGTCGCCTCCCGTCGTCGGGCGAGAGTCTTTGGTGTCGAGAAATGCCGAGGAAATGGGCCGATGTTGGTGCCGTCCGGGCTTAGTCGCCGCCTGTAGCCGAACACAATGTGTCCGCTCTCTCTCTTTCTCTCTCTCTCTCTCTCTCTCTCTCTCTCTCTCTCTCTCTCTCTCTCTCTCTCTCTCTCTCAAGCTCTTTGGCAGTGAGGTTGTCGAGGTCTGTGTGGGAATGAGCTCTTGCACACAAGAGTTGTAAGGCTCATTTATTTTTTGTTGAGTGCCAGTGCGCGCTGCCAGAGGGGGGGTATTCAACGCCAAGCACACAATGTTGTTGTGTGTGTGTGTGTGTGTGTGTGTGTGTGTGTGTGTGTGTGTGTGTGTGTGTGTGTGTGTGTGTGTGTGTGTGTGTGTGTGTGTGTGTGTGTGTGTGTGTGCACGCGCGCGCGCACACAACATGCCGAAATTGCTGCCCTTGCAACCTCACGCTGCTAAGATGCTCCCTCTTGCAAAACTCGTCCTGTTGCACCCGATTTCTCACGATGCCAAGGTCCCAATTGCTTGGGTTTGTTGCCTGTTGTTGCCCGATTGCTACTGCAATTCTCCCCAAGGTCCTATGGAGAGAGAGTGTGTGTGTGTGTGCTACACACAACACCATCATCGCAAGCTCTTCGAGCTTGGTTCACTGCCTGAATTCTTCTCTTCGAGTCTACTGCAGCTTGGTCGACCCCTTTCAACCTTGTTGTGGCTCCCCAATTGCTACTGCAATCCCGCAATTGCCTACTGTTCGGCTTCGCGTCTTGCCCGATTTGACTTCCTTCAATAGCTCTCTACACACACAGTGTGTGTGTGTGTGTGTGTGTGTGTGTGTGTGTGTGTGTGTGTGTGTGTGTTTTGCCTGCCAATGGCTTCAATTTCTTGGGAAAAAAAAACCGGCTCCTACATAACTTGCTATGCTGGCCCTGCCTGATGCTTCCCCCTTGAATGCTCTGGTTGTCAAGGCTTCAAGCCTTTGAATGCTTCAAGAGTAGACCTCCGAGCTGCCTCGATTCACTTGCTGAATGCCCTTCAAGCCTTCGATTTGAGCTACTGTTCGGCTTTTGTTTTGCGCACGGCTTATGATAGCCTGATTATACCAAGCTGAATTCGATGCAATGCTTTGCACCTCAAGCAATGCTCGGGTGCTCGAATTCCCTTGGATCCTCTTCTCTTGTTGAGTCCTACTGCTTTGCTCCCGAGCTTCCAAAGCTTGCAATTCTTGCTCACAATGTAAAAGTTTGACTGTCTGTCTGCAGAGCTTCCTAGACTCTTCCTTGCTTGCTTTGATTCCTTAGAATCTCCAAGATCTCCCTCCCCTTGAGAGGGGCTGCGCATGCCGGCGTCCAAGATCTTGTTGATCCGCTTTAGATCTCCCACTGCCGAGCTCAGGTTTGAGCTCCGAGCTCCGCCATAGCCGGCGAGCTCCGTCGCTTCCGTGTCAATCGCCGGGAAACCGTCGCACGCACCAATCGCTGCCGTAGCTCTGATACCAATTGTTGAGTACGCGTGTGCGTGTACGGAGTGTGTGCAAGAGAGGGGAAGAAGAGAAATGGGGAAGGGGGTGATGCACAGGCAGCCTGTGTGGGTTAGTGGAGAAGAAAGAGGAGAGTCAACCCTACACCCCAACAACTACCACATGTATATGGTAACATCATTAGTCAATCTTGCTTAGCGGGTAGAGGATCCCTTTTTACCCTATGATATCTTTTCAAGATGGATGACTAATCCATTTGGTGCTTGGGAGACATAGCAAACATGTCTACTCTTTAGTCCATTTCATTCTCCCAAGTAGAGTGACAAATTCTACTTGGTATTTGAGAGACGTCTTCATCACAAAAATGATCCTAAGCATGCATACTATTTAAATTTGTGCACAATAAAAAGAGAAATAGTCTTATAAGACAAAAACATTGGTCATTCAAAAGAAATTTGTACATTTGCTTACTCTGATGTAGCATTGGAAGCATTGACAAGGCTCATACTATCCTTAAATTGTATTTCTTGCATCCATTAAGCATCTTCAAAAGGATAATTTTTTAACTTAATAAGATCCCATAGGATAATCTTACCATGTCGTAGTACCTTGTCTTCATGCCGAAGGATAGCTTTGGGTTGTAGCACCTCTTCTTGGTCTTCAATTTTGGGAGGGTCTTCAATAATTGGTTCACTTGGTGGCTCTCGTTTGTAGGGCCTAAGTAGCCTAAAATGAAAAGCATTGTGTATGAGCCAATGGTTGGGCAACTTAAGTTGATAAGACAACTGACATCTCACTGATCGGCTTCAAGATTTGAAAACGACCATAGTATCTTTTTTCTAGTTTAGCATAATACTTTTAATGGTCCGTAGGATTTTTTCCAGTCGTTTGCCTCAATCGAGCCGTGGAAAACTTAAGTAAGACCCAATCATTTTCTTTGAACGTTAAGGCCCTTATGTGCTTGTCATAAACATCTTTTTTCCTTTGTTGAGAGATGGATATAGCCTCCTTAATCTTTTGAAAAGATTCTTGTAGGTCACGCCTATACTCATCAACAGCGAAGATCTTCCCATGTACATTAAGTAGCAAGGGACTTTTAGGTCTTCCCTCAATGATTTCAAAAGGTGATTTTCCCGTAGAAGTATGGATAATTTTATTGTACGCATACTCTACAAGAGGTAAGTACTTTTCCCATTGTGAATTTTTGGTAAGGCCTAAAGATTTTCTCCATTAGACAATTGAACATGGCTGGTGCATTAGTCAAGCCAAAAGGCATGACTATATATTCATACAAGCCAAATGTTGTACGAAACGCGGTCTTTAGGATATCTTCATTCACTATCCTTATTTGATGATAGCCACGTTTAAGGTCAATCCTATTGAAGCAGGTAGAGCCTTGTAGCTTATCAAGCAGATCTTCTACCCGAGGCACAAGAAAAAAAAATTTGATAGTGATATGGTTTAGTGCTCGATAGTCCACACACATACGATATGTACCATCTTTGTTTGCACCTAAAGGACTCGAGAACAAAAGGGAGAGGAGCTAGGCCTCACCATCCCTTTGTCTACCAATATTTGTATTTGCCACATGATCTCCTCTTGTTGAGCTTGGGAAACTCGATAAGGAGGCTTGTTAGGCAGTGAGCTTCCTGGTAGGAGCTCAATTCGATGGTCATCATCCCCTCATTTTGGAGGTAAGTCCATAGGTATATCATCAATGAACACATCTTGGAATCCTTTTAGAAAATTACACAAGTCTAACTCTTCTTGATTCCTACCATTTACATTTGATGAAACATTAGGACCTTTTAGGGACAATTTGACAAGAATCATGTACTCTTACTTGAGAAGATTGGTTTACACATTAGGATGCTTTTTTTGAACCACCACAATGGAGGGAATGCATTCTAGATGTGTTTGGTGATCTTAGTGTTTAGGCTACAACTCATGTTATATTGTAAGAGTTTTGATATGGTAAAGTTGACAGTCTAAAGTTTTCAATATGCCCTCCGTAGCTCATGATTCTTTTGTAGAGATTACTATCATTGAGGTTGTGTCATCATAGGTGGTCATGAATGAATGTACTTAAAAAGAGATATTTCCATGGCAGTCCTGGATACTATCATGTTTCCATTTCTTTAGATCTAACGCTTCTTCAAATTTGAGTAAATACTTGGTTTGTGAGTGACAAAAGGCCACTCAATGTACCTCAAGCGCGGGGGTTTTTAGGTGATCGTGAGCATATTTTCTCAAGTTGAAACACCCCCTCACATCTTGGAACATGTATACAACATAAGTCCTTGGACCAATAGAATCCCTAATGTGGTCTCTAGGAGGCTACATTTTGAATGACAACTATTTTGTATATCTATTCTAGCAGTATTTTTTATGCATCTTTGTTTGTTAAGTCATGAAATTTTGTGAGGGAATATGATGTAGCTAAGTAGATATTTGAGTGGTTTACTTAATGGAGAGAGATAATTTTTTACACAAGAGAGATTATAGATTAGAGAGAGGGAGAGAGCACACACAATATATGTGGTTCACTCAATGTGGGCTACATCCACGGGAAAGCAGCCACGCAATGGCTTTAGTTCTTCAAAACAAGAAGTAGATTACAAAGGGATTATACCCTTTTGGAGTTCCCGCTTTGCTTCACTCTCACCACCTCACGTCCACCTTGTTTCATCAACTTCACAATACATCACAATGCTTCACCTCTTCAATCCATTTTTGTGTGTAGAAAAGGACTCCTTTTATAGGCCAAAAGGGTTGCTCTCTCTCATGAGAGGCAGTCGTGTGTAGCCGCCCTTGTGTAGACAAGTCCGAGTTGAACTCTCCCATGTGCCCATGTGTGGTGGCCCTTGAGAAGACAAGTCCAATTTGAAATCGTACACTAGCCATTGACTACCGGCCATCTCCCATTTTTTGACCACTTTTCGGTCTTCGTCCAGCCATAATATTCTGGCGAAAGGGAATATTCCCCTCAAGGCTAGTCATGGAAATTTGGTTTTCCGGCAAGTGATTTTTCTTCACGCACGATTGCTTCTCCTCATAACGGGGACCTTACAAATGTGCGTTTTTAATACAAAATATTACAAGGGGTAAATCAGGCTCCATACTTAACAAATTTGGAAATCTTTTGTGTGTTTTATCTCTCTCTCTCTCTCTCTCTCTCTCTCTCTCTCTCTCTCTCTCTCTCTCTCTCTCTCTCTCTCTAAGTTTTAAATCCCTCTTTCTAAATAAGAAAAGGATGACATGTTTGTCTATGGTATTTGAGTAATATCCAAGTTTTCTGTATCTACTTTCCTCTCTCTCTCTCTCTCTCTCTCTCTCTCTCTCTCTCTCATTTTTCTATTTTCCTTTTTAGACAAGAGAGAATGGCACAACAACCTACGGTTTCCTACGCCCTTTAGTACACATTACATTCAAGGTATGACATGACTTGGGTTTGATAAGTCAATCTTTATTTTTCGTATTTTCACACGCCGTAATTTGCTTTCTAGATCCTCCATTGTGGAGGGGCCTTGTTTCTACTGAGGACATGGTCCACATCATCAAGGACTTTGAGATATGTAGGGGCCCTGCACCTAATGTGGACATGGTCCACATTATTGAGGACTTTGAGATATGTAGGTATGGAACATGTGAGCTTGAATTGGTATGCCACTGAACTAATAGTTATATTTAGATGTCTTAAATGGGATGATTTTTATTGCAGGCTACGACGATATTACTACTGACATTATATTATGGTACTATATGAAGTGTTCTATTTTAGAAGGATAATATGTTATTACCATATAGAACTAGATCTAGATGGCATACAAGTCGTTGTATCAGGTATGTAACGGCCTATAAATTGTCGAAATTCATTTGGTCCCTATGGTGTCATTAATTGGGTATTTAGAATCTGTTCTTTAGGTGACACTCCTCGACAACTTGGTTGGAGTGTTTTACGCATTGGACCTTGGATCTTAAGGGCTCCAAGTAGAGTGTGCTATAGGCTAAACTTCTCTAGATGATGAAATAAACTCATTTTTTCTAAATTGCAATAACTATATGTTATTTTATTCAGACATGGAGTAATTATTTGTTGCACGTGATGATTTGATGGAGTGGATTTATATCTATTGCTACACACACATACCCACATGTGTGTGTGTGTGTGTGTGTGTGTGTGTGTGTGTGTGTGTGTGTGTGTGTGTGTGTGAGAGAGAGAGAGAGAGAGAGATGTTTTGGAAGTGAATAATTTCAAGAACTTTGGTTTCTTTTATTTTACTTTTGCTAATTGCTAATGTAGGTTAACATGCATTTTGATGTGTTGGTTGTTCTCCCAACACATATAAAGATGCACATCTATTTAAAAATTAACGATGAGCATGTTTGCCAAGGATATGGTGCATGGTGTTGGTGGTACCACTAGATGTATTGGTATGCAGATGGGTGGTATGGAAATTGTGGTTACTTATGTATTTCACTCAATAGAGTGTCACAACAAGTAGTGAAAAAATCAAATCGATGAGAGCTCTACAAGAGTTACATATTATCGATATTTATTATATTCATGTGGGTGGTTGTGATATTCAAGTACATAAGGTATATCACAATTATAAACTCTTATATTTAAATTGAAGAGTTTGAAATTTTGAAACTAATTGTAATATTTATTGATGAGATGTATTGGCATGAATCTCAACTAGCCCACTCTAGAGCGAAATATGAGTCATTGTAAAAATTGATCTAATCAAGCTACTTATACTTTGTGGAATTGCAATTTATACACCTTTTCTCTTTTTTTAAAAAAATTATTGAGTGGTTTTGAGTAGTGTGAGTGTTGTGCTTATAAAATTTCTTCTTTTTTTACTACTACTAATAATGTTATCCTTTTTTTCTAGCAAAAGAAATGGCTCATGAAATTGTGAACATTTTTCATGCGTAAAGACTCTTATTGTTGATGCCTTTGATCAAAATTTTCTACCTACCAAGTGGTAATGGGCATAAAAAGTAACTAATAAAAATTGCAATGTATGGGAATCACATATTGATGAACAATTAGACACCATTTAAATTAGGTTGCTCAATCCATATTTCTTTGCCAATCTTAATCTCATGCTCTTGAAGCAAGAGCTTGGGCTAATTCTCCGTTACAATATTTACTTGATTGGGTTCAAAAAGTGGAATTCAGATAAGTGTGTCGAGCTCCAACTCAATATCTTGATCTTGTTGAAATAACACGAGTTAGAGTGCTATGTACGTATATTCTAGTAAAGTAATGTAACCTTTTGGATTTTCATGTTTTTAAACAAAAACTCTCGGTTTTTTCTTAAAATTCTCTCCTTAGTGACGTGCTCATTTTCTCTCTCTCTCTCTCTCTCTCTCTCTCTCTCTCTCTCTCTCTCTCTCTCTCTCTCTCTCAATTACTATTTTTCTCTTGCCAATATATCATGACATAAGAAGACTTTGGAAACTTGTGCTTAATGCATTGCACTTTCCATATTGTGCTACCAATCACAAAAGACTGCATTCCCTAATAAAGGAGACCATACTCGCATATAGTGTATTCTCTCACGTACAATTTACACCATATTAACAATCCAACTGAGGCTTTAGCTCACGATCCCTTTTATGCAAGATGGGGAATTCATCAATATGCAAAAGCCTCTCTCTCTCTCTCTCTCTCTCTCTCTCTCTCTCTCTCTCTCTCTCTCTCTGTGTGCATATATAGAGTTAGATATTGATAGAGTGAGAGAGAGGGAGAGGGAGAGACAGAAAGAAGTATTTTGTTGGAAATAGGGTTGCAGGTAAATACACACAACTTGGAGAAGACTAAGGAAGCTCAAGGGACACAATAGAGAGTAGTATATTGTCAAGGCTAGGGACTTGCTACGCACCGTGTGCGAGCCACAAAGGCTCTTAGCACACAGTCATACAACATACAAGCTCACAAGGAAGAATGGTGTGTCACTCACCTTCCTGCGTAGTTGCGAATGAAGGATTCCCGCGCCGCGAAGAAGAGGGAGACGCTGCTATGCCGCGTTCAACCACCTCGCCGCCGTCGTGCCGCCGCAACGCTCGATCACACACACTCTCACACTCTCTCTCACACGTACACACACACACACACAAGGAGATGGTGAAGGAGAAGGTGGAGATGGAGCAAGAGCGGCTTCTATTGCACAATGAGAGAATGAGTAAAAATTAGGTTTAGTGGCTTTTATATGAGCTCACCCCATTCACACTTGGGCGCCCATACTTAGCCAAGTAACTCCTTGAATAGTCCAATTAGAGTGCGCCTGTCATCGGCGATCACCCTTACCCTGTTCCTATTGGTCCGACAAGCCCGGTACCTGACTCTAAACAATACAACGTTTATAGATCATAGGGTGTCCGTGTGCCGTGAGGGTTAACATGCCCCCCTTCCTGATGTAGATTCCTTCCTCGGAAGCTATCTAGTTGAAGCTCGTTCGTCGAGATGGAAGAGCAGTCGACATGGATGTGCGTAGCCTTCTTCAATCACTGCAAAATCAAACAACATTGCCACAGTAATTGCATTCTCATATACAATTAAAAATCACATGCAATTTTAGACAGACAAAATGATTGGTAACAGAATTTTAGACAATCTGTCAGCAATAAACATTAAATTGCAATATAATCAAATGCATAAACAGATGTAAAGGTAAAAAATTAAACAAGTCCTGGGTCGCTAATTTAACGGTCAAAAGGCACTAGAGCTCGACTATTAATACCATGGGTAACTTCTCAATTTTTTTCTGGTCAATTAAGTTGTTTAATCGCGAGAGCCAAGTATTTGATGTTCGAGGGCTGACTAGAGGCTATACCTAGAAGACCTTGTAGTTAAGCTACGATAAAAGGAATTTCTCATGAAATCATCGCCTGACTGATTACCTTTTCTTTGACCCCCCAAAGTCTTTTCACATTGATTGATGTGTGTGTTTATTTTGTATGCCTTGGATTTTGTGCTTTTCAAGGAAAAGCGCCCACACTGGGAACCTCTAGGGCTCTAGTAACCATAGGCGATACATGTGAGTGAAGTACCAATTTAAGCAGGGATTTCTCTTCCAGCTTAAAATTTTACATTATTGTGGCACTTTGATTTTTTGTTTGTTCATTTTCAGCATTTTAATTTTGTAACTTTGGGGGGTCATATAACACTGTTACCCTCCCCAGGCTCATCACATTAGTAAACTCCCTTTATAATACTTAAGCTAAAGGTCAATAGGGTAAAGCCCACTAGAAAGCCCTAGTACATTTCACACAATGCAAATCGGATTAAGAACCTAAGTAACCATTGCTTATTAGGAAGGCATTCCCCATGGTATTAAGAGAAGATTTCTAATACCTAGCTTGGTCAAACTAGCTTAGTCGGACTGCTTGATTTTTAAACCTAGACAAGTGATTATGACAAAACATTACATTGAATTAAATGTTTGATACTAAGCAAATGCGCTGAATATTATGCTACCAATCACAATCAAAGCAGACAAACATGGATGCAAAAAGATAAGGGCAATGCTAATGGACATAAAACACCTGTTTGTGTTGATGGTCGCGCTTGATTTGAAGTGTGAACGAGAGAAAGGTTCCATGAAGGTCCAAATCCTATCAATAGCAACACGCTCCTGTACACACTAGGAAACAAAAGGAATACCTCCAGGAGGCACATTAGTGGGAAAAGGTACCAACACTTATTGAACACAACAAAAAACATAAGGAACCCTAACCTAATTATTTTCACTCCCCCTAAAGAGTCAAGGGAATAGGATATTGTAGAGGTTGGGGGGAAACCCTAAGGCTAAACCCCTATCCTCGTCGTCGAGATAAACAAAGTCATCATCCATGAGACCATATGTGCCATCCGTGTAGTCATGTAAATTTTCTTCTTCATCATAGGTGTCCATGTTTACTAAGAAGGTCACTAGACGCCTATAGTCATCTTGGTCAAAAGGGTAGGCTTGTGCAATGGGAGAAACGCTCTCTACTAAGTATGGATCAGACGTGGTCAACAGACGTATCAGCCATTCTAACTCCTCAAAATTCCTCTCACATGCTAGCATACCTATCAAATCCCATTCACATGCAAGCACTGGAAAGACCATGTGAAACATTTGTGAAAAGTAACGAGGGTACCTCTCACCCAAGGCAGGAGTGGATGACTCTAGCGTACTAGCCATATTTGTACACGAAAATAGATGATGGTTAGAGTGCAAATATTACAAGGGTCGTGTTCTTGTGCATAATTTGTTTTTATTATTTTGTGTTATGGCTCTTGCTCTTTTACTTTTTTATCTTGTTTTTGTGAGTATAAGGCTTTATATATACATTCCCTAAGATTGGATATTGAGAGGTCAGGGAGGAAGGTTGAGAGGGAAGCAAGTGAATGACGGATGTCAGCAAACACTCCCCCCTTCCTTGGGTAGATCATACTTTTTGGAATGATGTCGTCACCTTTTGAAACCAATTGTTCCAAGTTGTTATGAATAAAGGCTTTAACCAATAGTTTTCGATCACCCTATGTGTTTCATCTAGTTGCAAGGGTGGTAAGGTACTCTCCCATGATTTTATTTGCAACATTGTTGGAGGTGGTGAATCTACAATGGGAGGTGCAAACTCTTTCTTGTTTGTATGGATATGTACAATGGTAGGTGGAGGTTGTGTCGAAGCTTCTATTTCCGTATAGGAACTACATGAAGAGCAAGAAGCTTCATTTGCTTTTCCTGTTCCTGAGCTAGGTGGAACAAATCGTTCTTTCTTTGGTACCCAAACTAGCTCTGGAGCAGGTGTGTCGCATTCCGTGATTTTTGCCTTTCCACGATTTTCAATTTGTTTTGGAGCCACAGGATTTGGTTTACATGGGTCAGGTGACAGGTAAGAGTACAATTTACGTTTGGGCACCCAGATTTGATCATTTCCTTTATAGTATCCTTGGGCTTTTAATAGTCGTTTAGGAATCCAGCGCCACGTTTTCTTACATTTCTTGGAGCGAGTGGGACGTTTCTTACGAGGCTTCCATTTTTTAGCATCAGCCATGGTTACTAAAGAAGCTTTAGGGACCCACTTGTATGCTTTCTTTGTTATATTAGGATGGTTCTTGTGTGTCTCAAGCTTTCTTTCAACTACATGAGTTGAAGATCTAGAGAGTTGGGCTATGGGGACGTATGGTTCAACCTCCTGGACATGCAATGTCTTGGGTTTTATTTCCTTAGGCAATATCTCAGGGACTATGGCTTGAGTGGTAGGGATAAGAGTTGGTTTTTGCGTTGTGACACCCCCAGTCCCCCAATCAATAGTGCATTTGGTGGCTATCATCCACGTGCGTCCTAGGTTTATATTACCCTCCATAGTTCCAGTTTGCATGACCAAAAAGTCTTGAGCTACAATTCCATTGTCATAACTGACAGAAGTGTGCCAGATTCCAAAAACCGTAGTTTTTTTCTTGTTGACACCCTTGACTTGGATAATACTCTCAGATAGAGGTGGCTTACCTAACTGACACCACACCCCATAGGATAGCAGATTATATTTAGCACCGGTGTCCAATAAGGCGTTATATAGCACTTTTCCATAGGCACTATTTAACTCAATAGGGTATCGTAGAGGTGTGTCAGAGTCCAACCAATCCTCTTCGATTTCCACGTGGAATGCATTTGTGACTCCAAGGTTAGCCTCTCGTTTTTGTCTTATACGTTGTTGTCGCTCCTTAGCCTCAGCTTGAGCTTGTATCTTCTTTAACTCGGTTTGTGATTTGGCAGCCTTCTTTTGATGAATGGCCCGTAGTTCTTCTTGGCTTAAAGGATCATAATATCTTTTGAATTTACTCCCATTGAGGAATCCAATGGTTTCAACTCCATCAAGAGTTTCCACACGAAGGGTACCTTGTGGGGTAATTTCACATACTCTATATGGTCCTTTACCAGCATATTTCAACTTTTTCTTCTCTTTACGTACTCCATACATAAGGACTTTATCACCAACTTTGATGTCCTTGTCCTTCACATGGCGATCAAACCACTTCTTTCTCCTATCCTTTTCCACAAGAGCATTTTGCATAGCCAACTGTCTCTCTTCGTCTAGTTTTTCTAAGATATACAAACGCTCGGTTAAGGGGTTACCATTCCATCCTTCTTGCGAAGCTACCCTAAGACTAGGAATGACAAACTCCCAAGGCATAACCGCTTCTTGGCCGTATACCATTTTGAATGGCGTACAATTAATAGCCACTTTATAAGTAGTACGATAAGCCCATAGAGCAGATGTCAACTTCAAATCCCAATCAGTGCGATGAGCTTCTACCGTCTTGGTTAAAATAGAGATTAGAGTCTTGTTGGTGCTCTCGGCTTGTCCATTAGCTTGCGGGTAATAAGGTGTAGACTTATGGTGGGATATCATAAAGGTCGTGGTAAGCTCTCTTATTACCTCATTTATAAAATGGGTACCATTATCACTAATAATTTCAAAAGGGCAACCAAATCTTGTGATAATGTTCTCATAAAGAAACTTAGCTGTTGTCCTCGCATCAGCTTTTTGTGAAGCCTTAGCTTCAGCCCACTTTGTTACATAGTCCGTAGCAACTAGAATATATCGAGATTGAGTGTTGCGAGCTGCGGGACTAATTGGACCTACAAAGTCTAAGCCCCATTTTTCAAATGGTTGGGTTACTTTAATAGGATGTAAGGGCATTCTGTCTTTGCGCTGTGTGTTCTTGAAACGTTGGCACTCATCACACCCTTTTGTAAAAAGTGATGCATCCTCAAATAAAGTTGGCCACCAATAGCCTGATTGCAGCACCTTTCTAGCAGTCAGGTCTCCTGAAAAATGTCCTCCTGCTATGCCCATATGTGCTTCTTGCAAGATATACAAATATTCATCCTCACGGGCACAACGCCTAAGAATATCGTCCTTGCCTAGTCTATACAGAGTTCCGACAATCAAACAATAGGGTTCACATTCTTTTACTAGCCTTCGAGCGATATCCTTACGAAGTTCCTTGGGTGGAAAACCATTAACTAAAAAGTTAACAATGTTCTCACTCCATTCAGGCATAGTCTCAACTATGAATAGGGAAGTATCGGGTAATTCATCATCAACTCTTGTAGGGGCTTCACCATTGGGTATGCGAGACAAATGATCAGCCATGACGTGCCTTTTACCGGGTCTCACTACAATCGTGAAATCAAACTCCAGAAGAATTAACAACCATCGTGTGATTCTTCCTGTGGAGCATGGCTTGTTTACTGGCACGATAACTATTGGAGACACCCATTCAAAGTGTTCAATAGGATATATGAACCCACATTTGATAAGCTTTTCTAGTTCTTCTTGAATGATCTTTGCGTACTTAGGATTCATCGGGTAGGGTCTTTGTTGTACGGGCTTCGCAGTGCTAATCATAGGGATTGTATGTTGGACCACAGAAGGTGGAACACCTTTCATATCATGGTATGTCCAAGCGAATATGTCCTTGAATTCCTTGAGAAGCTCTTTGAGGACCGCCTCTTCAACTTCTGTGAGGTCTTGGGCAATAAAAACAGGTTTTGATTCTTCACTGGGGTCGGCTAATTCTATTTCTTTAACTATTTTCGGACCATCATAGATTCCATTATTCCCATCGATAGGTATTCTTTGGGCTTTTGTGTACACAACCTTTGCTTCCCCTGTGGTGTAAGATTTGAAATGTTCTGGTGCAGGATGCAAGTCTGTGGATTCTGGTTGTGCTTTGGTCTATGCTTCTATTTCTGCTTTCTTGTGTTGTCGAGCTAACTCTTGGTTTTGACGCCTCCTTGTAGTGCGGCTCAACTTTGTCTTGTCTATGATCTCTAATTGGGCTATGTCATGGGGTCGTGGTCTACACCACATAACATTTTGGAGATATTCACCCCAATCGTCTACCAATTTTCGATGAGCATCACATGCTCCTATATAACTGAGCCATTCTGCTGAGGATCTCTTCTTTTTTATCCTAGCACGTACATTGGCTCGATATCGACGCCTCTTAAAGTTTTTCTTTTTCTTATTTGAGACCTGCTTTTGATTTGCATTTAGATCTGGCTCACTAAAGGAGTCCTCGTTGGTGTCCTCTTCACTCTCGGAGGAGCTATCATCGATTGACGTGCTCGGTCCTTCCGAATGTTTTGACTCCGAACTTGCTCCACTCTCTAATTCATGAGATTCAGAATCCGTTTCACTCTGGGAGTCCGTGTCTGAGTCGTGTTGGTCAAAGTCTTCTATTGAGCTATCGGTGTCACTGTCAGATTGGTCTACAATTGCCTTGCCCTTAGAAGATGCATGTATGGCACTTATCATGTTCAGAGGTGCAATTTGTGGTACCTCTTCCCCCTCTGGTGTGACCCAAGTGGTTCCTCTATTTCCCCAGGTATCTATGGTTGCAGCTAGGTGTACCCAGTCTACGTTGTGTGATTCCGTCATACTCAGTAACACATCCATGTAAGGAGAATCTTGGCCAATGTCTGTATCCTTCTTACAAGTGTAACAATATTGTAGTGGGGCCTAGTGAACTGTGGTGTCAGAGCGATGATCAATAATGGTTTTACTCCCCAAGGGGTGTACCTTACCAGTCACCAAATCCACTCTAAGGACAGAGTGGAATTGCAAATAGACATGATTTTTAGACCAATCATGAACCATTTGTGCTTCCCTCATGAATGGTCGTCCTAAAATCATTTCATATGACATAAGGTGTTTAGAGAAATCCATTACAATGAACGTATGTCGTACCTTGTGTCCTAGAACTTTGATTTTAAGATCCTTGAGCATCCCCATAGGTTTGGCTATGGTACCATTTGCCATCTTTACCACAATGTTAGTAACACTGAGGCGGGGTTTTCCCATGGATTCCCAAAAATCTTTTGTAACGATGCTAACTCCCGCACCACCATCAAGAATTCCCTTTATAGTTAATCCCTTGGTAGTGATGGGTAGGGTCGCATTAGACTCGTCGCCTTCAAAATAATGCCCTAATTCGTTAATGGGTACCTCGATCACAGACTCGTGTCCATCTAAGTCAAGTGATTGCACATGATTTTCCTCATCAATCATAATCGAGTCAGGCCTATTTGGTTGCGCAAACTGCGGTAATCCCGTTTGTAGCTCTCCGTTAAGGAATGCTCTAAGTGCAAAGAATAACTCAGGATCTCCATATAGCTTTGCTATGATCGTGGTTCGGACCTCAGAAGACATGAAGTCCACTAGTTTGGCAACATTCATTGGCATTTTGCAGGGTGTAGGTCCTTGACTAGGAACTGGTGAGGATGGAATCTCATATTCCTCAATGGGATCAGGTATTCCTTCGTTAAACATTCTTTCCAACAAGAAAGGTGTATGCTCACTTTCTGATGTCCCGTCCTCACTCCCTTCTTGGATGATACTAGGTATGGCTAACGGTCTATGGTTCATGCAGGGTGGATGAACTTGCGTGGGAAACATTGTGTCATGAATTTTTACATGCATGGGTTCTGGTTCTAGTTTCCTTTGAGTCTCCTCCACTAAACCTCTTAGATGTTTCACCTGCTCAATCTCGTCTACTGGGTTTGGGTACGTCCCAATCTTCTTTTTACGATTCTTCCCTTTTTGCCCCTGCGGTTTATCTTGGGGGTCTTGGATTGGATTTGGAAACACTTGTGGTGTTTTCAGAGGCTCTTTATGGTTTTCTCTTATTCGGTTTTCATTTGGTTCCATGTTACGGTTTTCTTTGTCGTTCTTTCCCTTTGTGGTATTGGTTCTAGTCTCCATTGTCTCGATTGAATCTGAATCATCCTCGAGGTCATTCATATACACGGGGTCATCTCTTGTTCCTATGTTTGTTTTGGAACTTCGCTTTGAATTTCCCGTATTCTACGACCTCTTCCTTCGTGTCTTCTTTTTCTTTGCTTGGATAACTGACGCGGTATCTCTCTCTTCGAGGATATGGCCTGGCCCTTGAAGCATGGACCGTGTAATTGCATAAGCGGGTCCGACGGGTGGGATTGGCGATGTCACACTAGCAATTTCGACCAAATTTAGGGGTGTGATTTTAGGCGCATTTGGGTTATAGGGGCATTGGGCAATCAAGTGATCTATGCCACAACGATTACATGTGAGTATTGGCATTGCAGACGTGCTCCCTTGATTCATTTGCATCTGTGCAGCATTCTTTTGCAGCCTAATAGGGCACTCCGCTGCCCGATGTGGTCCACCACACTCGTAGCATTGAAGAGGTGGCCTCCTAGCCTGGGTGTTGATATTTTGACCTCTGGATGCGAGAGCAGCAGCTTGATAAACCGGCTTGACTTGCCCCCAACAATCTTCCATGTAGTATATAGGACACTCTTCCAATATATCAAGTCCATAGGCAATACTAGTGTCTATTTCCTCCTCACAGCCATCTGCATAAGCATTAGATGGCTCGCAACCCACTTGGTTCATAGGGGCGACTCTTGGATGCGGGGGCTGCGGTCCTAGCACAGGAGGTGGTAGCGGTGTAGCTTGTACAACATTTTGAGATCTAGGGACCATGTGTTGCGGTAGTTGCTCAACAGGTGGAGCAGGCATCAATACAGGAGCTCGAGGCGCATCCGTCCAGGCTATAGGTGGTCTATTTTCCATCATACGTTTGATCATTAAACAATCCTTATCTTGGTGACCATACCTACCACATGCGTTGCAAGCTCCATTAAATTTTACTCTAAACGTAGGGCACTCACTAGTGCTATGTGGACCTAAGCAAATGGAACACCATTGTTGCTCCCTTCTTGGATACATGTGACTATTTTGAGGGGGTCGATTATCCTTAAGAGACTCTTGGATTGCCTTGGTGAGGTCTGTCAAGAATGTCTCAAATACCTTTGGCTTATTGGCAATGGGCTTTGCAGTCATGGGTTCATACTCAATGCCTTGTGAGCTAGTGGATCTCATGTCAGTAGACACCCTCATGCCTGCTATCATCAAGTTGTCCTCTAATTGGATTGCATTGGCAGTGACATCTTCCCAGGTTGTGATACCTCTAATCACTAGTCCATTATAGATTCCTTCATTCCTCAACCCTCGAATGAATCGATCAAGCAGTTGGTTATTGTTGAAGCGCTCATTTACAGGGCAGCGAGAGTTTAAGTGCTTTAGACGACTAATGAAGTCCCTTACTGACTCTCCTTCCTTACGTTCGGCCTTCTGTAGCTGAGATGCTACACCCCAAAGCACACCTTCTCGTATGTACTCCTTTAGAAACAACCTTCGAAGGGTAGGGTAGATTGTTTTCTCGTCCACCCTTAGGGTTCTATACCAATCTCCAGCCTTCCCACTTAATGTCAAGCTTAAGGCATTGCACTTATGTAGTTCGTTGCGTTCCCCTAAGGAATCACATACTTGTTCAAACACTTCAATGTGTTTTCTAGCATCTTCGTCCCCATTGAATTTTTGCGTGAGTTTGGCAATTTGTACTGTCTTACTTCTAGGCTCTCTATCAGATACATGACGCATATTTTCCGCGATAGATCGACCTATGGTTTGAGCAAACGCTGCCAAGTCACCTATGTGAGGAGGCAGGGCCGGTGGAGGTACTCTTGGAATCATATGTGGGAGAGGGATGGGTACCGGTCTTGGCATATGTGTGGATGATGCAGGATATGGAACATAACCGGACATAGGTCCACTTGGATAAGGGCTAGGGAGAGGCACTCGAGGAGCATAAACAAGTGGTACAATTGGAGGTGTGGGGGCCATGTGTGCATAATGGGCTAGAGGCACATACAGTCGAGGCCCCATATTAGGTACTACGACACTAGGTAGTGGCACTGCGCTAACCGTAGATGTCATCGATACATTCTCTGTCAGGCCTATCCCTGGAGTGAGCACTGTGTTTTCCTTAATAGAGGGTTGAGCCAAGTTAGGGAAGCTAAAGTTGTCGTCCGGAGGCTCAGATTGCATAGAGACCCTAGGTGAAATGACGTAAGATGGGTCCATGGGACTCATTAGAGGAGTCTCCATTTGTGATAGAGTAGGCTGTTGAGCCTTGCTCGTATCCAAAAATCTCATGGGGCCAGTTGAGAGTATATTTACCCCTCGATTTTGCCTTTCTGATTGAATAATGCCATGGATAACATTACAGATCATTTTCTGTTGATCTTCGATGCTCGTGGCACTAGAGGTGGATTGTACAATCTCTATCCATCCTACATGGTAGGCGTGGCCAGAGTGTAGATCCGTCAACACCTCAGTGTGGAGGTCGTATGTCCAATGATCATTAATGAACAATCCTTCTAGAGTCGACGTGTTAACGGTTTCTTGTGAGGTAGAAGCAATGTTGCTCCCCGTGGTTTTACTTGTCACCAACGGTACTCTAGAGGGAACTTCTGAAGGAGGCAGCTCAACAGGGCCTTCTTGGTAAGAAGTTGGCAGGATATCCACATGGACACTCTTTGGGGGTGTGGGGTCCACGTGCGATGTGAAAGGAGAGTCCACTTCCCCACCCCCTTCGTGTGCTTCATTTGCATCAGGTTCCGAGCGAGTAGCTCTACCTAATGTTTCCATGAAACGGCTAAACATACTAGTACTAGGCTGTGGAGCTTCGGGAGGTGCATGGCCTTCTCTCTCAGTGTTTTGGGTAGGGTATGCTTCCATGATTTCTGAGTCAGAGGAGGAATCACTAGCGGCTATTTTAGGGTCTTGGGTGGTGCTACCTTGTGTCCCCGCTGAGGGTCTAGAGCCTATCGTGGATGGGTAATGGGTGTCCGTATGAACAGAGGCACCCTCAATATGCTCGTGTTCTAGCACCCGCCCAGAGCGTAAGTGCATGTGCTTTTGATACCCTAAGGTGTCAAAAAGCTGGTCTAGGAGGCCTTGTGACTAGTTTTTTGCGTGTTTTTTGTTTGTTTTTTTGCTGGATTTTTTAGAGCGTGTCGTGGAATGGGCCGTGTGATAGCTCGAAACGAGCGTATCGCTAAGAGGGACGCGCTGTGCTTTACAGCCCACCGTTTGGTTCTATTTTGCTCCAGAAAAGCTCGAAACAGTCTTTTCCTAGCTGGGGAACTAGGCTCCAAATAGTAAGTCCTAGTGTGCAATGAAGGAGAGGAGAGTGTAGGACTTATCCCACATTCCTCACTCCCTCCTTGTGAGTCTAGCCTATATATATAGGAGTGAGACTACCCTATATCATAAGACAGAGACAGAGCCTGGGCCTGGGCTTGGGCTTGGGCTTGGGCTTGGGCTTGGGATTGGGTCAACCGATCCCGATCTCACTTTTATACAAACCAACCCGTCCGTTTTTATAACCTCCCCCTCACTCACATTTTTATTTTTTGATTTTTTTTAAAAAAATTTGGATATTATTTGGTACGCGTTTTTGGTGCGCGTTGACCTCACCTAACTATTTACTGTCTCACCTACCTACTGACCTGCTAATCAGTGGTTCACCTAATTACTAACCTACTTAATTAACTAACTGTGCGCCTAACTGTGCACAAACCAGAAAATGCAGAAAATTGAAACTTGACAGAACTGTGCAATGCAAACCAGAAAATGCAGAAAACGCAGAAACGCAAGAAATGCTAACTATGTAAGCTGAAATCTGAGCTTAATAGAACTAGCAAAACAAAGCTTAACAGAACACAGAAAACTTGAATGCAGTCAACAACATTGTGTCTTTCTCTACTGTTTTTGCATAACAACAATAATCAAACTTAAGCCGCGCCTTTCCTACATAAAAAATTAGCTTCAATACAATTTACAGGTCGCCATTGGAGCTTCACGCGCAGCAGCTCCCCGGCAACGGCGCCAAAAATGTCAAGGCTAGGGACTTGCTACGCGCCGTGTGCGAGCCACAAAGGCTCCTAGCACACAGTCATACAACAGACAAGCTCACAAGGAAGAATGGTGTGTCACTCACCTTCCTGCGTAGTTGCGAATGAAGGATTCCCGCGCCGCGAAGAAGAGGGAGACGCCGCTACGCCGCGCTCAACCACCTCGCTGTCGTCGTGCCGCCGCAACGCTCAATCACACACACAATCTCACACTCTCTCTCTCACACGTACACACACACACACACACACACACACACACACACACACACACACACAAGGAGATGGTGAAGGAGAAGGTGGAGATGGAGCAAGAGCGGCTTCTATTGCACAATGAGAGAATGAGTAAAAATTAGGTTTAGTGGCTTTTATATCAGCTCACCCCATTCACACTTGGGCGCCCATACTTAGCCAACTAACTCCTTGAATATTCCAGTTAGAGTGCGCCTGCCATTGGAGATCACCCTTACCCTGTTCCTATTGGTCCGACAAGCCCGGTACCTGACTCTAAACAATACAACGTTTATAGATCATAGGGTGTCCGTGTGCCGTGAGGGTTAACATATACTCAGTGTGCTACGGAAAGATAACCCTAGAGTGATGGGCATATATACAATGCACAGGGGGGAAAACCTCCTAGTGAGGAATAAAATGCCCCAACATTCCCAAATGTATTCACACACATCACTAACACATGTATATGGTAACTAATATTCCTTAGAGTGATGCAATGAATGAGAGCTGGCACATAGAGTATAGGGAAGTGCCATGCCCTAAGGACATGATCAGTCCACAAAGGGGAGTAAGCCCAAAGCTTTGTGAAAAGCTTCAAACTTCTCATGAGACAATGCCTTTATGAAAAGATCTTAAGGTTGTCTTATGTTGGCACATAAGCCAAGCCAATCTCTCCTGCTAAGAGCCTCTCCCTGACATAGTGGTAATGCACCTCAATGTGCTTTGTGCGAGTATGAAAAATTGGGTTCCTCGCAAGTACCAATACGCTTTGATTGTCAATATAGATAGTGTTGGCAGTGTCCTGTCCAACACCCACATCATCCATACGGTCTATGAGCCATACACACTCAATTGTAGCTGTGAAGATTGCCATATACTCAGTCTCACAACTAGAAGTGGCCACAGTAGGTTGCTTTAGTAATAGGCTGATCTGTAACATTTTCAGAAACCCCCATAGGTTGTACATTTGTCTCATTGGAATTTACATTCGAACTTCCACCACTACAAAAAGGCAACAAAGTGTCATAAATGTCATGTGAGCTTACATTAATATCTCTATAGAGTACATGAAAGCAAGGCCTGAACAAAATCTTCCACAAACACAACATCTTGTGAAACCAAGATACGCTTTGTTTGCGGATGGTACAACCTGTAACCTTTGCTTTCAGTACCATAACCAACAAAAATGCACTTAACAACCTTATCTTCCAATTTTTTGCGTTGCTTTGTGGCACTAAAGCATAAGCCAAGCATCCAAAAACATGCAAATACTCTATCGAAGGCTTTCTATCATGCCATGCTTCATATGGAGTCATAGTCTGCAAAGATTTTGTAGGACACCTGTTCAGTTCATAAGTGGCACACATGATGGCCTCAAGCCAAAACAAACGCAGCAAAGCTTGAATTTTGATTATACATCGTGCCATTTTCGTAAGTGACCTGTTTTTTCCCTCGGCAACACCATTTTGCTGAGGCATATACGACACTGTAGATTGGTGTTTTATCCCATGACTAGCCAGAAATGCATTAAATTCATGAGACGTGTACTCCCCCCCCCCCCCGATCTGAATGAAGGGTGTCCATAGTACATTCTGAGACATTTTTAGCCATAGCCAAAAATTGTTTGAAGCACATAAACACTTCGGACTTTGCTTTAAGACGATACACCCATGCATGACTGGAGTAATTGTGGGACGAGTGTCTAACCTCACTCCTATCTTATTGCAGACATAGCGAGAACCACGAATATAATTGTCAATCCATGGGACAAATCTGACTCGACTAGTGCATAGAGTCTACAAGAGGTTGTCAATCTCTTGGAAAACAACAAACAACTCGCATCTAACTTAGGCTACACTCAAATGATTGAAATCACCAAAAGCTAATCGCTCATCGGCCAACAAATCACGTTCATTACAGCATCAAACGACATCCAAACATAACGAAACTTCTAGGACTTGTTTATAAGACCTAAGCACACATGTTTATGGTCTCAAATCTCACTTTAGGTCAAGTGCAAAAATCACGATTATTAACAACAGTGAGTTTTTGACCTAGTCGTTTTCGACCCAGAATGCATCTAAATGCTTAGCAATGATACCCCAATATCCCCCTATACTTAGGTTTTTATTTTAAAGCTTAAATTCCTACTTATGATAAAATTAGGCTGCGGGTCGACGATGCCAAAAGCTACAAAATACCGTGAAATGCTTACGTCAATGTGTAGAGCTCTTACCTGCGGTTGCAATGCAACAGACACGACTGCAATGTGACAACCGGGGAAGGATTAGGAAGCGCGAGAATGAGAGAAGTGAGCCTCGTTAGCTCACGCTATATTTTATTATCCAAAACTTATTAAAATCTTACAAAAATTGGCTTTTATACCTTAGCCAAGGTTTTTGGTGGTCAAAACTAATAATCTGGGAGCTCTAACTAAAGACAGGTTCATACAATCTGGAAGCTTGTAGCCCCGGCTCATCAATTACAAAGTTTATCCGGAAAATAGGAGTTACAATATTCCCGATTCATCAAGATAATAAATGTTTTTACAATGAAAGCTCCAAAACATGGTCTTCGAGTTAGCTTGCTACTAACATTTCCCCCCTCCTCGCATGTGTCGTCCCTTGACACAGCTTTATGGGCTGAAGTAATCTTTGGGTTGACGGTTGGTGAGGCGATCCTTAAGTGCATGTAAGGCTTTCTCATATCTGGTCTTTCTTTCTTTGTCTGGAACTTACAAGAACTGCATGGTGACCTTGTTTTTGAGCTCGATGGCTGAGTAGCCAACTAATCTGGAGGTTAAGTTGTTGATCACTGGCCGAGATATCTTCGTTTGCCAAGTGAAGAACCCTGTATAGAACGCTTACTCAAACGCCAACATATTGCTAGACGGCAAGAACATGCATCGGGCATAGAAGCCATAAAGGACTTCTTCGGAAGGCTGGCCGCTGAGGTCGTAGCAAAGATCCTTATTGCCCTCAAGGAATGACATCCACGGTGCTCCTGCTTACTCTGGCTCATGAAAAGCTTCAATGCATGTGAGCAGCATTCGGAAAATTTTGTAGACCATAGCACATGAGAGATCAGGGAGACTTTTGAAGAATGTCATGGGGCCCGTTAGGGTTTTCACCATGTACTCCTCTATCGGTGTTCCTTTTCTGGTGCTAGCAACCTTGGATAATTCAGCCATGTAGGTCGCTTCTTGGTCATTGCTTCATGTGCTTCCCATATCCTTACCCTTGGTACAGGACAAAAGGTCGAGTCTTTCTGAAGTGTTGCAGGTGCTCTTGTGAACAGAATCAAATATCTGGGATTCTTGATCAGCCAGCTCTTTCTCCACTTGGGGTGGACTTCCTCTGTGCCTTCTTCTTGCATATCTTTGTATAATCTTTCTTTGACCTGTAAAAGTTCTACCTTGATCAAAGGATATGGCAATAATTGTTGATGCCATTGTGCATTGATTTGATTGGGAGTGAGTTGAGCAACGTTGACTGAATGGAGAATCCTCAACTCCTAATCCATGGTTGCTTTCCATTGTTCATCTGTCTCCTGAGAAATTGCTCCTTGAGTGCATCTTCTTTAGCTTTTGACAGTTGGATCATTGGCACTTGCTCAGCATCTGTTAGTGGTATCTGGAAATCTTCCTCTCCTCCTAGCCCTTTTGTCGGCTGTGTTTCCATCTCAGCAAAAGAGGCTGAGGGAATTTCAATGCTTGGTTGCTCTGAGGTACCAGCTTCTTCTTACATCTCTGGCTGTCCGTCTCGCAGTAGTTGATTGACTCTCTTTAGCTCGGTTATCTCCTTGAACAGTTGTTCTTCCCGTTGTACCCGCATCAATGCAAGGTCTCTTCGTTGTGACTGCTCTAGCTTTAGCTCGAGTTCAAGATCTTTATTCTTCTTTTCCAAAGCCATATATACTTCATCAGTACCTCTGATCGAGGCAATTACGGCAGTTTCCCTTATCTGTCTCAAAAAAGCTGCCTGATCATTGATCCTTTGTTGTGAATATTGCAGTGAAGCATTCGCTACGTCGAGCTGCACTTGAATCTTTTGTACTGGCAGAGTTGTGGTTAAGAGTTCATTGTTTACCTTTGTCCGTTTTTGGTCTTTTGTCTTACAGACATCTGATAACTTCGTGAGAAGCTCACCCAGTTCCTCCATTTCCGTTTGTTGCCTCTCTTTTTCTAACTGGTGTTGTTCAGCTTCGGCTCTCAGCTACTGGATTTGTCTTTGCAGACCTGAGATGACATTCATTATGTCCTCTAGCTCTCCTTGGAGAGCGTCAATAACCATCTCCAGCTCTCTAGCCTTAGCACTGCGGCTAAGAGTTGTTGTTCGTATTTTTTCAGCCATCTCCTGCATCTGCTTGGCATATTCATTAACTTGCAGGATGACTTTGTCATTTGTCTCCCATGCTTCATGCTCTGTAGGTTGCCTAGATGTTTCAATAGTCTTTGTGTGTGGCTCCTTGGGTGGGGTTGTGGTTGCTTGTAGTTGCGTCGAGGTTTCTACCTCTCTTTGAGGCTATACGGTTGCCTCGGCTGCTTTGTCTTCTTGAGGCTTCATGGATGCCTCAGCCGTTTCCTATTGGGTGGTTGTAGAAGGTGTTGCCTCTCTTTGTTCAGTTTTCCTTGGTTGCTCAAAATTGGCTATTGCTTCCTGTGGTTCAAGCTCCTTCTCTTTGGATTTCTCGCCCTCAGTGGGTCGAACTGCTAGTGAAGGGGGAGGGCTTGGCATTGGGTGATCTGCCTATTCTGTAGTGGGTGAAGTTGGCTTCAGAGATATCTCTTCTTGGTTGTGTTGGATCTCTCCTTGTTCCGTTGCCTCTGCCTGTCTTTGTTGCTCTGTTGTCTCTTCTCTTGCTTTTCTCTCAGCTTCCTGAGCTTCTTTTCGCTTTAGTGCTTCTGCCTCTACATACATTCTTTCAAGAAAATATGTGGGGTCCTCTGCTTCTTTCCTTGTAGGGTTCTTGGTTTTGGGACCCCTTATCTCTTTTGGTACACATCTTTTCGAGTCCTCATCTGCAGCGTGGCGGCTTCTTTTGTAGGTTTGTTTTTCTGTTTCAAACCTCACCTTTTTCTACTGAGGTTCCCCTTGGTGTGCAGCCACTGCTGTTTTCTTCATCTCTTCTATTCTGGCTCTTCTCTCTTCATTGTCTGAGCTTTCACTTCTATGAGCTTTGTGGGAGCTTTCAGCAGATTCCTCATCAGATTTATAAACTCTCTTTGACGAGCGGGTGGTTCTTGGAGAAGGCTGTGCAGACACAATCCATGTGTTCTGATCTGGGGCAGGCGGCAAATTGTCTTCCATGCCAATAGCATGGTATGCTATTCTTGTCAGTACTTCAGGTGCACCCAGATACGTGATCTTACCCTCTTTCTTGGTGCCCTTTAGCGTTGTCAGCACATACTGAGCGTGATCAATTGGTTTCCTGGTTGTCAACTTCAACACTTGGGTGAATGTAGTCGCAACTGCATGATTTGGTGTGGTGTACCTTGGCGGTCTCTTTGCTAGAAAATGGAAGTGCTAATGATATAATCGTATTGGTTCTTCCACTTGCTTTTGGATGAGGTCGGCAAAGGTTGCCGCAGCAGTCTCCTTAGTGAAGATGCCTGCTGTCTTCCTGTCACACGGGCCCTCATTGTGATCCCTTCTATCGATAACTTCAGTGCCTCGGCCACAATTTCTTTCGTGATCACCACTTCTACTTTCTGCCCTTGTTGGTCAGTGATTTAGGCTAATCCATCCTCTTTAATTGTAGCCAACAACTCATAGGCTTTCTAGAAATCTACGCCACATGGTTCCTATAGTCGTAGAAATCCCTGAGGCCCAGCCTTCTGTTGGCCTCCTTTGTGTATGGATTTGCAATCACATCATAGATCTCTTTCCGTAGCAGCTGTAGCTCTACTTGGTGTCCTTCTTCACTCTTGAACCTGCCTGTGAAAATTGTTGTATTATTTTTCTCAAGCTGTTCTTTGGACAAGTACGTTGCTTTGGACGTCTTTACTGAACTAGGGTCCACTTGGTATGGTGGTAGCTCTTGCAGCTTTTCTTTTTGGGATACCCTTTTCTTGGCCTTCTCCGTAGCTTGCATTGCTCCTGTTAGGGGAAGTCGGTGCCAAAGTTAGAAAATTTTGTAGGTTATGCTCTGAAATGCCCTTCAATCTGAATTACTGATACATTGAGTCCAATTTGCTTCAAATCAATTTTGGAACATGCATAGATGCATAAAAATATGTAAAGGTCAAATTCATAAACTCTAAGCAAAAATTTGCAACAAAAGTAAATAATCGCGATTATTTACAGTTGAGGAATTTTTCCAACTTTTTGCATTTTTGGCATGATAGGCCTGAAATATATAGCAATTAGATACTCTGAGTGAAGTGTGGGCTCATTTGAGTGCATAGGGTGGAAATGGTGCTAGATTTAGGCTTTTCGTCTCTGAAACTGTAGATATAAAGGGATTTTGAGATTTTGAGATCCAAATTTGGTCAGTGGCCTTGGGACATCATGCGCTTTGGTCCCATTAGGTCATAGTTGCAATTTTCTCCCATTTTGGTAAGAAAGTAAATAATCGCGATTATTAACTTTTTCATCAAAATGAACATTTTTTGGTGCAACTTGGTTCTAGGCATGATGTAGACCCTGTGTATGAGATATGGTGTGATTTGGATCAAAAAATGTGACAAATAACTCAAAATTTGCATTGGAAGGACTTCTTTGCGTTTTTTGACAATTTTCCAAGTTATCATTGATCATTTTGGCTCATACTTGAAATGTGGCATGTAATAGGTGTGTACAAATGATAGGTGAAGTGATGGTACCATTTTCAAGCGAAAAATTTACATAAGTAAATAATAGCGATTATTTACAACATTGAAAATTTTTTTGCTAGACTTGAAAATTTTTGACCTAAACATATTCAATACACCTAAAACAAGTCCTAATTTGAATTTGGTAAAGTTTTGTCTTGTCGATATCACTTCGTGCTTTGTCGACTCTGAATTCACCGGTTTTTGTGACTAGACGACCTGTGGAGTTGGTTAGTCACTTTTGAAGCTATGGACTTGTCCGGTACATAGTCATGAAGCTACCCATTCAATTTTGGACCATTTGGAGTCAATTTGACTTCGTATGTCAAATTTGACGCTTGTAGCCTTCGAGTTGTTTTCTGCTTTTCAAGATCTTGCCTTGATTGTTTTTACAAAACCAACCACATACATTGTGTATAGACCCAATCTATAAGTTGTATGTGGAGTCACAATCCAATTCTGGCATCTACCAAAAACCTAGATTTGTTACTTGGGACCCCCTCGACACCTACCGAATGGTCAGTTGTTGATATAGAAGTGTTCTATTATATAGGGGCATGCTACAATTCAAGTCTCGTCCGATTTGGTTGAGTTGACAGGCCACTATGGTCAATTTTTGGTCGTAGGACTTTGTGCACTGCTCGGATTCTAGGGTTTTTTCCTGGGGTTTAGACTAGCTACCGGCTATACATAATGGGTCATTGATAAGTATAGAACTTACCCCTCATGTCATGTGTGAGACGACGCTGTAAACGGGCGACTGTGGACTCCGGAAATCGCCAGAAAAGAAGGTAGAAAACTCTCTCTCCAAGGGCAACAAGTGGAAATGAGGTGATTTTAGACTACCGTGGATATCTATACTCGGACTTCCCGAACCATTTTTCCCCAAATTCCCCTGTTAGTCCTACTAGGCCGTGAAATCGATGTTAAACTCAAAAAAATTCTCAATTGGGTTCCTATGTCTCATTCTGCAAGGATTCTGCAAAAGTAGGTCTTGGCCACCTACTTTAGGCTTTCCGCTTCTATCTGCCGATTTGATTAAAATTTTTTGTGCATGTCCGTCTTGTCCTTCTGATCATCAGCGTATCTTCAATTTTTTCGTTTGAGCTCAATTGCTATTTATTATTAATTTTTGACCTGTTTATTAAAAAAATCAAAGATAATAACAAAATGTGCTGAAAAAGCAAAGTATTAATCCAATAATTAAGAAAATCCATTGAAAAACATAGCTTTATTGTTTTTTGTTGGATTTCTCTATTTTTAAGTCCCAATATCAAGAAAAATGATAAAATATAACAAAAAAAGACTATTTTTTGATGATTTTCTCATAGTATATACACTATTTACACTCATCGAGGAGATGTTATCAGGTTAATTTTCCCTATTGATGATTTGTAAGGGCATTATTAGGTAATTTTGCATAAAAATCACACGTTAACATCAAACTTTTTTCTCCCTCTTCAAACATTGTCCTTAATTACTTAGTTCCCTTCTACCCCTCCTAGATGTCGTACTCCGCGACGACTGTGTGCATGGATTGAACAATTGTGTCTATGCAAAGCCTTGGTTGGCTCTACCATGCTTTGAATATCAATGCAGTTAAAACCATTATGCTGTGCAAGAATTGGGTCTTCAGTAATTAACTCAAGGATTTCTGATGTCGAGGTTTTCTTTTGCTGCCTTTCAAAGAGCAAATCTTGTAGCTTGTGTGCTCTTTTCTTGATTGTACCGTCAGGATGCTTTGGTACACTGATTTCTGGAGCGTCGGTATCAATAATGATGGTTGTCGAGCTTTTATCCGCCATTGGTATCTTGGTTTGCTTTGGTTAGACTGTTGTGGTTGAGTCTTTTGAGACTTAACTCTCCATTGCTTGATTGGTTTTACGGTTTGCGGAGAAGATAAGTGCTCAATTTTCTTCCAAATCCATTTCATGTTAGGTTCCCTACTTGGAGGTGCTCCTCTTTGTGTTTTGAACCTTGGAATCGTCTTTGGTACAGTAGATGATGTTTCAGGCACCCACATTTGAACCGGTTTGTCCTTCAATTGTGCTTTTGGTACCCAAATTTGCATGACTCCTTGCATGCTACTTCTAGCATTTGCTTGTCTATTGGATGGAGAAGATTGGTTGCTTCTTGGTTTGCTCTGCTGGTAACCTCCTTTCCATTCCTCCTTGCTTGGTGCAATTGAAACAATGAGTTGTTCGCCTTTAGGTGATAGCTTGAGCTAATAGGTATCCCAATCTAGTATTGCCTTGTACGTCCGCATCCATGAGATTCCAAGAATCATTGTTTCATTAGGTATTAAACTGGTTCTCCCTCTCTCTCTCTCTCTCTCTCTCTCTCTCTCTCTCTCTATGTGCAAGCTAGCCCAATTTATTATTTGAACAGAAAAAGGGAAGAGGATTCTTCAAAAAATATACAATAATGTCATGAAATATCTAATATCTAACCAACCCAAATGATTTTCTCATATTAAACTGATCATTTAATGTGGGATAATAAACGGGAACAAGGGTTAGAATAGAGACATCTGCTTACGGATCTATCTCAACACGAGGCCAATGGTAAAGGGGCCCAAATGAGAGATAGTCTGTCAAAGAGCAAGGTTAACTAATGGAGCTTAAAAGACCTTGGGGTTAGCTTCATTAAAGACCTCCAATGGTTAGTGTTAAAAGTCCTTTGACCTTAAGCGAGCTAGAGCTAAGCTTGAGGTGGGAACCCGACCTAAACATGTCTTTGACCTTAAGCAAGCTAGGGTTGTGCTTGAGGTGGGAACCCGATCTAAACTTGCCTTTGACCTTAGGCAAGCTAGGACTAAGCTTGAGGTGGGAATTCCACCTAAGGTGCTTGTCATGCTTGATGACTAAGATACTTGAGATACTTGTCATGCTTAATGAGGAAGTTGCTTGAGAAGCTTCCTATGCATAGGGGGTAAGATGCTTGAGTCAAAAAGAGACCCTACACACTTAATGAGGAAGTTGCTTGAGAAGCTTCCTATGCATGGGGGGTAAGATGCTTGAGTCAAAAAGAGACCCTACACACTTAATGAGGAAGTTTCTTGAGAGGCTTCCTATGCATGGGGGGTAAGATGCTTGAGTCAAAAAGAGACCCTACACACTTAATGAGAAAGTTTCTTGAAAAGCTTCCTATGCATAAAAGTCCCAAAGTTAGGGGAATCTTTGACCTAACCCTCAACTCACCCAAGGGGCACCCCTTTTCTAAAAGGGCACATGGGACACATGCTAGACTCTCACTAAGCTTAACCACATGGGGTGCTTGAATGCTATTGGTTGGGCTAAAAAGGGGTCCAATGAGCTTCTACTTCCATCCAACAAATATCTATATATTTTCAAGCTCTCTCTCTCTCTCTCTCTCTCTCTCTCTCTCTCTCTCTCTCTAGGGGGTAAGGAGGACATTTGTCAAAAGACTACCTATTGATTTGATTGCATGCTGCATGTGATTAGCTAGGGGGAGAGGGGTCCAATGAGATTGAAGCATGTGGAAAAGCTACCACTCGCCCAAAGCAAGGAGGGGGGGTGCTAGGGGGATATACTCCACACACACACACACACACTCATTTGGAGGGGCATTCTCACTTGGTGAAAGTTGAGAAACACCGCCTCCTTCTCCAAGTTTGTGAGAAGTGAGCCTACATCAACACTCTTGGCTATGGAATGAAAATCCAACCAAGAGCCATGCTTCAATGCTTAAGCTTGCCATCTTCTCCATCTTCATTACTATGCTAGTATGTATGCTAACAAGAAGAGTAATGATAAGTGAGGAACTATTTCTTTCTCCTATGAAATGTGGAGCCATGACAATGTGTGTGTGTACGTGTGTGTAGCTGTTTTTACTTATTTAATAAGACATAAATGAAATTTAATGCTCTCAAAAGACAGTTGGCTTTAGAAAAAAGGAAATGATTAGTACAAAAACAAATGAGTCTTAGAATTATCTCTGTACATGGCTTATGAGAATGAGGTCTCATTCTAGTATACAATAATAATGACCCATTAAAGAAGTAATTTCCAAGTAGTAGGAGCAAGTGAAATCATGGACATTCATTTACTTCAAGCCCAAAAAAAAAGGATAGAGTCCTCACCTGCATCCATCCCAACAAGACAACATATACGTTAGCCTTGAATGTGTTTTACAGGTGTCGACGGACTATATCGGTTGTTATCCATGTCCCATCTTACAACTACTTAAAACAAAAGTCCAAAGTACACATGTATTTCAATCTTGTAAAAAATAATTATTAAGGTTTGTAAAAAAGGCCATTGCCCCTTTGAATTATGGTAGTTATTATAAGTATGGTTTCTATATAGCTGAACTTTTAATAGACCTTAAATATATATATATATATATATATATATATCATTCTGATCAGAAGGCCATCACCCCTTGTGATCCAAGTGTTTTAATACCAACATTAGCTCATAGTTACTTTGTGCTTACTCCTCAGCCATATATCATCAAAAGTTACATAGCAAGTTTGTCATGCTTTTATTTAATGTGGCAAAAATCAGTCAAACAATTCATCTAAACTAATCCAGTGTGCACGCGGTAACCCTCTGACCACGTCCATCTTAAAAACCATCAGGCAAATCATAGTAGCCTTGTCCTTAGTAACAAAAACAGCCCTCAAAAAACATTGTGTTACATCAAACATTTGTCTGTTGCTTGGCTTAGGCAAAAAAAGACTTTGCTAAGCATATCAAGCCAAACAAATCCACTAGATTAGATTGAGTAAGAGGAACCAAAATTGTACAAGTGTGATGAAGCCATGCCTTATGCGAAGAAACCCATTAAATCTAGTATGTTCAATCACGACATTGTTATCAAAGACCATCATGGCATGCAGGATGACCCAGACCATTCTGCACAATACATCATTCTAAACGCGACATCATTATTACACAAACAACCCAACAAAAACTAAGTGTCAAATGCAATCGAGGCCTATCAGACCCATCCCCTTTTATGTAAAATGATTCTAACATACCCGACCAGTACATGGATGAATCCCTAGTGTATCTTGCCCGTTTAAACTACAGTTGTGAAGTGCATGGGTATGACCCAATGCTAATTTACCCTAATACCATTATCCCAAAATCCAGTTTTTTTATATATATGCCAGTCAAAGCCTGGGTGCAAAGAAACCTACAATCGCACAATCATTAATCACAAGGTGTGTGAAACACAAAAGCCCTTCTTATTTATGTAGACCACATTTTAAACCCCTAGCATAAAACAAAATAAGGTGAAGTAAACCCCAAGTAGTTAAATAAATCTGACAGCTAATAAATGGACAAGTATCTAATGGACACTTAATGAGCGCCCCCCACCCCCCCTTTTTTTGGGCCGATAGTATCCAAGGTATTCCTTTACTAAGTCTAAGTTTGCCAGCAGCAGCAAGGGTTTAACTACCCAATCCTCGCTCATCTGTTCATGCCAAATGGGTTTCATGCCCCAAGTCAAAACATATCAAGCAAAGTCTGTCGGAAAAAAAAAAGTTTTTTAAACAAAACCTGTTATAACAGCGTCGTCTATAAAGACTAGAGAAACACGCAACAAATGGACCAACTGTTTTACTGCTCATGGCTAATAGATCCCAAGCCAAACAATCCCTCATAATTAGCTTAAAAAGTTTTCCTGCAAACCATATAAAACCAGAACGTCTGGTGCCAAAAACCAGTAAAAGAATACTTTTTATAATAGAATGCGTATGTGAGAAGCAACATCCTTTTTAACTAGCTCCATGGTTAAACAGTAGGGAAGCCTCCAGGAAAGCCCTCAAATCTCTCTTTACTCAAACACAAACACAAACACCATGCAAAAGACTAAGTGAGGGGCTCATAGCCATCCTCACCTTATATAGTATTCCATCTGTGGAAGGAGTGATGAGGAAGACCTGGAAGTATGATTCCGTTTGAATTTTGCTTCGGCTCCCAAAATGCCTGGCTACAAATGGCAGCCGCCAATAGCCCTCTACATAGGGGATAGAGTGGGAGAGAAGAGGTGAGAAAAAATCATCATACATCATGCAGGTGCATGGGCAGCAGGGTCGTGAGGTAGAGAGGGTAAGCTAACAAGCGTGAACTTCTTACTCGATGTGTACTATAGTCATTTAATTCAGTAAATATGGTATCCCAAAAATGAATGCCTAGTTAACCTATTTTTCGGGTAGTTGTAAAGTGTGAGCTTTGTCCTAAAGTGTGAGTCGAGGAGAAGAGAGTGGATTTATCCCACATGCTGTGGAGCAAGGATGTAGAGCTACTTAAAGCTCATTTCATGAATGAATAAACACAACTCTATTTTGCACTACATGCTTGTCTATGGTGAGCTTGTGCTAAGCTAAGTCAATACTCAAGATTGTGTTTATGAGTCCAAGCTAATTCTTTCTTGGAACCTAATTCACTTGAGTGATAACCTTGCTTACACACACACTCACACATTGAAGCTATGTTTCTCTTTCATCCACCATAGCTAGCACGATCCAATTCCCAACAATTGATATCAGAGCTATGGTGTGCTAGCTAAGATTGTTGTTATGCGTTTGTGTGTTAGTACAATTAGCATTACTTTATCATCATTAGATAGATCCATTAGATTTGCTCTTCTATTGCATACCACACGCCTGATTAGTGTTCCATTGGCTAGCATGAGCATGTTCTTGAGCTAAAGACTCTTGGGCCACTACTCACTAGCTAATTGGAAGATTAATTAAGCATAAGATTTCATTAATTTGCCATTAGAAACTTGCATTTTGCATTCAACAGTTGCTCCCTATTTTAGCAAAATTAGCACTTACAACTGATGTGTGTGCATAGCCTCTCTCAAGAGCTCTCTACCGACTATCTCCATGCTCAAATCGCCCTTCATATGCACATTCTAGAGCTTGATTGATTTCCTCTTAAACACTCTCACTCTCTGGATTTTTTGCAGAACAACTCTCAGAAGCTTTGTTTAGTGTGTGTGGTGCATTTGATGCCAAAGAGGAACTTTCTTCTTTTTCTTTGTCTTGAGAAGGCAAATCTGCCTATAAATCGTGTGAACTTCCTATTTTATAGGGGTTGACCATAGCTTTTTGAGGGGCCATACCACAAAAGGCCAATAGCAAAGGTGCCCACTGGGCGGACTCCAAACAGGCAATAAACTGCATCACATGCATGAGGCGGGTCCGCCACTGGCCCGACCGGTAGGTGCGGCTTCGTTTGACTGCGCCGTCCGGTGACTGGAGACCGACCGCGACCAGCCACAGCCCGCTCCCCAGAGACCTACCCCCCCTGCCCGCTTCCCGGTGTGCCCCCGCCTGCCCCACTTGCCTGACGAGCTGCCCCGCGTGCCCGTGCCTGACAAGAACCTGCTCCCACGGAGTAGCACCTCCAAGAGACTTCAAAGCCCCATACCTCTTTACAAGAGGTCATTCCCGCAGAGGCTGCCAAGCATCTCAAAGACTACAAGCCTTGAAGAGAGTCTCTTCAATTGGAAAGACCCCCAATTGCATCCATGCACTCACATCCAATAAATCAACCAAAGGTGACTTTTGTGAAGAGGGGCTTCAATTGCAACTAAATATCATCTTTCTTTATTTGTGCACCGTGTAAAGAGGCAGACACTGGCTAGGAGAGTCTCCTAAGCTAAGACCCCTCTATCAACACAAATGGGGGACAAGGGAATATAAAAATTCAACGGGGAGGGATTTCACACTTGGCAAACGAAGTTAAGAGGCTACCTTATGAAAAAATGTTTGTGGTCTGTCATCAGCACTGCCTTAGAGCAACAAGCCGAACCTGATGGAGTGCACACTAAGGCATCTACACTCATAGCAAGTGCACAGAATTTGGCCAAAGAGGAACAAGCATTGGGAATCATCATTACCTCCTTGCATGACAATTATGTGCACTTCATAGACGAATGTACATATGCATATGATGCCTGGCATGTTCTAGAAAGCAATTTTGGAGCCAGGGCCAAAAGAAGTAAAGTTAGTCTCAAAAGACAACTTTACAAGATCACTACGATTGAAGGGGAGGACATTGTTAGCCTAGTAAATAGGATTGAGAGCATTGTCACGCAGCTCACTTATATCCAGGTCGAAGTACCAGAAGACGGCAAAGTGGCCATACTATTAAGTGCACTTCCACCTTCTTATGACCACTTAGTCACTATTCTTGAAGAAAAAGAACCAGCACCACCATTCCAAGATGTCATCAACTCAGTCCAAGCAGAAGAAAGAAAGCAAAGAGGTTCACTAACCTCATAAGGAGGAGTTTTATTGCAACATCCTCAACGGGAAGGCATTTGCCATCAACATCGACAAACGGAAGAAAGTTTTATGAATGTGGAAGAATGGGACACGTAGCGAAAGACTGCTACACACACAAACCTTGCAACAAATGTGGTAGGAAGGGACACCCTCCTTCTCGGTGCTACTCAAATGGAGGCAGTAGCAGTGGAGAAAGTAGCAGCAGTAGACGCAACAGCAGAAGCAACGAAGGCAAGAGACCTGACAAAGGATTAGCTCACATAGTAGAAGACAAAAAGGATGAAGACGAAAGCAACATTGTCTTTTACGAAGACCCATTTTGAAGATGCAGACTCTCTACTTGTAGGGGAGGACTTTTTCCTATGTGGATTTCATCATCCTGTGTGGATATCACCATCCTTTGTGGATTTTTCTTGTGTGGATTTTATCATCCTGTGTGGATATCACCATCCTTTGTGGACTTTATTTTCCTGTGTGGATATCACCATCCTATGTGGATTTTGTTAGCCTGTGAGGATCATGCATCTTCAGTATCTTGTCATAGTCCAAACCTCAAGGGGAGGATTGTAAAGTGTGAGCTTTGTCCTAAAGTGTGAGTGAAGGAGAAGAGAGTGGATTTATCCCACATGCTGTGGAGCAAGGATGTAGAGCTACTTAAAGCTCAGTTCATGAATGAATAAACACAAAACTATTTTGCACTACATGCTTGTCTAAGGTGAGCTTGTGATAAGCTAAGTCAATACTCAAGATTGTGTGTATGAGTCCAAGCTAATTCTATCTTGGAACCTAATTCACTTGAGTGATAACCTTGCTTACACACACACTCACACATTGAAGCTATGTTTCTCTTTCATCCACCATAACTAGCACGATCCAATTCCCAACAGTAGTGTCCCATATTTCATGCGCCCTATGAAGGGTAAAGGACCATGTATGCTTGAGAGGCAAAAAAAAAACTATCAAAGTGGTGTGGGAGGGACCAGTCCTGCGGGGGGGGGGGGGGGGGGGGATTTTGTTTTGAGGGGTTGCGGGGGTTAAAAATTTCCAATCCTAAACCAGACCTGGTATAGAGTCAACCTTTGTACTAGGTTAATATTAGTTGTATAAGTACTTAGGTGTGTGTGTGTGTGTGTGTGTGTACCCGCCCTGTCCCAGGCACCATACACAATGGGTCGATAAATAGGACCATTGTGAATGGGCCTACTACCTAATTAGAGAGATGAGGTTAGTATGGTTGAATTGTAAGCCAGGCTAATTATCTTGAGAAAGAGTTTTTGTGATTTTGTTGATTATGTTACCTCTCCTTAATCCATTAAGGCAAAATTTGTGAATAAGTCTCTTGATATCTTCCCATGCTAAGAAGCAGTTAGAAGAAGAATATAAGATCAAATATAGGAGGTTGATGCAAGTACTAAGAGCAGTTTTATGGGGTCGATTACTATTCTTTTTTATGGATTCTATGGGAGGGATATCTAATAGGTCTCTCTTCCAAGTAAATTGTTGGTCATAGCCACCATTACATGGGTTATGAAGTGTAATTGGAAAGTTAAGGGATTGTACCAAAGTAGAAAAGAAGCCAGATGATGTAGTAAACCCTTGGCCATAAGTTGGTTCAATTTTTAGGCAGTTAGGGTAGATATGATTAATTTCTTACGAGAATGTTTTATTGTTGAGGCTTAATATGTCATCCATATATCTATAAGTGTGTTTAAATAGTAAAAGTTTATGATAGTTGATTTTGTCACCCATGGTTTTGAGAAACCATTTGTATTCAAAGAAGGCTAATTATAAATTACACATAAGAGGTACGCAAGAAAATCCCATGGGAATGCCCAGGCATTGGTTAAAGCATTGTCCTCCGAAGAGAATAGTGTAGTTATCGAGGACCCAAGTATATATTTAAATAGTTTTTCCTCATCGAAGTGTAAAGGATGAGAAGACTTCTTAATCCATCTAGGTCTCTAAGAGAGAGACATGTAGAAAAAACCATTCTTCCTAGCATTATTAAAGGCAAACTTAATCATCTGTAGTAGAACATCTTTCAGCCCTAATTCTACTTCCAGAGGATATTCTCATAGCATTGAGTAAATATCATTTGTGAAGAGATGGAAAATCTGTTTGGGAGGTCAAGAGCAACCACAGTGGAGTTTTTTACTAGCCAGAAAGGGTTACAGTGTATTTGGAGAAAGTTAGAGCATATTTTTTGTTTAGATGCACAGACATATTCAAATTTTGAAAGTACAAGGTCAAGGCAAAGAGTGATATCTTTGGTAATGTTAGTAAGAAGAGAATTCGAGGCATCAGATATCCATCTGAATTTATGCTTGTGCAATTTAAAGGTGGAAAAAAGTACTGGAAGTTTGGTCTCTTGAAGAGAATAGCTAAGTTTATCTAGATGTTTGGAAATCATATTAGTGACCTCATGTTAACCCTCACGGCTCACGTACACCATATCACCTATGACGGACGTTGTATTATTCACTTGGTAGAGTCAGGTACCGGGCTTGTCGGTCCAATAGGAAAAGGGTAAGAGTGATCGCCGATGAGAGGCGCACTCTAACTGGAACATTCAAGGGATTAGTTGGCTAAGCATGGGCGCCCAAGTGTGAATGGGGTGAGCTCATGTAAAAGTCAACTAAACCTAAAATTCACTCATAATTCTCTCATTTGTGCATTTGAAGAGTGCTCTTGCTCCATCTCCATCTTCTTCTTCTTCTTCTCCTTGTGTGTGTGTGTGTATGCGTGAGAGAGAGAGAGGGAGTGTGTGTGTGCGATCGAGCATTGCGACAACGGCACACCGGCGATGAAGCGGTTGAGCGCGGCGTAGCGGCGTCTCCTTCTTCTTCATGGCAAGGAATCCTCCACGAAGCAAGCATAGAGCGGTGAGTGACACACCATCGTTATCTTTGAGCTTACTAGTTTAGGCTTGTTGTGTGATTGGAGCCATTTGTGGCTCGCACGCGGTGTATCGGCAAGTTCCTTGCATTGACACGTGCGACATACGCGCACATTTTTGGCACCATTGCCGGGAAATGCCATACACTAAGCTTGAATGGCACTCTGTGCTTCTTTCGTGGTGCAATTTCAATTGTAGGAAGGGTAGGGAAGGAGTGTGTGTATGTGTGTTGAGAAGAGGGATTTGGTGTTATACTGTGTGTTTTTTTTGTTAATGGAGGTTTCAAAGGTACTGTGTTTATTCTCTATGTATTAAAGTTGTTAGTTTTCTTTGTTAATGGAGTTTTCAAAGGTCCTGTGTTTATTCTCTGTGTACTAAGGTTGTTAGTTTTCTGTGTACAGTAAGTAGAAAGTAGATATGTGAGAGTTAATAGAGTGTGTCAGTGTGTAACAGTAGGTGTATTAGTTAGAAGTAGGTAGATAGAGTGTGTGTGCTCTCGCGCAGGCCGCGGCGACCTTATCCTTTTTAAAAAAGAAAAAAATAAAAAATTTTAAAAAATAATAAAAATTTAAAGGTAGGACCGGGATTGAGAATATCTCCCAGACCCAAGCCCAAGCTCACGCTCAGGCTTAGGCCTCAGTCGCCTTTTAAAATTACGAATTTTAGCTTCACACGTAGCTAAAAATCGATTTTTTGAGGACCAATGGAACTTCAGATACCCAAAAATTGTGTTGTAAAGCACACAGCGACTCTCTAGGTGATACGCTCATTTCGAGCTATCACACACTTTTTAAAAAAAAAAATCAAACATTAAAAAAACATTAAAAATGTGAAAAACACGAGTGAAAACAGACGCTTAAAAAAGGTAAGCAGTTAACCTTCGAGGTTATTCGCCGACGCTTGTAGGGTGCCAAAGGCACATGCATCTGTGCTCTGGTCGTGTACTAGAGACGGAGCAACTAGAGATAAATTCGACTTACGCGAGTTCTCAATATCCACCTACTTTATGTTCCGGGCCCTCGACGGGGACCCAAGGTAGTACAAACCAAGACCCGAACATAGCGGCTAGTGACTCTTCCGCTGACTACGAAGTCATGGAGGGTTTTCCAATGCCTAATCCCGATAGCTCAAGCGAGGACATGCATGCCATGGGCCCGCGGTCCAGGCCGAGCGTGCTTAACCGCTTGAAGGAATCCTTTAGTAGAGCCACTCGCTCCAAACATGGAGCTAATGACGTAAATGAGGGAGGTGGGGAAGTAAATTCTCCATTCGTGACCAACGTAGACCCTATGTCCTTAGAAAATGTGCATGTGAATACTTCATTCACTGCACCTCCTGACTCTTCAGAGTTATTCCCCTCCGAGGTCATATTACCCGATGGTAGAAGCCTTGCCGAAGTGCAAGAGGTTGAGCGATATATCCTTGCAGTGAGGGAAAAGGAAGTCGAGAGCTTACGTAAGGCGGAGCAACGAAGAGAGTTAAAAGCGAAAGCCCCTATGTCAATATCCTTGCTAAGAGAGCAATCGGGTGCTCCTGACTTTACAACCGCTAAGGGCCAACCCCTAGAAAGCAACATTGTACCTAGCACCTCAATCCTAGATGGAGTGTTCTTAAATGAGAACTGGGAGTACGAACTACAAACGAAAACTCTGACCAACCTATACACAGGTCACACCTATCACGTGGGTTGGTTAGATGTCCTAAAATCCACAATGGGTGCTACTAGTGTGGATGATCAACAACAAAGAGTTTGTGAAGTCATCCATAGGGTCATTGAGTTAGAGAGACAGAACAAGGGGATCAACATGCCTTCAACGGATCTCATGGGATTCTTAGATACAGGAAAGGCTAAACAACCGACCTTATCACAAATGGAGACTCCCTCGGTAAGTCCGATGGATCCTCCATATGTTGTTTCTCCAGGGGTCTCAGTGCAATCTGAGCCCACAAGTGATAGCTTCACCTTTCCAAGTCTATCTCATCTTTCCCTTGATGACACCATGGCTACCATGCCTACCCCAATGATGGGCATGCCGAGAAACACACCATGGACCTCATTTGTTAGTAAACCAGCGCTACATGGTAGCTCAATGCCTGCAACAGTACCTACAAGTGTGTACCAATCGTATGCACCTATGGTTCATCGTACTCATGTAGTCTCTACCCCTCCCATTGTTTCAACTACCTATGCTCCACAACCCCAACACCCAAGCTCTTATTTCCATGGGACTATACCAGCTAGCATTAGCATGTCACATGCGACGTCTGCTATGCCTCGGGCCACACATATGAACTTTGGACCACCACATGGCACAACATCGTACCCAACATGGAACCCAAGGGCTTCCTATGCGCCAAGCCCAATGCCAATACCTACTCCACATGTAGTCTCTGGAGCACCTCCACCCACGGTGCCTGCTCACTTAGGTGACTTGGCAACATTTGGTCGATCTATTGCTGAGAATATGTGTAACACGCCTGATAGAGAACCTAGAAGTAAAGCAGTACAAATAGCCAAGCTCACACAAAAATTTAGTGGAGACGGGGATGTGAGAAAGCATATCGAAGTGTTTGAACAAATATGCGATTCTCTAGGAGAACACAATGACCTACATAGAGCAATGCTTTAAGCCTAACCTTAAGTGGAAAGGCTGGGGATTGGTATAGAACCCTAAGGGTGGAAGAAAAAACAATTTACCCTACTCTTAGGAGACTGTTCTTGAAAGAATACATACGAGAAGGAGTACTTTGGGGTGTAGTCTCTCAGCTCCAGAAAGCCCAACGAGAGAGGAAGGAGAGTCGGTGAGAGACTTTATTAGTTGCTTGAAGCATTTGAACTCTCGATGTAATTCAAATGAGCGCTTCAACAATAACCAATTGCTTGATAGATTCATTAGGGGGTTACGACATGAGGATATCTACAATGGCCTGTTGGAATTAGGGTTCCAGAGAAACACACACAGCTTGGAGAAGATGAAGGAAGCTCAAGGCACACAATAGAGAGTGTATTACTTAGTGTGCAATGGAAAGATAGATAGCCCTAGAGTGATGGGCGTATATAAAATGCACGGGGGGGAAAACCTCCTAAAGAGGGAAAAAATGCCCCGGCGGTCCTAGTGTGTTCACACACATCACTACCACATGTATATGGTAACAAATCCCCCTTGGAGTGATGTGGTGAACGAGAGCTGGCACATGAGTAAAGGGAAGTGCCATGCCCTGAGGACAGGATCAGTCCACAAAGGGGAGTAAGCCCAAAGCTTTGCGAAAAGCTTCAAGCTTCTCACGAGACAATGCCTGTGTGAAAAGATCTGCAAGGTTTTCCTGTGTTGCCACATAAGCCAAGTTGATCTCTCCTGCTGAGAGCCTCTCCCTGACATAGTGGTAATGCACCTCAATGTGCTTTGTGCGAGCATGAAAAACTGGGTTCCTCGCAACTGCCAATGCGCTCTGACTGTTAGTGTAGATAGTGTTGGCAGTGTCTTGTCCAACACCCGAATCAACCATAAGGTGTCTGAGCCATACACACTCAACCGTAGCTGTGAAGACTGCCCTGTACTCAGCCTCACAACTCGAAGTAGCCACAATAGGTTGCTTCTTGCTCAACCATGATATACATGAACTGCCAAGCATGAAACAAAAACCACTTGTGGACACTCGCGTGTCAAAACAACCAACCCAATCTGAGTCCGAAAAAGCATGTAAGACTGGCGGCAATGATCCCCCCTTGGGATAAAACAAGCCAAGATGTAAAGTGCCACTAAGGTAGCGGAAAATCCTCTTGACAGCCTGCCAATGCTTAGACCCTGGGCTATGGATAAATCTGCTGACCTGTGAGACTGCAAACTGAATATCCGGCCTCGTGTTGCATACATAAATGAGGCAGCCAAAGGCAGTTTGATAAAGAGTGACATCAGCAAGATCACCAGCATCATGTAGACTCAACTTCAAACCTGTTTCCATGGGAGTGGCAATAGGTTTGCAATACTCAAGTTCAAACTTACATAGCAATGTCTCTATGTAACTTTTCTGACACAAGGCAATACCACCATCACAATGCTTAAACTGTATACCCAAATAATGATGCAACAGCCCCAAATCTTTCATCTTGAAAGTAGCATTCAAATCAGCCTTAAATTCAGCAATATGTCTCTCATTTGGTCCAGTGATCAGCAAATCATCAACATAAAGAACCACAATGAGAAGGACATCACCCTCACGCTTTACATACAATGTGCTTTCTGTTGGACTGTTATGAAAGCCTTGTTTGACCAAATGAGTGTCAGCTTTCTCATACCAAGCACAAGGAGATTGCTTCAACCCATACAAAGCCTTGTTACATTTGCACACTTTGTCCTCTTGTCCTTTTATGACAAAACCGCGAGGCTGCATTACATAAACTTCCTCAAATATGTCACCATTCAAGAAAGTAGTAACAATGTCTGATTGATGTACATCCCAACCAAAATGAGCTGCCAATGCACATAGAAAACGCACAGTTCCACAATGGGAAATTGGTTCCATCCAGCTTCTTGATATTGTAAAGAGCAGTGTCCTATGATCCAGCCATAGCTACGCTTCACAGTAGTTTACTTTTCTGGGAAAAATTCGGCAGAGTTTCCCCTATAAACTGACCTATGAACCAATATCAACCTGTCAAATGAACCAAGAAAGCTTCAGATTCTGCAGAAATTTTGGCAGAGTCTCCTTTGTAAAATGGCTCTGGTGTACTCAAAAAACAGACCAAAAACAGCTCAAAAAACACTGTCTCTCTGACACTGTAAGCTGCGAGTAAACCTTTCCTGCACCTATACTTTCTCTCACTGTCCTGTCACTGTCCTATAAGCATAGACTGCGACAATGCCTCAACGGCAGTAAAGCAAAGATGCAATTCCAACTGTCTAACTCACAGTCAATACATCCTAGCTACCTATCTAAGGGTGCTCGAGGGATCGCTCCAAGACCTGTATCACCGAAAGGATCTCAACATTCGAGAATCCCCCAGCTCAATAAAACCTCACTCGACCCTCAACAAAGGCTGCAGTAAATGTGACAGTACATAGACTTCCCACAAAGTCATACATCCACAAATTTCCCACTATATGCTGTAACCGTTGCAGCGGTTGTTTGCTGCGTGACTCACAGCCAGCAAACCCTCAACAAACATACATCATCTCTGACAATACCTCCCATGTGGAAGTACCTGCAATGTCAGGATGAAATCTGGAATATCAAGCAGCAAACAGAAGCTACCTGATGAACTAGTGGATGTCACCTACAGTCTGTGTGTAGATGCGCCCGTGTCGTATGTGACACGCCTCCAAGAACTGTGAGTCATCCTTCGATGTGTAGACAGCCACAAATCAACACTCTGGGAGTGTCGATATCCTCAGCACCTGCAATCATAGGCCGAAAACCCCAAATTTGCAGAGTTGGATCTACACCCGCCGAGACCACGTAGTCGAAAATGGCCTGCGTAGACCTTTGTCGAAGCCGAACGGTGGCCGAGATGACCTCAGAATGAAATTCTGACAACACCAAGCCCTTCGGGTTTACCCACGAGATTTGGGGCCATGTCTTCGCCTGTCGAATTTCACTCCAATCTGAGTTGGTGACTCTAGCCTCCTGCAGTGCTGCCCCAAGCCTCGATCTGAGTTCTGATACCAGTTGAAGGAGTACGAGCGGAAGTGCGACGCGAGAGAGAGTGCGAGAAGAAGAGCACGACGATATGGTGAACTCGCTCTACTGTAATGTGTAGAGCATAGTGAGTTCTTATTAGGTTTTTACAAAAGAATATGTGTACATACCTGGCGGTCCGCCCACTTACCTGGGCGACCACATTGGGCTTTATACCCCAACACTAGTGTCATCCAAGAAGAAAGTGACTTAAAGTCATGGGAAAGTGGGCGTACTCACTTCTTGATGGAAAGAATGTTTACAGAGGGACTACTTGATCCTATCGAAGAAATGGAGATCCCATCTTCCCCACGTCAAGGGACTGAAGTCCAAAAGGTGCCGTTAAACATTGCCCAATTGATGGATTTCATGTCTTCAAAAGTTAGAACCACCATCATGTCCAAACTATATAAAGACCCTGAGCTAGTCTCAACTCTTCGAGCCTTCTTCAATGCAGAACTAAAGTTTGGGCTACCACAATTTGCACACATGGATGGAGCTGGGGAGATGCCAATAGAGGAGGAACATTTAGATCCACAACCCAACCTAGATGAGAACCTTGTTATAGAAATACCTGTTAACAAGTTGGGACATTACTTTGAGGGTGATGAATCCAATGCGACCATACCAATCACTACTAAGGGATTAACTATGAAGGGAATCCTTGATGGTGGCGCTGGGGTTAGCATTGTGACTAAAAATTGCTGGGAAACTATGGGAAGACCTCACCTTGCGACCACAACCATAGTAGTGAAGATGGCCAATGGGTTTATTGTTAAACCTATTGGGATGCTAGAAGATCTCAAGATCAAGGTCTTTGGACATAAAATAAGGATTACCTTCATTGTTATGGATTTCTCTAAGCACACTATGGCATCGGAGATGATCTTAGTACTTCTTTTCATGAGGGAAGCAAAGATGGTGCATGACTTGTCTAAAAACCATGTCTACTTGCAGTTCCAAGATTCTGCATTCAAGTGGATCTTATAACTGGTCGAGCACATCCTCTAGGAAACAGGTTTATAATTGATCATAGATCTGACACCACAGTTCACTCGGCCCCATTGCAGTATTGTTACACGTGTAAAGCAAACACTGATGTTGAGGAAGATTCTCCTTATATGGATGTACTACCTGGGATGACTGAGTCGGAAAATGTGGATTGGATCCACCTAGCAGCAACCATAGACACTTGGGGAAATAGGGGGATGACCTAGATAACACCTGAGGGGGATGAAATACCACCACTTGTACCCTTAAATATGCTAGAAGCAATGCATATAGCTTCTGATGATCTACAAGATGAAAGTTTGACTGGCATTGGAACCAGTAGTGTCTCACAAGACTATAGCCCACACGATTTGGGGTCAGAATCATCAGTAGAAATTGACTCTGAGGACAAAGAATCTGAGTTAAATCTTAGTGCAAATGTGGGGACAAACCATTCAGGGCCCAGTGGTAACCTAGATGACAATCTATCCAAGGGAGCAGAAGACACAAGTAGTGATTCATCTAGTGACTCTTCACTAGAGATCGACCGTAATCGAGAATTAAACAAGAAGAGTAAGAGATATAAGAGGCGACGATATCGAGAAAATGTGCGTGCTAGAATAAGTGAAAAGAAATCTACCGCAGAATGGCTTAATTATATAGGGGCATGTGATGCTCATCAGAAGTTGGTAGATAACTGGGGTGAATACCTTCAAAGCGTTATGTGGTGTAGTCCACAACCCATTGACATCGCACAACTAGAGACTACAGAGAAGCCAAAGTTGAGCCGCAATATAAGGAGACGACAAAATCGAGAGTTAGCTCAACAACAAAGGGAATCAGAAGTGAAATCACAGTCCACAAAACAACAAGACTCCACAGACTTACACCCTATACCTGAACATTTCAAATCCTATACCACAGAGGAACGTAAGGTTGTGTATACAAAGGCTCAAATAAAACCTATCGATGGGAGCAATGGAGTCTATGACGGTCCAGCGATAGTTAAGGAAATAGAGTTAGCAGACCCAGGAGAAGAGTCTAAACCTATTTTCATTGCCCAGGATCTGACCGAGACTGAGGAGTGTGTACTTAAAGAACTTCTCAAGGAATTCAGGGATATATTTTCCTGGACATATCATGATATGAAAGGTGTTCCACCTTCCGTGGTGCAACACACAATCCCCATGAATAGCATGGCTAAGCCAGTTCAGTAACGACCCTACCCAATGAATCCTAAATATGCCAAAATCTTTCAAGAAGAGATTGAAAAGCTTCTGGAATGCGAATTCATATACCCTATTGAGCACTCAGCATGGGTGTCTCCAATAGTGATTGTGCCAAAAAAGAATGGGAAACTCAGAGTGTGCGTGGATCTCAAGAAGGTCAATGCCGCCACTAGGAGGGACCATTACCCCTTGCCATATTTAGAACATGTACTTGAAAGAGTTACAGAGAAGGAAGCTTATAGCTTTTTAGATAGGTACTCTGGCTACAATCAAATCACAATTGCGCTGGAGGACCAAGCTAAAACAGCCTTTATAACTGAATTTGGAGTGTTCGCATTTCGTGTTATGGCTTTTGGTTTAACCAATGCCCCTGCTACCTTTCAAAGATTAATAAACACTGCTTTTAAAGAATATTTGAGAAAGTTTTGTGAAGCTTTCTTAGATGACCTTTGTGTTTATTCCTCTTGGAAAGAACATCTATCATGCTTACGAAAAGTGTTTGAGAAGTGTAGATTGTATCGCATCTCCTTAAACCCTTTCAAATGCCAATTCTGGGTTAAACATGCAGTCATTTTAGGGCATATAGTGTCAAAAAATGGGATTTCCACAGATGAGGGAAAAATTAAAGCCATTGCTGAATTGCCACCACCTACAAACTATAAAGGAGTTCAAAGGTTCATGGGCCATGTTGGTTATTACCGACGGTTTATTTTAAACTTTGTCGAGATAGCTCGTCCTTTGTACAAGCTTCTTATTGAGTTCCAATGGACTGCGGAGTGTGACCATGCATATGAGTCATTGAAAAAGACCTTGACTAGCGCTCCTATTCTACGAGTGCCCGATTGGAATGTAATTTTTCATGTGTATATTGATGCATCGAACGTTGCTATTGGGTGTGTTCTAGCTCAACCAGGAGAACATAAACTGGACTAACCCATTGGCTTTGCAAGTCGTCAATTGAATGATGCCGAGAGAAACTATACCACTACAGAGCGAGAAGGTTTAGGTATGATTTATGCAGTGGAGAAATTTCGCTACTACCTTCTGGCCAACAAGTTTGTGTTCTATGTTGATCACCAAGCGTTGTTGTATCTAGTAAATAAACCTTGTTCCACGTCCACGGGAAGAATTACATGATGGTTGTTAATTCTCCTTGAGTTTGATTTTACCATTGTGGTGAGACCTGGTAAAAGACATGTCATGGCGGATCATTTGTCTCGCATACCCAATGGTGAATCCCCTATTGGAGTTGATGATGAGTTGCCCGATACTCCTCTATTCCTAGTCGAAACCATACCCGAATGGAGTGAGAAGATTGTGAACTTTCTAGTTAATGGTTTTCCACCCAAAGAGCTTCGTAAAGACATAGCTCAAAAACTGTTAAAAGAATGTGAACCTTACTCTCTCATTGCAGGAACTCTCTACAAGCTAGGAAAGGATGATATTCTTAGACGTTGTGCCCGTGAGGATGAGTATTTATACATATTGCAAGAAGCCCACATGGGTATAGCCGGCGGACATTTCTCAGGGGAACTAACAGCTAGAAAGGTGTTGCAATCAAGCTATTGGTGGCCAACCTTATTTAAGGATGCATCACTTTTTGCAAAAGGATGTGATGAATGCCAACGTTACAAGATCACACAACGAAAGGATAGGATGCCCTTACATCCTGTTAAAGTGACTCAACCATTTGAAAAATGGGGTTTGGATTTTGTAGGCCCAATTAGTCCGGCAGCTCGTAGCACTCAATCTCGATATATTATCGTTGCCACTGACTATGTGACAAAGTAGGCGGAAGCCAGGGCGACACGTAAGGCCAATGCAAGGTCAATTGCCAAGTTTCTCTTTGAGAACATTATTACAAGATTTGGTTGTCCCTTTGAGATTGTGAAAGATAATGGTACTCATTTTATAAATGGAGTAATAAAAGAACTCACTACCAACTTTATGATAGCTCACCATAAGTCCACACCTTATTATCCACAGGAAAATGGCCAAGCCGAGAGCACCAATAAGACCTTAATCTCTATCTTAACCAAAACGGTGGAAGCTCATCGCACAGATTGGGATTTAAAGCTTACATAAACTCTATGGGCTTATCGTACTGCGTACAAAGTTTCCATTAACTGCACACCATTCAAGATGGTGTATGGCCAAGAAGCGGTTATCCCATGGGAGTTTGTCGTTCCTAGTCTTCGAGTAGCTTCTCAAGAAGGTTGGGATGGTAACCCCTTAGTTGAGCGATTATATATCCTTGAAAGGCTAGATGAAGAGAGGCAATTAGCTGTGCAAAATGCACTTGTGGAGAAAGATAGGAGGAAGAAATGGTTTGACCGTCATCTAAAGAACAAAGATATCAATGTTGGTGATAAAGTCCTTATGTATGGAGTGTGTAACGAAAATAAAAAGTTGAAATATGCGGGAAAAGGACCATTTAGAGTATGTGAGATCACCCCACAAGGAACCATTCGTGTGGAGACTCTTGATGGAGTTGAAACCATTTTCCTTAATGGGAGAAAATTTATAAGATACTATGATCCTTGAAGCCAAGAGGAGCTACGTGCCATCCATACAAAAAAGGCAGCCAAGGCACAAACAAAATTGAAGAAGATACAAGCTCAAGCTGAGGCTAAGGAGCCACAACAACGCATAAGACGAAAACGAGAGGCTAACCTTGGAATCACACATGCATTCCATGTTGAAACCGGTGAGGATTGGTTGGACTCTGACACACCTCTACGATACCCTATTGAGTTAAACAACACCTATGGAAAAGTACTATATAACGCCTTATTGGACACGGGTGCTAAATATAATCTGCTATCATATGGGGTGTGGTGTCAGTTAGGGAAGCCACCTCTATCTGAGAGTATTATCCAAGTCAAGGATGTCAACAAGAAAAAAACTACGATTTTTGGAATCTGGAACACTTCTATCAGTTATGACAATGGGGTTGTAGCTCAAGACTTTTTGGTCATGCCTGTTGGAACTATGGAGGGTAATATAAACCTCGGACGCACGTGGATGATAGCCACCAAATGCACTATTGATTGGGGGACGTGGGGTGTCACAACACAGAAACCAACTCTTAGCCCTGCCACTCAAGCCATAGTCCCTGAGATATTGCCTCTTAAGGAAATAAAACCCAAAACATTGCATGTCCAAGAGGTTGAACCATAAGTCCCCATAGCCCAACTCTCTAGAGCTTCAACTGATGTAGCTGAAATAAAGCTTGAGACATACAAGACCCATCCCAATATAACAAAGAAAACATACAAGTGGGTTCCTAAAGCTTCTTTAGCGACCATAGCCAGTGCTAAAAGACAGGAGCCTAGTAAGAGACGTCCCATTCGCCCCAAGAAATGTAAAGAAATGTTGCGTTGGATTCCTAAAAAACTATTGGAAGCCCAAGGCATCTATGAAGGAAATGATCAAATCTGGGTGCCAAAACGTAAATTGTGCTCTTACTTGTCACCGGGCCCATGTGAGCTCAATCCTGTGGCTCCAAAACGAATTGAAGATCGTGGAAAGGAAAAAATCACGGAATGTTACACACCTGCTCCAGAGCTAGTTTGGGTACCAAAGAAAGAACGATTTGTTCCACCTAGCTCAGGAACAGGGAAATCAAATGAAGCTTCTTGCTCTTCAATTAGTTCCTATACGGAAATAGAAGCTTCAACACAACCTCCACCTACCATTGTACATATCCATACAAGCAAGAAAGAGTTTGCACCTCCCGTTGTAAGTTCACCACCTACAATGTTGCAAATAAAATCATGGGAGAGTACCTTACCACCCTTGCAACTAGATGAAACGCATAGGGCGGTCGAAAACTATTGGTTAAAGCCTTCACCTATAACAACTTGGGACAACTGGTTTCAAAGGGTGACGACATCATTTCAAACGGTATGATCTACCCAAGGAAGGGGGGAGTGTTTGTTGACATCCATCATCCACTTGCTTCCCTCTCAACCTTTCTCCCTGACCTCTCAATTTCCAATCTTAGGGAATGTATATATAAAGCCTTATACTCACAAAAACAAGATTAAAAAGTAAACGAGCAAGAGCCTTAACACAAAATCATTAAAACACATTATGCACAAGAACACGACCCTTGTAATATTTGCACTCTAACCATCATCTATTTGCGCGTACGGATATGGCTAGTACGCTAGAGTCATCCACTCCTGCCTTGGGTGAGAGGTACCCTCGTTACTTTTCACAAATGTTTCACATGGTCTTTCCGGTGCTTGCATGTGAATGGGATTTGGTAGGTACGCTAGCATGTGAGAGGAATTTCGAGGAGTTAGAATGGCTGATACGTCTCTTGACCACGACTGATCCATACTTAGTAGAGAGCGTTTCCCATTGCACAAGCCTACCCTTTTGACCAAGATGACTATAGGCGTCTAGTGACCTTCTTAGTGAACATGGGTACCTATGATGAAGAAGAAGATTTACATGGAGTACACGGATGGCACATATGGTCTCATGGATGATGACTTTGTTTATCTCGACGAAGAGGATAGGGGTTTAGCCTTAGGGTTTCCCCCCAATCTCTACAATATCCTATTCCCTTGACTCTTTAGGGAGAGTGCAAATAATTAGGTTAGGGTTCCTTATGTTTTTTTGTTGTGTTCAATAAGTGTTGTTACCTTTTCCCATTGATGTGCCTCCTAGAGGTATTCCTTGTGTTTCCTAGTGTGTACAGGAGTGTGTTGCTATTGTTAGGATTTGGACCTTCATGGAATCTTTATCTCGACTCACTCTTCAAATCAAGCGCGACCATCAACACAAACAGGTGTTTCTTGTCATTAGCATTGCCCCTTATCTTTTTTGCATCTATGTTTGTCTGCTTTGATTGTGATTGGTAGCATAATATTTAGTGCCTTTGTTTAGCACCAAACATTAAATTCAATGTAATTTTTTGTCATAATCACTTGTCTAGGTTTAAACATCAAGTAAGTCCGACTAAGCTAGTTTGACCAAGTTAGGTGTTAGAGATCTTCTCTTAATACCATGGGGAATGCCTTCCTAATAATCAATGGTTACTTAGGTTCTTAATTCGATTTAGGCAGCATTGTGTGAAATGTACTAGGGCTTTCTAGTGGGCTTGACCCTATTGACCTTTAGCTTAAGTATTATAAAGAGAGTTTACTAGTATGATGAGCCTGGGGAGGGTAACAGTGTTATATGACCCCCCAAAGTTACAAAATTAAAATGCTGAAAATGAACAAACAGAAATTCAAAGTGCCACAATGTAAAATCTTAAGCTGGAAGAGAAATCTCAGCTTGATTTGGTACTTCACTCACATGTATCGCCTATGGTACTAGATCCCTAGAGGTTCCCAGTGTGGGCGCTTTTTCTCGAAAATCAAAAAACCCAAGGCATACAAAATAAGCACACACATCAAAATTGAATCATTGTGAAAAGACTTCGGAGGGTTAAAGAAAAGGTAATCAGTCAAGCGATGATTTCATGAGCAATTCCTTTTATTGTAGCTTAACTACAAGGTCTTCTAGGTATAGCCTCTAGTCAGCCCCTCGAACATGAAATACTTGGCTCTCACGATTAAACAACTTAATTGACCAGAGAAAATTGAGAAGCTTACCCATGGTATTAATAGTCGATCTTTAGTGCCTTTTGACCGTTAAATTAGCGACCCCATACTTATTTAATTTTTTACCTTTACATCTATTTATGCATTTGATTATATTGCAATTTAATGTTTCTTGCTAACAAATGGTTTAAAATTCTGGTACCAACCACATTGTCTGCCTACAACTACATATGCTTTTTAATTCTATATGAGAATGCAATTACTGTGCCAATGTTGTGTGATTTTGCAGTGACTAAGAGGGCTAAGGACATTCATCTCAAATGCTCTTCCACCTTGACAAACGAGCTTCAACTCAATAGCTTCCGAGGACGGAATCTACATCAGGAAGGGGGGCATGTTAACCCTCATGGCTCACGGACACCATATCACCTACGACGGACGTTGTATTATTCACTTGGTAGAGTCAGGTACCGGGCTTGTCGGTCCAATAGGAAAAGGGTAAGAGTGATCGCTGATGAGAGGCGCACTCTAACTGGAACATTCAAGGTATTAGTTGGCTAAGCATGGGCGCCCAAGTGTGAATGGGGTGAGCTCATATAAAAGTCAACTAAACCTAAAATTCACTCATTCTCTCATTTGTGCAATTGAAGAGTGCTCTTGCTCCATCTCCATCTTCTTCTTCTTCATCTCCTTGTGTGTGTGTGTGTGTGTATGCGTGAGAGAGAGAGAGAGAGTGTGCGCGATTGAGCATTGCGACAACGGCACGGCGGCGGTGAAGCGGTTGAGCGCGGCGTAGCGGCGTCTCCTTCTTCTTCACGGCGAGGAATCCTCCACGAAGCAAGCGTAGAGCGGTGAGTGACACACCATCGTCATCTTTGAGCTTACTAGTTTAGGCTTGTTGTGTGCTTGGAGCCAGTTGTGGCTCGCATGCGGTGTATCGACAAGTTCCTTGCATTGACACGTGCGACATACGCGCACACCTCACACAGAGAAGTGTTAAGTGGTGTGAATTCCTTCCCAGATACTCAAGAGTGAGCTGCTTTCCAAGCCAAGTTTTGCATAAAAGAGTAGGACAGTTGGAGCTTTTATCCAGCCCTACTATAAACCAATCTTGTGAAAGCTTTTGAAATTCAACTGCAAGTTGTGGTGTGATCCATGAACTTTCAGTAGACAACCATTTATATGGTATAAGGGAGATATTTTTTTTAAAACATTGTTCAACCAATTTCTCTAAGTCCAATAGGACTGTCTTCTCCAGTTGAAAAGTACTGACAAGGTCAGTTAAACAGCTAAGTAAAGGTGATAGAGCAAGATACTGGTTTTTAGGAAAACCGGGTATGTGATTAAGTCCTTTAGCTAGATTTTTCCAGACTGTGGCATTTTAAACTAGATCAAGATTACAAGTGCAAGCATGCTTGCCATAAGTATTAAAAACCTTTACAAAAAGGGATATATTTATCACAAGCACAATTAGAAACGGTGTTGTGTCATAAAAAATCATTAATGTAGACAAGATTCTTAATAGGTTGTTGATACTTCCGACCAATAAGTACATTATCAAGTATTTCATGGTTTCCAAATAGTAAGTCAAAACACTCACAAAATAGTGTCTTTGGGTGCACCCAATCCAAAAGTTCATTTTGGAAAAGACAATGTTTGTAAATATACTCTTTGCAAGAAGTCTTCTTAGTAAGATGCATCCTTCTACATGGGCCAAATGCAACTTGCACAAAATAAGTGATCATAAGTCAAGAAGGTGTCGGATAGGGGTGTTTCTTCCTCTTTTCCTAGTAAATCTATGAGATTTCCCTCTATTAAAATTAGAGGAAGAGCTAGGTGTCAAAAATGATGTGAATGAATTATTGAGGGTGGCTAAAGAGTTAGATCATTTCAGCGAGGGGGAGTCATCATCCTCAATACACAGCTTGAGTAAACTGGTAATAATCTTAACACCTTTGTAATTGGCATAAGTGGTCAAATATATCCCAGGTTCATCAGATTTCGGTTTTTTAAGGATAACTAGCATAAGCCCACAAAAAATATTGAAAGCAATCTGAGCAATCACTAATTATTTATCTTGGCCCCCTAAGCAAGAATAGATAAGGGATGTCCACCACTGGCTTCTTGGGGAAGAGCTAGTCAAGATGGTTGAGGATAAACCAGATAGCATGGTCAAACCACATAATGTTGGATTCACATGACGCTTTAGGGTCAAGAAACTTGCATGCACATTTAATATACAGCCAAAATACATTCCAAATTGATTCCGTATAGACGTCGGGATTACTTTTAGCAAACTCCATGTTTCGTTTTGTTTGAATGTATAAACATGTATTGGAAGAGCGTTTGGAATGGTCGATAAGGTTGAGGTTGAAGGGGGCTTTAATGAGTTCTCCTTTGTCTAAGAAGAGTCCTCCTTTCAAAACCCAGAGTCTACAATACTCAACTGTGGAGGCAAGAAGATTAGCCAAATATACCCAGGTTTCGCTAAGAATTGGTGTCAGAAAGGCTTTGTTCAGTAAGACCCATAGCTGACGGTCCACACCAAAGGATTCAATTTCAATTTGTCTAACTGATAGGAAAGGAAAAACTTTGGATACTTTGGGTACCATTTCCAAAAGATTAGAGCCACTAAGGGGGCAAAGATTGTTTTGAAACTCCTTGACAGCATCAAGTGCTGCACTATCTCTGCAAAGATGCCAAGGATAGTTGGAGCAGTATGGGTATTGATAAAAGATGGATTGAGGCCACATAATTTTTTCAGAAAGTTAGATAGTTCAGCCCCAGAAGAAGAAAACATGGCTAGCTCGTGCTGATGCTGTACAGAAAGTATAGGAAATTGGGCTATATAATGGGAAATCATAGTAACCCCATCTTTGGAGTCCTTGTCTAGGGTAGCCAAAATATTGACTTAATCATTGAAAGAAAGCATGTGTAAGATAGATAACTTTTTATTCGAGACAAAAGCCGAATCATATCTTAATTGAGAAGCACCCAAACTTCAAATACATCCAAGGACAAGAGGGGTTGCCACAGAGAGGGGCTCAGAGGATAGTTCCAGGCCTTGCAAGAGAGCAAGATCTGCAACAGACAAAATTATTAGTAAGCCAGGGATTACTTATGGTAATAGGTAACATAGCTTTTGGCCCATCGAGCCAAAAAAGGTCTAGTTCTAACAGCCAAGGCTTTTTTTTGGAGAATGGTCCTTTAGGTAAAACCTAATTTGTTCTAAAATCCTTGTATGCTTCTCCGGGCCATAGATTACTATCATGCGAGCTGTCAAATTAAAATTCTTGTGATCCTAAAAGTTAATAGAAAATATATAATTAGTCCTGTAGGTTAGGCCCGCAATCCTTAAATCGGCAAAGTCAAAGACTAAAATAGCCGTGAGCAGGAGGTATCCAAAATATTAGCCTAAGAGGGACCACCTAACACCAGCCAACCAAAAAAGGAATTATAGGTAGTGGGTCTAGCTTAGAACTAAGATTCGAGATATTTTCCAAAGCCAGAGTCCTGGTTTTCCCAAAGGGTTTGGAAAAAACTTATGCATAGGATGTGTGTGTAGTTGTTTTTACTTATATAACAAGACATAAATGAACTTTAACGCTCAAAAGACATAAATGAACTTTAACGCTCAAAAGACAGCTGGCTTTAGAAAAAAGAAAATGATTAGTACAAAAACAACTTAGTCTTAAAATTATCTTTGTACATGGCTTATGAGAATGACGTCTCAATCTAGTATACAATAATAATGACCCATATAAGAAGTAATTTCTAAGTAGTAGGAGCAAGTGAAATCATGGACATTCATTTGTTTCAAGCCAAAAAGAGAGAAGATCAAAGGATAGAGTCCTCACCTGCATCCATTTAAACAAGACAACAGATACGTTAGCCTTGAATGCATTTTACAGGTGTCGATGGACTATATTAGTTGTTATCCATGTCCATCTTACAACTTTTTTTACTTAAAACAAATGTCCAAAGTGCACATGTATTTCAATCTTTTAAAAAATTCTTTTTAAGTTTTGTAAAAGAGGCCATTGCCCCTTTGAATTATGGTAGTTATTATAAGTATGGTTTCTATATAGCCCAACTTTTAATAGACCTTAAATAGATATTTACATATACATCATTTTGATTAGAAGGCTATCACCACTTCTGATCAAAGTGTCTTAATACCAACATTAGCTCAAAGTTACTTTGTGCCTACTCCTCTCCTACTCCTTAGCCATACATCATCAAAATTTACATATAGCAAGTTTGTCACGCTTTTATTTAATGTGGCAAAAATCAGTCAAACAATTCATCTAGACTAATCCAGTGTACGCGGTAACCCTCTGACCACGTGCATCTTAAAAACCATCAGGCAAATCATAGTAGCCTTGTCCTTAGTAACAAAAACAGCCCTAAAAAAACATTGTGTTACATCAAACATTTGTCTGTTGCTTGGCTTAGGCAAAAAAAGACTTAGCTAAGCATATCAAGCCAAACAAATCCACTAGATTAGATTGAGTAAGAGGAACCAAAACTGTACAAGTGTGATGAAGCCATGCCTTATGCGAAGAAACCCATTAAATCTAGTATGTTCAGTCACGACATTGTTATCAAAGACCATCATGGCATGCAGGACGACCCAGACCATTGTGCACAATACATCATTCTAAATGCGACATCATTATTACGCAAACAACCCAACAAAAACTAAGTGTCAAATGCAATAGAGGACTATCAGACCCATCCCCTTTTATGTACAATGATTCTAATATACCCGGCCAGTACATGGATGAATCCCTGGTGTATCTTGCCTGTTTAATGGCATTAGTGGCTAAAACCGCAGTTGTGAAGTGCATGGGTATGACCCAATGCTAATTTTCCCTTATACATCAAAAGGATTGACAAAATCCAAATTTTTTATGTATATGCCAGCCAAAACCTTGGTGCAAAGAAACCTACAATCGTACAATCATTAATCACAAGGTCTGTGAAACACAAAATCCCTTCTTATTTATGCAGACCATGCAGTAAACCCCAGGCAATTAAATAAATCCAGCAATTGATAATCAGACAAGTATCTAAAAGGCACTTAATGGACGCCCCCCCCTTTTTTTTGGGCCGATAGTATCCAAGGTATTCCTTTACTAAGTCTAAGTTTGCCAATAACAAGGGTTTAACCACCCAATCCTCACTCATCTGCTCAAGCCAAATGGGTTTCATGCCCCAAGTCAAAACATATCAAGCAAAGTCTGTCGAAAAAAAAGTTTTTTAACAGAGCCTATTATAACAGCGTCGTCTAAAAAGACTAGAGAAACACGCAACAAATGGACCAACTGTTTTACTGCTCATGGCTAATAGGCCCCAAGCCAAACAATCCCTCTCGATTAGTTAAATCTTTTTTCTTGCAAACCATATAAAACTAGAACGTTCGGTGCAAAAAACCAGTAAAAGAATACTTTTTATAACAGAATGCGGACGTGAGAAGCAACATCCTTTTCAACTAGCTCCATGGATAAACAGCAGGCAAGTCTCCAGGAAAGCCCTCAAATCTCTTCACTCAAAGACAAACACCACACAAAAGACTAAGTGAGGGGCTCAGGGCCATCCTCACCTTATATAGTATTCCATATCTGGAAGGATTGATGAGGAAGACCTACAAGTATGATTCCATTTGAATTCTGCTCGGCTCCCAAAGTGCCTGGCTACAAACGACAGCTGCCATTGCCCTCTACATAGGGGATAGAGTGGGAGAGAAGAGGTGAGAAAAAATAATCATATAGCGTGCATGTGCACGGGCAGCAGGGTCGTGAGGTAGAGAGGGTAAGCGAACAAGCGTGAACTTCTTACTCGATGTGTACTACAATCATTTAATTCAGTAAATATAATATCCCAGAAACTAACGCCTAGTTACCCTATTTGTGGGAGGGACCAGTCCCGCGCGGGGGGGGGGATTTTGTTTGGAGGGGTTGCGGGGATTAAAAAATTCCAATCCTAAACCAGACCTGGTATAGAGTCGGCCTTTGTACTAGGTTAATAATAGCTGTATAAGTACTTAGGGGTGTGTGTGTGTGCACGCATGCATGCGTGCACCTGCCCTACTGCCCCCTATCGAGAGTTGCTATAGTCCCCGCCATCGTGACTCCTCCCGTTTGCTGTTGCCCCACGTCTCACCATAGCATCATCCATCTGATAAGTGTATTTTTTTGACGACTTCTAACTTTAATTAGCTATGGTGTATGTAATGGACATACTTAAATCCCTTTAATTTATTATCGACTTGCTTTCACTAATCCTAGCACTTTGTCCCTAGCGTTAAGGTCTCTCAGCAATATGATCCATGCTAAGACAAATTTTCCAGCACATCTTCAAGATCTACCAATCAATTCACATCTGTTTTTAACTCTTGTTTTAGTAGGATGTCTTAACAATTGCGTGAGAACATAACTAAAGCAAATTTTTATTGTAATGGTTGTTTTTTATCATACACTTGAGCCTTGTAGTCCTGTGGCACCCGAACACATAATAGCCTACAAGTGCAACTTAGAGATGGTTACATGTGTCCATGGAGCCGCAACTAATCTCTCTCTCTCTCTCTCTCTCTCTCTCTCTCTCTCTCACACACACACACACACACACACACACACACACACACACACACACACACACACACACACACACACACACACACACACACACAAGAGCTTACCTATTGTAGCTCCATGAAATCACAAGTGTTCTGCTTCTCTCTCTCTCTCTCTCTCTCTCTCTCTCTCTCTCTCTCTCTCTCTCTCTCTCTCTCTCTCTCTCTCTCTCTCGTCGAATGCTTATGCAAGACCAAAGCGTTTACTTATTATTTAATTGCCCATGGGCCTCCAACCTTGGATGGTGCTTAGATTTCCTTGAAGAGGCCTCCAATGTGGGATGGTGCTCATATTTCCTTGAAGAGTCTCCAAAAATGGTGAGCGTTCCACCTACAACTACAAGCAAGACCCATTTTTAGCAAGGACTATGTGTATGTGTGTATCAAACATAGAGTACACACACTAATCGTAGGAGGATCTCGCTCTATGCGCGTGTACAAGTGTGTCTGCCTTTGCACTGTGTGTGTGTGTGTGTGTGTGTGTGGGGGGGGGGGGGTGGAGGTGGAAGATGATGGCAATGCAACATATTATTCTCTTAGCCTAGCATGGAGCTGGAGAATATTATCCTCTTAGCCTAGCACGGAACGTGGGCATAACGAAGAAGCTAACCCATTTTCAATCATGGCTCGACAATGGCTTCTAATTAGCCTTGTATTTTTGCATAGAACACACAATTTTTTACACATGACAATGGACTAAGTTTGCCATTATATAGTAGTGTAGATACCAACCAAGGATGTGGGAGTTAACTAGTGTTGAGAGAGGTTTTACTTCCCTCTAGGGTCTAAACTTCCACATAGAGGGATTCTTGTCTAAACTTTGCGGTTGGTTGAGTCGAATCAGCCCTCCTACCTAGAATTGAGGTCACGAGTTCGATCCTTGATTGCTAGTCAAGAACCTAAGTTCAAGGGATTGCCAATCCTCAAGGGTCCATCTACTTAGGTAGGGAGATTATAGTTCCATAGTGCTCCAAAAAAACTTTTATCCAAAAACTTGGCTAACCTACATATGCGAAACAACAGAGGTAAATTGAAAACAATTGAAGGTTTTTACACCAACTTACACTAATTTTTTCAAAATTTTGTAGGTTTTCTCACCTTCAAATATAAAATTTAGAGGCAAATTTCAAAATTTGTAGGTGGAGTTACTAGGTTTTTTTCGAGCACTGAGTTCCATGTGGTTCTAAGCTTCCTCTTAGAATAAATTTGACTTCAGCTATCTGGCTCCAAAAATGTTGTGATTCAAAGCAGGGAATCTATTTCTGGGCATATGCTGCGTGACAAATGTAACTAGGCGACCACTCGAGTCTGCGTAACTCGTGAGTTGCCTGGAGCCAGTCTCCGCTATCAAGTCGCCATTGTTGCTTCAATACCGCTCCAGTCTTTGTCCTCCTAGCTATAAGGGACATCGTGCCATCTTTTCAGCTCCAGTGCAAGGTAAGATTGTCAGTTCTTACGTCTCAGAACGGCTTTGTTGATGTCACAGATTGAGCTATAGAACCAGGCATAATACAATTCTTTATGGAACTTGCGGGATTCATGGCGATGTCTCTGCTCGTGTTTGAGCCATGAATCTGCTTCAGTTTGCCTTGTGAAGAAGATGATGGGATTTCTTGGAGATACCAGTGTTTTTACAGCCTCCAAGTCACTTTTGAATTTCCATTCCGAGTCTTCCGATAACCCTGTATCATACACACGGCTTGTATCTGCTGAAGCTTGTTCATGCTCATCATTATTGCCTACCACAAACCTCTCACACAGTCGTAGACGAAGGCTACAGCCACCTCTTAGAACAGGGCGAAGATTATCCTGTAAATCGCTCTCAAGTTCAGTTGAAAATGGCAAGTATGTGGATCTTAATGCTGAACTTCACTTCAATCATGGCAACAGGTTTTCCATCTTAAAAGAGAGGAGGAGAAACCTCCGGGCTTTTAGCTTTTGGACACAAACTTTAGATAAGCATTTTTTAAAGAATAACAGTTTTGTTGGTCATGCTGCACAGCGAAGAAGGGATCTTTTTGTAGCTTCTTGTCAGCCTGGGGATGGCGATGGTTATGTCAGCTCACCAGAAAGCCTGGGGTCAAGTAATGGACATGCATCTTCTGTCAGCGATCAAACAAGCGGTAGTGATATTGCCAAAGACTCTTCAAAGCTAGAAGGCAATGTGCAAAAGAATAAAAGTAACAGCAAAGGAGGTGAAGCTTTAGATACTGCAGAAAATTTGGAGGATAGCCTCTCTCTTGAGCATTTACGAGAGATTCTCCAATCTGCAGTGTCAGATTTGGAGCGAGCCAGGTCAAATAGCTGTAAAGTTGAGGAAGATGCACAATCGATTGCTGAAAAGGCACTTGCTTTGCGTGATGAGGCCTCCATGGCAGAGTCAAAGGCTGAAAAGGCAATAGCCATGGTGGACAAGATTTCAGAGGAAGAAACTGGGGCAAAGGAGTTGATTTCAAAAGCAAGGCTGCTATTAGCTGAGGCAGAAGAGAGAGTAATTCAGGCTGGAAATATGGTAAATGAAGCAAGAGAGAAATCAATGGAAAGGAAAGAAACTAGCTTTACAGAAGAGACTTATGCACAAACCAAAGAGGCTCCCACCCAAGATGGACCGTTGAGTGTTTCAGATGCGGTGGTCAATGAGGCTGCAGAAGTGGAAAATGCAAATGGCATAGCAAACGTGGACTCACTGTGCATGGAAGAACAAATCCTTAATGCAGCCCTTGAAGAAGTTAAAGCCCGAGGCATCGCTCTTGAACAGCAGGAGAAAGAACTTGCTCACATCCTCAGTTTAAAGTTGGACCTTGAAAATGAGGCCTTGAGAGCGAAAGCAGCTGCAAAGCTGGCAAGGGATCTTGCAGTCGTAGCGGATGAGGAAGTTGCTCAAGTAATGTCTTTGGCTGAACAAGCTGTTGCCGTAGAGTTAGATGCTGCACAAAAGGTATGCATAGCTGAAATAGCTTTGCAGAAAGCAGAAAAGATTGCACTTGAGGCGCCACAAGGTCACGCGAATCAGTTGACCGCACACACTGTTGATCTAGGTGGGGTTGGAATGGATGGCTCTGATAAGGGCATTATTGCGACTACCTCTACTCCTGAAGCACCACCAGAGGGATTGGGTCTTGACAGGGCATTAACAAGAGAGACTGCTGACCTTCGAGAGGATAGGGACATTCTTGTATCCAAGGCAGGAGGGCTAGAGCTGGAGCCAAAGCTCTTTGTCTCTACATCCTTTGATTCTGCAGGGGGTTCTGATGATGCCATTAAGAAAGTAGACGTAAGCATTTTGCAAGAAGCAGAAGTTGAGAAGTCAAAGGTGGGGACTCAGCAGAAGAAGGAAAGCGTGAGAGAGCCTTCACTGACTGGTCTTCCTAAGTCATCCACAAAGCGCTCCTCTCGGTTTTTGCCTGCATCGTTTTTCTCTTCTAATGATGAAGGGGAAGAATTTACTTTAAGTTCAGTTTTTCGAGGAATGAAAGAACACTCGCTGAAGGTGGCAGTCGGTATCTTGTTACTTTGTGGGGGGTATGTTTACTGCCAATTGTGCCTTTTGATAATGGCATGCTTGCCTCTTCATACATGGTCTCATGATGTGGCACTTCTTTCTTGTAGGAGTCTGTATGTGAGAGATAGGATATCAAGTCCACTGCCGCTTGCTGAGCGGACAGATTTTGTTACTAGTTTCGAGGAGGTTACAACTAGTGCAAAACCAGTCATGAGGGAGTTACAAAAACTCCCAAGAAAGCTTCAGAGGGTCCTTGAAAAAATACCGCAGCAGGAGGTAGTCTTTTTTGTTCTCGTGCAAGCTAAGACTTCATTCAGTTCATGCTCATTCACCTCCAAACGATTGATGATTTCTTCTAATTTTTTTCATCTCTGGTGATTAGTTGCTTGTTTCCTTTCTGATGGCTAGATATCAAATATTTACAATGATTTGTCCAAATCATAATCTCACACCCACTTTTTGTATATGTACCTCTTAGGCTCTTGATACCCACCTTTTACAGCTCTTGTAGTGTTTCTGTTTAGTTAGTTTCTTTCTTTTTCCCAGACTTTGTATCAGATTTGCCATGATGTAACTCTTTGGTCTCATAGGTCATTTTAGCCTTTGGAAGACGTTAATATAACATTTCATTCTCTCTCTCTCTCTCTCTCTCTCTCTCTCTCTCTCTCTCTCTCTCAAGGTTGCAACTTATGTTGTGAGGCTTGAAACTTGATGCCTCTCTATATGACTGATCTTGTTGATCACGGTCTTTTCTTTTGCAAAAAGTTTGGTGACTTTTGTTTTCAGCTATTTTCTGAAAGAGCTTGGGGTCGTTGGCAGGTCAATGGCGAGGAGGCTTCTCTTTTTGATGTTCTGTGGCTACTGCTAGCAAGTGTCATTTTTGTGCCCATTTTTCAGAAGCTTCCTGGGGGTGAGTCAAATTCTTTATTTGACATTAGAACTTTTTATGTTATGGGGTTCTCTCTTTTGGTGCCATACGAAGGCTTTAGGGTGTGTTATGAGAGGTGATATGGGAGCTTTTCCTGGGGATTGCTTCACTAGAGATTTGTGTAGTTTCTCTGAGACTTGATACAGACTTGTTGACATCTTCTTTGTTGCCAGGGAGTTACTTCTTTTTTTAATTGTGTCGTTAGTCATTCTCATATAGGCACCAGGAAACTCTCAAGTATAAGCTTATTGTTGATGGTTTTATATCACCTGAGACCAAGGGATTGGAGTTGCAGCACAAGAAGCTGAGGCAATAGGGTTGCTTGTAGTTTCTTTGAGATATAACACTTACATCCAAGTTGGCCAAATAAAAGGTCTTTCGTGGTGGGTGTTGGTGCACGAGAAAGAGCACGTGAAGGAAGAAGCCTCCGAACTGGGCTAACCAGTACATTTACTGCCAAGCAAGTTGACAAAGTTAGATTCTAGGCATTTAACGTTTGTGCCTTTTGTGGCCACTAGCAACTTTGTGTGATAGAAGCCTAGGCAAATGGTGTTTTTTGGTAGGTGTGTCATGTGGTTCATTGCTTTTGTGGCACCATCATGTGGCAGAAGCCTGTGTTTTTTGTCAAATTGCGCTATTAATGTTTTGGACTATGTAGGAATTCCTCTTCAATAGCTGCATCTTAACTTTAAGGGAAGCTACTCCTTGTTACTTTATTCTGGTTTCACTCTGATTTTGTTTCTGCTGTGTAGGAAGTCCCGTGCTGGGCTATTTGGCAGCTGGTGTCCTCATTGGGCCCTATTCTTTGTCAATTATACAGCATGTGCATGGAACAAAAGCAATTGCAGAATTTGGTGTTGTATTTTTGCTTTTCAACATTGGGCTTGAGGTAGGCGAGTTTTCAACTGAAAGCCTAAATATATATATTTTTAATGTTTTGGTCACTCATATTGGAGTTGTCTTATTTTGTAAGGTGTTAGTCATCAATTTTGTTTCTATTACATAGTCTTGTCACATGCATGCATTTTTTTTTTGTCTTAAAAGCTCATTTAGCTGACAATATTATGGCTCTCTTTAATGGGCTTCGAGTTTTCTCAGAGTCCCTGGGCTTGAATATAGTTTGAGCTTTTTCTGCATATTGCTTAAAGTTCCCGTGTAACTTGCAACTAGCTTTTAGGTACAGTGTTCCTTTTAGGTTGAAGGATGCCAAGAGGCATTTGAACTATCCATCTTTGCAGCAGAGTAATGAAAGGCAAGCGAGAGGAGGTCTAAAGCGAAGGGTGGGGTCGAACTGTTGTCCCTCCCACAGAATGCGTGAGGTTGATCACTCAGGGTTGGGTATAATTGGTCATGCGGTGGCTGCTGGGTCCTTGTCTTTTAGTGGTCCTTTACTGCCTGTATAGCGGTGAACCATTGAACTTTGAAACACAAATGTAAACTGATCAACACTGCTCAAGAGAAATACTGCAAGAGAGACGTGAGAGGCAAGAGTGAGACATTGGCCCTTAAGGTAGGAACTCTTGAGGGTATGATCACTCTCCCAATCTGATTTGCAATTGACACACTGGCCTCTTATTTATACAACTTGTTGCAAAAAGAAACTTTAAAGATAACTAATAGTGAAAAGCAGCTTGTTGACTCACAGCCCACGTGGGGCTCCAAAAAGAGTCAACATTGGCAGCCCTTACAACCTGCCACTGCAGCACCTGTGGCCATACAGTCGCTTGTCTGTACAGCTTGCCATGTTGGCAATCCATCCAGTCCTTTGTTTGTACACAGGTGCCTGTCCGTACATTGGTGCCATGTCATTACTTTGTTACTTATATCTTTCACTGGCGGAATTTGCATATACCAATACAATCTACACCTCTTCATGAAAAGCTCGAGTCGAGATTATGGAAGAGGTAAGAAGATGCACAAATTTTTTGCACAAAAGATAAAATCTTTGAGGTAGACCATTTTGTGGGGGGAATTTGGCTAGAGCTTTTGCCAAGGTCCAGGAAGCTCTCCAAAAGCTTAGGAGAGCACAAGAAGGTGTAGGAGAATGTTTATCCAAAGATTATATACAGAAGTATGGACCTTACTAAATCATAGAAAGGATCATAAAGTATCATTTAATTTATAGCTTCCAGGTCAATGGAGAATTCACAATGCCTTGAGGTCTTGTGATGTTTACCTTCAAATATCAGGAGGTTGGTTTGAAGCTTACCATCCCAAGGGCTCAGGTTGGTTCAACAGTTTAATCTGATGCAGTGCTTGCATCAGATTCAACACAGAGGAGAGATACTCCACTCTCTTATCAACAAATCAATAGGATTAGGCTCATAGTCGTCACATGGTTGTGTTCTTTAGTAGCACACCTTAGGTATTGAGCTGACAGTGTGGAATGTAACTCCTGCGTATGTACATGTACAACTTGTTGCAATAGTTTATACTCTTCAATAGTTTTTTTGAAGATTGGTGAGAGTTTCGAGATATGAATGTCTGTAGCATTACGTTTTCTGTGTAACTAGTGCATATGACAAGTCTAGATGAGTTTGATGTGAAATGTTAAAACTAGGATGGGATGACGAGTTTTGACATTATGATGAGTCCAGCGTGACCGGGATGCTTTTAATAGCTTTGGGGTTTGAATGCAAGGTGTACTATCTTGGTTAGATGGTTGCGAGCGCTGACCATATATGGATGATGTTAGTGTATATTTGTTTGTCTTGCTCTATTTGTTTTTCTAGGTGTATTAGAGGATGATTACTCTACTTTTACTGTCCCCTTAGATGGGGGGCTGTTAGCCCCTCGCTGGATCCATCCTACACACGACATGACACAAGTCATACTCACACATATACGTATTGCAAACGTAAAGAGCGGACATCAGGCTCGCCTAACCACCGTGCTTGGCGATCACTCCAATGTGCACTAGGCATAGACTGAAGCCACTTGAGGGCCTGGGGATCTTGTTACCATTTACATGTGGTAGTGATGTGTGTGAACACACTAGGACCGCTGGGGCATTTTTTCTCTCTTTAGGAGGGTTTTTCCCCTGTGCATTGTATATACGCACATCACTCTAGGGCGATCTATCTTTCCATTGCACACTAAGTAACATACTCTCATTTGTGTGCCTTGAGCTTCCATCGTCTTCTCCAAGCTGTGTGCGTTTCTCTGCAAGCCTAATTCCAACAATTGGTTTCAGAGTAGGTGCCGTCCTCCTGGGCTTAGTCGCAAGCAGCTCTAGCACATGCCTGCTCAGTTTCTTCGATTTCTATGAGCTTTGGCGAGCGTTCGCAGGTCGACAAAAATTTCGAGAAAGCTCGTAGAGCTTAGTCCGCTTAGATTTTTGATCCGGGCTCATTTAGGCCTCCGTTTACACTACAGGCAGGTCTGCACAGGCAATTTCGTCATTTTGTGCAGAATTATTGTCAGTGCCGTTATTGCATAACAAGTCCTATGCAGGCTATTGCGGGTTGTGCTATATAGCACGTGCTAGTCTCACTCAGTTTCTCCTCATTTCGGACAGTTTTCACATGAGGTGTAGACATTTTCCATGGTTGACAACAACACAGATGTGTTCAAGATGTTTGCTGCTGAGGACAGGTTGGATGGGGATAATTACCATATGTGGGCTTACATGATGTAACATGTTCTTGTGTCAAAAGGTGTCTGGAATATTGTTCAGGGCATTGATGTACGTCCTGGTTCTGAGGATGTAGGTGATGTTGAGGATGTTGCAGGTCTTGCTGCAGTTGTTTTGCCTACGATAGAACAAGCTCGTTGGGTTGTAAAGGATGCGCAGGCTCATGCGTTGATTGCGTTGTCTGTGAAGCGCACCATTACTCCTCACATTCATTCAGCGAAGTCTGCTAAACAGGCTTGGGATATTCTGGCTGGTCTTTATGCAAGCCGTAATGAGGCAAAAATTGCTTTGTTGCGTAATGCTGACAGCAATTCGTCTGAAAATTCTGGTGATAAGGACAAAAAGAAGATGTGTTGCCATTATTGTAAAGCTAATGATCACTTGATCAAGCAGTGTCCTAAGTCGAAGGCCAAAGAGGCTAAGAAGAAAGAGGGTGGTTCCACTACAAATGCTGGTTCCACTATAAATGCAGCCATTGTTGAGTCTTTTGTGAAAGGCGACTGTGATACTGCTGTTGATGCAGAATGGGCTTTTAGTGCAGAGTGCACTTACAATCCTGCTGTCCATGATGCATGCATATCAGTTGCTTCAGGTTCACATGTGTGGTATTTCGACAGTGGTGCTACGAAGCACATTACCTCACATCGTGAATTGTTCACCTCTCTCGAGTCTGTCCCTCATGGGAATTCAGTCACTTGTGTCAACAATGCCTCTTATCCGGTTTAGGGAGTTGGAAAGATATGCTTATTGCATCAAATGGCAGTTCTTTCACACTTGTTGATGCACTTTATATACTTGGGATCAAGAAGTATCTTTTATTTGTATCCGCACTTGCTAGACTTGGACTTAAAGTCAAATTTGTGGATGACAGATGTACAGTTCATGATCTCAATTTTGGTGATGAAATTGTTGCATCTGGCCTTTTGTGCCGTCGGTTGTATAAGCTCACTTTGTATGACAAGATTGGACAAAATTTTGCAAATGCAGTTGCAGATTCAAGGGTTGTTTCAGATGCAAAACTGTGGCATGCACATTTTGGGCATCTGAATTTTGCTAGTTTGTTGTGTTTGCAGAAATTTGATATGGTTGCTTCTTTGCCGTCTCTTGAAGCACCTGTCAAACATGTTTGTGAAGACTGTATTTTGGGTAAAATGCAGCGTTCTAAGTTTCCGTTAGGGCCACTGTCCACATGTAGGATGCAGCTTGTGCATAGTGATGTTTGTGGACCTATGCAAACTCCGTCCTTGGGTAATTACCTGTACTTCGTGACTTTCATTGATGATTACTCTAGGCATGAATTTAATGCATTTCTGGCTAGTCATGGGATAAAACATCAATGTACAGTGCTTTATACACCTCAACAAAATGGTGTAGCTGAGAGGAAAAATAGGTCACTTACGGAAATGGCACGATGTATGGTCAAGACTCAAAAGTCAAGCTTTGTCGTATTCTTTTTGGTTTGAGGCCATCATGTGTGCCACTTATGTACTTAACAGGTGTCCTACAAAAGCTTTGCAGTCTATTACTCTATATGAAGCATGGCATGATAGAAAGCCTTCTATTGAGCACATGCGTGTTTTTGGCTGTTTGGCATATGCTTTGGTGCCACAAACACAGCGTAGAAAATTGGATGATAAGGCTGTCAAATGTATTTTTGTTGGTTATAGTGCTGAAAGCAAAGGTTACAGGTTGTATCATCCGCAAACAAAGCGTATTCTGGTTTCATGGGATGTAGTGTTTGTGGAAGATTCTGTTCAACCCTTCTTGTCATGTACTGGAGACAGTAATGTAAGCTCACAGGAATTTTATGACACTTTGTTGCCTCTTTTCAGTGGTGGAAGTTTGAATGTAAATTCCAATGAGGCAAATGTACAACCTATGGGGGTTTCCGAAAATGTTACAGATCAGCCTATACTAATGCAGATGTACATGATGTACTTGATGAGGATAGGGCTGAAAATGAGCAGGCTAGAGGTATGCCAAAATGGCTGATGCATACATTGCATGACAGTAAATTGGATGCACTTTTGTCTGGTCATACTCGTTCAGGCTCTGGCCATGCATCTTATGCATCAGATTGTTATGCTTTGGCTGTGTCTAGCTTACATGATGTGGGAACCTCCATCTTTTGATGAAGCACAAAATTCAGAAAATTGGATGGCTGCCATGCAATCAAAATATGATGCACTTATAGAAAATGACACATGGACTTTATGTGATTTGCCTCCTTGGCAAAAAGGCCATTGGTACGAAGGGGGTTTACAAGTTGAAACGCAAGTCGGATGGTGAGATCGATCGCCATAAGGCTCGACTTGTTGCAAAGGGTTATGCACAACAAAAAGGCATAGATTATGAAGAGACTTTTGCTCCCACTTGTCGTATGACTACTGTGCGTTTTCTATGTGCATTGGCAACTCGTTTTGCTTGGGATGTACATCAATCAGACATTGTTACTGCTTTCTTGAATGGTGACATATTTGAGGAAGTTTATGTAACGTAGCCTCGCGGTTTTGTCAAGAAAGGTCAAGATGACAAAGTGTGCAGATGTAAGAAGGCTTTGTATGGGTTGAAGCAATCTCCTCATGCTTGGTATGAGAAAGGTGACACTCATTTGGTCAAACGAGGCTTTCGTAATAGTCCAACAGAAAGCACATTGTATGTAAAGCGTGAGGGTGATGTACTTCTCATTGTGGTTCTTTATGTAGATGATTTGCTGATCGCTGGACCAAATGAGAGACATATTGCTGAATTTAAGGTTGATTTGAATGCTACTTTCAAGATGAAAGATTTGGGGCTGTTGCATCATTACTTGGGCATACAGTTTAAGCAGTGTGATGGTGGTATTGCCTTGTGTCAGAAAAGTTACATAGAGACATTGCAATGTAAGTTTGGACTTGAGGATTGCAAACCTATTGCCACTCCCATGGAAACAGGTTTAAAATTGAATCTTCATGATGCTGGTGATCTTGGTGATGTCACTCTTTACCAAACTGCTGTTGGATGCCTCATTTATGTATGCAATACATTATACGAGGCCAGATATTCAGTTTGCAGTCTCACAGGTCAACAGATTTATGCATAGCCCAAGGTCTAAGCATTGGCAGGCTGTCAATAGGATTTTCTGCTACCTTAGTGGCACTTTATATCTTGGCTTGTTTTATCCGAAGGGGAGATCATTGCCGCTAGACTTACATGCTTTTTCGGACTCAGATTGGGCTGGTTGTTTCGACACGCGAGTGTCGACAAGTGGTTTTTGTTTCATGCTTGGCAGTCCATGTATATCATGGTTGAGCAAGAAGCAACCTAATGTGGCCATTTCTAGTTGTGAGGCTGAGTACAGGGCAGTCTTCACAGCTACGGTTGAGTGTGTATGGCTCAAACGTCTTATGGCTGATTTGGGTGTTGGATAGGACACTGCCAACACTATCTACACTGACAGTCAGAGCGGATTGGCAGTTGCGAGGAACCCAGTTTTTCATGCTCACACAAAGCACATTGAGGTGCATTACCACTATGTCAGGGAGAGGCTCTTAGGTGGAGAGACCAGCTTGGCTTATGTGCCAACACAGGACAACCTTGCAGATCTTTTCACAAAGGCATTGTCTCGTGAGAAGCTCGAAGCTTTCCGCAAAGCTTTGGGCTTACTCCGCTTTGTGGATTGATCATGTCCTCAGGGCATGACACTTCCCTTTACTCAGTGCCAACTCTCGTTCACCGCATCACTCCAGGGGGGATTTGTTACCATATACATGTGGTAGTGATGTGCGTGACACACTAAGACCGTCGGGGCATTTTTTCCCGCTTTAGGAGGTTTTTCTCTCGTGCATTGTATATACGTCCATCACTCTAGGGCTATCTATCTTTCCATTGCACACTAAGTAACATACTCCCATTTGTTCAAATTGTAGTGGATGCCAGTAAAGAATTGGAGGGGTGATTTGAAAAGCAGTGCGTCAGAGACGTTGGAATTGTCATAGCTCTGAGCTCTCAAATTCTCTCTCCCTCCCTCCCCCCTTCCCCGGGACCTCCCCCCCAAGCTATTGATTTCTTGGGACACGTGTCCTACCGCAACCGGCCAAGCTCTCTCTCTCTCTCTCTCTCTCTCTCTCTCTCTCTCTCTCTCCCCGTGTGTGCACGCGCGTGGGGGCACGAGAGGCAGTCCCTGTTTTTGACAAGTGAATGGGGTGAGTGGACTCATGGTGGAAAGTGCAAGCCACAACGTTAGCTTCCATTTCTTCTCCAAGTTGTGTGCGTTTCTTTGCAACCCTAATTCCAACAAATCTGTGCGAACTGTGAACTCTCTACCATAAAGAAAATGCTTCCAATGCTTAAGAGAGTGAATGACGGACAAAAGTTCTTTATCATAAACTGAATAATTCTTTTCTGCACTATTGAGCTTTCGGCTAAGGAAAGCTACAGGATGACCATGTTGCTGAAGCACAACGCCTATGATGACATTGCTCGCATCCGTCCATACCTCAAAGGGGTCATCCCAAGAGGCAAGGATAAGACACGGTGCTTCTGTCACCGCAACCTTGAGAGCTACGAAAGCCTCAATGTTGCCTCGGGCAAGTGTACGCGTTGACGGCGAGTCTTTACCCCTTTCAAAACGTCAGCCATAGGTGCGGCAATGCGTGCAAAATTCTCTATGTGCGAACTATATGCTTGACATAAACCAAGAAAAGAACGCACATCATATGCAGTTTTGGGCAAATCCGAATTATGTACCTGTTCCACCTTCGTAGGGTCTAGCTTGACGCCTTCTGTAGAAATGATATAACCCAGATAAGTAACTTCAGTGAGAAAAAACTCAGATTTCTTAGCTGCAATGTACAACTGACACTTATCCAAACGGGTTAGTACCCTTTTGACATCCTTTTCACGTTGTTCCCATGATGCAGAAAAAATGAGAATATCATCTAGAAAGATGAACACACATACATCAACCATATCGCCGAAACGGCCTACCATGAGACGATTAAATGTACCCACGGCACCTGTCAATCCAAAAGACATAACAACATACTCCCATTGCCCTCGCTCTGTGCGAAAAGCAGTTTTGAAGATGTCGCCTTTGAATACCCGTACCTGATGGTATCCACTCTTGAGATCGACCTTACTGAAAACCTTTGTCCCATTGAGCCTATCAAGGATATACTTAATGCGAGGCATCGGAAACTTGTTCTTAACGGTCATCGTGTTCAATGCCCTGTAATCAACACACAAACGAGACGAACCATCTTTATTTCGGAAAAACAAAATAGGAGCAACAAAAGGACTTACACTAGGATGTATGAATCCTCGAGCCACCAACACCGTGAGTTGCCACTTTAACTCTTCCTCCTGTGGCATGTTCAAACGGTAGGGAGCCTTACTGACAAGCTGTGGTCCTTCCATAAGCTCGATGCGATGGTCCTCCGGCTGCTCAGGTGGGAGACGGGGTGAAAGATCATCCTGCAAAAAGAGATGCTTAAACTTGGTAAAAAAATCCGAATACCTGTCTGGAGCCTGAATGCTCTGGGAAACTGGAGCAGCATAGATGAATGCCGCTTGTGCTCCTCGTCAATTCACGCTTTACCTGCACATGAGAAATGAGAGGCAAAGAATGCAGACCTCCTCAACACGAATGATCATGGGAGAGTCAGTCTTGGCATTTAATATGAGAGTGTCTCAGTGTTGGCCTCCCAATCAATGAGAGGGTTATGCTCACGAAACCATCTAATGCCTAAAAGCTTATCACATCCTGAAAGAGGAGACACGAGAAATTTCCTACGGAAAGCAGCTTGTTGAACTGTAAACAACACATCAAGGCACTCTTTCGTGATGAGAGAGTCCATACCGGGAGCGAAGCCAGACACCTCGAGAGGAGATTTCTGACTAACCTCTAGGCGGGCTCTCTCAACAAGAGAGACACTAATCACATCATGCATACTGCCTGGATCAAACAATATGATAAACGCTGACCCTTTACATGACCATAACACTTCATGAGAGACTCATCAATGTGTGTGTTAGAGACATGAGAAGATTCAGCTTGGTTCATTAAAGTGCTTGTGGTTGCCTTAGGTTCTTTAGGTGGGGCTGTCTTAGGACAAGCCTTCTTAATGTGACCCTTGACGTGACATTGATAACATCTACCTTCCTTAGCATAAATCACTTGTTCTTCAGCCGTTATGTATCCTCCTACAATTCCTTGTGCGGCTTTTTCATCCGGGGTTAGCTTAGGTTTTGCAAGTGCTTTAGCTTTACCCTTAGATTCATTGTTAGAGTTCTTTTCCGAAGAATTAGAGGAAGATTGGCTAGAAGAGTTACAATTCTTACCATTCTTACCGTTCTTATCATTCTGAGGGTTCTGAGAAGTCTGGGAGGTACTTTGAGACGACTTGTTCTTCTTAGGTTTGGCCTTGTTGTGCTTCATCTCTTGGGAGAGAGCAATTGCTACCGCCTTGTTGAGATCTGAGGGGTCGAAGACTTCTATATCAAACTTGATATATTTGTCCAACCCAAAAAGAAAAGCCTCTTTGCGCTCATCATCCGATTTGTGTAATTGGGTGTCGAGCTGCAAAACATGGTTTGAAAAAGACATGACTGGCATACCATTCTGCTTGAGATTGCGCCAATCCTCTTTCAACCGCGCTAGGTACTGTGGTGGCATAAACCGTGCCTTGAGCTCGTCTTGGAAGTCGGCCAAATTGAAGGAAAGGGGAGCGTCTTCGTCGGCTTCCTCTAGGTGCGCGGCCAACTGTGCCTCTTGCCATGCGTGGTACCACTTAATGGCAATGCCGGCAAGGTACATGGCTGTCGTCAAAACCTTGCTATTACCCGTCTTCTTAGTTGTCGCAAAATAAGCATTAAATTGATGCAACCAAGAATGAATAACAGTAGCATCCATCTTACTGTCATACTTACTGAAAGTCAACTTCTCTGTGACTGGGTTGTTGGAGTCTGAATCTCGGCTTGCGCCACTCGATGAACCACCAACATCTTTGGCCGGCTCGAGTTTCGAGGTGAGAACCTGTCAGACCAACTCTTGCACGCGTAGGTCTCTCTGCACCTCACGCTGCGCCTCAAGTGCCACTCGTCTTTCTTCGGCCGCCAAGCGCGCTTGCTCACGCTCACGCTCAATAGCTGCCTGTCTTGCTTTGACTGCCAAGCGCGCTTCATCGCGCTCACGCTCCAAAGCTGCCTTTCTTTCTGCTTTTCTTTCTTTTCGTTCCTTGTTCGCCAAGCGCGTGTGTTCACGCTCGCGAATCATCCGTTCCTCTGAGGATGCTTGTCTTTCTTGGCGCTCACGCTACAAGGTAACGCGCTGCGCTTCTTGTTGGGCCATAGCAACGCGATTCGCTTCTTGTTATTGTGCCATCATGTCCATCATTGACTTGACCAAAGCCTCCATAGGATTTGGTACAATCTGTGGCGTAGATGGGGAAGGAGGAGGTTCAGAAAAACCTCCTTGGTGGTGAGATTCTTCTTCGCTACTTTCATTCCCATCACCCCCATGCGAAGTATTCATTCCGCTTCGGGTGATGACCATACAGTGAAGGCGTGGGTTCTTAAGTTCACGAGGAACTTGGGTTCTTGTGGGTATTGGTTCTTGAGTTTTTGAGGTTCTTGAGGGTCTTGAAGTTCTTGAGGTTCTTCTGTAGCTTGCAGTCCGTGTTAGAGAAGATCTTCTCTTCACCCGAGTTCTGCTCTTTTCTGCGGGCACGAGATGAGGCTAGACAAGGCCTTCTTTCTTGGGTTTCTTGTCACTCTTCAAAAACATGATTAGGAATCGACACGCCCAAGAGGACTTGGGTTACGTGCGAGCGCAACAAGCAAAAAAAATTCTTGTGGTTCTTTCCTTGAGTGATACAGAACACTGCCAAAGCTCTGATACCAATGTAAGGTGCAACGAAAGTGAATGTTGAACTTTGCTCAAGGTGAGTGCTCCGAACTGTGCTCAAGGTTCCTTTTACTTAGGGAAGGGAGATTCTTCCGTCCTTTAATGAGAAAGTGCAAGTGATTACAAACAAAGTGGATAAACCCTGTGAATGAAGGTGCTGAGACTGAGAGATAGAGAGAGAAGAATACGACACCAGACAAGTTGTCCAACCCTCCTCCAAGGGCCCCTCTCTCAATGGCGAGAGAGGTCTATGCTATTGATTGCACAAATCCGGTACAAGATGCTGATGCAAAGTGTGTCTAGGTTGGAGTCGATGGCGACGACGATCTAATGATTTGCTGACTGGAGAACGCTGATTTGGTGGTTTCAAACGATGCTTTATTTGCTGATTTGAAAAGCTGAAATCGCTGAAGTTTGCTGCTGCAAAAATGCCAACTCTGTTGGTACAAAACGCTGATCTGCTGCTAGCAAAAACGCTGGTTTGCTTGCTTAGTAAAACGTTGATTTTGTTGGCTTAAATCGCTGGCTGTTGGCTATGGAAACGCTGACCTACTGCCTATGAAAAACGCTGATGTGCTTGCTTCAAAACGCTGAGGTTTAGGGCTGGAAACGCCAGGGCTTCAAGGCTGAAAACGCTGAGGTTTAGGGCTGAAAACACCAGGTTTTTGTAGAGTTCCTTCTTGAGAGAGAGAGAGAGAGAGAGAGAGAGAGAGAGAGAGAGAGAGAGAGAGAGAGATGCTTGCTGCAAGGTCACTTGCCTGTGCACTTCCTGCTCTTCTGCCAGATTGCACTAGAGCTAGGTTTTCTTTTATATTGCCTTGGCTCATTTGCCCTACCCAGTTCCCAACAAAAGTCACTTAAAAATAATAAGTGAAAAATGGCTAAAATAGGGAAAATAGGTTTAATGCACTGGAAAATGCTCCTGATGGATTCTGATGGTAATGCTGATGATCATGCTGTGTGCAACCAGAAGATATGCATCTACTCTAAGTGCTTGGGCATGCACGGTCTGCGAGCAGACTCACAAAAGTGCCAGAACACTTCCTAAGCTAGGCTAACTGAACCCCTGTCATGAAGTAGCTTGTTCACATGCACATAGGGTTAGATGTGCACGTGACAAGGGTTCACTATGGCTGAGTCTACCCTTGATCTTTGGAGTCATGACATGTCAGTTGCAACGGAGTTGAAATGGTGAAGATCTAGTTTTACACTTCCACAAATTCTTTTCTGACTTTCCTTACGCTAGTGATTCCTTTTAGCTTGAATGATGGCTCCTTTTACTTTTCCCTGAAGAGAGGGAATGAAGGAGTGCGGTAGAGATGTGGGGAGAGAGAGAGAGAGAGAGAGAGAGAGAGAGAGAGAGAGAGAGAGAGAGAGAGAGGAGGATGACACCCGATGGGGTCCCAACCAACCCTCTCAAGGCCTTCCCACACCGTTGCCGATGTGGTATTTGTTTTAGATTGCATAAATGGATTGTACACACATGCAATACCTCAAGTGCAGACTCTACTGACTTGAATGATGATTGTTGCCGTGGTAACTCCTCAAGATGAGGCACCTCCGGGTCTGATTTGATGCACCTTTGGATCCTTTTCGATGTGGGATTGCGGATGGCCACCAAGGGGAAGATCTGGGGCTGAATTGCGCTCCCAATGTGAGGAATGAAGGACTGAAAACGCACATCTCGACGATGCCGATGATGGACAGCAATGGAGCACTTGATGCGAGCAAGGGAATGGCTGAGGGTAGACTGCTGAAGAACCGGACCGCACCTGGTAGAAGCTAGTGCTTGCAGATTGGACACATTCCGGCGACAAAATGGGCTAAAAGTGAAAACACTGCCTGATTTGCTATTGTGGATGTAGCACTAGGGCTGCAAATGCAAAACACTGGCTGCTCTTGCTGAAAACGTTGGGTTTAATCTGCATCCTCCAAAAACGCAAGGCTCTGCAATGCACTAGCGGTCCTTGACTTGCTCCAATTGATAGGCTGAGGGTTCCCTTTATAGGGCTGAAAATTGGGTTATAAACTTCTTTAGGCTTAGGTAGGGCAAACCGTCCACAAGACCTGACAAATAAATCATAAAAATGATTTATTAATAAGTTTGTCCAAGGGTGGTTTCTGGGTGAAATTGGCACACATCTGCCCACGTGGGAATCTAATCGACGTGGGGAATGGCTGGTTGGATTCCTCTAACTTAGAACTACATGCACGTCATGCCAGATGACCATCATAGTGTAACCACACTTGTCAAAACGCGTGTACAAACCATCTATGCAAGAGGGTATAGTAAAACCTAATCTAATGGACTTGTTCGAACATGCAGCTCCTTTGAACAGGCTCACAAAATTGCCAGAACTAGTCCTCCTAGGATTCTATACACTCCTATGTAGGAAGAAGGGAAAATTGGCTCTGGAAGTCGATGAAGCATGTCCACGTGGCACACAGAGTCATGTGCACTTGACATGACAAAAACCCTTCATGTTGAACTTCGTGTTGATGTATGCTCTTATGTGTGTGCGCGTGTGTTGTGTGTTGTGTTTGGGAGCGTATGTTAGTACCCAGTTCTACACCCAATGCCCTTTTTTGTGCGAGAATAGTAGGAGTACCCACAGACATTTATTAGGCTCAATAAAACCTTTTGCAAGATAGGCTTGTAGCTGCCTAGTGATCTGATCTCTCTCTCTTGAGCTGAATTATGAAGTTGCTGAGAAACGGGATGGCTACTGTGCAAAAGCTCTATCTTGGGATCAAGGTTGGGTCCACGAGATAGTGGAAGCCCATCTGGTAAATCTGATCGAAACACGTCAGCAAACTCTTGCAAAACAAAATCCAAATATCTGATTACAGTAGCATCATATCTGACAAGCAACATCAGGCTCACCTCGTAGCCACATAACCAATACGGGCTCATCCCCGAACCTGGGAGCCTACAGCAAACGGGCCAGCCTCTACCACAAGGCTTGGTGGATCCCATACCACCAAGCCCACACCGATATGGGTGTGAGGGTAGAGCTGACTAGGGCTTAGTGTCGAAGTGTGGTGATCACACAAGCTGCCTCACAAACGACGTTTCAATCCTATTTATAGGACTCACTCAAGAGGTGGCCATGTTCACACTTGGCCTGGACAGATGACATGGCAAAAGCGCTATACTTTTCCTACGTAGATTCTTTTTTCAAATTGCCTAGTGCCGAATTTATCTCATCGCAAATGCTTTTTAGCAGTCTGTAATTGTTGTAACTTAGCTTGCTTTTAGCTACTCTAGGTAGTGTGAGCTATATAAAGCTGCCTAGCCACAAGATCAATAAACAAATAAATATGGCGAGGGAGGCCAACACATCTCTGAGGGGATTTTTTTGTGTGCAGGTGACTGTATTTTATGGAGTTGGTTCCAGCTAGTTCTAATTTGTGTGGTTGTCACGGGAGACGGGCACCACGTGCCAATAGAAAAGAGCAAACTGAACAGACTTTTAGCACTCAATAACAACTAAACTGAAAGAGAGAGAGAGAGTGCACGACACACAGGACGGGGAGTGACGGAGTTCCACCACGAGAGAGCATTGGCCCCAAACCTTTGCGCCCCTTCCGGTATTTCTTTATGTTGCTTGAGCTTAGTACAATGCCGGTACTCGCGCCCTGCACCTTCACCTTGAAGAGTGCCAGAGACTGAGCCCTCTTCACATACTTAAAGGCCCTTGGCCTATCAGATACATGAAAAGCTTGAAACTCAAAAGCATGTGGCCCAAAAGCTGGCGCTGAAAATCAGCCAACGTAAATCACGAAAATCCATACAGGTTGCCACGTCAGCATTGTCAACGTGAAACGTGGAAATCTGTATAGGCTGCCACGTTAGCAAGTCAGCGCAAAATGCGGAATTGTGTACTGACGTGCCATTTCATCAGACTCCACTCAAGTCTTTGTGTGTGTGTGTGTGTCCCGCTTTATTTTAATGGCATTAGGTCCCTTGGGTCCCATGGGATGGGGTCTTGTATGTTGGTGGGAACTCGTCTCACTCATTGAGAGATGTTGAGAAATTTCAAGTTTTAATCTGCTAGGGTTTCTGTGGCAAGCATTTCAGGGTACCCCACTTTGCGAGAAGCTGCACTCCGAAGAAAGATACCTGGAGACAAGTAACTTCGGGCAAAAATTTTCTCGAAAGCATGCCAAGTCCTTGGAGTGTGCGGCTTGGTAGCTATAGACATCCACCACTATATGAACTACTTCTGAGAAAAACAGTGGCTTGAAAAAAAATCTTGGATCCTTCTCTTGCAAGTGATCTTTATGGCTTATGCCTTGTAAGACAGAGCGATGAAGACGGGAGCGCGCCCGATGCGTGATGAAGTAAGGGTGGGAGCGACTAATAAGTCCGGATTGGGGCACGAAGATTCTTTGATAAAATTTCCAGTAAACCTAGAAGCGCCATCGTGCTCCTTCTGCTCTTTGGTAGGACTGGTATGCTTTCAGAAAAGCACACGCCTGAAACTCTGATACTACTGTCACGGGAGACGGGCACCACGTGCCAGTAGAAAAGAATAGCCTGAATAGACTTTTAGCACTTCAATACCAACTGAATTGAGAGAGAGAGAGAGAGAGAGAGAGAGAGAGAGAGAGAGAGAGAGAGAGAGAGAGAGAGAGAGAGAGAGTGCATGGCACATGAGATGGGGAGTGGTGGAGTTCCACCCCAAGAGAGCATTGACCCCAAACCTTGGCGCCCCTTTCGGTATTTCTTTATATTGCTTGAACTCAGTACAATGCCGGTACTCGCGCTCTACACCTTCACACGAAAGAGTGCATGAGACTGAGCCCTCTGCACATATTTAAAGGCCCTTGGCCTTTGAAAAGCAACTACATAAAAAGCTTGAAACTCAAAAGCATCTGGTTCAAAAGCTGTCACGTGACACATCCAACCCTATGTGTCCGTGGACAAGCTACAACACGACAAGGGTTCAGTCAGTCTAGTCAGTCTAGATTTAGAAGCGATCTGGCACTTTTGTGAGTCTATTCGTAGACCCTGCATGTCCAGACACTTAGTGTATATGTATATCCTGTGGTTGCACACAACATGATCATAAGCATTCCCATTAAAATCCATCAGAATCCTTCAGGGGTATTTTCGAGTGCATTTAGCGTATTTTACCTATTTTGACATTTTTCACTTATTATTTTTAAATGACTTTTGTTAGAAAGTAGGTAGGGCAAATTGAGTAAGTTTGTATATAAGCAAACCAAAGCTAGCACTAAATGGAAGAAGAGGCAACAGGAGCTTGGCTCAACAAGCAACTTCTGAAGCAAGACCCCCCACAGCCTTGGCGTTTTTGCATCAAGCACCCATCGCCAGAACCTCTCAACCCTAGCGTTTCCATGCAAGATCCTCATCGCCATACCACCTCAGCGTGGCATTTTCTAGAACCCCCCAAGTCGCAACCATTTGCATAGCGTTTCCAACAGACCAAGCACCAACAAATTTCAGCCATTAGCGTTTTTGATACAACAGCGTTTTTGGACAGATTTCAGCCAGTAGCGTTAAGGTTGCAGATTTCAGCCTTTAGATCGGTCTCTCCATCCCCGTCGTCGTCAGCGATCTAGCCTAGACTTGCATCAGTCATATGCATTCAGTTTGTATTAGTTTGTGCAATCAATAGTAGACCACTCTTGCCAATGAGAGTGGGGCCTTCGGAGGAGGGTTTTACAACGTCTCTGGTGTCGTATCTCTCTTCTCTCTCTATCTCTCAATCTTATACACTTGCACGCACAATGTCCATTCACTTTGTTTGTGATCATAGCACTCTCTCATTAAGAACGGAAGGCTCTGCCTTCCATAAGAACAAAAGGAACCTTGGGCACAGTTCGGAGCACTCCTCTTGAGCAAAGTTCAAACATTCATTCCGTTGCACCTAATAAAAGCTGGCGCTGAAAATCAGCCAGCTTAAATCACGAAAATCGGTATAGGCTGTCATGTGAGCACAGGCAACGTGAAACGCGGAAATCCGTACAGATTGCCACGTCAGCAAGTCAGCGCAAAATGCGGAATTCTGTACTGTCTTGCCATGTCATTAGGCTCCACTCAAGTCTGTGTGCGTGCGCGTGCGTGCATGTGTGTGTGTGTGTGGGTCCCGCTTTATTTTAATGGCTTTAGGTCCCCTGGGCCCCATCGGACGGGGTCCCGTAAGTTGGTGGGAACTCGTCTTTAAAAATAGGCCACTCGGCAAGACTTTGCAAGTCGGTAAAACTTCTTCTGCTGCTCGTTCTTCTTAGGGTTTAGGCTCCTTCACCGGGATCTGCAGGTTGGCTACGTTCTTGAGTGGCTCGACACATCAGCAGTTTGTGATAGAGGTATCAAGTTGTGCAGTTTATCAGTGCGTGTTGGTAGCATGAGCTGGCGTCATCAGAATCAGGTCATAAGAATGGTGTTAGTGCAGCACCGGTTGTTCAGTAGCACCAGCCAGTTTCATCAGCATCGGGTGCGAAGAGGGGTTTTTAGTTATCACGTCCTGATAAGTCCCATGCATGTTGGCTCTATGTCTGGGTGGACATGGGGACTCGTTTGCAGGACTTAGCAGGACCTCTATGTTTGGATGGGTCCATAAGAATGTGCAAAAGACGCGTCTCGAAACTTGGTCATCAGATAAAGTAGAGCATAACATGTGCTCTTACAGAAACTTCAGTTTATCGGAGGTTGAACTTGAATTGTCCCATTGGATTAAAATAATTTAGGCCTGTCTCAATAGAAGAGCACCAGTGTGGGCAGCCAGCGTATGACACGAGCAGTGAAGTGTGTCTTTACTTCTAAAAGCGGTGATGTTTGCTTGCAGCTTGTCATGACTGTTTGTGATCAGCTGCTTATGTTGCTATTCTTTAAATATTACAGGGTCTCCAAACGCTTTTGCTGTGTTAACTTCAATTATCATGTTTATCATTTGGCACTTACCAAACCACATTGTTTGCAGCTCTCAGTTGAAAGGCTAAGCTCCATGAAGAAGTATGTTTTTGGGCTCGGCACATCACAGGTATGTGGATTCAGATTAGTTGCTGGAGATGTGTGTTTAGCTTTTGTTTTAACCTAGTGCCAGCTTAGGATTAGTACCTGCTGTTGCTTTGTTTACAAGTCACTTGGTTGATGTACTCAAGTTTAATTGTACATGATCTGATCTATGTCATGTGCTTTGCCAGGTGTTTGTGACAGCACTTGTCGTGGGTTTGGTCTGCCATTACCTGTTTGGTTTTTCAGGGCCTGCTGCCCTTGTTGTAGGCAATGGGCTTGCTCTTTCGTCAACGGCTGTTGTACTTCAGGTAATGCCTGATGCATCAAGTTTTTGCTCTGTGTGATCCAATCGAAAAACCCACCCTTGTGCATGCAAGCAAGTCCTCGTTTGCATTTATTTGGTCTGCCATTACTGACTAATAAACTGCTAATAGCACAGCTCTACCACTGAAAACTTTAAGCCACTCAATCTATCCAGCGTGCTCATTGGAAAGGTCACACTACATCAAGGACTTCTTTTGTAAAAATTGGTGATGTCATAGTGCACAGTGGAAGGGAGAGGGAAGCGATAGATCAGAAAGAGAAGAGGTGCCATCACTTATGATGATGAAACTGTAACTAACCATGAAACAGATTACTATGAATGTCTAGTACAATGATGGGTGTGATAGCCGGAAGTGGTGGGCAGGGCTGTACATGCTTTGGCTAGTTGTGAAGGTTAATGAACTAAGGACACATGAGCTCATGGCAACCGCTTCAAAGGAGTCTCAAGCAGTCCCCCAAAACTCCCAGTGAAGGACATAAAAATAAAAAAAATGGGAGCTGGGGTGTATGTCACAGACAAAAATCCCCATGCAGTGTGTACCTTGCCTGACCGGTGATGCAGGGCTACTCAGGTGTAATACTAGTGAATGAATAAAACCATGGTAAAATTCCTAGAGATGATCCTTACATTCGCCCTCAGTTGCGGCTGCAAAACTGGGGAAAGGAAAATGTTCCACTTCAAGAAGACTGGGAGCTCATGTTTAAGATCCTTGGCTCGTGATCTCTTATTTTTGAGCTCTGCTCACTCTGTAAGGTGGTTGGTTCGGAGGATTACTTCCAAGAATCAACTCTATAGTATGACTCTCTAGTCTTTCAAGAGGTAACTCACCAAGCAAACCCTCTGAGAAACAATCTGCATGAGGTTGGAGAAAATTCTGATACCGCCGACTGTGGTAATTTTGAAACGGTCGAAGCCGAAACAAGAGGGACTGACTCGCACTTAAGTTTAACGTGAAATGATCAATGACCACATCTCTACCCTTACTATTCTCCAATTGGAAATTTCTAGCCCGATAATCCACAATGACGCTGTTCTTGTGGTGTCAAGGGATCCCCAAGAGCACACCACAATCCTCCTAAGGAATGATATGGAAGTCCTCATGCCCAGTGTAACCCTGGCAATGCAAACGGAACTTGCCAATGAAAGGCATTACGGCGACCGCATGCTGTGCTGCGGCTAACATTGCATCCACAAACTACCTAACCCATCAAAAATCCCCACAACCCAATAAAAGTGAAAAAATGAAGTCACATCTAGCAAAATAGGGCGCCCACAGAAAAGGCCCACACGTGACCGAACTGGACAAATTCTAGGAAATTCCCCTCATGCCTAGGGACTAGTAGAACCTCACACGGCTGTGCACAGCCACAAAGAAGCCCTCTCTCACTAGATCTAGACGGGAAAGCCACGGGATGGCCTCCAAAATTAGCAGCTTCTCCCTCAACTACCTCAGCTTCTTTAACTTTTCTGATCCTCCCAATGCATTTATTTCTAGGGGGCCTTGGCAAGTCAGCTGGCATCAAAACGGTGAGCAGTGTATTTCCATTCTCATTTCCTACCTGTTCCAAATCCGTCTGGTCTTTCATGATCATAGAATCTACTCATGAGATTTCCGTGCACATTATTCAAGATGAAGGATTCTGGATTTGAAAGAACCGTTTTGATCCTCCTCTCTGGTGCCTTCATTTCTTACATATTACATCATGCTTACAAAAAAAGACCCCATGGAAAAGGCTTGATCTGGCGCAGTTCTTCACCTTTTTGTGTCACTGTGCTACCTGTGCAAAAGAACGATGGATATTGGAGGATGTGTATAGATTATTGAGCTCTTAATAAGATTACCATCAAGGAGAGGTTTTCATTACCCAGGGATCGATGATATACTTGATAGATTACACGATGATATACTCGATAGATTACAGGGTTCTGCTTGTTTTAGCAGTATCGATCTTTCATCATATCATGATTGCTTTTGGAGATGTATACAAGATTGCGTCCAGGAAATCCTTTGGATTGTACGAGTATTTGGTGATGCCTTCTGGTCTCACAGATGCTCATGCAATGTTCAACAGGATGATGGTTGTGATCTTTCGAGAGCATGGACTGTATGTGGGCACATTCTTCAATGATATCATCGTTTTCTCTAAATTCAAAGAAGGGCATCGAGAGTGTTTGACTTAAGTGTTCAAGGTGCTGCAAGAACATAGATTGGTACTCAACGGATAGAAGAGCTACTAGAGATACACCTCTTGGGACACATTGTTTCGTGAAGACTTCAAGGGTGTTAGCATGGATCCAACGAAAGTGGCGGCTATTTGTGATTGACCTATCTTGTGTACATGATGTGAGGGGCAGGCTTGTGTGGCCATGCTGGTGCTTGCGGGGGCATCCATGGCCTACACATTGGGTAGGTTGGAGCCATAGATCTTGTTGGAGAAGTAATCGGGAATGTCATCAAGGGAGATGAAATCAGGAGTTCCATGATCAAGGCTCAAGGCTGGAGCTGAATATTGGAACTGTCACGTGACACATCCAACCCTATGTGTCCGTGGACAAGCTACAGCATGATCAGGGTTCAGTTTAGTCAAGTCAGTCTAGATTAGAAGTGATATGGCACTTTTTGTGAGTCTATTCGTAGACCGTGCATGCCCAATCACTTAGCATAGATGCATATCCTCTGGTTGCACAACATGATCATTAGTATTCCCATCAGAATCCATTAGAATCAGTTAGGGGATTTTTCGAGTGCATTTAGCCTGTTTTTCCTATTTTTTACATTTTTCACTTATTAATTTAAGTGACTTTCCAACAAAGGTAGGTAGGGCAATTTTGCTAAGAAAATATATAAGCAAACCAAAGCTAGCACTATTTGGAGAAGAGGCAGCAGGAGCTCCACGCTCAACAGGCAACTTCTCAGCCCCCCCCCCCCCCCCCCCCCCCCCCCCGAGGAGACCTAGCGTTTTGCAGATCCAGCATCACCTAGCGTTTTCACCTCAGATCAGCCAGCGTTTTGCCTTTGCAGATCCCGGCAACAACAGCACTTCAGGTTAGCCTAGCGTTTTTGCATTTGCAGAGCCACGGCGACAAAAGCAGAGATTTTCAGCCCTAGTGTTTTTGCATCTGCTACCCAACCTAGCGTTTTGCAGATTCACCGCGACGGAAAGTCAAGGAACATCAGCGTTTTCAGTTTTCAGCAGTTAGTACCCGCAGATCAAGTCTCGAACCTCGCAGATCTCACCTTCCCGCACCAGCTCCTCGCCGCACGGTTAGTTTCTGCAAGGTTTACAGTTTCAGCCCGGAAAACGCAGATTTCAGCATCTGCGTTTTCAGCGCGTCGTCGTCGCATTGTCTCCATTGACATCGTCACCGACATAGAGTCAGAATTCAACAAATAGAAGATTCGCAGATTTCAGCCCATAGCGTTTTTGGACAGCAGTAGAAAGATTGCAGATTTCAGCCCTTAGGTTGACTTCGTCATCCCCGTCGTCGTCGTCAACATAGCCTAGACTTGCATCAGTCACTTGCATTCATTTGTACTAGATTGTGCAATCATAAGTAGACCACTCTCGCCGCCGAGAGTGGGGCCTTCGAAGGAGGGTTTTACAACGTCTCTGGTGTCGTATCTCTCTTCTCTCTCTATCTCTTAGTCTCATATACTTTCACGCACAGTGTCCATTCACTTTGTTTGTGATCATAGCATTCTCTCATTAAGAACGGAAGGCTCTACCTGCCATAAGAACAAATGGAACCTTGAGCACAGTTCGGAGCACTCATCTTGAGCAAAGCGCAAACATTCATTTCGCTGCACCTAACATTGGTATCAAAGCTTTGGCAGTGTTCTGTATCACTCAAGGAAAGAATCACAAGAATCACAAGATTTGTTTTTGCTTGTTGAGGTCGCATGAACCTAAGTTTGCTTGGGCGGGTCGATTCCTAATCGTGTTTTTGAAGAGTGACAGGAATCCCAGGAAAGAAGGGCTTGTCCAGCCTCCCCTTGTGTCTCTTTTCACTCATTGAGAGCGGACCGTGCACTTAGCGGCCGGCCAATCGACGTGAGGTGGGAAAAAGCAACCTTGGTGTGTGCGCAAGGCCGCCTAGGGGTGCGCCCGTAGAAAGGAGTAGAACTCGGGTGAAGAGAAGATCCTTCTCAAACGCGGTTTGCAAGCGAAAGAAAACCCTCAAGAACCTCAAGACCCCCAAGACCCCCAAGAACCCAAGTTCCTCGTGAACTTAAGAACCCAAAACCCCAAGAACCCACAAGAACCCACGACTTCAGAATGGTCATCACTCGAAGCGGAATGGATACTTCGCTTGGAGGTGATGAGCATGAGAGAGGCAAAGAAGAATTTTTCCCACCAGGTGCTTTTTCCGACCTTTCCCCTTGCCCATCTACGTCAAGGATTGCACTAACTCCTATGGAGGAGTTGAAGCAGTTGTTTTAAGGAAAGACAGTTAGAACGCGAAGAAAGAAAAGCAGAAAGAAAGGCCTACGAAGAACGAAGGGCAGCCATAGATCGTGAATACAAAGATGGAATGGCAGCCATAGAGCGTCAGTACGACTTGGAAGAAAAAGAAAGTTAAGCCAAATTTGATCACGAGAACAAAGCAAGCCAAGCCGAATTTGATCGCGAGAACAAAGCAAGAATGCAAGAGATGTTGCGACTTTTTTCTCAAGTGCAGGCACAGATGCAAGATATTCAGGAAAAGGAGACTCTCTCAGTCTCTTCTTCTCCACAGCATGATACAAAGTATTTGCATGATGATAAGCATGATGATTTGATTGACAATGATCAACATGATGATTTGGATGATAAAGACAAGCATGATGATTTGCATGATCAAGACTGTGATTTCTCACAAGCATGATGATTTGCATGATCAAGATGTGATTTCTCACAAGCATGATGAGTTGCATGAAGAAGATGTGATTGTTCACAAGGATGATGTGTTAATTGATGCTTTTTCTAGAGAAGCTAACCTCGTTGCAGATTCGATCAATCACGAAGAATCGATCTTGGCTCTCGAGTCGAGCTCCAAAGAACCCCCACACGACGATTCGATCAAACACGAAGAACCGATCTTGGCTCTTGAGCCTAGGTCCGCAGAACCCTTACAGGAAGTATTATGTGTTCGCATGATTGATACGCACGCATTGTTTGAATGTTTCATTCGTGATCGTTTTCTGTATTTTAGTCAATATCTTTATGTGATCCCTTTTCCTAGGCATGACATATTGTATGTTGAGCACGTTTCTCTCATGAATGAGCACGGATGTATGCGGATTTTTCATGAAAAGTTGAAAAGTATGTATGTAAGGAAGTCATATTCCATGTCTCTTCCTTGGCATGACACAGATTCCGAATGAGCACATGAAAGTATGAGCACCAAGCGTGGGCATTTCCATTGTGTTTTGCAAGAGTTGATTGCTCTAGATCAAAAGAGAAAGATTCGATCTCATTGTTTGCATGTGTTTGATGAACGGTTTGTCACTCCGTCTATTTGTTCATCTACATTGCATGCACAGTCTTTGAGGAAGACAAGATTTTTTCCACTCACTCTACATGGAATAGATATGTTCATGTTTTTGTGTTGGAAGTGGTTTCATGAATTTTCAGCCGTGGAGATTCTTGAAGACGGAAGAAGCATGACACTCGACGAAGTTGAAGCATTGAAGGAGCCACAGAGGACTTTGTGTCGCTTTCGACGCAGCCCAAAGAAGCAAGCGTTGCAGACCTTTATGAAGTTCAAGTACCGCACGACCCACACATCAGAGTGGATCGGCGAAGAGTCCCTTCCAGGATTCCGGATGCTCTTGGCGATCTCCCCCGACGCGATACAGTTCGGTACTAGTACCTCACTTTGAAAAGGAGGGGATGTCACTTGACACATCCAACCCTATGTGTCCGTGGACAAGCTACAGCATGATCAATGTTCAGTTCAGTCAAGTCAGTCTAGATTAGAAGTGATCTGACACTTTTTGTGAGTCTATTCGTAGACTGTGCATGCCCAATCACTTAGCATAGATGCACATCCTTTGGTTGCACACAGCATGATCATTAGTATTCCCATCAGAATCCATTAGAATCAGTTAGGAGATTTTTCCAGTGCCTTTAGCCTATTTTCCCTATTTTTGACATTTTTCACTTATTAATTTTAAGTGACTTTCCAACAAAGGTAGGTAGGGCAATTTTGCTAAGAAAATATATAAGCAAACCAAAGCTAGCACTATTTAAAGAAGAGGCAGCTGGAGCCCTACGCTCAACAGGGAACTTCTTAGCAGACCCCCCCCCCCCCCCCCCCGAGGAGACCTAGCGTTTTGCAGATCCAGCATCACCTAGCGTTTTCACCTCAGATCAGCCAGCGTTTTGCCTTTGCAGATCTCGGCAACAGCAGCATTTGAGATCAGCCTAGCGTTTTTGCATTTGCAGAGCCACGACGATAGAAGCACAGATTTTCAGCCCTAGCGTTTTTGCATCTGCTACCCAACCTAGCGTTTTGCAGATTCACCGCGACGGAAAGTCAAGGAACATCAGCGTTTTCAGTTTTCAGCAGTTAGTACCCGCAAATCAAGTCCCAAATCTCACAGATCTGACCTTCCCGCAGCAGTTCCACGCCGCACGGTTAGTTTCAGTATCTGCGTTTTCAGCGCGTCGTCGTCGCATCGTCTCCATCGACATCGTCACCGACATAGAGTCAGAATTCAGCAGATAGAAGATTCGTAGATTTCAGCCCATAGCGTTTTTGGACAGTAGTAGAAAGATTGCAGATTTCAGCCCTTAGGTCGACTTTGTCATCCCCGTCGTCGTCGTCAACATAGCTTAGACTTGCATCAGTCACTTGCATTCATTTGTACCAGATTGTGCAATCATAAGTAGACCACTCTCGCCGACGAGAGTGGGGCCTTCGGAGGAGGGTTTTACAACGTCTCTGGTGTCGTATCTCTCTTCTCTCTCTATCTCTCAGTCTCATACACTTGCACACACAGTGTCCATTCACTTTGTTTGTGATCATAGCATTCTCTCATTAAGAACGGAAGGCTCTACCTTCCATAAGAACAAAAGGAACCTTGAGCACAGTTCGGAGCACTCATCTTGAGCAAAGCGCAAACATTCATTCCGCTGCACCTAACAAGACCATCCATGGATAAACGCAGGCGCGCGTGTACTCTTTTTATTTTGTAAATCATGATTTAATTTACAAGTGGGAAACCTCAAAACGAGGAAAACCCACAGTAAAAAATACAATAAGCGGAGCGTTGTGATGCTTTGAAAGCTAGAAGCAATCGAAGAAAATCCTGTAAGCTTCAAGAGACATATCTCCCACATCATAAGCATCATGCAGGGTTTGTCTGAGCGAAAACTTGAAGTAAGAGAAAGGGTCAATTTGTAATGCATGAAACATGCGAGAGTTGCACTAGTGCCATATGGTCCACATGACCCAAAATCTGACCCAACTGAAGAAGATCTCAAACCGAGACTGTGACGGTTGAGGAACTCCAAAAATCCAAAACCGTCTATGAAAGGTTCCAGACGGGAAACGAAGGCGCAGAGCAGAGGACACATGCCTGATGAAAGTCCGCGAGCAGCGGCAATCCCAAAGCAAATGCTTGACATACTCGTCAGCCCCAAGACATTGGACACAACGAGCAGGAGCAATGCGTCGTGCATGCAACAAAGTATCAACCGATAGAGCACCCACCATGCATCTCCACAAGAAAATGTGTTCCTTGAGCGGTAAGTGATTTTTCCAAATGCGAGTGTTTTTTGCCACCACAATTGAGATTTGGAGAGTGACCACAATTGGTTTCCATGAGCGACAATCCATGCATCAGACTGTAGCAAGGCAATCAGAAAGCCAAGAGTCCCCAAGCAGTGGAGGTACTGGAGAAACGTCTGTAAGTAGTTGCCGAATTGCTGCCACAAATGTCGATAATGAGCTCCCAACTCATAACAAAGAGTAGCAACCGGAAAAGAAAGCCCTTTTTGCGAAAGAAAGTAAGATTGTTGGGGACAGCGCTGAACCAAAGTAAGAGAGAATGCTTTGCTCCAATGGATGCTCTCCAACTGAAGTTAGTTTCTTGGGGAGATTGACGACCATGCCAGGATAAGTGCAAGGTAACAGCCTTCCAATCGGCAACAAGAGATGAAGTGAAGGGACATATTGGAATATGGCCATCCAATTGCCCAACCAAAAATGACATCCCAATACGAAGGATGCCAATGACCAAAAGATTGCGTGAAAATGCCATCACATAAATGTGAAACCATGAGCATCCATGGCTGTCTCTGGTCCACCTACGTAGGCAAAAACATAGCTTTTCAAGCCAAAACATACCGACGTAAATCCAAATTATTAATCCCTCCCAGCCGCTTAGGCGTGCATAACTTATCGATTGATAGAAACCGCATTCCTTTCTTGTGGAAGGAAGTATGCCAAAAATGTTCCAACATGCATGACATAAGAGACCCAAGGCGCCGTTGGGGCCAGCATAAAAGTGGCAAATAGAACTGCACGCAGGCCATCATTATTCTTTGGACAATTCTGAGTTGCACATCCAATGGCCAGGTTAACAATTTCCAATAGCTAAGCTTTAAGTGCATTCTTTGGAGCACCCATTCAAGTTCTGCTTCGCGGACACATTCCAACTGATTCGATATCCCAGATGGCGTACTATGGTCCGAGGGGGAACAATCTTTCCTGGCTATAAAAGCCTATGCGTATGCCAATTGAATTCCTTCATAGGCAACAACTTGGATTTACGAAAGTTAACATGCAATCCAAATGCCAAGCCAAATAAATGTAGAGCATGCATAATTTTGCTGCCAGGGGCAATAAAAGTGAACACCTCTCTCACTCGCTCGAGAAGAAGCGCCTACAAAGCTTGTTTCCATCATGACAAGTTGTTGTTTCTCTCTGTTTTTAGTCCATAAACATCCTAGACGGGGTTGTTTACGAGAAGGAACCTGAGAACACCCCTCTTTTGTGTGTATGATTGGAAGAGAGGATTCTTTGTGTGGAGCTCTCTTCCGAGAAGTTGCTTTTCAAGAACGGAGTTGCATTCCGAGTGTCGAGACTTCAAAGGTAACGCTTTTCATGTTTTGATATGTGAGTGTTTGCTTGCAGGAGTACTCCCTCTCTGCGAGAAGTAGGAATAGTAGAGAGCACGAGCCTTTGCATGAGAAAAGCGCTATGAGGAACCAGAGCCAGCCCAAGAGCTTTGCACCGTGAATTTGGGAGTAGATCCATGGATTTGAGAGTGGTAGACTCTCGAGTTGGCTCCAGGACAGCAGATTTGTTCTGCAGGAAGAGGACTCTAAGAGTAGAGTCAAGGAAAAGAGTTGTAGGGATGCCATGCCCTGAGTCTGGAAGGTAAGATCAAGAGCCGAGAACCTTGGTTCTCGAAAATTGTGAATAAGGAACAAATAGGTTCATGCCCTAAGAATAGGAAGCCGAGGCTTCCAAGTACCATCGAGTCTAATTCTAGAACGAACGTGGTAATACGTTCGATTCAAGTGCTTGTATAGACTTCTCCTCAGTAATAAAGATACTGTTGGGGGGGGGACCCATCTTTTGGTCCCAGTACTGTGTCGGTCTTCTCCCTCGTCTCGTTTGGTTGAAAGTTTATTTATTTTCAGCTTGTTGATTATTCGTGTGCGCTCCTATTTGTGACAATGTCTCGAGTAAAAATAATCCAAGACATCTTTGATCTTGATAAATCATGACCCTAGATAGTGATCCAAAACCCTCTCTAGAGAGCGAGTGAAATCGCCCCGTATCTCGTAGTACACTGGATAGTGACATCTAATGCAACTTTGTCTCAGGCTCCAAATGGCATAGTTGGCATATCCTAGCTTCTGCAAGTATCCGCCTAAATTTTTGTGGATTCGTCCAGTCAGTCCCAGTTTCTCTCAGCGACAGGTGTTAGGGAGTGAGGGTTGTTTTCTGGCTGTGCACGGTCAATGTGAGGCAGGTTTCTCATGTCAGGTTGTGTCTAGCCATGTTTATCCTTGGGTTTTGGCTTGGTTCCATGGCCATCTGTGTTCTTGCAGGCTGGGAATATTGTTCCCCAACCTTGTCATATTTTTCCCCCCAAGCCCTAGGGGCATGTGTTGCCCTCTCTCATTATTCTCCTAGTTTCCCCATTTGAGTCATGGGGTTGGAGGTTTGGGTCGGGAGGCCAAGATTAGGGCATATATATGCAATAGGGGGGGTCACCTTAGTCACACACATAGCGGAGCCCGTAGGAGGGGGCGCCCCTTAGGGGGCAACCCTTGGGGCAAATCTGGACCTAGCTGGCAGTGAGTGGAGGCCATTCAGTGTTCACCTAGCGTTTTTTGCCAACTGATCAGCGTTTTCTCAGTTCAGCCCTAGCGTTTTTGGTGGGCAGCATGTGCAATGCATGGACATCATCTCTACGATGCCGTACCACCTCATGGCAGCCTTTCATAGCCCTTGTGATCATGTAGTGGCAGGGTTTCTCATCTGAGATCCAGATCCACATCTAGATCTAGCCTGGAGGAGATGCACCAGATCTATGCTCTCAGAGCATGTTGGAGGTGATGGCCATGTTGAGACCGTGACAGTGGTCTCGTGTGTATGCAAGGTCAGTAGCAGTCGTAGTTGAGTGTACCTCGGGTCTATCCAGTTGGCATGTCAGTTCTATGCCGGACCACCCTTGGTCACTTGTGTGAGTAGATTATTACTAGCATGGAGAGTCTCTCTCTCTCTCTCTCTCTCTCTCTCTCTCTCTCTCTCATTTTCTCAGATGTCTCGTCTCTTTCTCCCTCAATGATCTCTCTTCTCCACAGGTGTGCCTTGTTCATGTGTTTGGCATTGCACGTGTTCTAGATCGGAGTCAAAGTGTCCACGGGATCACGAGCTAGTTCTTGTCTTTATTGCATCTTCCGCTGCAACCTCTGACACACCGGACAATGACATGTAATGCAGCTTTGTCTCATGCTCTAAATGGCATAGGTGGCATATCCGAGCCTCTTCAATTATCCCCGTAAATCTACTAGTCTCGACCTAAAGCTGATATGAAGGGGTGCATAGCTGACTAATAGCGCACCGTATCGCCCGAGAGAGAGAGAGAGAGAGAGAGAGAGAGAGAGAGAGAGAGAGAGAGATATGATGATGATGATGATGTATTTACGTCCTCGAGGGGCCAAAATGACCCATGGGACCCAAAATCTCATATATGAGACTCCCCCCTTCCCATGTGAAGGAGGGGGCGTGTCATGATTTTGTGGTGATTTTGTTTGTGAGTGTGGTGTGATGTTCTAGCACTTTGGCAAGATAGATGCCTAGTGCTACTGGAGAGGGATGTGTTCTTGAGAGAAGCTCCTCAAATGTAGTACATCCTTGAATAAGTTGGGGAAAGTCGACCTGAATGTGTGCCTGAATGTGTGCATATGCTGGACATTCAAGGGTTACATGTGCCTCATTTTCCAATGAGTTCAAGTTGCATTGAGTGCATCTCCTCATGTTTGCATCAATATTCAGCCATCCTCCCGTTTCACTTTTGAGCATGTGTGACATGTCCACATCAAGGTGATGGCCCGTCTCGCATGGTAGGACATGGGTGTCCTAATATGTATTTGGGTTTCCCCGGTTTTGTACTCTTCCCAGTATCTCGTGTTTATGTGCTTGCAATAGTATTCAAACTTGGACCTGTGCATTGCATTCTTCCATTTGCTGTGGAGAGCCTCAAGTAATTGTAGTTCAAAATTCAGCTCGTGCTCATGCTCGGTACCTGCCTCTACATGCATGTCCACATGTGCTCCCACGTTCCATTTAGAGAACCATTTCCTGATGTCCTCAACAAGGCTAGAGGTGAGAAACTTGCTTTTGTGGTTCTTTTGCGGCTTACATCCTACCTCCCATGCTATGTGAGGCAAACGGTTATTAGGCATCAACTTCACCTTCAAGAGATATCTATGCATTCTTTGCAAGGCAAGCATTTCCAATGGTCTTTGTCTAGTCTCCAATAGCATCACTGAGTATGGTGTTGCGGTTTTTATCCCCATATGCCTACATAAGAACTTTTTCTGAATTTTCTCAATGTCATTCCATGTGCTGGCCGGAATACTTGGTCCCCATACCTCTACCCTATACAATAGCGTTTGGACCACACACGCATTGAAAGCCATGGACTTTATTTCCCACCTTCTAGTGACGCTTTGTTTGCACATGTTTTCAAACTCGTAATACCTGGTGCAAAATGTCAGAGGCTTTCCCAGTGGTTAGTTTTTTCAAACCTCTCAAAGCCGCTGCAAAAGTTATAGGTTCCTTAGTGTCAACCTGAATTTCAGCATTCATCATTATTTGAGCATCGGTGGGAGCATAGAGTGTTTGTGCATATACATACATTTCGTCCATGCTGAAATCCTCCTTTTTTCCTTTCATGTTGCGCCATGCGTTGTTGGGCTCTTTCTTAAATTGGATCACCTCTTGCTCCTCCTTCAAAAGTTCATGCATCCTTCTCTTTTTCCTTTTCAGCAACCTATATTCCTTGGCTGTACTTTCCCACTCCTTCGTGGACTTATTGAAGCACTTTAACTTGCGTTTGGCTGCTTTACATTCTTCATCAAACCATGGGTTATGAGGGAGACCTTTCACTTGTTGGTGATTTCTTTTAGATCGCCCCATAGTGACCTCTGCAGCCTCTTCTATTGCTTGACGAAAGGTAGCCCAATTTTCTGACATGTTTTGGGACATGCATTGTCTACTCAATAGGCTGTCCAGAAAAGTGGCATAATCGAATTTCTTTGTGGCTTGCATTCGATATGCCCAACTTGTCACCTTTTGGATGTGTTGTGTAGGCATGTGTGGGAGGTCTAGACATACATGAATTGGAGTATGGTCTGAGTTCGGTGACCGAGCCCCAATTTTAAAGTGTCTAATTAAATCCAATGCATTGTGGCTAACTAACGCATAGTCATTAGTGCTTCTTCCATGGTTTGATGTATAGCATGTGTATGTTCCGGAGCTTGCAAATTTCTTGGTGCCATTCATGACTACAAGTTGCATAGAATTCATCATGGATATCAAAGCTGAACCTTGTTCATTCATGAGGTGATCGCATGAGCATCTATCCCACATTGCATCTAATACGAGATCGCCATCTTTGTCGGCGGGATGGATTGAGTAGTCAACCAATTGAACCTGTATGTTGGCTATGGGAGCATTAAGATCCCCGAGTATCATCACTGCCCCCTGTGGTGTGTAGGTTGCAATATCTGTATATAGGTCGGCAAAAGGGTTATTCTTAGAGAGATTATGCAAATCATAGAACGGGGATTCCCGATGTGGGATGTAGCATCCCGCAATGAACATCGATCTCCCAGATGTACATATCTCAGCCCATATGTATCGTTTGTGTTCATCTATCTTACATATCTTAACCTGATTTTGCATTTCCTCCTTGTACATTATAGCAACACCCCCTTGCCCGCGCATCTTAGTACCAGGCCACCAAACCGAGTGTGTAATATATCCTAGAATACTTGGCAGTCTACATGTGTCATGTTCCCACGTTTCAAGTAGAAAAAGTATGTTTGCTTGTGGTAGAACCTTTGTCAATCCTTCCCCTTTGTGCCAAGGGAAACCTCGGCAATTCCAACTTGTGACGTGTATGTTCGTGGTCCCATGGGTTTCCCCCTGTCATGCTTCTGGTGGTGTTGCCCCTGTGGAGGTGGTGTTCTTTTTCATTCGTTCTTCATATGCCTGTCTTCTTTCTTTTTGTTTCCCGGGTGTCCTATCTTCACTGATGTAAATTGGGCTGTCCCTTGGATAAATGCGAGCATTTTCGAGTATGATGGCTCTTTTACGTGCATCCAACATTGTGTATACAATTGCGCGATTTTTCTTAGGCCTCTGCTTACCCACACGGTGTGCCCCATACACCACTACATCATGCATGCCAAATGTGTTTGCAAGGAGGTGCGTGACCTCCACATTCAACATGAGTACTTTCTCATTGTCAGATTCCGGTATGCCTCGGATCACAATATTAATACTGCGTTTCTCTCGCTCATTATACTCTGTGTCATCTACATTTGCATACGTCTCATGTGTCTGCGGAATGGCATTTGGAGTACTTCTTACTACATGTGCCCAGGAGGTCGTATTTCCTGTTGCATTATCACAGATGTGTGCGAGCTTCTCGTCGTGTGTAGCTAGAGCGTCTTGCACATTGGAGACCTAATTGTTTATTGCATCTTGCAGGGCCTGAATTTTCTCATCTTGATGTTGCATTTTTAGATTCTGTATTTGGATTGTGTGCTCCAATCCGTGGTTCTTTAGTGCAAGATTTTTGATGTCTTCACCCTGCTTCATCACCATTTCCTGTAAGGATGAGATAAAGCCCCAAATATCTTGCATCGAGCATAGCACCGATTTCTCGGTTCCTGCACCCGTGTCTTTACCTGTCCCTGTATTTGTACCTGTACTTGTATCCATCTTGGATGGGGGTGTTTGTTTATCCTTTGCATTTGGCATGTTTCTTGTCGGTGACGATCGCACGGAGAAACCACTTCTTGAAACTCGTAGGTTGACGGGTTCACTCATTCATCCCACCCTTGCTGCAGTGTTGCGCACAGGTGTCACAGGGCTGGCGGGGGCAGTGGCGGTAGGTCTGACCCACAGCAATGCTGCACAGGGGTGCTGGGCTGTCGAGGACTGTGGCGGGAGCACTGGCGAGCAGCAGGGCAGCTCATGGAGTCCCGTGTGAGCAGCAGACTGTCATGGCCTGCTGGTGTGCAGGGCCACGTGTAGGCAGGGTTGCACGCTGCGCGCAGGCCGAGAGAGTGCAGCAGACGACGACGACGCGCAGGAGAGAGAGAGAGAGAGAGAGAGAGAGAGAGAGAGAGAGAGAGAGAGAGAGAGAGAGAGAGAGAGAGGGAGAGAGGTTGAATTTGATACAATGTCTAACTACCAAAAATAAAAAGGTACCGAAAAAAGGTTACTCTAGAATCCTAAACTGCTAGATGTGAACTAAGCAACTAATTGGAATTGTGTAGGATATGAGTAGGGGTGGATGTAGTGAATATAACCGGCGTGTACAACGTAGAGGGCGGTACTACTTCAATTACCTGTTAACTTTACACAGAGCACTGAGAAGGGAAGAGAACACAGTTGCGTCCAACGACTAGAATGTCACTGCGCACACGAGACCGACACCCTGTAGGCCCCAAAGACTGGCGCCCCTTTCGGTATTTCTTTATTCAAATTAAGGTAGACGATCCGACCACTTAGCACAAGCTTTCACAAAGCTGTCCAAACATGGCGAGGGCTGAAAACGCAGGTTTTCGACCTGATTTTGGCAGCATAACGGCGCAAAAACCCCTGTAGGTCAAAAGCACATGTCCAGGACGGATTCCCTCCCTATCTGGAAGCTTTCTGGTGAGCTGTCACAGAAATTCAGCGGGCTGTAATTCCCTGTTTTTCATTGCCTGGTGCCCAAAAGCTTGTACACGCATCCCAAGGCTCTCACGAGGCTCCCCCGGTGATCCCTTGTAGTTTAGGTGCGAAACCCTAAACCTGCAGAAAAACACAGCAGGCTGTAATTCGCTGTTTCGGATCGTTTTTAGCGGAGCAAACACACCTACGCGTGTCCCAAGGGCTCCCGCACACAATGGGACAGTTCCCCTGTGAATTAGACGAGTTTTCACGTGAGAAAACTCTCCGAACCCGCAATCTTTCGCGATGGAACTGTGCGTACCTGTGGGGGATTAGCAATTAGCTAATCTGGTTCCTGTTCAGAAGGCTCTTGCCTTGGCAAACGCGCATAAACCCCCAGAACTGTACATGTTCATCTGAGTAGCCCATCTAGTGGGGCATTACCATATGTGCCAAAGGGGAGAGAGAGATGCACGAGAGCAAATCATCGCGCTACATGAGACAGAGGAGAAGGCAAGCTTTCCATTAAAGCTGTAGACCTGCACCCACTACTCACACACACACTATAGCTCACTTGTGTGCAAAAATCAGCCTCCTCTCTCAAATTGGGCGCCCCCTCTTCATGCTGGAAGTGGCAAAACTGCCTGGAGCCGCCATGTGTCCAGTTTGCCCCTTTTGAGTTAATTCTCTAGTTCCCACTGACTTATAAAGTTATAAGTGACTTTCGGAGTGGCCTAGAGTTCATTTGGCGCACACAGACTTCCATACTCATCAGAATTCAGTGCTAACTGGCCCGACCAGTCCCAGACTGACCGACCCAGACTCCCGTTGTGAGAAACCTATTCGGCCGGAGCCGTTTCACACTGGCCATGCAATGCCCACTTGCACCTTTTCAAGGGTTCCGGGGAAAACAAGTAAAAATAAAATAAAAAAAATATCTAGTACTTATTTACGGAAGGCAACAGGAAAAATACACCTCCTGGTGACACACCCGACCCTTGAAATACTGCAAGCGACCTCGCTTGCATGCCAATAATACATGCAATATCTGTTGATATCACACATATTCTATGATGGGAATCCAAGATATACATGCTTCCAGAAATGTAGCGTTGGATGATTAAACAATCCCACCAACCTGGCTACGACACATATATCAAGCATAGAAGCCTTCTAGTGTACTCTGAAGCACAAACTTCTCTAGCTAAATTCTGTATGGAAAGAGTAGATACAATTGCTTAACTACTCTCTTGAGCATCATGAACCATGCTCTTGCCTTGCTCCAAAAAGTCTACATCAAGTCACTGTGGGTTCCATCTGAAAGGCTTCAAGATACAATTGCAATAGCCGAGGTGAATCAAGCAATTCAGACTCTTCCATCCATTTGGCATCCAATGATGGATAGTTCTTGAACTTCACCAAATAGCGTCTTGTAACCTTTCCTCTAACCTTTCTTTCTTTATGTGCCAATATCTGTTCAGGAGCAAGGATTTCATCCAATTCTTCCACTTCGGGTTGTTCCTCATCAAGCATATTCTCTGGCACATTACCAACAAAGGGTCTTAGAAGGCTGACATGAAAAGCATTATGTATTTTGCAGCTTTCTGGTAGCTTTAATCTGTAAGCTACATCACTGATCTTTTCTGAAATCTGAAAAGGACCATAATATCGCATATTGAGCTTAGGAAACAAGCGTTCCTTGCCTTTCCTTTTCCTTAACCTGGCCTTTTCAAAGCGCAAAAGCACCCAATCACCAAGTGAAAATACAAGTTCACGACGGTGACGATCAGAAGCTTTCTTTTGTTTAGCTTGAGTCTTCTCAAGAGCAATCTTTATCTTCCTGTATGTTTCATTCATATCTTGCACATACTTGTCTGCCTCAAAAATCTTGTCCTTAGTTTGCAAAATGGGCGGGACTTTCTTCCCTCCTTCCACTATCTCAAATGGTGCCTGACCTGTTGACGTATGCACAGTGTTATTGTAAGCATATTCAACCAATGGAAGATGGTGTTCCCAAGTTGCCTTGTGCTCTGACACATAACATTTGAGCAGGTCCAGAACAATAGAATTTGCCTCTTCTGGCTGTCCACCGTCAGTTTGCGGATGAAACGAAGAAGAGAACTTTAGCGTAGTGCCCATGTTCTCAAATAATGCCTTCCAGAAAAGACTTGTCATACGTGGATCCCTGTCACTGACAATTGACTGAGGCATTCCGTGATATTTAAAGATATTGCTCATAAATATCTTGACCATGTGTTCTGGCTTTATCTTCTTCCTCACAGGAATGAAATGGGCCTGCTTACTGAACCTACAAATGATAGTCCAAATCCCATCATTGTGTGTTTGCGTCCTTGGAAGATCAAAGATAAAGTCCATTGCTATGCTTTCCCATGGCCTATCTGGGATCGGCAATGGCTGCAACAGTCCCAGTTGCTTTTGTCTGTCAAATTTGACTTTTTGGCATACTAAGCATGATCTTACAAATGTGTCAACATCTTGACGCAAAGCTGGCCAATAGAAGAATGCCTCAACCCCTTTCACTGTCGCATCAATTCCACAATGCCCAGCATAGGGTGGAGCATGACTTTCCATCAAAATCTTTGGCCATAACTGTTTGGTAACGCATAACTTTCCATGCATCATGAGAAAGTCATTCTTAAGCATATAGTACTCATGATGTTGCCCATCAACAAGCTGATTCTTGCAAAATCTGAATCTTCAGCATATTGTGTCTTCATTTCGTCTAGTTCACAATGGTACGGAATTGACACTGCTGAAATTTGGGGCTTTCGTGACAACGCATCAGCCACCACGTTCTTTTTCCCTTGCACATGCACAATCTGAAAATGGAACATTGACAAGATGTTTGCCCATCGCATGTGCTTCTCAGACAACTTCGTCTGTGCGAGAAAAAATCGCAAGGTTTGATGATCCGTTTGGACAACAAAATCAGCCCCTAGCAGATAGTGTTTTTGTAACCGGCCTGTTCAATCCAAAAAGGGCGGTAGACTTTACTTTAAACCTTGATTTAGCTTTCACCCATTATTAGTCGTCTATTTTACCTGTACTTTCAAGACACAACAAAGGGGAGAGGGATACAGGCTGCTAGATTGCACCTGTATGAGTAGACGGACACCAGATTGGCCCCTAACTTAGGCGCCCCTTTCGGTATTTCTTTATTGTTAAAAAGAGGGAATAAACGCTGAGGTTCCCTACAAGCTGCCCCGCACAAACTCGGCTGAATTTCCACTGTTCCAGCCCGATTTCGGCAGCATAACTGTACTAGAACCCTTCACGGTCAGTATTCCCACGCATTGACCGACTTTCCCGACGCATACGGGCACTTTGCAAAACCTGGCGAGAATCTGCAGCACGCTGAATTCTCTGTTTTCAGCCCTGAAAATGCGCCAGGTCACCTGTACAGCGGTCCCCTTGCGTCCCCGAACCTCCTGGGGGTATTAGGGTCCGTTTAAGGCCAAAACCCTAAACCTGCAAAAATACACAGCAGGCTGTAATTTACTGTTTCGGACTCCGTTTCGCGTGCCGGTCGCATCCCTAGCAAGTCCTCGAGCTCCCGCACCTGTAGGGCTACTTGCCCTTTGAATCGGACGAGATTTGTGGCGTGAAACCTCTCCGAATTCACCTGTACCTGCGGGGGGATTAGCCGCTAGCTAATCTAGTACCTGTGCAAGAGGCTCTTGCCTCGGCAATCGCGCATGAACCCACACAACTGTACATTGGTCAAATGAAGAGACCACTAGAGGGGCATAACATACTGCCAAAGGGGAGAGAGAGGGCAGTGCGTAGCGTGCAGGGCATCACTCCTGGCACCGCACTGTGCATAAGAGGGAAAGCAAGCACTCCATAGCTCTTAACCTGTGACAGAGACTTGCAAAATGAGCCTCCCAGCTATAAATCACGTTTTTGCCTTCTCTATAAGTAGTAAACTGGCCTCAGAGTGCCAAGTGTCACTCATTTGTGCATTTTCTCGCTTTAGACCCTCGGGTCTAAAAATATCTCACCTGCAGCCTTTGTTGACTTGGCCACAGAGTAACAAAATGATCCCCATGTCAAACTGCACGTAATGACGCGAAGACATTTTCAGGTCCCAAAATAGCAGTTCCCTAAATTTTAGGAGATGCTGCCATTGTATCTTTCTAGGTCATCCGACCCTCTTTGTACACTGTGGCCACATCCAGAACTGAAATGTAGCCTTTGTAGCAAAGGATTCCACTTTGGCTAGTCAATGACCCCACTTTGGCTAACCATAGTCTTTGTCCAACCTTAGTGCTCTCTTGCTCTCAGGCCTGGACTCCCTCTGGACAGTTCCACACTAGCTATGCAATGCACGGCAATTAGATTTCCCGAGGGATGTTTCCAAAAAGTGAAAGTAAATAGATAATAAGAAAGAAATCAACAAAAAGGATAGATAGTAGTCACACGCTGGTGACATACCCCCCTCTTGAAATCTCAAACGTCCTCGTTTGCATCTATGTCGTACAAGCTCCTAGTCAACATTGATGTATTCAACACCTGTCGACACATGTACGACACATACATGCTCATTGTCAACCGTGGTGTATTCAACACCTCGTCGACTCATGTATTGCCTGCGTGTGAACCCTGTCCCAATGACATAGTGGTAGCTGCGCACTCTGCCATTGCTTTGAGTCACCAACTTTCCAATGACAAAATGGTAGCTGCACATTTTGCCACTGTCTTATAGTACATGTTGGATCCCGTAACACTTTCGAGCATACCCAAACCGACAGTTTAAGAATGCAGTTACACATGTACTCTTTAATAGAAGCAATCACTGTATCCTTGACAAACTGACAAGAAATACTCACTTCTATAGCACTAACCAAACTTTTGGACATTCCATAAGAGCAATTGCCAAACTGACAATCTGTACAGCTCTAACATTCATGTAACAAGTATTTCATTTGAGCTCACTTTAAATACCTTGTACATCATTTGTTTCAGAAGCTATTGTCACACTGACAATCCATGTAGCTTTGAAACTCAAGGGGTCAAGGTAGGTTGCAAATCGAAGGCTTCCAGGTAAAGTGATAACACAGTTGGTGACTCTGCAAGTTCACCTTCTTCCATCCACTTGGCATCCATTGGTGGATAGTTTCTGAACTTTACCAAGTAACGCCTAGCAACCTTGCCTTTCACTTTCCTTTCTTTGTGTGCCAAAATCTGTTCAGGGACCAAGATCTCGTCAAGTTCCTCGACTTCCGGCTGATCTTCAGCTGGCATATCTTCTGGCACATCACCCACATAGGGTCTGAGAAGACTCACATGAAACGCATTGTGAATCTTCCAACTGTCAGGCAATTTCAGTCTATATGCAACATCACTGATTATGTCGCACACTTGAAAAAGCCCATAGTAACGCATGCTGAGCTTTGGAAACAGTCTTTCCTTGCCCTTCATCTTCTTTAACCTTGCCTTTTCAAAGCGTAAAAGCACCCAATCACCAAGTGAATATACCACTTCACGACGGTGACGATCAGCTGCTTTCTTTTGCTTTGCCTGAGTCCTTTCTAAGGCCACTTTGACCTTCTTGTACATTTCATCCATGTCCTGAACATACTTATCTGCTTCAAATATCTTGTCCTTTGTATGCAGTATGGGAGGAACTTTCTTGCCACCTTCAACTATCTCAAAAGGTGCCTTGCCAGTTGATGAATGCACTGTATTATTGTATGCATACTCCACCAATGGCAAATATTGCTCCCACTTTCCTTTATGCTCTGACACATAGCACTTCAGCAGATCTAGGACAGTAGAATTTGCCTCTTCTGACTGCCCATCTGTTTGAGGATGAAATGACGAAGAGAATTTGAGCGTGGTGCCCATATTCTCAAACAAGCCTCTCCAGAACAAACTTGTCATGCGTGGATCACGGTGGCTAACAATCGACTGTGGCATGCCATGATACTTGAAAATATTGCTCATAAACAAGCGTGCCATCTGATCTGGTTTTATCTTCTTCCTGACAGGAATAAAATGAGCCTATTTGCTGAATTTGCAAATAATGGTCCACATACCATCGTTTCTTGTCTTCGTTCTCGGAAGATCAAAGATAAAATCCATAACAATACTTTCCCATGGTTTATCTGGAATAGGTAGTGGTTGCAATAACCCTGGTGCCTTTTGCCTGTCAAACTTGACCTTTTGGCATATTAGGCATTCTCGCACAAAGGCATCCACATCCCTTCTCAATGTAGGCCAATAGAAGAATGTGTCAACCACTTTAACTGTAGCATCGATACCACGATGCCCTGCATACGGTGGGACATGACTCTCTTCCATAACTTTGCGTCGCAATGGCTTTGTGACACACAATCTGCCATGCATCATCATGAACCCGTCTTTAAGAAGATAGTGTTCATGACGTTGTCCATCCATTAGTTGCTCGAAGACCCTTGCAAAATCTTCATCATTTGCATACTGTTCTCTCATATCATCAAGTTCATGATGATAAGGAATCGACACAGCTGAAATTTGTGGCTTCCTTGACAAGGCATCAGCCACAACGTTCTTCTTGCCTTCCACATGCACAATCTGAAAATGGAACATGGACAAAATATTTGCCCATCGCATATGCTTCTCAGATAACTTTGTCTGTGTCAAGAAGTATCGCAAGGTCTGATGATCCGTTTGGACAACGAAATCTGCACCTAGTAGGTAGTGTTTCCAACTTAAGAGCGCATGAATCACAGCCAGTAACTCTTTCTCATAGACCTGCATGGTCATCTCTGGCCCTTGCAAAATTCTGCTCTCATAGGCTACTACCCTGCCATCTTGCATTAGCACTGCACCAATGCTACTACCGCAGGCATCACACTGGACCACAAATGACTTCCTAAGATCTGGCAACACAATGACTGGATCTGAAGTCATCTTTTCCTTTAAGAGATTAAAAGCTGAAATCTCTTTTTGTGTCCATCTAAAGGTGACTGCCTTCTTTTGAAGAGCATATAAAGGTGAAGCAATCTCAGCGAAATTTCGGATAAACCTTCTGTAATAGGAGCATAGTCCCAAAAAGCTTCGGACATCATTCACCGTCTTCAAATTTGGCCATGACTTGATCGCTTCAACTTTTGCAGGATCCATTCTGACACCATCCTTTGAGACAATGTGTCGCAGAAAGTGAATCTCTTCCAGAAAAAACTCACTTTTCTTTGCATTGATGAGCAACCTATGACTGCGTAGCTCTTTGAACACAATGGCCAAGTGATGCCTATGCTCCTCTTCATTCTTTGAGTAGACTATCATGTCATCAAAGAATGTACCAACAAACTGCTGGTGTGGACGGAAAATTCTGTCCATCATCCTATTGAACGTAGCAGGAGCATTTGTGAGACCAAAGGGCATCACTAAAAATTCGTGAAGGCCAAACGTCGTTCTAAAAGCAGTCTTGTGCACATCCTCTGATCTAATGCGGATCTGATGGTACCCACTCTTTAGATCTATCCTGCTAAACATAGCTGCTCCTTCTAATTTGTCCATAATATCATCAATTCTAGGTATAGGGAACCTATTCTTGATGGTATTCTTGTTCAGTGCACGGTAGTCGATGCACATATGCCATGAGCCATCCTTTTTCTGCACCAACAACACTGGAGAACAGAATGGAGATGAACTGGGCTGAATCAGCCCCTTTTCTAACAACTCCTGTTCTTGGCCCATTATCTCTTTCTGCTGAGCCGCACTAACCCTGTACGGAGGCTTATTTGGTGGGCTACTGCCTGGCACCAAATCTATCGCATGGTCCTCGGGTCTCTCTGGCGGTAATTGAGACGGTAATGAATCGGAAAAGCAGTCACTATACTGTTGTAAAAACATTGACCTTTCTTTATCTAGCATAGATAAATTTGATTCATCACAATCTGACACTTCACGTGCAAAAACCAAGTACGCAGAAAGATGCTTTTTCATTACAGAAGTAATAGCAGAAGCTGATACAGTAGGAATAGACTCTCCTTGAAGCTTTACATCCAGAATATGAGTCTTTCCCCTGCTCTGTACAGTGATCTTTTTGTTGTAGGCATCCATGATTCCCTGTACACGAAACAACCAAGGAATACCTAACAACAGATCACATCCGTCCAGTGGCATGATGTAAAATTCTTCAGCATCTACATAGGACTGGATATGTAGACGCAACTTTCCAATGATGGGTGTCACAGCCTCTGTATGGCCAGGACATGCCAAACCTGCCTCTGCTGTATACCCCATCTCTTCAGGTCTGATTCCCAACTTTGAAGCCAATTCTGGGGAAATAAAGTTGGCTTTTGCACCTGGATCAAAGAAGATCAGCATTGTTTGATCCCTGACCTTTCCCCATGCTCTGCAAAGCTCACTTGCATCCGAATTTGGCTTATCGCCCACCATATCTGGCACTAGACCAGCCATGGGCTTCTTTCCTTTCTTGTCTTCCTTGTCATCAGAATCAGCTGGCCTTTTCTTTGTAGGACAGTTGTAAGCAATGTGGCCAGGCTGCTCACATATATAGCATTTGTTCTCTGTCCTCAGGACCTTCTTTTGCTCTTCTGACTTGCGACTTTCCATTTCTTTGCTGGTCCTTTTTCTGATTCAGCCGTAGCTTTGTCTTTCCCTGCGTTGGCTGACTCCTGAGTCCCTTTAGGAGCCTCATTGGGAACGTGCTTCTTGGCTGAATTTTTCTTGCCTGATCCTGCCTTGACGCCAGTGTTAAATTCACAATCTTCTCCCTTGAGCAAACCATTGCCAGTGTTTGCTACCTCGATGAGCTGCGTCAAAGTAGTGACTTTTGTCTTCGTACAATACTTTCTCAATCCTTTGGGTAGGCCACAACAGTATTTTTCAATCTGTTCTGTCAATGGCACAAACCTATAGGAAGTTACTGGAAGTAGAGCTTTCCAAAACTTCCGATTGTAATCATCCAGATTTCTGCAAGTGGCAGCATTTAGCTGGTGCCATTGTGTCATGACATCTGCTTTAAAGTCATCAGATAACCATGCTGTTGCAAAAATCTGCTTGAAATAAATCCATGTGGACGGAGCTTGCCCTTGAAGCAATAAAGTTGTCCACCATTGTCCCGCATTCCCTGTCAAGAAAGTGGCTGCCTTGCGGACCTTTGAAGCCTCTGTAAAGTTTCCCCCTGCATAGGCCTTGTCAAACTGCTGGAGGAATGAGAGAGCCTTCTTCCTGTCATCAAACCCTGTAAAGGTCGTGAATAACACACCTTTGCCACCTTCTTTGTACGGAGTTGGCCTCTCCAGCGGCGTTAAATTGTCATATGGAAGTGACTGAAACATGGGAACACTATTAGGGTTCATCTGTGTTCCTTGGCTTCTATTAACTTGACCTGGAAATGCCATATTTGGCTGTTGATTTGTAATTCCAGCCATACCAAAATTTGCCTGTGGCATCCCAAATTGGCCCTGAGTACTCTGAAACCGTGGTAGCATGCCTGTGACACCATACATGGGGTTAGGCATCATTGTTTGAGCACCCCCAAACACTGTTCCTGGCGTGTAAAACTGATTTCCAAGTGCATGACCAGCCATGCTCTGGAATACCGATCCACCTCCAAAATAGCCAGGGTGCACTGAAGGTGGTGGGAAGACCTGTTGCATAGCCTGTAGGTTGCTTCCCTGCCCATTAGAACCAGCTATAGGCTGCTGAAAGGTGGCGGGCTGAACTGGTACAGCTTGGAATACTGGCATCTCAGCCACGTGTTCTTGCACCTTAGGCATAGGTTGTGGAGACTGCATGTTCTCCGTCAAGTGTACAGGTGTTTCCATTGACTGTGTCGTATGAGACACCTGTGCTCGAGCCTTAACAGGCTTTTGAATATGGTCCAGTGACCCAACTTGCTGAGACGGAACAGGAGTTTGCAGAAAGGCTAAAAACCTCGGATTCTGCATTACTTGTGTGAACATAGCCACAGCAGTAGCCAACTGGGTCCTGAATATATCGTCATCTGTATGTGGTGGTCTTGAGGACTCACCCACTTCATGTGTCTGTTGACCCTGTGAAGAGGAAACCTCTTCAGTCACATCATCTGGTCTGTCAGCCATAATTGCAATTCCCTGTGTCTGGTCTATGATCCCCTGTGTCTTCAAGCCCAAAACTGACCAAGGCTCACTTCTATGGGAAAAAGTGATTTAATCCCGTCGATGGAACCATGTAACCAGCCTGTTCAATCCAAAAAGGGCGGTAGACTTTACTTTAAACCTTGATTTAGCTTTCACCCATTATTAGTCGTCTATTTTACCTGTACTTTCAAGACACAACAAAGGGGAGAGGGATACAGGCTACCAGATTGCACCTGTATGAGTAGACGGACACCAGATTGGCCCCTAACTTAGGCGCCCCTTTCGGTATTTCTTTATTGTTAAAAAGAGGGAATAAACGCTGAGGTTCCCTACAAGCTGCCCCGCACAAACTCGGCTGAATTTCCACTGTTCCAGCCCGATTTCGGCAGCATAACTGTACTAGAACCCTTCACGGTCAGTATTCCCACGCATTGACCGACTTTCCCGACGCATACGGGCACTTTGCAAAACCTGGCGAGAATCTGCAGCACGCTGAATTCTCTGTTTTCAGCCCTGAAAATGCGCCAGATCACCTGTACAGCGGTCCCCTTGCGTCCCCGAACCTCCTGGGGGTATTAGGGTCCGTTTAGGGCCAAAACCCTAAACCTGCAAAAATACACAGCAGGCTGTAATTTACTGTTTCGGACTCCGTTTCGCGTGCCGGTCGCATCCCTAGCAAGTCCTCGAGCTCCCGCACCTGTAGGGCTACTTGCCCTTTGAATCGGACGAGATTTGTGGCGTGAAACCTCTCCGAATTCACCTGTACCTGCGGGGGGATTAGCCGCTAGCTAATCTAGTACCTGTGCAAGAGGCTCTTGCCTCGGCAATCGCGCATGAACCCACACAACTGTACATTGGTCAAATGAAGAGACCACTAGAGGGGCATAACATACTGCCAAAGGGGAGAGAGAGGGCAGTGCGTAGCGTGCAGGGCATCACTCCTGGCACTGCACTGTGCATAAGAGGGAAAGCAAGCACTCCATAGCTCTTAACCTGTGACAGAGACTTGCAAAATGAGCCTCCCAGCTATAAATCACGTTTTTGCCTTCTCTATAAGTAGTAAACTGGCCTCAGAGTGCCAAGTGTCACTCATTTATGCATTTTCTCGCTTTAGACCCTCGGGTCTAAAAATATCTCACCTGCAGCCTTTGTTGACTTGGTCACCTGCAGCCTTTGTTGACTTGGCCACAGAGTAACAAAATGATCCCCATGTCAAACTGCACGTAATGACGCGAAGACATTTTCAGGTCCCAAAATAGCAGTTCCCTAAATTTTAGGAGATGCTGCCATTGTATCTTTCTAGGTCATCCGACCCTCTTTGTACACTGTGGCCACATCCAGAACTGAAATGTAGCCTCTGTAGCAAAGGATTCCACTTTGGCTAGTCAATGACCCCACTTTGGCTAACCATAGTCTTTGTCCAACCTTAGTGCTCTCTTGCCCTCAGGCCTGGACTCCCTCTGGACAGTTCCACACTAGCTATGCAATGCAGGGCAATTAGATTTCCCGAGGGGTGTTTCCAAAAAGTGAAAGTAAATAGATAATAAGAAAGAAATCAACAAAAAGGATAGATAGTAGTCACACGCTGGTGACAGTTTCCAACTAGTGAGAGCATGAATTACTGCCAGCAATTCTTTCTCATAGACTTGCAAGTTCCTTTGAGTCTTCAAAAGAATTCTACTCTCATATGCGACTACTTGGCCATTCTGCATTAGAACTGCACCAAGACTATGGTCACACGCATCACACTGAACCACAAAAGGTTTCGAAAGATCTGGCATAATGATTACCGGATCTGAAGTCGGCTTCTCTTTCAAGTGTTTGAACGCTAAAATTTCCTTGGCTCTCCACTTGAAAGTAACTCCTTTTCCTTGTAGTGCATGGAGTGGAGAAGCAATCTCAACAAAATTTTGGATGAACCTCCTGTAGTAGGAACATAAGCCTAGAAAGCTTCGAATGTCATGTATGGACTTCAAGTCTGGCCATGACCTAATTGCTTCCACTTTAGCGGGATCCATGCGTACCCCATCCTTTGAAACAATGTGCCCAAGGAAGTGAATCTCTTGCAAAAAGAATTCACTCTTCTTCGCATTAATGAGTAGCCCGTTCTTACATAACTCATTGAAAACTGCAGTCAAGTGATCCCTGTGCTCCTCTGCAGACTTCGAATAGACAATCATGTCATCAAAGAAGGTACCCACGAAGTTTCTATGTGGTCTAAAAATTTTGTCCATCATTCTATTAAACGTGGTAGGAGCATTTGTGAGACCAAATGGCATGACAAGAAACTCATAGAGACCAAATGTTGTCTTGAACACAGTCTTATGGACATCTTCTGGCCTAATGCGTATCTGATGATACCCAATCTTTAGGTCTATTCTTGTAAACAATGACGCTCCCTCAAGCCGATCAAGAATGTCATCTATCCTCGGTATGGGGAACCTGTTCTTGATAGTATTCTTATTCAAGGCGCAATAGTCAATGCACATGCGCCATGAACCATCCTTCTTCTGCAGTAAGAGTACAGGCGAACAAAAAGGGGATGAACTGGGCTGAATCAGCCCCTTCTCTAAAAGCTCGTTGACCTGACTCATAATCTCTTTCTGCTGGGCTGCACTAACCTTGTATGGTGGTCTATTCGGTGGACTAGAACCTGGCACAAGATCTATGGTATGATCCTCAGGTCTCTCAGGAGGTAACTCCCCTGGCAAAGAGTCCGAAAAACAATCACTGAAACCACTTAAAAAAGTTGACCTGTCTTTATCTAAGGTAGACAAATTTAGATACAACTTGAGTACTTCTTTTGCAAAGATCAAGTACGCAGAAAGATGATTCTTTATTACAGATGAAATAGCAGAAGTAGAAACCACTGGAATAGACTCGCCTTTAAGCTTTACATCAAGGACATGAGTCTTTCCTCTATGTACAAGGGTCATCTTTTTGTTGTAACTATCCACCATAGCATGCAACCTGTAACACCATGGGATACCCAGTAACACATCACAGCCCTCAAGTGGCATAATATGAAATTCTTCCGCATCCACACAGCTCTGAATGTGCAGACGAAGCTTCCCCAAAATGGGAGTAACGGGCTCTGAATGACCTGGGCATGCCAAACCTGCTTCCCCTGTCATACCCATCTCCTCTGCACGAATGCCCAACTTTGATGCCAATTTCGGTGATATGAAATTTGCACGGGCTCTTGGATCAAAGAAAACAAGCACTGTCTGGTCTCTAACTTTGCCCCAAGCTCTGTACAGCTTCGTGGCATCTATGTTTGGCTGGTCTCCAACCAAATCTGGAACAAGTCCTGCACTTGGCTTTGGCTTCTTCCCTTTATGGTCCGACTTGTCATCCTTATCCTGTGACTTCTTCTGTGGGCATTCATTTGCAAATTGTCCTTCCTGTTCACAAATATAGCATTTCTTGGCCTCCCTAAGAGCTTTCCTTTCTTCAAAAGTTTTGCTAGAAAAATGCCTTTTTTGTCCTTGTCCTCGTTCCGAAGAAGATTTAGACTGCTTCTTGGACGTATCACCTTCTTCAGTGGAGGGCTTCTTTGTGGGAGGCTCAGAAGGCTTTGCCGCAACATTGCCCTTGGCTGAAAATTGTTTGCCCTGGGACCCTTTCTTGTAGCTATTAAATCCATCGGAATCTCCCTTCGATAGATTGCTGGCCACTCTTGCATTCTCTATCAACTGAAACATATTCATGACAGTAATCTTTGTGCAGTAGTCCCTGATTTTCTTGGGCAATCCGCAACAGTACTTCTCAATCTGTTCTGACAATGGCACAAACCTGTAAGAGGTGACTGGCAACAGTGCGGCCCAAAACTGTTTATTGTACTCTTCCAAATTTGCACACTGTTTAGCATTCAACTCGTGCCATTCTGTCATCACATCCACTTCAAAAGTGTTTGTCAACCATGCAAGTGCAAAAAGCTGTTTGAATTGGACCCATGTTGTTGGGGCTTGACCCTGGTTCAACAATGCGGTCCACCATTGAAGCGCATTCCCTTTCAAGAAAGTGGCAGCCTTGCGTATCTTTGAAGATTTCGTGAAGTTTCCTCCAGCATAAGCTGCATCGAACTGCTGTATGAAGGTCAAAGCCTTCAATTGATCCTCAGTTCCTCTGAAAGTTTCAAACTTCACTCCTTGCCCACCTTCCTTGTGATCCTTCAGCTGACTCAAAGGAGCCACATTATCATAAACAGGTGCGTGTAACAGTGGTGCTCCATGATTGTTCATTCCAGCACTCGCATCAACTGTTTTACCTGTGGTATCTGCATTTGGTACGTATGGCTGCAAAAAACCAGCCATACCAAATTGTGTTCCAAGCACTCGAAACTGGCCGTAGGCACCTTGAAAACCTGGTTGGACACCCATTTTTGCGTACATAGGGTTACCCATGCCTGTTTGCATTGTGCCGAACACATTCCCTGGTATATAACCTGTGGAAGGTCCAGCCATAGCTTGAAACACTGAACCACCTCCAAAATAACCAGGATAAGTATTAGGTAATGCAAGGGTCTGACGCATAGCGTGTTCATTACTCCCTTGACCATTCACAAACGATTCCTGTCCAGGTAAAGCAAGCTGCTTTGGATCATTGGACACCGCTAGTTGCTCAACCACATGGGCTTTCCCTCGAGCATCATGAGTCCTCTGTGCATTGGAAGTCTCCTTTTCCTGCAACGGCTCAATCATGCCCTGTGTAGGAGGCTGAAAACCCTGTGTCGGAGCCTGTAAGAACTCCTGCATCCTTGGGTTGTTAGCCAACTGCTGAAACATGTCCATGCAGCAACGCAGTTGATTTCTAAACAACCTGTCCTCTTCTTGAAGAGTTGAAGGAACTTTCTCCGTGCCATGTGAGGAAGATCCCTCTTCAGGTACTTGGTCTCTCTTCTCTGCCATAATGACAAGCTCTGTGTTGCTTTCACCCACAACAATCCACGCTGCACTTTTTGAAGAAAAAGTGACTCCTGTCGATGGAACCATATAACCGGCCTGTACAACGTAGAGGGCGGTACTACTTCAATTACCTGTTAACTTTACATAGAGCACTGAGAAGGGAAGAGAACACAATTGCGTCCAACGACTAGAATGTCACTGCGCACACGAGACCGACACCCTGTAGGCCCCAAAGACTGGCGCCCCTTTTGGTATTTCTTTATTCAAATTAAGGTAGACGATCCGACCACTTATCACAAGCTTTCACAAAGCTGTCCAAACTTGGCGAGGGCTGAAAACGCAGGTTTTCGACCTGATTTTGGCAGCATAACGGCGCAAAATCCCCTGTAGGTCAAAAGCACATGTCCAGGACGGATTCCCTCCCTATCTGGAAGCTTTCTGGTGAGCTGTC